>NC_134702.1:80835316-81435316 GCF_043290135.1 Rhipicephalus microplus | reverse complement strand
TATGTATTTATGTATGTATGTATGTGTATGTACTGTATGTATGTATGTACGTATGTATGTATGTATGTATGTATGTAAGTATGTATGTATGTAAGTATGTATGTATGTAAGTATGCACTGTATGTATGTATGTAAGTATGCACTGTATGTATGTATGTATGTATGTATGTATGTATGTATGTATGTATATATGTATGTATGTATGTGTTTGCACTGTATGTATGTATGTACGTATGTATGTATGTAGGTATGCCAGCACTGTATGTATGTATGTATGTATGTATGTATGTATGTATGTATATATGTATGCATGTATGTGTATGTATGAATGTATGTATGTATGTATGCATGCATGTATGTATGTATGTATGTATGTATGTGTATGTATGTATGTATCTATGTATTGATGTATGTATGTGTGTATGTATGTATGTATGTATGTATGTATGTATGTATGTATGTATGTATGTATGTATGTATGTATGTATGTATGTATGTATGTATGTATGTATGTATGTATGTATGTATGCGATTTTCTGTTATAACCCGTAAGAGCTGGTTGTCGATGCATGTATTACGCCACAATGCCTGTAGATAGTCTCATGTCACGGTGAGTTTCTACAGTTTTACTCAAATGAGATCCTCTATTTTATTTTATGACATGCCCTGGAAAAAATGAAGCTGGCTAAATAATAATAAGAAATCTACAGATAGTCTGCTATACGAAAAAGAAAAAAAAAGACAGTGAAAGTCTCTCTTGAGCGGTCACCTGTTCAGCGCACACACACACTCACGGAACAACATTTCGAAAACCCATAGGTGAGTGGGAAAAAGTTCAACAAAAATGGCACTGGACATACTCAATAGCCTCCAACAAATCATATTTAAAAAAAGGAATACGTTCTGATGATCCTATTACTTATGCTACGATTATCAGCATACCTTAAAAGCTAAGAGAGGAAGTAACGTGCATGCGGGATTTGTTGGCTTAGATTGATTTAACACCTAATCGGGGCGATGCCGTGCGCGTAAGTTCATTTTCCGACGCTTTCGTTCTCTTCTAGGCTTCGCCTCTTACACGGCCGTCCATCACTTGCCGCCTAAGTCGCCTTTGTGTTTCCAGTCTTGTCCCCGTTTCGAGGGAAGCACTTAAATACCACTGCTATTTTTCTCGCCTCTCCGCTTAGCGATTCCGCGGGGACAGCGCACGGAATAAGAAGGGTGAAAACACATTATGTCACATGAACACGTTACAGGACATTACGACCAGCTCCTTTTTTTATCGAAAGGCACATCGATGCTGTTTTTTTGTTTTTTGTTTGCAGTCTTTACGCCTCGTTTCTGGCCAAGGTGAAACGGACGAGGAATCGAGGCGAACGGTATTAGGCGGAAAGAATGTGAGCGCTAGGTTTAGAAGGTGAGAGAGAGGACGGAGAGGCAGCTGCGAGTCCGGAAAGAACAGCAGTTCCTGCACGCATGAATTCTTGATTCACGTTTTACTGCCCCGGCCTCAAAAGCCATCGCAGCCAGGGACGTGTAATCTATTTCTGGTTCTTCGGACTCCTCTCCATTGCTTCTTCTTCAAGCCTACGCCTATTACTTCACGGTATTCTAGGTTTTGTTTTTCTTTCATAAGGATTTCTTGCTGAGCATCGCCCCAAGCTTGAGCTCCCCCCCCCCCCTTCCTTAATTGTTTTAATCGACGTAGCTTCTGTCACAGTAGCAAATAGCTGAATCTGGGCTCATAAATTTCGCCAGCTTTGCCTTATTTTCTCAAGGTATACGCTAATGCGTGGGCCGTTCGGTCGAAGAAAGGAAGCATATTGTTCTGTCTTCGTTCCGCCGTTGAAGGCCCGAGTTCGTAACTTGAGGTTCCTTGCCGCCCATGTTTCCAGGCAACGTGCTTCTGTTTCGCGTTCGCTTGTATTAGATTACTTCCTGATAGAGTGCATAAGCACGCTCTGTGCGTGAATGTTGAGGTTTTCTCTTGAGCCGTCCATCTATTTACGAGTGATGAGCTGGAAGCACTGCAAGGAAGAAGGGAATAGTGCAAAGGGATATTTTATCGTGAAAGCAGGAGTGATGATTGGCTGACGAAGTCCTGTATTTAGTCACATGTCCTCCATAATTTCGTGTAACAAGACCACACGGTTGACCTTTAGCCATTCCTGCTACCTTTTTTTGTATAATTAGTGAAATTTTGTTTCTTATTTTTTGGCATGTGGTCTTTTCTGTATATATTCTACATTTAGTATTGAATAGCTAGGCTGCCGGAAATATCTCATATAGAAAGCCGCGTAAAGATTCTGTACCATGCAACGGGTTAATGTCTTCCGGAATCTCACGCAGCATACCGAGTTTGTGCGAGAGACAAGCAGTGGGTCTTACCTGTGTTGTTTATAATCGTGTGCGACCAACACTGGAACTATTCAGATGACATATTAGTTGAGGGAGTTACGAAATGGCAGAATACGTGCGCCCATTAACACAGGATTTCAAATAGCTTTGCCTTGTAAGACTTCAGGAAATGTATATGCAACTGTTTTGTTGGTTTGGGTTGAAGGAAGTAGCATATTTTTGTGAATTCGTTTCGCTGTTGAATCGACCAAACGAGCGAAAGTCTTTATTCCCTATTCCTTATTCTATGGGGGTCCACGTGATTTTTTCCCGCTACTGTATATATATCCAGCTTAATCTGTGTTGAAGCACCGCGGGACAAAGTCGTGCAGAGTTGCGCAGTAGGGAGTAAGACTTCATAATGAAGCTTGAGCGGCTTCGCGCGCATTGGACCTATATGTTTCGTTCCTCTAACTGATGAGGTTTTATACTTGAGAGGCTCATAATGAAAAATCGATAGTTAGAGAGGAAACCTTGTTACCAACTTTGAACTCGTCGACTGCTGACGAGCAAGCCGCGCCATTAGCGATCAAAGTGTACGTCCAAAGGTACTTCAATAGCGATAGAACGCATCCACTTAAGAACGCAATATGAATTTAAGGTAATAAGCAACTGCTCAGATGGCAGTTTTCATCAATACGTTCTGGCCAGAGCCTACAGTAAAACGATGCACCGGCCTATTTACAAATAAGGTGACGCGTTTCAACAATGTACTGTTCACATGGCTTCATGGGCTAAGCTACTACTAATGCAGAAGCTGTTTGCATGTTCCTCTAGTAACAGTTGATTAAGGTGAACTTGAAAAAAAAAACTTGGAATATATTAGACAATACACTGCAAGTTATTTAGTAACGAAAAAAGAAGTGCGTGAAGAAATTTCAGCGGTGTAACATACGTCCAGTCTTGCATTTTTTCCCGTGAAATAAGACGATCATGCCCTTGCGTTAGGTAAACTGTACATGATGTCTAGTCGTGTATGCTTGATGTCAAAGATTGTGGCTTTCATTGAGGACTGCAGCAGAACAACACTTCTGCAATGAATCCCTATATATAGGACGGCAAAGCTCACGGTTGCGTGCAGTGCACTGTAATTACCTGATTCGGAGTCCGAGTAAACGGAGTGCATCTTGAGACTCATGAGCAGCGTTATCGTACCGTGCACGCCATACGCCTCCGATGAAAACGTATGATGAGAGGTCTATGAAATCGTACAACTTCATGTCAAGTGAAAGTACTTACAGGTTAAATTCCAGTCTAAAGCTGCTTTGCCCAAAGGTGGTTTTGGGATCCTGGAGCATGACTTGCATGTGCGTCTTTGACTGAGCAGCAGAATGTCATGCATGTGATCGACTTCAGCGCATACGCTGTGGGGTTAGATGTAGATGCATAATAAAGAACGCCAGGTGATCGGTCTTTTGAGAGCCCTCTACTACAGCGTCTCTCATGATCATACCACGGTTTGGGACTTCGAACTTCAACAATTACTAACGCTAAAGCCTGAGATGTCCCATCAAACGGGAAAATCGACCACTGGCGTCAACACGATTGGTGTGATTGTCTTGCATCACCCGTCTTAAGCATCACACTTATCAACCTACGCATCATCAACGATGCTTCACTGATGATGAACCATTCATGATGACGTGTCACATAACGTCCTCCAAATCTAACAGGTCACCCAAACAAGTGTCATCAACATGACGTCATACAGTGTGTCGTCATGAGATAACGTCATCACATAATATCATCCCTCGCTCAATGCTGGTTCTATCACAGACGCCCAGCGAAACCAGTTGGGGATGAGAGTTTTCGGGCCTCTGATCATCAAGACAGTGAGCCCTTTAGATGCAGAAAGCATTTGGAGGGAACAGGGGAGTATCAGTACATTTCCTGAGGAGAAAAAAAAAAGAACTTTGCCTCCAAGTCGTCAGTCGAATACGTAAGGGAGCCTGTGAATTTTTATAACTAATGAACGGAACACTCTTCTGTTTTAACTCTCCTTTCCGAGTTGATGTTTCCTCCATTTTTTATGCATAGCCGACTGCCGCATTCGTCAAAACAGCGCAATGACTGCGTAATATATGCTCATCAGCTATATTCGCGTATTCGCCACGATTTGTGCAAAGTCCTGAGATATCAAACTTAATCGGCATGCTACCAGCAGGGTATCGTACTTACTACCGGTCCTCTGAATCGGAGGCTGATTGCGGCTGATGTAGCTATGTGATCTTCAACGTGTAGCTGTGCTAGCAGTAGTGTTGGTTTATTCTCCGCTAACACTGGCTCTTGTTTTGTAATGCTAGCTAAATGGTAATGAACATTGTTCAATGCTGACCGATATTTGCTAAATATGGCTGATGGCTAACACTGGCTAGTATTGCCTTACAATTAAAAAATCGAGCAGTTTTGCCTCTTGTTAATGGGCTGATAGTAAATGCTAGCTTAATGATAGTACCGTGAGAAGACTTCTCGGTTAAAGTCGGATAGTATCGGCTTTTCGTTATCATAACAAAAGCGTTTTCGTTATTCCGTCTCGATCTGATGCTGTTCTGAAATGCATATTTACAACAAATGCGTAGTATGGTCTGCCCAAATTTTTATTCTATTTTTAAGCAAACAACTGAGAAGTTCAGACACAATTTACAGCATTGCACACATTTACCATAGGTGCAGTAGATATGTGTGTGTGTGTGTGTTTGTGTGTGTGGTTTGAATGGTAGCAAAGCAAATGATATTCTGGTTAACGTAAACACATTGCCTAACACTACTGTCAACGTGAAGCATTCATTATGGCCCATTATATGACTACGGAATCGGCCTTCTTGTTTTCACCTCACTACATACACAGAAGGCACACCTTCCATACCTTATCGTGCAGCGCGCTGTATGCTTGAGTAACTCGTCAGAACAACAAAAAGATTGGATGGAGTCGTGCGCATCTATTCTCATTTGCATAGTTGAGAAAAATTGAATGCTCTGGACGCACTTCAGGTAACCTGAGCACGCGTCTTGGACTATTATAGTGAAAAAAAAAACAATAAAAATATGCATAAAACAGTCTCGGTCACACCAAGGTTTGTTTTCAGGTGTTCATGACTGATGACGCTCAAACACCCATGTGACAGGAAGAGACAACCCCAGCGTATAGCGTAAGCAAACGCAGATATCGTGACGAACGCGAAGGTACACGCGCAAGTTCGCAATAGCGGTTGCTGTTTTGGGAGACCGGCCGAGCTCCATTTCGAAGCCGTTTGGTGCATGCATGATGAATGGCCACGGGCTATCGGAGACATATTTTTGTGTCTTCCGAATTTCATTTCCTCAGTATGCTCAAGAGGAAGGAAAACAGTTGATTCGGGAAGTGGGCGTGTTGCAGGATATAGTAGGACACTGGTAGAACTGTAGTGAAAAACTTTTAACGGTGCGTTATTCAATCATGAGGATTGATGATCACTGGTTTATTCTTGCCAGGACTCGTTCACACACAAAAGCTGCTGAACGCGTTTCTACTTGCAGTGCATGCCAGCATTTTTGTTCTTGTCCCTACCTCTAGCAGACCACAAGTGCAACGGCTATCTTACCTGCGGGAAGTTAATGGTTCGTAGCACGTATCTACAGCAGAGGCTCCGAAACTTCACTCCACTGATGTCCACACTTTTGGTGTTCCATTGGGGCCTACATTTCGCGACATTTTGTAGCGAGAGCTACAATGATCTTATTCTCGCCGTGTCGCTGTGGCCAGTGGCCGCACCGCGAGCGGGATTGTTGCCGAGCAACCGGTGCTGCTGGCCGCGACGCTCGCCGCGCCATTTGGCATGACGTGAGAGGAGGAACAGGTGAAACCGTGTTGCAACAACGGTGGAGTAGCCGGCGTTGCATCGTATACACAGGGTGTCCCACGTAACTTTAGCCAGAGTTTAAAAATATGCTAGAGCACGTAGTTACGACGCGACCAGTTAGCCAGACTATATTTCTGTGTTCTCAAAGTTTGTTTAATTAGATCTGTTTAATGAACCACCTTTCAAAGGAACTAAGATGGATAAATAATTTCAATGAGAAAGTTGTAGACCGGTTTGCAAAACGTGCTAATAGATAGTTTTGAACTTTATATCTGTTAAGCATTAGTGTTTTTCTCCTATTAACAAATGCCCGCGAAATAATAAAAAAACACCACGTGACGAACCCGCTCGTGCGCCAGAGCGCACGATGATTCTAGTGCTCTCTAACATTCTGCGTACGAAGAATCATAGCATTGGCCCCATTGTGCTGTCTCAGCAGGGCCGCAACGATGGTGGTGGTTTACGATGAACACGTTTTGCTATCAGCTACAAAAACGATAACCGCTGTGACTGCTTACCGCTGTCATAAATCGGTGCGAGAGAAGCGTGTCGTTAGGGAGCACTAGAATCATCGTGCACACTGACGCGTGAGCGGGTTTGTCACGTGGTATTTTTTGTATTTCGCGGGCATTTATAATTAGCAGAAGAACATTAATACGTAACAGATGTAAAGTTCAAAAATATCTATTTGGACGTTTTGCAAACCGATCTACAACTTTCTCATTGAAATTCTTTATTCATTCTCGTTTCTTCAAAAGTTAGTTAACTAAACAGATCTAATTAAACAATATTTGAGAACACAAAGAATAGTCTGACTGACTCCAGGCAACGGTGAGCAACATGCATTTGTTCGCGTCGCAATTACGTGTTCCGTCATAGGTTTAAACTCTGGCTGAAGTTACTGGGGACACCCTGTATAAAAAGGGTGGCTCAGTGGGATTCCTCGGCAGACATAGAAAGTGAGTCGAAGAGACTGAAAGAAGCCAGGATTCGTAGTCGGAACGAAGCCAAGAGTAGGCAGCGAGAAAAGGAGATGGAGGAAGAACGAGCCGCATGTCTTTAGAAGCATAATCGTACAGAGAACTAAGCTAAACAATGATAATAATTGTACATCTTACTGCGTACAGCCAAAGATAACCGAGTTAAGTAACACCCGATTTTTTTCTCTTTTTTGTATTTTTGTTTGTATTCCAACCCAATCAGTAGCCGGAGCCTCAACAAAGACACTAGCGTCACTTACTCGCCTGTGTGTCTTATTCTTGTGTCTATGCATTTATCCCTATCGACAAGCGGGATCCGAGAAACGAAACAGTCGATTAACCAAGCTAACATAGCCGGCACAGATATAAATGTTTTAAGTACTTTTCTTCTTTTATTTATTACATACAAAGTTCTTTCAAAAGGTCTATCTTCATCTCTAAACTAAAATTTAAAAAACACATCAGCCACCATCAGCTCAAAAATCCTCCTCGGGCGCGGAGCTATTGGGGCAGCTTGCTGAGAAGTATCTACCGCTAGCAGTTGATTCCATGCAAGCCTATCCGGGGTATATGGGAACACCTTGTGCCCATTTGGATGAACCCTTCACCATCAGCGATGTGCGACGTGCCCTGCACGAACTTAATGGCCGATCGGCACCGGGTCCAGATAGGGTCACCAACAAAGCGCTTCGGAATTTGGAAGATGACTCTGTTGAATTTCTTACTGATGAGATTAATAGGATTTGGAAGGGAGGTGACATCCCGGAACAATGGAAGTTGGCCAAGGTGATCCTCATTCCCAAGCCCGGTAAAGCACCAAGTTTGGACAATCTGCGCCCCATCTCTCTCACGTCATGCGTGGGAAAGGTGGTGGAACACGTTGTCCAGAACCGAATCGCGGACTACATAGAGCACAATGATCTCTTCCCTCACTACCTTATTGGCTTTAGGCCAGGCCTCTGTACGCAGGATGCTATGAAAATCATTAAGTGTCAAATTTTAGATAATCATACCAGAGACACCAGGGCGATCCTAGGCTTGGATATAAAAAAAGCGTTTGATAATGTCCGCCATGATTCTATTTTAGATGCGATCTCAAGTCTCAACCTAGGTTCCTCATTTCATGCGTTTGTCAGATCCTTCCTGTGTGGTCGAAAAGCCATACTTAAAGTTGGAGATCTAGAATCGGATGTGCAAGCGCTGGGAAATAGGGGCACCCCGCAGGGATCTGTTCTATCACCCTTACTTTTTAACATCGTCATGGCTGGTCTCTCGAGGCAGCTTTCTGGAATTTCAGATGTTGGTCATACAATTTATGCCGATGATATCACCATTTGGTGTAGAGGAGGAAGTGATGGCACTGTAGAGGCGGCCCTGCAAGAGGCCATAGACACTACCGAGAGTTTTCTGGAAGACACAGGCCTTTCTTGCTCTCCGGAAAAGTCTGAGCTTCTCCTCTATAAACCGGTCAGGAGGGGCCGTCGACCGCGAGGCTGGGTGCCGCCCCTAGAAAATGACATCCACTTACGTACCAAAAGCGGACGATCAATCCCCAAAGTCGCTTCCATTCGGATCTTAGGTATGACGCTAGAAGCAACGGGCACCAACACCATCACGATTAAAAGGTTGGAAAAAAAGACAGACAGTGTTATTAGGCTCATAAGACGGGTGGCTAACCGAAGGACAGGACTATCAGAGGACAACTTGGTCAGGCTTATACATGCTTTTCTGCTGTGTCATTTTGCATATGTGGCGGCAATGCATGTCTGGAAGAGAATGGAAAGGGACAAGCTTAATGCAATGATCAGGAGAGCTGTAAAGAATGCCCTTGGGCTCCCCAACTACACCCACACCAATCGTCTCCTGCAGTTGGGAATTCATAATACATTGGAGGAAATTGCGGAAGCACAAGAAAGAACACAGGTAATTAGGCTGTCTGGCTCAAAAGCGGGGAGGATGATTCTCGCAGAAATGGGTATTCCACCAGCTCAGATTGAGGCTCTGTACCAAGGGTTGACGAGGGATCAGAAGGAAAACATCATTGTCTCGCCTGCCCCGCGGAACATGCATCCCCAACGTAATGTTGGAAGGAGGAGAGCGCGCGCTCGGGCCCTTCTTCGCCAAGTTGCGGATCTTGACGGGGGGGCCTGTTTCGTAGACGCGGCGCAATATGATGGCCAGAGAGACCGATTCACGGTAGTGGCAATCAACCACAAAGGCATTACAATTAATGCGGCGTCGGTATGCGCCAGAACTGCCAATGCAGCTGAGCAGGTTGCCATCGCCTTGGCTCTTTTAGATCAGCGTAATGAACACATATTTAGCGATTCTAGAGCTGCCATTCGTGCCTTCAGTGTTGGAGCTGTGTGCAAAGAGGCCAAAAATATACTCGGTGATAAGTTGCTTACAACCCATACCATTACATGGTTCCCAGCTCATATGGGAAACATGGACGGAGGGATCATAAATCTCAATGAGTTGGCCCACTCCAGGGCGCGAGGGTTAGCTGTCCGCGGCCATGGAGGACCTTTGGGTCGAACTGGAGATTTCGTAAACAGGGATCCGCCAACTACATATAATGAAATAACCCAACATTTCGCTATGGATAGGAGAATCTTTCCACCTCCACATGCGAAGCTAAATAGAGCGCAGGCGCTTACATTGCGATTACTTCAAACAGAAACGTACCCTAACCCTGCCTTTCTTCACAAGCTTTATCCTGATGTTTATTTAACCAACTCGTGTACAAAATGTGGCGGTTTAGCCACCTTACACCACATGCTCTGGGAGTGCCCTTCGGTACGTGGCACCGATACAGCATCGTCCAGAAAGTGGGACTCCGCTCTCCGGAGTCCAGACATAACATCGCAACTTTGGGCTGTCCAGAGGGCCCACGATGCGGCGCTAGGGCTCGGCCTTACTGTCCCATCGTGGGAGCGGCCCGCCGTGTGCTAGGGCGCACGCCTTCGGACTTGTCAATAAAGTTTTTCCAAACCAAACCAAATCAGCCACCATATCTGATGCACAATTTCACTGAAAAGTAGAGAAAGCTTAACGGAAAGCCCCATTACTGATGTCGCCCCACTCTTTAAAGTGCCACAGCCGGCATGGACAGCCGGTGGCCTCGGTGAGTTTGCATAACTAACGATGAAGCTGTGCTGGCATAGGCTACCTAGAAGTGTTTTCGCGCTTGCATCAGTATCTCTTCAGGTTTTATCAGCTTATATAGTCAGGTATGATAGCTGACGCAAAACTATTTAATGCCCATAAAATTCTTCAGGTGTTCCTAATATCCTTGAACTAACGCTACCAAATACGAAAAGTTAGAAGCACGTACGTGTCACCTAAACATGGTAACTAAGGAATCAAAAACTACACTAGAAGACATTTTGATAGATCCCAGCTCGTGATCAATATTGACGCGACCTTTTTCAGCTTTCGAGGTTGGCCATCTGTGCGGAGTGCTTGGGGAGTGTTTTCTTTTCTTTTTTTTTTTTTGGCAAATCCTCGTTCCCTTTACCGACGCAGCCTGTTTGAGCTTTCGCGGTTGGCCATCTGTGCGGAGTCCTTAGGCAGTGTTTTTTTTTTGTTTTTTGGGGCAAATCCTCGTTCCCTTTACCAACGTGGCCTGTTTCAGCTTTCGCGGTTGGCCATCTGTGTGGAATGCTTGTGCAGTGTTTCTGTTTTGCTAATTCTCATTTCCTTGTGTTCTAGGGGTCACGTAATGAGAAATAAGCCCATATTTTTATATGGCACTGCCAGCCATGGTAATTACGAAAGTGATCATTCTTTCTTGACCAATTTAAGCACCATTGAAAAATAGCTTTTACTCAACGTGACCTTTGAAACATCAGTTTACACTTTTGCCGTATTAGTTTTCGTACCTGAACAAATGTACACTGAGAAAATTTATACAGGTTTTCAGAGAAGAAAGCTTCGCAAGTGGCGTTAAACTCGTCATGTTTTATAGTTTTAAAAACCAGGCTCTCTCGGCTTTCTGCTTCAGCGGTCTCCCTGCTATCTGAACCAACGAAGTGGCTATGGAAGATGACAACGTTAGTTAGGATTATTCATCCGTATTTTGAGTTAATGACTTCCGAGTTACGCTGACGCATCGGCCACGTGCGAAATTACTTAGAGAACGGGCGTTGGCGGGGTCAGTAATAGCAGCTCGAGCTTTTATTGATGTTGGCATGGCTACATAAGGAAAGATGAAAGGCGACAGGTTAATGGAAGAGGCTATTAGGCTACTAGCGTATGAGAAAATGTGGTCTAGCACCCGTCAACGCTAACTGTAAGTGGTCGCAGGTCTTTACTTTCGGCAGCGTAAAATGGTGGTCCGAGTTAATGTCCTTGACCATAATACGGCTGCTACAACGGCATCCAATGAGCAGTTTGAGTTGTCCTGCTATGTTCTTTATTTGTTTAAGTTTTCAATATGTTATAGTTTTACATGTTGAGTTTTTTTTGTAACCATTTTTGTGGTGCGGAAATTACATACGAGTTAGACAAAAGGGCACAACCTCTCTTCGACATCGCCACAGTAATTCAGCTAGAGAGGTATATATGGTATGAAGAAAGGCAGGGAGGTCAACTAGAAAGCAAGTGTCTGGTTTGCTACCCTGCACTGAGTAAAGGAAAATGGGAGACATAAACGTAAGCTGAATGGAACAAAACATATCGGGTCGCTGTGTAAAATGCAAACAGCAGTAAAATAACAGTTGTTGGCGTATAGTTCCAAAGAAGGACGCTTAATGACACCTACATTGTTTTTTTTCTGTTGTGACATCCTCTGCCGTGGTAGTGTATAGCAGAGATAGGCTCAACACATTCGACACACACAGACACACACGCACACACACACAAACATGTACGCACACACACACACACACTGCACACGCAGACACATACACACTGGCTTACGCACACACACGTACGCATGTGCAAGCAAAGGCACAGACGCGCGCGCACGCACGCACGCATTAACACACATGCACGCACGCACACACACAAACGTGCATGCACACACATGCTACATACGCCGACACAAACATGAACACACAAACACACACAAACGCACACTCAACCAAACACGTACACACACGCACACACACGCACGCACGCACACATGCACGCACAGTCTATCAGGTGACGCCGATTCATCCAGTCCTTGTCTGATAACTTCGCCCCCCACTGTTCTTTGGGTATTACTTGATCGCCTCCAGAGCCAGATTTTGGTACGTATCTGTGCATCATGTGGTACAGGAAGTCTGGTACATCGCCGCAGATGCAGATAGGTGTGTAGGTGTTTGGCTAGTAAAATTTGGTGCATTAAAATGTTGTCACACACGCACGCACTGACTGACAGGCGACGCTGATTCTTTGGGCCCTTGTATGATAGCTTCGCCTTCCACTGCTCTTTGGGTATTCCTTGATCGCCTACAATGCCAGGCTTTCGTACGTATCTCCGCCCCATATAGCATATGGAATCTGGTATACTACCACACATGCAGGTATGTATGGGTGTTTGGTTGGTAAAATTTGGTGCATTGGAATGTCGTCACCGTATAAATTGGTTTGGAGTTTTTTAGGGTATCTGCTTTTTTGGTTTTTTGAAGCTAGAGGTGGCGGATAAGTTTTCGTTTCAGGGCTGTAGCGCTGCTACTTTCGGGAATCATCGGACTCACTTCTCGGCTCACCCTCTGGGAAGTCCCGATGAATATAAACTCGGGTGCAAACATCGGCTGCCTCATTCCCAGCAGGAACTTGTGCTCTCGAGTCCAAGCGATGTCTCTCCGGTAGGTGTTTTTAGGGGCGAAGCTCCGTAGACCATGGGTCGTTCCCTCCTCTGTAGTCGTTGTGGCAGTATGTAGCCACCTCTAGTTCATGAATTGCTCAATAAATGGCGTTGTGTACATATGCCATTGGAAATAAGGACTAGATGGCCTCAGTGGTTTTCACAGAATATCCACGGAGGGAAGATGAGTAGGGCGAAGCGTCCGTCTGTTCTCCCGTCCATCCATTATTCCGTGCTTACATATGTCCGCTTATGCTTCCGTCTGTCCGTCCACCCGTCCATGTGTGCATCTGTCCGTGCATCCAGGCTTCTGTCCTAACGTGCTTCCGTTCATGCGTGCGTCCGTCCGTGCGTCCGCAGCTCTGGCCGTCCGTCCGTGCATCCGTGTTTCTGTCCGTCCATCGTGCGTCCGTCCGTATGTCCGTCCGTGCTTCCGTCCGTATGCCTGTCAGTTCGTCCAAGCGTCTATTCGTGCATCCGTCAGGTCGTCCGTCTGTGCTTCCGTACCTCTGTCAGTCTGTTCATCCATCCGCCCACAAACCTGTCTGTAAGTCCGTCCGTGCATCCGTCCGTATCTCCGTTCTTCCGTGCATCCGTGCTTCTGTCCGTTCGTCGTGCGCCCATCAGTCCGTCCGTCCGTGCTTTCATACCCTTGTCTGTTCGTCCGTCCGGACGTACGTACGGATGAATGGATAGCTGCTTCGCCCCACTCATCATCATTCTTTTTTTTTTGGAGATGATATGATTTTTTGTTTATCGTTTCGGTAATGATATATACGACTTTTTGGAATTAAATCCTCCCTTTCTGAAATTTTTTCAGATATTGCTTGAAAACCTGCGATTATTATTGCTTCCTCCATGCAGGTTGACATGGTCAGGATAATGCTTCCGGAGTCGTGCCTATTGTTTTGTTGCGATGCTAGCCAATGTTTTCTCTTTGCTCTTGCTGTCGATGACTCTGGTGGTATGTTCTAGAACCTTGGAGTATTTCGCAGCGTCGGTTTATCATGCGTCTAGGTTCCGACCGTAGATACGCGTAATGCGGAGTTTCACTGCTCTATAGATTATCTTTTTTCTACATGGTTAGCTGGATAACAATTTGTTGGAATGCAGGCTACGGGATTTTGCATTTCATAGGTGTCTGATATTTTATTCTTTTTAAGGGGGCGAAGCTTCTAAAGGTGGGGGTCTTTCCATCCGTTGTATGTATGTTCGTGACCACCCATAGTTCCACCTTTGCAAACTGCCCACTCTTCGTTTTTGCAAATATCCCACTACGCCCCATCACCGATCCACTACTTCACCGACCATAAAGCAAATACTGTTAAGAAGTAGCCAATATGAAATGCAAGATGGTCGTGCTCCTATATCCATGGTGGTGTGCTTTAAAGAACCATGTATTGTCCCACTATGTCCATCCCTTGTTTCTACGTGACTGCCTACAGTTCCACTTTAGCAAACTGCCCACTACTTCGTCCTTGCAAGCATGCCACTACACCCCATCACCGATCCACCACCTCACCGACTTAAAGCCCTTATAATGAAGAGGGAACGGAACTGAAGTGTAGTTACTACTTACGAATAATAAAATTTTTGTATAAATATATACAGTGTTTGTCACGTCTTTGATGATGTAGTGGGCGCTATTCACTGATGGTTCATGGTTTAGCAATGAAGCCCTGCAGCGTTTCACCCCACTCATCATTATTCACTCCGTGAATATACTGTGATTTTGTTTTGCAGACATGCGCATAGCCTCAGCAAATATTAATTTTCAGATTTTTTTGCCAGCCTGTCTTGGTAATCTCAAACTTCAAATAACGACCCCACATTGTACTCGAGAATTATATCTACGCACGTGTCCAAGATACTTGGAATAGCTCGATACTTTGAATAGCTGGATGAGCAAATGGATATTTTAAAAACGAGAGCTCTTTCTTCGTCAGCGGCTTGGTCGACTTCTACTCTAAGGACATATAGAGTGGCCCTTGTTTTTCTCTGCTGCATCGTCTTCCCATAGTCTTCTCATGCTGACACCTTGTCAGGCGCGCGCACACACACGCATACCCAGAAGACGCACGACTGTCATGCGCACATACACGTGCGTCTACGCACCCGCAGATACATATAGACATGCCAAAAAGAAAGTCATACGCACACAACAAAGCACAAAAGGAGAGAGCTGGAGGACGACTTCGAGGGGGTCATTGGAGGCCTCGCGGCGATGCCGGAGTAACGAACTGCAAACGAGTGCCCCCTTCTTCAGACACTGACAGTGTTTGCCTCGAGCTTGTACGCACTCTAGACGGTCCCAACTACGTCGGCGAAAGGAGGCAAACGTGGCCTCGAAAACGTCGGTTACCTTTGCGGGTCTCCAGGCGACGTTGCTCGCTTCCTTAGAAATTTTGTGCTGGCGCTGTTTTCCCGCCGCGTGTTTTCCACAACCCTCCCTATTGCAGTGATGTCTGCGGGCTGACACCTTCTCATAATGTACAAGCGCTAATCAAGTATTCGCTCATCTTCAACTCAATCTTCTTTGTCCTCGGGCTGCAATTAGTTCTCGCATCATCGACGCATCGTCAACCTTGAGTGCCTGTGGCGTCGTTACTGCAGGAGTCGAGAGCACTTGCCGTCTTGGAGTGGTGAAGGGCGGCCGTACATTGCTCGGCACCAATTATTTGTTCTTGTTCTTCTTCTGAGTTGTGTTCGGCCACGCTGTGCTCGCTACACCCACGAGAACTCCTGAGGACAAGGCTCGGGGCAATCGTTATCGCTTATAGAATTAAGCGAGAAAAGAAGAGATGGGAAGGAAGAGGTACGTCCGCGCTAATTTTCTTTAGCGCACATGCGAGTAATAACGGAAGCAGCAGGTAGGCAGTGGCCAGCTTGGTATAGTTAACTTCAGCGATGTTCCCATGCAACATTGATGCGATTCATCATCGCCTTGGTCTGACGGTCTTATTTGCGGGCAGTGAAGCGATGCTGCTAATTATTAAATTACCGAGTCTAACCCGGAAAAAAAGTTGAGCTGGAGAGCTGTAACTACCTCGCAATTTTGCATGTTCTCCTAGAAAGCTACGGCACTTGCGATATCTAGTATGCATAATTTAAAAAAAGCATTTCCTGAAGCTATTGTTTACAGTCCGCAGTTGTAACCGCACGATCAAAGAATTAATTGCCCTAGGAACAACACGGAGACAGCGCCGCCAGAGGTGGTACTTTTTTAATATCGTGAGAAACGCTACCGAACTCGTGTTACTAAGATATCGTGGAAAGGTGAAACTATCATGAGGCAACTTTTTTTCTAATTTTATAACTTTCAGTGCGCGATAATACATAGCGAAGGCACCCTTCGAAAGATTTCTGAGACCATTTTTTAGTTTTTTGTTTGGTCATCTACATTCAGTTGAGTTGCAAAGGAGCGTAGTGCTTTGCAGTGGGAGTCTGCGAACAGCCGAATGTTTCAGTAGAAATCGATTTGTAGGCCGGCAAATAGTTCGATTCAAGGTTTGTATACAGTATAGCTACTGCCCAGTTTCCAGAGTAGTTGCAGCTCGCTACTTCGATTATTCGAAAAGCTTTGCAGCATCACCCCTATACAGGGTATTCTAGGAAAGCTCATAATTCTCATGCCTCGACAGCCCACAAGGCAGTGAAAGCCCTGCTGTGTTTCCTGAGAAAGACAGGCTTGTGTGAACGCCTCTGACATGCGGTAGAGTTCTACACGCTGCAGTGAAATTACTGTCAGTCTCTCCCCCACCTTTTTTTTATTTCCCCCCTCTTCTCTCTTTCTCGTCTTTCTTGTCCCCTTCCCTAATCCCCCAGTGTAGGGTAGCCAACCGGATGTCTTTCTGGTTAACCTCCCTGCCTTCTCCCTTTTTGTTGCTTCTTCCCCCCCCCCCCTCATAATTCTTCGTTGCTTCTACGATCGTGCTCTAGTTTCGCAACATGGTTAAACAAGCAATAATAAAGTATGCTACGCAGTTTTACTACATTTATATATTACGTCAAGCAAATAACAAAAACAAAAAGCCAACCAATCACTGCATTCCTCAATGGAAGTTTACTTGGCAAGAAAGGTTCAAAAGGTAAAGACCACAAAAACATTCCTTTATTACTTCATATTCGATTCCTTATATTCTTTTTGTTTTCCTAATTTGATTCGGCATTTCATTTGAAAGCTACCGCTTGGTATATGCGCGTTTCTACACTATAATAATGGCTGGTAGAAGTTTCCTTCGTGTTCAGAATAAGCATATCATCATCTCCCACTGAAGGAAATCATGTGGGGATGCAAAGCAGTGCTGGTGTTGATTTGTGTTTTAATTTGTTGTTTTCATTTGTATGTTTTCTTATATGTTTCATTTGTGTGTGGAGTTTCGTATGTTGTGAACCACTTATGTTGTCCCCCCTCCCATTCATGCGTAGTACTGTGTGTGAGCCGCAAAGTGAACACCCAACGCTGCTAGGAGAGTACAATTGTTTGAGAGCGCGCAGCGGTGTATACGAGCGCACAGCTGTGGTGAAGAAATAGACGGGAGAGGAGAAACAAAACGGAGGCAACGCTCTGCTACCTCCTAGGCACTGCGCCATGCTCCCGACCGGGTTGCAGAAGTTAGGTGCCTTCTCTCATCTTCTAACCACTACCACCACCACCCTACCTCCTCCCACATCCTCGCGCTCACGCAGGAAGAGAGGGAGCGGTGGCACATGCGCAGTAAAAATGGTCACGCCGCACACTGGATTGAGCACCACCATAAGCTGCTTCGCATTTGATAACTGCTGCCGTGCGCTCGTGTGATTGCTCGTGCGATTGCTCGCGAACTTCTCTTATCGCCCCAACGTCACATACGTATCTTCTCATGCCTCGTCTCGTGGTCTTCAACAAAGCGAACTTTCAAAGTGAGCACAAAAACTGTGAAAGACGATTTGGCGATCAGCGAATATTACAATTCGATGCCGCGTTCGCACAGATTTGCCACGCAAATTTGTGTTTTAACACGATAGCGTTAAAGAGCTCGTGTCGCAGAAAATCCGCCACTGGCATCGGTCCCGTTGGTTGTGAGCGAAGAATCGTCTGTGCGTCTGTGACCGAAAAAAATGGCAGCATATCGACGGAGTGAATGATGGAGAATGGGGCGAAGCATCCGTGCGTCCAATCGTTCTTGCTTCCGTCCGTCCATGCGTCGGTCTGTTTCACCGTCCGTGCGTGCGTCTGTTCGTGCGTCCGCACGTCCATCCGTGTGTCCGTCCCTGCGTTCGTCCATGCATCCGCCCCTGCATCCGTCCATGCGTCCAGCCATCCGTGCAATCATCCGTGCGTCCGTCCATGCATCTGTCTGTGTGTCCGTTCGTCCATCAAGCCTATGTGCTCAATGTACATGCAAATGGCTGCTAATTGGCAATGAGAGACAGGGGAATTCGGCTTTTAGTTAACGCACAAGCTGCGAATTTTTTATTGTTCAACAACGCACAGGAGAAATCTCCCACCAGCACCACCTTGCAGGTCAAAGCGTCAGACTGGTTACGCACTACGACTACGACGAGGGATAAACGGGTGCCGCTTTAAGGAGGTTCGCCCCTAAAATTAAATTACCGATATAGCCGCGGGAGGACGCTACTTGTCCACGCGTGCGCGCGCGATCACATTGAAAATGCCGCACATTCGAAGAAAAATAAAAAAAGAAGTGCTCAAGGTCACGAGGCGCAGTAGTTTCTTTGCCCTGCCGCCCCTCCCTGGGGACGACGACGAAGTGTCTCTTCATAGAACGCTTCTGCTTTCGGCTCCGAGCATTGTTATCAAGTTTTTCGCTTTCTACGGGAGACGCTGCTCCCTGCCCCAAGGCGACGGACGCGGAGTCATCCACTGGTCCGCCCAGCCAGAGGTCTGCTATGGCGAGCTCCTCGGTAAATCAGCGCGCCTGGCCCAGAACCAGTGAGGCCAACGGTGATAGTCACTGCATCATGGCTGTGGACGTGGAGCCTTCTGCGGCTATGTCCGACCATAGACCACCTTTGGCAAGCTCGTCGCGGAAACGAAGCACCTGTTCGAGCACCAGCGAGGACACGGAATTGTACTCGGCCACTGGCGACGACTCGTCGGATGACGACTTCGAGACCGTGAGAAGCAGGAAGGCCAAAAGAAGAAGTATCAAGTCGTCTTCACCAGCAGGGACATTAACGTCTCAGTCAAAAGGAGAATGCTGGCCGCACACCATCCTCTTCATGCCCGAGGACTCCACCATCAGCCTTCGAGCAGTAAACAGGCAAGCTCTCTCTATGTACTTTGAGGGGGTAGCACCAAACGACATTAAGGATATCCGGGTGAACACGCGGAAGAATATTCTAGCTGTGGACACAATGACTGCCAGCGCCATAGACAAGCTTCGCAGAGTATCAGATTTGGGAGGCATCAAAGTACGACCGGTTATTCCAATGGACGGTGCCTGCACGGCGGGAGTAATCTACGACATTGATTTGGCCATAGCAAACTCGGACCTCCCAACTCTCATAAAACCAGCGAACGAAGGAGTTCTCATCGCGAATGTACTTCGCCTCGGAAACACCCGATGTGTAAAGATAATGTTCAAAGGAGATTCCATTCCGTCGCATGTCAAAGTGGGACACTTCCGACATCCTGTTCGACCATTTGTCCCTAAACCACTCCAGTGCCATAACTGCATGAAAATTGGTCACATCAAGAGTGTATGTACAAACACCACAGTATGCCCCCGATGCGCTGAGCCGCACACTGCAGACGCATGTCGGGCAACAAGTCTGAAGTGCAGAAACTGTGATGGTCCGCATGATGCTGCATCCAAGGAATGCCCTCGGATTAAGAAGGAAATCGCCATTATCAAACAAATGGTTAGGGACAATTCAACCCACAGAGAGGCTGCTGAAAGGGTACGGCGGCGACGTAGTCGCCGACGGAGGCGTGGAGGACAGAGTGTTGCGCATAACCCATTTCCTCCGAGCACGAGTGAAGTAGTAAGCACGAAGCGAAAAGAAGTGGAGAAGCTCACAGCTGCGGATGAGTGGCCTACGCTTCCGCGTACACAGCCTGCAAAGGAGCCTCCTGCGAGGCCTCGCCGCCCTACACCTTCCACCGAGTCTACTTCCGTTGAGGATGTGTCAAGGGTCGATCGACAGATCATCCCGATGTTACGATCCCTCGTCGCTGTCATGGCAGACATACTAAGAAGCCTGGGAACTCCAACCGCTCGAAGCGGGTTACAGGTGTTGGACGCGCTGAGCCCAGTCCTCGCCTCCCTCGCGTAGAGTCATGGCAGGAGATCAACAATCGTTCCGCAAAGACGTTAGAGAAGCATCAGTCATCCAGTGGAACGCAAGAGGACTTAGATCACGGATTTCCGATTTTCGTCAGTACGTGTTTTCTAACCTTTTCCCAATCATCGTAATATGTGAACCGAAATTATCAAACCCGATCAGGCTATCTGGCTACGAATCAATCCCGTCCAAAACCCGAAACGAAAGCAGCAAGGTCATTGTGTATATTCGTCGGGAGCTTACCTACATCATTCAACCTGTGTCGCCTCATGATGAGAACCAATATGTTTGCCTGACTGTGAAGCAGAAAACCCTCACCTTCACATTAATAGGTGTCTACTTATCTCCCTCAGCCCGTTTTGATTGCCAAAGACTGGATGACATTCTTTCGAGCGTCCCGGATCCGTGGATAATTATAGGGGACTTCAACGCCCACCACCCAATCTGGGGAAGTTCAAAAGTCAATACCACGGGCCGGAGGCTGGCTTCATTTGTATCGACTCATGAACTGTCTCTACTGAATGATGGGAGCCCTACATTTCTGCGAGGATCAACGTACAGCAGCTGTTTGGACTTGACGTTCGTGTCACGTCGCTTCGCCACAAGCGTTAAGTGGTTTTTAGACATCGAGACACATGGTAGCGATCACATCCCCAGTTATCTCACCATCGAAGGCTTTGCTAGCGACCACCCGCCGAAAACCGTACGGAAGATCGATCTCTCAGCATTCACAACCAACATTGAACACGCTTGTGAAAAAGGCTTAACCTCTGGCATTGAGCAAGCGATCAAACAAGCAGCGCAGAGTGCGATGCGCACGCTGGCATATTCTTCAAGGCCCTCAGAAACGGACATGGAGTTAGAGCGACTCCGTGCGACTCGTCGGCGTGCGGAGCGTAGATATCGACGCACAAAATCCATTCAAGATCTACGGATGGCCAGGCGCATGCAAAAGAAGATCCAGCGTCGTATAGACAAACTGGAGTTTCAACGGTGGGCGAAATTTTGCGCGAGTCTAGACCCTCGCAAACCGCTTTCTCAAATATGGCGAACCGTGCGAGGCCTACGCACATTTCCCCAACAACGTTTTCCGTTTAAAGCCTTGGCCCTTTTCCAAAATAGAAGGGATATCGAGGTAGCGGAAGATTTTTGTAGGAAGATTGCGGGCCCACCAAATTGCACAGAAGCCCTTACTGCTGATTACACGCCACATTCACTTGACCCGCACCTGGACCTGCCTTTTTCAATGGAAGAACTGAATGTGGCTCTTGCTTCATGCAATCGATTGTCATCGCCTGGGCCGGATGGCATATCATACCGCCTATTATGCAATCTCGGTGATCGAGCACGAAGTGCTTTGCTGGAAGTATTCAATGAGTCTTGGAGAGATGGAACGGTCCCCAGAGAGTGGAAAACAAGCCGGTTGGTTGCACTTCTCAAACCTGGAAAATCGCCTCTAGAGCTGACATCATACCGCCCAATAGCGCTGGCTAGTTGCGTAGGGAAGCTGATGGAGCGAATGATCCTTGCCAGACTCGAGTGGTTCCTAGAACGCCATAGAATATATCCAGACGCCATGGCCGGTTTTCGTCGTCTTCGGAGCTCCATTGACAATGTCATTGACCTGGTGACCTACGTACAACACCAGAAAATGAGCAGACGGTTATCTGTCGCACTATTTTTAGATGTCAAAGGAGCATATGACAATGTTTCTCACGAAGCCATACTTGACGCCCTCGAGTCAGTTGGTTTGGGTGGGCGAGTGTACCGCTGGATCCAATGCTACCTACATATGAGATCATTGTTTATGCAAACTGATGATGGGCCGACTTCTGAACATTATACACACCGTGGTGTTCCTCAAGGTGGTGTATTGAGCCCCACACTGTTCAACCTGGTTCTGATCGGTCTCGTTGAACGCATACCAGATTCCGTGCAGATATCTCTCTATGCAGATGATATTTGTGCCTGGACATCAGGTGTAACACGTCCTCAGGTACGTGCGAGACTCCAGAAAGCAGCGAATTCAATATCGGCGTACCTTAGAGAACAAGGCCTCGAGATTTCTCCTGAGAAATCGGCGCTGGTCGCGTTCACGCGGAAGGCAATGACGTCATATCCCATCGCCATCAATGGACACAGTGTCTGCTACGCCAGGACCCACAGGTTTTTGGGGGTCACGATCGATCGAAATCTCTGCTGGAGTCCCCATGTGGCCACTCTAAAGAAGCGCCTAACGGCCATCGCACAACTTTTCAAGTTCCTCGGAGGCAAAACGTGGGGCACATCAGTGCACGCGATGTTGCATTTGTACAAAACGCTGTTTCTGGGGTACCTGCGGTATAGCTTGCCGGTTCTGACGAACGCTTGCAAAAGCAGTATACGCACAATAGAAAACGCCCAGGGCCAGGCACTCAGAGTTTGTCTTGGATTACCACGCTGTACATCAACAGCGGAAACCATCGCAATCGCCAAAGATCATCCGGCCACAGTGCACATTACTTTGGAGGTGCTTAGAGCTCATATTAGACACCTTGCTCGCGCCCCTGCCCACCACCTAGCTTCGCTTCCAGAAGATCGACCGAGTGCCTCCTTCTGTAAGAGAGTATTGACTTTCCGTGAGTGCCTTCCAACAGTCTACACACCTCCGGAACGGATACTAACACCTCCTTGGTGCTTGGACCGACCAAAACTGCGCTTGACAGTGCCGGGGATTCGCAAGAAGGCGGAGCTCTCGGCGCCAGCTTTAAAGCAGATGATTCTACTCATGCTACACGAAGAATACAAAGATCATGTCAAACTTTACACGGATGGCTCGACAACTGTTGGAGGATCTGCAGGAGCTGTGATCTTCCCAGCAAGAGCCGAAACCATTCAGTTCAGAACGTCACACAAGACGACATCGACAGCCGTGGAGCTCGCGGCACTCCGCAGCGCACTCCGCAGGATTGACCAAGAGACACCACAAAAATGGAGCATTTTTACTGATTCGAAACCAGCTCTCCAATGTCTACACAATACTCTACGTCGTGGACCTCAAGATCAATTGGCGCTCGAAATACGACAACTGTACCATCACCTAATAGACGAAGGACATGACATATCTTTTCAGTGGTTACCAGGCCATTGCGGCATCATCGGTAACGAGCATGCCGACAATGCAGCTAAGAATGCTCACGAAAATGGAGTGATGGAACCTATTCCACTATCAAGAAGCGACGCAGCAGCAAAGATTAATACGCTTGCGCAGGATGTCGCAAGGTCTATGCGGAATACGCCCGGTTTTCTCCACACCCGTCTTCACCGCCTGGACCCATGCCTACGACTTACTATTCCATCTGGCCTACCCCGATCCGAGACGACCCTTCTCTGCCGTATGTGGCTTGGGGTGTCTTTCACGAACGCTTTTGCCTGCCGCATCGGAATGAGAGACAGCGCTACATGCGACCATTGCGACAATGACGAAACAATTGAACATATTTTATGTCAGTGCCCCCAGTACAGCTCTCAGCGACAGTCCCTCTCAGCAGTGTTTGCTCGCCTCGACGACCAGCCATTTTCTGAGCAGTCAATCTTGGAATGTCGGAAAGATCGAGCTTCACGCCAGAAAGCAACGAAGGCGCTGATGAAGTTTCTGCGAGCGACCCGCCTCGTAGAACGATTGTGACACTACTGTGTGCGAGTGTGTGTATGTGTGTTTGTGCTTCTCTTCCTCCCTTTCCCCTTACCCTTTCCCCAGTGCAGGGTAGCAAACCGGATATGTTTTCTGGTTAACCTCCCTGCCTTTCCGCATTAAATTTTCTCTCTCTCTCTCTCTCTCGCCCCTCCCTGCTTAGGTTCCAGCGCTTTCGTCGGGACGAGAGAAGAGATAATGCAATTACAGCATGCGATAAACCTTTGTAACTCCACTCGCACTGGACAAATTCTTAATATTTTTGCGGCATTAAATTCGTGAGGCGATAAGCTCTTCTGGTGAACTCATTCCATGGTTACTTGAAAAAGTGTTTCAGACCCCTTTAACGCGTTTTGTTTGACAGGTATCACGACGAAAACGAGCTCATTTGGCGACAATAGCGTGCACTAGTGCAATCAACTGTGTGTTTTTTCCAGTGGCCGCAGTGCTGTATACAGCACGTAAGGCTCAGAATGTACTTAAACGAGTTAAGAAAAGCAGGTAGCTCCAAGTGAAAACGTTCTTTTTTAAATTACACACCGGAACACTTCCCGCAAGAATATTCCTAGGTGTTTATATGTCATGGGGATTTGTCTAGTCTGTTACAAACTGAAAACAATTGACCACGTTTTCCTACACTGTTGGGAAGGGGTGTATCTTTAAGTTTTTACAGAGAACAAATATAAAGAATTTCCGTCACACCCTCATGAAATCAGGTGCTTAGCAATAGAAAATGATGATAAATTACCTTTTTATTAATTCTTCATGGCTCATTTACACAGTATACGGCGCTCTAGAATAGCTGTATTTCACTGTGACCCTGCAGGAGACCCACAACGCAGTGTTTTAAAGAAAACATATCAACGTTTGTATAGAGGTGGTAAGAACCAAAGAATATGTTCCTTCAAGGTTAGAAAGGGTAAAAGCCCTGCTTATTGAGTAGCAATTTAAGGTTTGCTCTGCTCTTTACCATTGTTTTCGGCCGTAGTAATAGTTTTTTTCTGTATGATGTTTTTTACGTCTTGTGATATATATATATATATATATATATATATATATATATATATATATATATATATATATATATATATATATATATATATATATATATATATATATATATATATCGTATGTGAAGCGGCCGGTTGAATTGGTACAACATGCGCTTGTCACGCAAACAACCCGCGTTCGATGCCCACTCTGCCTGAGGAGTTTTTTATCGTTTATTTTATTTGCATCATTCTCAACTTTTCGGTCACGCATAAGATGATTTTGGCACACAACCAACGACGCCGATGCCAACGCTGTAATTTCTGCAAAACTAGCTCTTGACCGCTGTTGCGTTAAAAACTACAGTAAATACATGCTGTGCTCCACTTGCACGGACGCCTTAACATCGGCCAAAGTGCCCGTGATGAACGAATTTCAAGTCGAACCTTGCACTGCTTCGTATGTTTACTCATGGATTGAGTCAGAGATGGTGCAAATTTTTTTTAATAATGTTGGACACATAGCTTGAAACACCCCGTATATTAGCACTATTGTATTATTTGCTAACCGCGGTGAGTACATTTATGACGGCGATTACATCAAAACGTATTCCGATGTCGCGGGTCTTTTTTTATTCACCTTTGCGTATGCATTAGGGGTGCTAAACTTTTCTGGTATGTGAATTCACACCTGAACTTTGTGGATACAGAACGCAAACTTCGGAACCCAAGATGTGTCACCTATGAACCGCTATTATAAGCAGAGCAACAAATGGTCGATGTATAACGAGGCGGCAATGTCATCTCCTAAGAGAATTATTTCATGAGAAAGTTGTCGAGGTTGCGATATAAAAGCGAAAAAATAGAAAGAAGGCGCCGTCTCCGCAGCCATCTACCTTGAGGCACTAGTCAATCCTCAGACCCCTACGTGTACTCCAAACAAGGCTAAACTTACTCCCTGCTACTGTCTCGCACGCCTCTATATAGCATGTGCTCCACGAACCATCCGTGATACGAATGACTCACTATCACTCCTTCTAATTAGGTGACTGATAAGATGAAGTTGTGCAAGCGACGATAAGAGGCGCTGCATTTTGAAAGTACATGCTGGTGCAATTCTCGGTTCACGCAATCGCTCAAGAGTTCGCTTCGCTGAAAAATACCAAAAAAGCAACACTTAAACTCGAAGTCTGCGTTTCTTTTGTGAACGTCGCGAGAGGCAATTACTCCCTGTTCAATAAAACTGAAAGAGAAAGAAGGAACAGAACGCGCCAGTACCCTCACTACATAAGTAGTGCGAAGTGAAAGATCAGATATTGCAACGTGTAACAAGTACTTTACTGTCTTCTTGCTCATCGCTGCCTCACTCCGACGGACGTCTGCACGCAATGAAAAAGTGAGACTGTTCGCCTCGCGGGCGTAGTTTACCTGATTCGGAAAAGCAGGTTAGGGGTGGTGTTGGTGGGAACGCTGGTTGCATAATGGAAACATTTATGAGGCTTTAATAGGGACACGAAGTGCGCTGGAACCAGTCCGTACGGGGCTCGTCCTTACAAATACCGCGTGGAAGTTCCTATAGCTCGAGACTTGAGTGGCGATGCAAAACTGAGGTTTGTTGAACCGTAAGTCATGGCAACTGAGCAGAACGGGGAAATCGTGCCCAGTAACTGCGGCACGGGAAATTAGGTACGCAAATAGTATTTTTAAATGTCACCGTGTTCATGTTTCAATGCTAATGAGCCTGCGTAACACCACTGACATCCGCAACATGTTATTGAATGATCGTTTTGAAATGACACTTCTGAGTAATTGAGAGAGTCCTTCTCCTAGTGCTGCTCTTTGTCCTAACGTAGCATTGCCTCAAAAATCGGAAGCATTTGAAGCTCCCTGCACCTCAGAGAGTTTTGCTCAGCCTCCTTGACCGGTTCTCGTTTAACCACGCCATGATGTCTTGTGATCACGGCATCATGTGGCGTCACGGTGTCATCGTCACGTTACTATGATGTCCCAAATTTTAGGAATACGTCATGTCATGACGACGTCCCATCATGATGCCATCCATGACGTCATATTACATCGAGGTCACGTAATTTTTGATCCACCGACACGCGCATGCGCCTGAATACCACATGAATTTTAGCACATTTTTATGCTTAGTTTTTTTCTGCGTCGTTCGTGTTGACGGCGACGCCGATGTCGGGATGTATAATCGGGTCTCGCCACATAATGAAGAGTACGAATCATACGTTATATATTCGCGTTAGGTGAGGTATCCAAATACGTTTGCTTAGAAAAGATGTTCGACGATTTAGAATAGAGGGTTTCAACGGACGAACCGGTGGCTAACATGAAGAACGTGCTCAGGCTCGCATCACCTGAGAAAAAATCTTAATTTCCGTCATGAATTTACATAAGATCATCGAGTTTCCTAAACCTAACTACAGAAACTCTGACGCTGCAAAAGCTCATGACCATGAGAATTGTGGGCAGTACACGGATTTGCCTAGTCTTCGCATTTGCGGGCCTCGAACGCACTTGTGACTTGTGGACACACTTATTGTGAAGACGGCTTGAAGGCAAACGCCATCTTTGTATCATCAGTCGATATATGAAGGCTGTTCCGCCACCCTTCGAAAGCTTTCAGCGCCTTACGTACACTGCTACGTTGAGTTTAACGTCCCAAAACTACCATATTATTATGAGAGATGCAGAAGTTGAGGGCTCCGGAAATTTTGACCACCTTGAGTTCTTTAACGTGCACTCAAATCTGAGCAGACGGGCCTACAGCATTTTCGGTTTGTTGGAAAATGCCGCCACCGTAGCAGGGATTCTATCTCACGACCTACGGGTGAGCAGCCAAGTGCGTTAGCCACTGAACCACTGCGGCGGGGCTGTGTCCTACGTAGTTTTGCGCTGATGCTAAGATCAGAGGCACCTCGCTTTGTTATGCATTGCATTCGTCATCGCACCAAGCTTTACCATTATTCTTTTCTTCCCCTCTTTCCTCCCAGCAATGTAGACTAGCAGGCTAAAGCATCCTATCACCCAGGACAACCGCTCTGTTCTTCTGTAAATGAACCTGTCTCTCCCTTCACCTATTTGCAATGTCACGTGATGACGTCGGCATGTGACGTTTCGTCAGTGACGCCTGACGATGTCCTAACGACGCCACAAGTTTTGGCAATATTTGGCATTATGATGGCGTCATATGGTGACATAACGAGGTGACAATTTCATGCAATCGCTTGTCTCCGATCCCGCGGGAAGCCGACGATCCAATTTGCCGTTTGATGAGGAGTGGTTTAGAAAAAGTTGTTGACGATTTTGAGTGTGTAGTACTCGTATATCGAAGAACATAAATACATCCCGTGGGCCGCACACAATGAGGCTGCGTTCACAATAAAATGTGTGTTTAGAAAAAGTGGTTAACGATTTAGAGTACTAGGTACTCTACTATGGGAGAGCGTAAACCCGTCCCGTGAGGAGCAGAAATCAATGGCGAGACATTCTTCGCAAGCTACAATAAAATAGGTTGCCTCACTCCTGAGCCTATGAATTTGAATAAGGCGTTTCTACTTCATGACAATTCGGAGCACTGCTCAAAAAGCGCTAACGTAGAACAGGTGTTGCCTAACACGCAAGGACGCTGCAGCTCAGATGAAATCAGTATATCCGTTGTCTGTCGCTCCACGACAGCTTGCGATCAATTGAAGTTCATAGTTTTTAGCCCTGCAAGCACAGTGAACTTCCTAAATAGGATGCCAATGTTTCTTTTCGCGTTTGAAAAGATATTCTTCAAACCTCCAGATGGGATTACAGTATGAAGTACCTTACTTCATAGACCATGCGAAAGGTCTCGTATTAAAGACGAGTCTTTCTTGGGGACCTTCGACGCATAAATTTTGGTCTGTCTGTCTGTCTGTCTGTCTGTCTGTCTGTCTGTCTGTCTGTCTGTCTGTCTGTCTGTCTGTCTGTCTGTCGGTCTGTCTGTACATTTGTCTGCCGCCCACCCTCCTAACGGTACCCTAAACGGCACCAAAGTGACCAAACGATACTTCATTGGGCTGACCCCGTCCGCAGCACCCACCAATAATGCTCAAGGTTCAGCGTTCATACTTGCGCGATTGTCAATATAAATAAGATATTGCGTATATCTGAGGCACCATAACAACACGGCAATAAATTGTATGTGTATGCTTACTAGAAAAGGCATACATAAGTAATTATGAGGACCATAGCGTTTATCACGCTGTGCTGATCATGCAACGCTTGTATGAAAAGATCAGCGTTTCCAACGCTTTGCTAAGACGACAATGTGGGGGCACCTACCCGTCGCCTTGCGTTAGACATGTTATCACCTCAGAGACCTCATGTTATCACCTCATGTTATCACCTATCTAGCAGCTATCACCTCAGGATAACTGCTAGATAGCGCTTATGTCTCACGTGTGACGTGCCTTGATGTGCTCGTTCGCCTCCGCTGCATGCTCGAGCACTCTAACGCAGCGTCTGCAGAATAACATTCTCCGATGTTCTTGCGCAGAACATCAAATAACCGTTTTGTTCACTGACTCCAGATGCAAGACTATCGTTTTTCGACGGTATTTGCAGTGTAACATGCAGATACTGGTCAGTGTTTCTAAATATTATTCATACTGGCGCATGTGCACTTACATACGTGCACGCATGGTAAGCGTGACACAGCGAGACTGCACGGGTCTTTCCGCACCTGATGCGTAGACATATCTACACGGCGAGTTCGCTCAAGAGGGCTCAACACAACGTAAATATAGACAGAAACGTGTTCATATAAACATCTTGGCACGAAAATAGATACATCAGTATTTGCATCGCGTCCACGCTAACATATCCGGCATTTTTTTGAAGTTCTATGCGGTCGCCTTTTCGTGCATATATTAACGTCGAAGGTCGATCGCACTCTGAACGCAATTTGGAGATATAGTTACTCATTTGTATACGATGAATGCGACCGCTCGTTTTTACTTTGTATCGTAGAATATCGTTTCTTTACTAAATGTGATCTCGAAATGCAGTTTTGCGCTGCGACGTAGATATTTGTTCTGGTTTCTTTTAGGGAAAGGAAAATTAGATCACATAAAACATACACACGAAAAAATGCTTGCGTACCAATCCTCCTTTTTTTTCTTGCGATATATGGACACTCTCGGCTGTATTTCGGCATGGGCATCGGCGTTGACGTTGGCGTCGCCGTCACTCACCGTATATGTATACGTACCTATATATATGAACATGCAAAAAATAAAAAAATGGCATATCCCACGTACAGTTGGAATCAATGATATGCGAAGCACGAATGAGAAATGTTGATATGTCACTTTAAATTCAGCACAACGTTGTGAAGTGTAGGTAAATGAGGCCGTATAAGACTTCGTGTCATGATTATCATGTTTGGATGTGCCGTTTACCGTTCTCATCTATTCACGTCCCATGATACCAAATTTAGTATAATTGGAGATAGCGAAACGCCCACGAGCACGCTATGAGCATGGTATGTTGTCATGTTCTTTCCTGACACGCGTGTCAGGACTATCATGCTTGCACCAGTCACATATTTTGTCATCCATTGATGTTACATAACACCAAATTTGGTATATGTGGTGCTAGCAAAACGGCCGTGGCGCATCATTAAGGGTCCAATATACTCCAAAGTAGCGTTGACGCGCGCGCAATCTGGGCTCAGCAATGCTACGTTAGCGAAACGCGAGCACTATATAATCTGACGCCAGGCACGACCAGCGTCCGTCGGCGCGGCCAAATGACAACCGGCGCGAAATGCTGCATTTCGCGCCGATGCGTTTCCCAGACAACACTGTGTCTCCCTCTTTTCGAGACGGAGGAACGCCGGACGCTCTGAAACGTGCATGTGTCAAAGCAACGCAGCGCGGCGCTTGCTTGCGAACATATGGCAGGACCGGCGCCTGGCGTGGCAAGATCGGCGTGACGCGAGGAAATGAACACCGGCGAGCATGCGCACCCTGTCACGTCGAAATGTACTGGCGCCTTAACTGTGGCATGTAGTCATGTTCTCACATGACACGCATGTCATGATTATCATGTTTGTACAGTCATCTTCGTCATCCACTGACGTCACGTAATATCGAATTTGGCATATGTGAAGCTAGCTAAACGGCCGCGAACGCATCATGAGCGTAGCATGTAGTCATGTTGTTACATGACACGCACCTTATGATTATCATGTTTGGATGTGTCATTTATCTATGTAGTCTGTTCGCGTCGGGTAATACCGAGTTTGGTACATGTGAAGCTAGCGAAACGGCCGTGAGCGCATCATGAGTGTGACATGTAGTCATGTTGTTAGATGACACGATCTCATGTTATCATGTTTGCACCAGTATCATACCTTTGACATCCATTCACATCCCGTAATACCAAGTTTGGTATATGTGACGCTAGCGAAACGGCCGCGAGTGCTTCATGAGCGTGGCATGTAGTTATGTTGTTACACGACAGGCATGTGATTATTTTCATGTAAGGGTCTGTTGCTTGTGTTCGCCAGGCAATCACGTCATACCATATCAGTTTTGCAACATGCGATGTGAACGAAACCACTGCAAGAGCAGCAGGACCATTAATTATAAATCATGATGTTCATGACATACATTTCATGATTTTTATTTCATGACTAGTCAAACACGTCCTTCACACAGTCACGTTATTCCGTACCAAGATTCGTATCGATACCATTATCGAAACGGCCCGGAGAGCTAAAAGTTGTAGGCAGCTAGATAGATAGATAGATAGATAGATAGATAGATAGATACACTCAAAGTCGCCGAAGTTCGCTAAGGAATGCTCCGCATATAAAAATAACCAGTAAGCCCCCGGGCACGCTGAATTGAACCTGGGACGTCTGCGTCATGCTGCCAGCGAGGCATTAACCCTGAGCCCTCCCGGAGCACGTCCTTCAGTCCTTCATCGTTGAAACGGCAAGGTATTTATATCTACCAGCATCTCGGGCGAAATTGTGTTTTCAGCATTACCAGCAAGATGGCACAATGAGCACGTGTCGCCACATCGCGTGACGGCGCCCGCTCTAATCTCTTACGCGTACTTTGCCCGGCTTAGAGAAGGGGAGCGACGCTACCTCGCGCGCCCTTATCTCGCGGTGGCGAGTAGGGGAGGATCGAACGTCTTTGCTGTCTTCGGGCTTTACCTGAAAAAATTATGCTATATTTACCGGTTGCACAAAGGTCACTGCAATCATTGCAGTCTCCGTTTGCGAAAAGCGCGCGCTTATGAGACACAGCGTAGTAACAAATGAGACCCTTATTCGCGTGCATCTGTATTTGTGAGTACGTTTCGTGCGTCATTTGCGCGTGAGAAACGCGGGGCACGTTTAGATCTGCTTTCCAATCTGCGCATGACCTTTAAGTTTGTTTCTATCGCGTTCATTGCTTCGTCTTCGCGGCAAAGCTGCGACTTTTTTAAAGTCCTGGAGTTCTTCTGAAACCTTATACACCTAATGCTAAGGCAACCTAGTTATACATGGAATATCCAAGTATATCAGAAAACAAGCACTGTTGCTGAAGAAACGTAATTTTTCCGCCAGTATGTCTGTGCAGCCATGATGTAAACAACGTTGGCGTGTAACTAAAGCAGGAAACGAGAAATGTGGTAATGACGTTTTCGGTTTTCAGTTTGTTGAGGGCTGGTAATGTGTAAGGGTGGCGTTCGCCTACTTACCAAATTAGTGTCAAACTTGGCCAACAAACTCGAGTTGTTTTGGCAGAAAATCAATATTTACTTTTTAAGGAAACAAATATATTTCTGATTGCTAGTTTATATTAGGCATAATTGTAGTAAAAAGAAAAACATCGAAGTTGTGACGTGTACTTTTTACTGAGAGTACAGTTATGATAAGCAGTAAGGAAAGCGAAGAGGTGAGTGGGCAAGGTGAAATTACCGGCCACGTATGGGGACCGAGCCCACAACCTTCCCATTGCACGTGTGATGTACGACCAGTACCGCTACTATGGTGGTCATTCACCATTCCTTTTTATTGGCGATTCAGTCTACTCGTAGCTGCGGGAACCCTAACGTAACTCATTGAAGAAGAATGGCGATTTGGGCTAGTTGGTTTGAATTCATAGTAATAAGGGCTGCAGCGCGAGCACGAACGTGCTAGAAGAAACAGACAAAGTCGAGGTACGGAAAGCAAAAGAGGACAACACAGCGCTCGTGTTGTCCTCTTTTGCTTTCCGTACCTCGACTTTGTCTGTTTCTTCTAGCACGTTCGTGCTCGCGCTGCAGCCCTTATTACTAACGTAACTCGTTGTCTCGTGTAAATTCCGCGAAAACGTCGGCGCAGACCACCGATCAAGGAAGGAAAAAAAAAGAAGCGCGTGGTGGCACGGTTGCACGAGGCGCTCTTTCAGCGTTCGACCAGGCACAGGGCAGTTCCGGGTTCTAACACGAGCGAGACGTTTTGCCCAGCGAGACGAGTGCAAGTACGGAGGAGCATAGAGCCGGGCGAGGTCAAGGGTGGCCGATGTGCCGAGGCTCCTGGTGTCAGCGTTCGGGGTACTCGCTGATCAAAGGGCCGCCGAGTGGTTCAGAGACTTACCGAGTGGCGTGCCATGTTAGGATTCGGGCTGCTGGCCCATTAGCGTCTTCACCCGGGCTGTGCCTGGCAGTGTCCTCACTAAGGCGAGGAGTGTCTGTTGAGCTGCCTTACCGAAGCTGTGGTGAGCAGCATCCCTGCACGGCGTGGACAGCGCTGCGCTGGACGGCACCTGCACGTGGAACCTCACTCCTGGCTTAAGTACTCGGTGGCTGACCCGCAGGTCGCGGGATCTAATTCCGGCACCGATGGCTGCATTTTCAATAAAGGTGGACATTCTGTGGGTCCGAGTGCTCAGATTTTGGAGAACGTTGAAGAACCCCAGGTGGTTGAAATTTCCCGAGCCCTCCACTGCGGAGTCTCTTATAATCATATGATAGATTCGGAACGTTAAACCTCACATATCAATCAATCAATCAATCAATCAATCAATCAATCAATCAATCAATCAGTAAATCAATCAAGACGGCTGCTAAGGTTGCTACAGTTCCGGGTAAGAAATAGCAAAACTTCATGCGTGGGATAATCAAGAAGAAGAGGAGCACGCAGCTGCAGGGCATTAATTTTCTATAGTCACGTGAAGTTGTACAGCGCCGAACCTGTAAGACGGCCCCGCCACGGTGGTCTAGTGGCTAAGGTACTCGGCTGCTGACCCGCAGGTCGCGGGTTCGAATCCCGGCTGCAGCGGCTGCATTTCCGATGGAGGCGGAAATGGTGTAGGCCCGTGTGCTCAGATCTGGGTGCACGTTAAAGAACCCCAGGTGGTCGAAATTTCCGGAGCCCTTCACTACGGCGTCTCTCATAATCATATGGTGGTTTTGGGACGTTAAACCCCACATATCAATCAAGAACCTGTAAGACGAAGTGTCTTGCGATCGCTGATGAAAACGCAGGCTGCGTAGGAAAACACGAGGATGTATGAGATAAAAGCACTGGGATGGCCAGAGCAGCCGCCTGATAGATTTGCATGTAAACCAAACTGAAGGGAGTGTCGCGTTTGTTGCTGTGCTAAAGCACCTTAACTGAACGCTGCGCCCGCCGTTATTCATGGCATTTCTGCGTAATAGCATTAGAGTGGCAACACTTCTGCGCTATCGATAGGAGAATTACTTGTACTTTGCAACGCCGAGCTTGAGGAATTCATGTCCAGTACACAAAGATGTGTGACGGTTCACGTGTTAAACTGTGGAATGATAAGAGAAGTTGTATAATCTTCGCTCGACAGTTTCTGACGAGTCACGCCTGTTCATTGGCTAGGTGGACTTGTGACAATGTTCATTGCGAGTATTTAGCAGCGCCTTCACTTTCGCAAAAAACTTTGGTCTTACTTTCCTGGAAGTTGGGTACCGTACCGGTTATAGTGAAACAGTCGACATCCCTGCTTTCCTCTCGCCCTACTGATTTGCTCCCTCCCCTCCTATTTAGTGCTAAATGTAGATGTCTGCTCTAATTTGTGAAAGTCTTGCTCTTCATTACCTTCTGCGCCTGCGGCACTGGTAAGTTTGTCCACACGCGAAAGAGCCCATATTTCATATTCGTAGTAAAAAACAAACGAAGAAATGAACAGACAAACAGACATATAAACAAACAAACTAACAAAGACCATGTTATACTAGAAATTACAAAAATAAAGCATAAAACTAACATTACAACTCGTGTGCTGCCCTTATAGAGCTGAGAAAATGTCCTATAAAATCGCAAAGTCACTAAAACACGGCAAAGAGTTGCGGAAAGATGCCAATAATTAGGGCTGAAGAGACAGTGCAAGCAAGAGTTACATTGGCGTTAGTAAACAGTACTAGATACTCTGAAGTATGTTGCTTCAGAGAAAATGGCAAGAAAAGGTAATTAACATGGTAATTTATGCTAATCACACGTTATGAGAAAATTCTCACTGGACAGTCTCCGGAACAACATTGCGCAGTCAATACTTTCTTTTTAACAAAACCTATACAGCTAAACGTTTATTTTTGATTCGATATTTTTGAATGACCTTTTACAATGCGCACACATTTCTGAAGGCCGGTTCACATGGCACAAAAAGTAGTGATTTTCAGGCTGCGAATTTACTCTCGACGAAAAAAAGCGCCGGGCTATTCGCTCTCACCACAGTGATCAGGGACGAGGGACCAACATGTTTGTACTTTTTCGCCTTGTTCGCAGCGGCAGAGCACTGGTTGTGTCGGCACCCGTTGAAATCGTGTCAACGTGTTTGTTTTGGTATTGCCCAATGTTGCGCATTTTAAAATGGGGATTTAGGTTGGAAAGTGTTCTTCAAGTACGAATTACGTGTGATCGTTGTTACTGTTCATAAAAATTAAATAACACCATAAAGCACAGAGTGTTACGTTACATGAGAAAATTCTACCTTCTCCGCCACGAAAAAACACCGGCAAGAAACGTTGCTCGCCGCGCCAGATTCGGAGTGAAAATCGCAGATCACTCGTATTCCATGTGAAACAAAACCGCCATCAGCAGTGGTTGTGAACGAAGCGAATGGAGTGAACAGAACTGTTTTTTTTTTGTTGCCATCGCCGCATGTTAAAACAGCCTTAACGCAATGTCTCAGTGGTTCGCTGTCCTCCACCAAAATATTTCAGGCGAAAAGGAGATACAAGGAGTGCTCAGGTTAAATAATATTATGAAGTGCGCAGTACTCGGCGAATTCGAATAATATTACGACATAATAAGGGACTGCTATAAAAAAGAGAGAGAGCGCGAGAGAGAAAAGGACACGCGCGTTGAAGCTGGGGATCGAAGCACCTGTGTTTAGTAGCCGCGGCGGGCGTGTATGCAAGCGAGGACCATTTATTTGAACGCTCAATCAATTACTATGGAATGGACAGAACATCAATAAATCACGTAAATGTACTGTAGAATACATTTTACGTGGTACTTCACGCATGAGTGGTCATTAAACATGTCTGCGTATTTGCTATAAGAAGCGAGAATTCCTTATATATAATATGCCATGCACTCTTTACAGCACCATTCGATAACGCCTCTCATGTTGAACTTCTGCATAATCTGCGCGTTGTGGTAAATAGTGAAAAGGTGGCCGCCGTCAGTTTGTTGATGTGTTTGGAATAGGGTCAGATACAGTTTATGTCAAGTATGGCGTCTTAGAGGGATCTGTTCTGGGGCCACTTTTCTTTTTTTTTTTTACATATGAACGATATCGTCGATAACTGCGTGCTATATAATGAAATAATAACTTAGGAAGATCAGGCTAGCATAAACAGAAACTTTAATAGGGTAGTTCTTCGGTGTAAGCAATGGCAACTATGCATAAACTTTGAAAAGACTGTGTACATGCGTGTAACATTAAAAAAGAAGCCACTAATATATTGCTATTGCACGGAAGACCGTTTCTTCTCAAACGTTACTCAATATAAATACTTAGGCTTCCACATAGCAAGTGATCTCTCGTGGTTAAAGCACCCTGACAAAGTGCTGGGAAATTGCAGGCGTAAGTTGTTCTTTTGAAGGCGTGTATTAAAATCGTCCACACCAGCAGTACGTTTGTTGCAATATAAAACATTCGTCCGTCCTGTTTTAGAATACGCCGTCATCGTATGGGACCCGTTCAAAGCCGACTTAGCAAAATTAGAAAGCTTACAGAAAAAAGATGTTAGATTCATCTACAATACGAATGGCCGCACTTCAGTCACTAACCTCGTATCTCAAAGTGGCCAACCTGCTATAAATAATCGAAATCGTGTGTGTCATCTAAAATTATTTTTTCTGTTGATAAAAGGTCAGTACAAGCAATATACACGTCACATCTTGCATATACGTCAGGTCACAGTACCAGACACACACACTCACCAGCTGTTACTCCATTCACTATAAACGCTACAAGTGTCAACTGTTACAAGTACTCTTTCTTTCCAAGAACGGTAGTCGATTGGAACGAACTGCCCCATTAAACTGTTACACGGGACTCACTATGACAATTTCAGTCACACCTTAAATAGTAATCAGTTGCTTTGTATAGCTGAGATGTTTTGTTTGCTTTTTTTTTTACTTGTGCACAGGGATTTTTTGTTCGATTCGAAATTTGTTAGAATAAGGTCGCTTGCTTTTTTATTCTGGAAAACGCGTATATAAAGATAATCATATGTTCGTTTCCCATTGTTATTTTCCTGTTGAATTCACCTGTTATGTACCACGCTGCCACAATCTTGATGAAAGATTGCAGTATCTACAAATAAATAAAGAAAATAAATAAATAATAAACAAATAAACAAATTTGTTCCGAACACACAGTTCAAGCTTTAGATGCCTCGTCAAACTTGAAAACTGACTGTCATCGGTGGCGGGGCGTCAATACGAAGTGATGTCTGTCATCACCATGATGACGGCGTCGTTGAGATGACACATGCTGCCGAAATTTGTGATGTCACGCGTTGACATCATCAGGGATGTAGTTGTTTGGTGAACTGTCGGTTGATCTCGGAGGCAGTGCAATATAACCGCGTGCGGTAGAGAAAGCTGCGGTGCGTCCCATCCTAGGACCAATGGAAAAACTGCGTTAAGTGCAGAAAGGTTCTCGAGTGGAGCTGGAAAGGACGAAGTGCATTCGCTGAGTCTACAACAATTTTCGCCTACTGGTTGTCTTAGGTGAACGCACCAGGGATCATGTGACCTTTTTTTTATTGGCTTGCCGTTTTTCGTAGCATATATATATATATAAATAAATATATATATATATATAAATAAATAAATATATATATATATATATATATATATATATATATATATATATATATATATATATATATATATATATATATATATATATATATATATATATATATATATATATATATATATATATATATATATATAGAAAGTGCAAGGATGAAATGAAGACAGAGAGGTTAACCATGGCTGCGCCCAGTAGGCCAACCTGCGCTGGGCTAAGGGGGGAAAAGTTAGGAAGAGAAGTTGCGAAAGGTCATCGCTGCCATCAACGTAACCACACTTCCGCGCTTATTATCACAGAAGTTGAGTCAGTCTCGCGGCTTTCTTCTGGCAGCGCATGCGATGTCATTACGCAAATCGTATGTGCGATCCCGAAATCTTGTCGAAGGAAAGCCGTGATGGTGCTGGTAGCGTTCTGAAGCCAGAAACTTCTGAAGGCTTGTAATAACCCGAGTTATGGAATTCATGTTGCCTTGAATAGTCTAGGATTTTTACACCCACCAAACGTGAAAGCTACTTGTTCGTGTTTACTTATGTCCCGAAAGACAGTAATCGTTCAAAAGATATGAATGAATAAAATAAAATATGTTTTCGCTCCGGCGCTGTAGCTCGAATCCGGGCAACCCACGCTTCGAAGTTGAGTGTCTCAACTCCTGGTTACGGATGCGTAGGGGGCGTTTCGCTCATTCGCAAAGTGATGCAAATTGGCATGGTGTGCACTACGAAGCTTTACTTGAGGTCGGCATGCATTCCGGTCAGATCCCCGCTACGGCTGCTGCATTGTAGATTGAGGCGAAAATGCTCTGGGCCCATGTGCTCAGATTTTGTTTCACGTTGGGTTCACCCCAGGAGGTCGATATTTCCGGAGCCCTCCACTACGGCGTCTCTCATAATTATATGGTGGTTTTAGAACGTTAAACCTGTCATCTCAATCAATGAATCAATCAAAACGTGCATTCCGGGAGAGTGTTATAAATGTGGCGTGCACAGACAGTCGCTTCCACGTGGCACGCTTGCAGCGTCTAACTTGAAGCCAAGCCTGTCGAGCTAATGAGAAGACAGTGCGAATAAGGCTCGATCAAGCTCTCACAATGTACTATATAAAATGCGCAGCTGAAGCACCCTCTAAGTTTTCGTCAGCCGAAGTTGAAGCTTTTCGTTTGAATCGAAGGCTTTGGGCAAAAATCTTGATTGATGATTGATATGCGGGGTTTAATGTCACAAAACCATTATTTGATTATGAGAGATGCCGTAGTAGAAAGCTCCGGAAATCTCGACCACCTGGAATTCTTCAACGTGCACCCACTGAGCACACGGGCCTACAGCTTTTTCGCCTCTATTGAAAAGCAAGAATCTTTCATTCAGCATCCCCCCTCCCTCTCCGTGTTCTGCGTATCATTAGAAATTTGTTCCTGAGCAATTATGGGCCATTTTTTATTTTTTAGGATGCTCGTTCATGGCATCGAGTTTCAAAAACTTGAAGATCGTTCGACGTTGGCCTTCAAGATCAGAACGTGACAGCACACTGCAGTGCTCCCCCGGTTTTCTCATACGCTAGCCAGGCTTCTCGTTTGTCAATGGAAACGTGAACGGCGCCTAGAGGAAACTAACGTCTGTACACGTAGAATCGACTGTTTTAAACTATGCCATCCTGCCTAGTTTAGAAGTACCTTGTACTTGTTCATACAAATCAATACAGGTACCTACATCGCTGCATGCTTTTTGATGTCGGTGCAGATGTTAATGACTAATTATGCCAGAGCACTTCATAATTAATGGGCTTTCAACCACTCGTCCGTGGCGCTTGGTGCAATTTTACGTTTCTGTCATACAACACTGAACACGCTAACGTGGCTCCTAGCACCCTATAACACCTGTATAAGTTATTTTTCCGAAGCAGTTTCAAGCAGTTGCGTGGAACCCTTAAAGGGAGCTTTTCAGTAAGATTTGTGCTATAAGGCCACATCAACACAGACAGATCAGAAGCTCCCATCTGCGTTGATTTATTCCACGTTTGCCGTTTTACTCGCAAGGAAGTCTTGTCTCTAGTCATTCCGTTGCTCCCAGTCGCCCGCAGCAGCTTCGATAATAAACGCCCGTCTTTCAATATTTATACCACTCGCCATTTTCTCGTCCTATGGAGCTTCGAGTTCAGCATAGACGATCGGATAATAGCCATTACGGAGAACCTGTGGGATGAGCAATACGCGGCCGCAAATACCCGACTGTGGAAGATTTAGGAAGCCACCGTAAGACGATACTTCCGGTTAATTTTTTTAAACGGGAGCAAAGCGCAGTCAATAAACTGCAGCGTTCTCAAATGACCTGACTGATTTATATTTTTGCAGTTAAAAATGCGGAAGTTGAAACAATACCTAGTGAACAAAGAAAGAGGACTGAAGAAAACAGGCACAGAAAGAAATGCCATGAGTGTAAATTGGTAAGAAAAAAACGTACCACAGTTAAAATAAATAAAACCCTAATAAAAACAATACCACATTAGAAGCGGGCCTTGAAATGAAAAAGAGTTCCATTTGTCTTGGGCCACACTCTTTCCAAGACCATCAGCGAGGCCCGCCTAAATGACCGGAACGTACATTTTTTTATAGAGATCTAAAAGAGTGAGGTTTACGGCATGAGATGGACTTGGCTAAGGAGTCGTGAAGTACAGCCTAAAACTTCGCAAGTCACAAGGCGAGCTCTGTATGCCCAGCACGACGGCAGAGCTTCTCTCTTAAACAGATTCTTGCACGTCTCGTGAAGAAAACTGACTGGCTGTGCTTTTAGGTTTCTCGAGAAACCGCTTGGCTCTCTTCGCTCAAGTTGCATCTGTAAGTTGGGTTGCCTGCGGCCGTGTTTCAAACCGGCAGGGGCATTTGTGGCTGGAAGTAGCAATTAACCATAATTGATAAGCGCTAACTTCTTCAAAGTAAGTCACCCTCAACGACCGTAGCCTCAACACTGGCCGAGGTAACAAGTTCACATCACTTTTCCCCTTGTAAATAAATTGCCATGCCAACTATGCTAGTTTATGTGGAGATGATAAGTCAATTGTTTGTTTTAAATGCCTAATGCCTAACGACGGAGCTATATATATGTGACGTAGGAAGTCAGTGAATTGTTGTAGAAGCCGAGAAGGAAGAAGTGCTTATGGAATAAACATGGCGTATGAGCCAGGCCACGTCGCCGATACATCATAGCGTCACACGAGTCGACAGGATGAAGACCTCCCAGCCACTTCATCAGTGTCTCATCGTCGACACAGTTCTCCACAAGACGCCCTGACCATACATCAACTACGGAATCATCTCCTGGCCGCACACAGCGACCAGCACTATGCCAGAATCATCGACTGACCTTCCCATCCCCAAGTACACCAGAGCAGCGTACGATGGACATTTACAGGACTGGTTCGACCTGTTCGAGCACCACGCAACCGCTGCATCATGGTCGGAACGGGAGATGGTCACCAACTTCACTGACTACATCTCCGGTGAGGCATTTAAGTTTTAACTGATACACATATTTGAAAACGACGAATCATGGCAAAAGATCAGAGAAGAGATGATTGCCCATTTTAACGACTACGACAAGGACTTCCTCATTATCGGTCATCTGCCTACAACCACACGCGGCCGTCACAGTCCAAGCTTATTTCTAAAGGAACGTAGCTTTCCACCAGGTTTCCCTTCACGAAAGCCGGTATTTTCAATGTCGTCGCTCCAGCACACGACACGAGACGTTGCTTACCCACCTCATGCACTTCATTTTTCGTCTCGAATACGTGGTCCACCACCCGGTTTTCCAGAATGCGGCTCTTCAAGCGTTCCTACGCCCACCGTTTGCCTCATAAAGACACCATGTTCCCGATAGACGAGGTGACGCATCGGAAAAATACCCTGTCAAGCCATTCTTCTTCCGGGCGGTTTCATGCATCACCGTCCGGCGCACACACTCTCGAGAGTCCAAACAAAACAGAAGGCTCAGACGCATCGAACGTCGCACGCTACCAGGCGCAAGAACTACTCGCAGTGAACAGCAAAAAAGAAGCCCCTGAAGAGCTTCGCGTCATTTCTACGGCACCGCAGACTTGCCAAATCTGCAGTTCAAACCTAGTAATGCCATGTCACCTGTGGTGCCCACATGCAGAGCTCACCAATTCATGAATAGAAAAATTCATAAGTGCATGATACATCAAACCTCATACACAGTTGTCTTTCGGAAGCGCCCTTAATGACCCCGTCACCGAAGCCTCTGAAGAGCATGCTAGCAATGATGACGCATTGCCAACTATGCCCGACAAGCAAGACACTAGTTCACCATTCATCAGCTGTCTACAAGACGCGTCAAACACCGAAGGAAATGAATGCCCCATTCCAGAACGGGTGCCACTACAGCCATTTCCTGAGTAGCCTCAGCAAAGCAAGCAAAGGCCAGATTACAAACTCATGCTACAACAAGAGAGACTGCAACGAGAGCATCGAAGAACGCGAAATTCTACGAAAGCGCACTCTCCAATTGAAGAAATCGGACAATAGGATCTCTAATTCAAGACGTCGGGCACTTTCGCACAAAGAAAAGTCACCAGAGACACTCTCTGCACTTGCTATTACACCGACTGCACCACCACAGAAAACGCCGAGAAAGACGCGGAAGCCCTGCTTGCACACCGCTATCACTCAGGCACTTCGTCACAGTCTGTCAAAAAGCACGAAAGCAAGAAGCACTGGGATGGCACCATTCACGACGAAAAATACAACCCCGACTACATCCGAACTTCAAATGCTACAGGCACTCTCAACCTTGTCCGTTCCTCACGAAAACTCAACCGATGTTATCACCAGTTCAGATTTCCAGGGTGTGGTTACGCCATCCAGGACGCAACAGTCAAGCTTGTCCACCAGAGTCGTCATAGAAATCACCGGACTGCTCCCTCAGCCTTGAAGATTCAGTGAGATTGTGAAACTCCGTCGGGACGTGAAACTGTGAACTTCGCCATTTTGTTGTTTATTCTCTTCTTCAATTTGTTGTAGTTTGTAACCGGTGCCATCTTTCGGGGGGAGGGAGAATCCTGTGACGTAGGAAGTCAGTGACTTTTAGTAGTAACCGAGAAGAAAGAAGTGCTTATGGAATAAACATGGGATATGAGCCAGGCCACGTTTGCCATATTGACCATAGCGTCACACACACACACACACACACACACACACACACACACACACACACACACACACACACACACACACACACACACACACACACACACACATATATATATATATATATATATATATATATATATATATATATATTCATATATATATATATATATATATATATATATATATATATATATATATATATATATATATATATATATATATATTGCAAAGAAGTTTAATCGGGACGCTAGATAGTAGGCAGACAGCCGGTACGGACTCAAATGCTTGAGCAGCCCAGCGTCTACAGCTCGTGCACACGCTCGCGCTTCGCACTCAGAGATGGTTCCACTAGCAAGTGCCTTGCGAATTCCCCACTACAATACCCCGGCGACGAAGACGAGCCATCCTGGTGACTCAAGGTGACCAGAGGACAGGAGGGTCGTAGCAAGGCTTGAGGCAACTGACTTGGACCATCTCACGACCAAGGCGGCGCTTGTCCGTGGACGGCTTGAGCGGCTCAATCACATAGGTGACAGAAGAAGGGTGCTGTATGACGCGGTAAGGCCCAGTATACTTTGTGCAAACTTGGGAGTCAGTCAAGGAGAGTGAAAAGGCAGTTGGAGCCACATGAGAGAACCAACGGGGAAAGTGTCCTGAACAAGATCACGGTCATGGCGATCTTTTTGGAGGGCTTGATTATAGGCTGTAAAGGACCGTGCAAGCTGACGACACTCTTCGGCATGTTCGGCCATTTCAGAAACTTGGCTGAACTCGGAGGCATCAGGATTGTATGGCAGAATTGTGTCGAGTGTGCTGCATGGGTCACGACCATATAAAAGAAAAAAATGCAGAAAAGCCTGTTGTTGATTGAATCGCCGTATTTTAGGCGTACGTCACGAAAGGAAGAACAACGTTCCAATCGGAGTGGTCGGAAGCAATATACATAGCGAACATGTCTCCCAGAGTTCTATTGAAATGTTCAGTTAGGCCATTCGTCTGATTTTGGTAGGCTGTTGATGTGTGGTGTACCGTATGGCATGAATGTAAGAGCTGCTGCAGACCTTCGGACAAAAATACGCAGCCCCTGTCACTCAGGAGCTCCCGCGGTGCACCATGACGAAGAACAAACCGATGCAAGATGAAGGCTGCAACGTCACGAGCATCAGCCGAAGGTAGCGCTGCCGTTTCGGCGTACCTTGTCAGATGGTCGGTGGCCACAATCACCCATCGATTACCATCAACAGAGCACGGTAGCGGGCCGTAAAGGTCAATCCCAACACGGTCAAATGGGCGTGCAGAAGATTGTAAAGGCTGCAGTTGACCGGGTAAATGAGAAAATATCTTGAGCTGGTTACACAGGGAACATGAGCGAATGTGTTTTACAAATGTGAACATACCCCGCCAGTAGTAACGTTGGCGGATCCGCTCATACGTCTTTAGCGCAGTGGCGTGTGCGTGTTGCGGTTCGGCATGAAAATATTCGCAGATATCAGACCGCATATGACTGGGTATGACTAGCAGCCATTTACGACCCACCACTCGATAGTTGTGATGGTATAAAAGGCCATCCCGTATGGTGAAATGCGTTGCTTGGTGGCGAAGAGCACACGGGTAACGGGAAGTTGATGCGTCAGAAAGCATATTCAAGAGCGAGATAATCCAGGGGTCCTTCCGCTGTTCGGATGGCATGTCTGTGACACTTACGGCAAAAAGAGGAAGGTAAAGGGCTGATATTTCCGTATCATCAGATTTCACGCGTGATCATGAAAGTGCATCTGCGTCAGAGTGCTTTCGCCCCGATCGGTAGACGACGCGCATATCGAATCCCTGGAGGCGTAGTGCCCAATGTCCGAGGCGACCAGAAGATTCTTTAAGTGAAGCCAACCAACAAAGTGCGCGATGGTCAGTTACCACATCAAATGTTTGCCGTACAAATATGGGCGAAACTTGTTTAACGCCCACACAATCGCCAGGCATTCTTTTTCCGTAACAGAATTGTTGGCTTCTGCCTTAGCGAGGGCGCGGCTGGCATAGGTGACCACATACTACGTAAAACCTGGTTTGCGTTGCTCGAGTACTGCACCAAGGCCGACGCCACTTGCATCCGTGTGTACTTCGGTCGGCGCAGTAGGGTCGTAATGACGCAGTACTGGCGGTGTGGTAATGAGTTGGCACAGTGTTGCGAAGGATTCGTCACATGCTGCTGTCCAATTCGAAAGATCTGCAGGGCCAGCAAGGAGTTTGGTGAGCGGAGCGATGATGGAAGCAAAGTTCTGGACAAACCGGCGAAAAAAGGAGCACAGGCCCACAAAGCTCCGTAGTTTTTTAACTGTAGTCGGCTTAGGAAATTCGGCAACAGCACGAAGCTTGTCAGGGTCGGGAAGGATGCCGGCTTTTGAGACGACACGACCAAGTATGGTGAGTTATTTAGCCCCGTTGTGACATTTCTGGAGGTTAAGCTGAAGCCTGGCGTTTGTAAGGCACTGTAGAATCTTACGCTGACGAGTGAGATGCGAAGTGAAATCGGGTGAAAAGACCACAACGTCATCGAGATTGCACAAGCATATGTTCCATTTGAGACTGCGTAAAATGCTGTCCATCATTCGCTCAAGTGTGGCGGCCGCATTACGAAGTCCGAATGTCATTACGGTAAATCCATAGAGACCATACGGTGTGACGAACGCCGTTTTCGGACGATCAGACTCAGCCATTGGGACCTGCCGATAACCTGAGTGAAGGTCAAGCGAGGAAAAGAATTCTGCACCTTGGAGACAATCGAGAGCGTCGTCTATGCGGGGAAGAGGGTAAACATCTTTTCTGGTAATGTTGTTTAAGCGCCTGTAGTCTACGCCAAACCGGATCGAACTATCCTTTATTTTATTGACGAGTACAACTGGTGAAGACCAAGGACTACAAGAAGGCTTGATGACTCCACGCTGTATGTCGTCTACTTGTTCTGCAATTACGCGACGCTCCGCCGGGGACACACGATAGGGGCACTTGCGCAAAGGAGTACTCTTCCCTGTGTCAATTGTGTGCACAACGGTGTTCGTTCTTCCAAGCACCGCTTGGGAAAAGTCCAACAAACGCCTGAATTAGTGACACAGGGCAACAAGCTGCTGTCGTTGAGCCGGGGTGAGATGGCTGTCAATAGAACGGTGAAATGCATCGGACGACACGCTGTTTGGGGAAAAGTGAGGAGCCAACGCGTTCAGCTCTATATTCGGCTTGGTGTCGAAGAAACCGGCTGGCACGGTAGTACCTTCATCGATAAGCTGAATGTGGCCGAGCGTCTCGTTGCGGCGCAAACTAAGGGGGCACGAGTTGGGATTGGAAATAAATGTTCCGGTAGTGTCTTGACAAAGCGCAAGAACGGCGAATGGCAGCAATGTGTGGTGGCGGCTACCGAAGATATCAGATGGCGTGAATAGGACGGCAGCGTCAGAAAGTGAAGCGCAGCAGGCAGAGACAAACTGGGCGCTGAAGGGAGGAAGGTCATGTCCGTCACGACGACAAGGTTAGCCACACTAGATACGGCAGCATCATCAGAAGGCACATCACGAAACGGTAACAGCTCCACTTCGGCCCGAGCGCAGTCCATGACGGTGTGATGGCGTGATAAGAAACCCCATCCTAGGATGACATCGTGGGAACATGAAGCCAACACGTGAAATTCAATGATGTACGACACGTCTCGAATAAACACTTTTGCTGTACATGCCGCGACGGGCTCAATTTGTTGGGTGCTCGCAGTGCTAAGAGAAACTACGAGATAAAGCATCGTCACTTTTCGAAGAGAGTGGCAGAGTCTTTGACTAATCTCATATATCGCGGCACCGGTATCGATGAGTGCAAGTGTTCCTACACCTTCGACGATTACATCGATAAGATTGGCGGGAGACAGGTGAGGACTTAAGCGATTAGACAATGACGCAGCTCGTGCCTCCGGAGCTGCGGCAGTTAGTTTTCCGTCTCAATGGAGGTGGGTCGTCGACGCATAGGTGATACAGAACGACGACTTGTTGAAGGGGAAGGCGAGTGGGTAGTAGAACGTCGAGAAGCGGAGGTTCGGGTGCCGGAAGCAGCTTGCTCATCGCGTTCGTGAACTTCAGGTGGCACGTGAGGCACGTGGTATGGAGGCCGAAGCGAGTAGTCAGGGTATCTTGGTGCATTAACTGCGACGCGCCCACGACACAGACGTGCAACGTGACCCGGAATTCCGCAAAAGTAACATATGGGCTGGTTGTCAGCAGTGCGCCAAGTATTTCTGACGTGCTGCTGTGCAGCTGGAAACGGCGCGGTGGAAGGTCACACAGGTTGTGGCGTATACAATGGCAGATGAGGTGGAGGCATTGCCGCGACGGCCACATAAGTAAGTGGCGCGGCAACAGGTGGTTGGTGGAGAGGCAGGCGTAGGTAATGGCAACGCCTCGGAGACCTGCTCCAGAATAGCCTGTCTGATTGTCGGCGTTAGGTGGTTCGTTGGTGCTTCGGGGGTTGGCAGATACGAGAGACACAAAAGCTGTCGTGCGACCTCTTCGCGTACGTATTCTTTTATCTGCTCCAGCAGGGTGCTGTTACCATAGACGGCCAGGGCAGCGAGAGAGTCGTTTGCTGTCGTCGACTTCCAAACTGATGCACGTTGTTTGCGAATATCTTCCAAGCTCTGGCACAACGTCAGAAGTTTGGATACGGTACTTGGGCCCTTTGCCAGCAACATTTGAAAGCATCATCGTCTATTTCTTTCAAGATATGCCTGATCTTGTCTTGTTCGGTCATCTCAGGGTTAAAGCGCCGGCATAAATCAATAACATCTTCAATGTAGCTAGTGAAGTTTTTGCCCTGCATTTGTGCTCGTCCGCGTAGGCGCTGTTCAGCACGCAGTTTGCGCACTGCGGGGCGATCAAACACAGCTGCAAGGGCGGTCTCGAAAGCGGCCCAAGTGGTAAATTCAGTACGGTGGTTTGTGAACCACAGGCTGGCGACGTCTTTGAGATAAAATGAGACATACTCCAATTTGGAGGGGTCGTTCCAGTTGTTGGCGGTGCTCACCTTTTCAAACAGCTGCAACCAGTCTTCCACATCTTGGTCTTCGGTGCCACTGAAGAACGGGGGATCTTCAGCGTAGTAGGTGGTAGGTACGATGCAACTAGGTAGTAGGTACGATGACTAGTTGAGATTGGGCCATGCTTTGCAGGATGGTGCCTTGCTCGATCGTCTGATCAGGCATTGCTGATGCAGTGGGCAGTTACCGCCTTCGAAGTTCCAGGTTTGCGTACCCAGCACCTCGACCACTTTGCGAGGGAGTTTAATAGCGACGCCAGGTAGTAGGTAGGCAGCCGGTATGGACACAAATGCTCGAGCAGCCCAGCGTCTACAGCTCGTGCACACGCTCGCGCTTCGCACTCAGAGGAGATGGTCCCACTAGTAAGTGCCTTGCGAATTCCCCACTATAATATATATATATATATATATATATATATATACATATATATATATATATATATATATATATATATATATATATATATATATATATATATATATATATATATATATTTGGGTGGGTAACTAAAGTAGGTAAGCAACTTTATTGAATCACGACAGAATGATGTGATATGTGATGGGGGCGAAGCGAGGTGGGGTTTTAGGGAACACAAAATAGAATGACGATGAACTCTGGAGCCACTTCTAGATGACCTTTTGGTCAGGTCCCCTGACCAAAAGGTCACCTAGAAGCGGCTTCAGAGTTAGCAAAATTATTTCGGTGCACGTTAAAGAACCCCAGGTGGTCAAAATTTTCGGAGTCCTCCACTACGGCGTCTCTCATAATAAATGGTGGTTTTGGGACGTTAAACCCCACAAATCAATCAGAGTTACCAAAATTGCTCCGTCCTTTGTGAATAAGAACTTCTAGTGCGCATGTGTTACACAAGTGGAGTGAACACTTCTCAGCACAGGAGCACAAATGATTTGATTGTTATGTGGGGTATAACGTCCCAAAACCACCATATGATTATGAGAGACGCCGTAGTGTAGGGCTCCGAAAATTTTGACCACTTGGGGTTCTTTAACGTGCACCGAAATCTGAGCAGATGTTCCTACAGCATTTTCGCCTCCATCAAAAATGTAGCTGTCGTAGCCGAGATTCAATCCCGTGACCTGCTAGTCAGCAGCTGAATACCTTAGCCACTAGACCACCACGGCAGGGCGGCGCACAAAGGATTAAGAAGGAAACATATGCGCGGTAAAGACGAAATCTGATTTATGTACACGGGTAATCAATATAAACTTCAGAAAAAGACAGTGATCCATCGGGAGTAACGAAGAGATAAACATGAGATAAAGATCTCAAAGAGAAACCTTTCAGCCTTCCTGGCTAACTACCAGTACGACGTATGGCGTGGGCGAGAGCGAGAAACAGAAATAACTTAATGAGTCCACCAGGTGACTTTTAGGGGAGGGGGCGGGCGCAGAGCGGCGGGCGCTTTGCAGACGCTTGCACTCGGCTTCCTTGGCTCGCGTCTCGTAGGTGGCACTTTGGTGCTCGCGGCGTCTGCCGTAGCCACGCGTAGTACCCCAGGTGGTCGAAATTTCCGGAGCCCTCCACCACGGCGTCTCTCATAATCATATGGTGGTTTTGGGACGATAAACCCCCCCATATTATTATCAATCGTAGTCGTAGTAGCCCCTGGCAATGCATTGCTTGTCAATAAAAACGATGTCACAGCATATTCATGAAGGAAATGATGCTGAGAGGGTCCGTCCGTGCGTCCGTCCGTGGGTCCTTCCGCCACCCGTCCGTCTGTGCGTTCATAGGTGCGTCCGTCCTAGCGTCCATCCGTCCGTGTATCCTTCCGTGAGTGCGTACATGTGTTCGTGCCTCAGTCCGTCCGTGCATTCGTCCATCCGTCCGTCTGTGCATCCGTTCGTGAGTCCATGCGTCCGTCCGTGCTGCGTCCGTCCACCCGTGCGTCCACCCATCCGTCCGTTCGTCTGCTTTGCCCCACTCATCATCATTCACCTCGTGCATATGCTGTCATTTTTTTTTCATTTGCTTATTCGTTGTGCGGCGTTCAAGTTCACCATCTTCCAAGAGACGGGCAGTTGTCCCGCGGAGGTGCTCAATAGTTTAATCTGCGCCACTTTTGACGGTCTGAATCCGGAAATTTCTCCCCGGAGCGGGGGACTTTTCAATCACGCTTTATGTATGTGTTTAGAATAAGTAGTTAACGATTTAGAGCACTAGGTACTCTACTAAGAGCTCATGACGCCAGACTGCTAGCAACACTGATGTTAGTTGTCTCGAATGTGTGTTAAGAAAAAGTGGTTAACGATTTAGAGTACTCGGCAAAGCGCGCATTTGTTAGTGTGTGTATATGTACGCATACATTTAAATTGGTACATTGAATTGAGAAGTTCTAAACCCCCCCAAAGCCCCTTCCTCCTGGCTACCCGATGGTAGCAATTGTTTTGAAGAAAAAAAGACCACTTCTTTAAACGCTGACTCCAATGACGCCCAAACAGATCTACGAAACAACTCTTTATGAGAGACTCCACTAAGGCCAAATTCTACGAAGGCATGAGCAAGAAGTAGGTGAACATTAGGAGCATGCAGTAGTTTTATGTAATCTGAATGGTTTCAATATAAACCATCGTCATTTTAAAATGTGCAGCATTTATTAGTGGCACGATGTAGCGCTTCAGTGCCGCGCTTTAGTGTCACTGCGCATGCTCGCCTCGTGCCTTGTACTTCTCTCACACGTACTCCTTTCCCTCGAATGCGGACGGTGTGTATATAAGCGGTGGAGCGCGCGTTCAGAATTCAGTCAAAGGCGTCTCCTCTCCGTCCAGTACCATGACAACACCAAGCAATAAAGACAGACTCTGACTTGTCATTTCATGCCTTCGCTTCTCCTTGATTCAATAAAGAAGAATAACAAAAAGGAATTAAAATTGCAGCATTCCCAAAGCGCAGCCAATTATGCAACATTCACGCGATACCCGCACAACTCTGCGCAGCATATACTCGAGTTCTTCCCGTGGGGAGATGTGGGTGCCAATTTTGTTAAATAAGACTCGTTATCAAGCAGAGCAAGTTTGATGTTACATGAGTCTTTATTTGCCCTTTGATGGAGACACCTTTCAAATTCGTGAATGAGCACCAGAAAGTTTTTGCGTTATCATAAAAACTTGACAAAAAAGTCCATGCAATAACTAATTAGGTCCTGGTTTGAAGCCAGGCATCATGGGCCATATCTTCAATCGTTTCGCATAACGCGACGCCCAACTCGCTACCTCAACGGTACAGGTGTGTCGTGCTGTCGGGTCCCTGGTGATGAGGACAATATCTCGTGCTCACACTTGCTGTGTACAAGTAGAGCCCGACGCTGTTAGACCAGACTTATTTTTAGGGGCGAAGCTCCTTATTGCGGCACTCGTTTGTTTCTCGTGGCCGTACTAGTAGTAGTGTGTAACAATTATTACATTTTGACCTCCAAGGTGGTGGCGGTGAGAGGTTTCTTCGGTGCGTTGTTGAACAATAAAGGATAGTGCTCAATGCACATGCCAATGGCTGCTAAGGGGGAATGAGAGACAGGAGAATTCGGCTTTTAGTTAACGCGCACGCTGCGAATTTTTTATTGTTCAACAACGCACAGAAGACAAGAAAGGGTTGCTACGTCATACTCGCTGGGCGTAACCTCCTAGGTTTTACAAAGATTTAGCGAGCGTTGGGCTGCAGTGTTATGAATACAGTGAACTAGTATATACCATGAAGTCGAGGTGGTTAAACGTAGGAAGTAGACACGAAGCGCAAGCCGTAAGAAAGTGTGCGTGTGCCTCCTCTCGTTCAGTCCTTGGAATGTCCGCTGGATGGCGGTGCTTCTATATGAGGAATATATGATGAAAAGATGCGAGATGGTGGTACTTGCAGTGTTGAATAGGTGGACGAACGGACACACAGACAGATGCATGGAAGGACGCACGGATGGCTGCACGGACGGATGAACGCATGGACAGACGCAGAAGCGGTTGCATGGACGAAAGCAGGGACGGACGCACAAATGAACGTGCGGACGCACGAACAGACACATGCATGGATGGGCGGATGAACGCACGGGCAGCCACACAGACGGACGCATGGATGGACGGAAGCAAGAACGAATGGACGGACGGATGCTTCGCCGCACTATCCATCATTCACTCCGTGGATATGCTGCCATATTTTTTTCCAATGCACTCGGCTTACACGCATTACCGCGCAAGAATGACATGCTTCCCAAGTCGACTTGAAAAAGAATCACTTGGTTCTCTTCGAGTTTGGCCGATTTTCTGACTAATTCACACACTGCTTTTCGTAGGATATCTTTACCGCAGTAACGATATCTTATTTTGTGTAGCACTCCCATGCAGTGTAGTTTAGCTAATCATATGATGCACGAAAACACAACAGGCTGATGATGGCCAACCTGTTGCTTACAGGTTGCTTACATTCTGTTGCTTACAGGTTGCTTACATGTTGATGTTGCATACATTCTGGCGTTCACTGCAACACTATAGGTCTTGATCTTTAGTTTTTTTTTTACAGCGAAGACACATAAAATTGAAGTTACTTTCTGGGCCATTATCATCGAGAAGAACTCGTGGCAACACGTTACATCGAACTTTTCACCGACAGAACGTGTTGCCGTAAGATGCTGTAGGAAAGAGGCACGAGAACCGGCGCAAGCGAGAAATCGCAGAGGTGTTTGAAATAGTAAAAGCGAAAAACAAGTGCGTGAGCCTGCCATCCAGAGCACTCACTGATACTGAGCTTTTGTATACGACGAATGTGATCAGAAACTTGGTCAGGGGTGTCGGACGTGATAAAGTTTTATCAGTGCCTTCCTTACACTTTTTATATGCCACGTTGTTGTTTTTAACAAGTTTCAGTTGACAGACAGCACTTCTGTCGGGTAATATATTGCGTTTTGTGGCTTACGTACACTGTCCACCATGAGTATGCTACAAATAGCCCGATTCGCTGAATCAATGCACCAATATGAATAAATTACTAGCACAATAAAATCACGGATGCAGTTTCCTGAGACACCACCGCATATAAACAGTGCTCAGCAAAGGAAGAAGGAAAACGCCTCCAGTATGTGGAAGTTTCGCAGCGTGTTAAAGTACTCGTGGGACGAAAGATATTCCACAGCTAGCACTTGAGAGCTTTGTGCTGCCTTTATGAAAAATAACCAACTTGGTACAGGCGGCTCTAAAGGGCTCGGTCATTGATTTGATTGATTTGTGGGGTTTAACGTCCCAAAACCACCATTTGATTATGAGAGACGCCGTAGTGGAGGGCTCCGGAAATTTTGACCACCTGGGGTTCTTTAACGTGCACCGAAATCTGAGTACACGGGCCTACAACATTTCCGCCTCCATCGGAAATGCAGCCGCCGCAGCCGGGAATCGAAAAAGGGCTCGGTTATGGTCAGCTCCCATAATGAGTGTTTCCAATGAAATATGTACGATTTGTTTTTCGAGGAAACGCAATCCATAATCGTCCCTTTAGAAAATTCAGTCGGGCAACATGTCTCTTCCGCCATATCTTGTTCTCTCGTGAAAACTGGCGGGCTGTGTCTCAGCGACGCCGATGAACGCTCCCTACATTAATATTAAGGAGCAGTGGGAGGCTGCTATGTGCAGCTCGGCGCCCGAGGTTCAGGACCAGATCTTGGATTGGGCCAAGAGGGTAGCGGAGACCTACGCTGGGTAGGCTCCTCTGATACTCCAGCACCGCATCTTTCCCTCTTGGGATAAATAAAGTTTTTCTCCTCCTCCCTGCAGCGCACACGGACACCGCTTGAGTTTCTGCAGGACGTGTCCCACGTTTGGACGGTACGCCAATGAGCGTCCCTTGGAGGCCATGTCATTGCTCTGCCGGTCATAACAGCCCGTCCTCCACCTGAAAAGTTCACGAAAGGGCCGCAGTGGCGCCGCTTCCTGAAGTGGCCGCCGTGCGTCTTTTCGGGCATCCCACCAACTGCTAACCACAACCTACATACGCAGTCATAATCCCGTACTGGTGTCATCAGCGCGCATCGCCGTGGGTGAGCAAGACATGGCAAGAAAAAAAAAACATGTTTCTGGCTTCATTCAATAGGTGGCGCTGAATTTTGAAAAAGGGTCCATAAACCTAACTGGGCAGTCAGTCATGCGCAATGAAAAAGATGCGCCATCTCAGATAGCGCGTCTAAACGATGCGTTGGTCAAGAACAGGGAGAACTTATAAAATACGCAAGTACAGCTCAGTGACATAAAAAAAAACGAAGAGGAAAAAGGAGAAAAGAGAATAATTCAAAGGACCGAGGCGCTGAGGTGCAGAGACAAGTTAGGACCGTGACGCTCTGGACTCGCCGAGGATACTTCAATAGAAGCCCCGCTGGTATACTAAGGGCGTCCTCCTAGGAGCACTTGGAGCCCAGGGCAAGCGCGTGCAGGGAATCAAATTTCGTTAAGAGGCCCGCTTTGCTGTTTCAGGAATCTCTTGGCACACGGTCTGACTTGCAGGCAGCTTTATAAATCAGGAATGGGACCGATTACAAAGGTGCGGCGGTGAAGCGAGGTCAAGAAATGAAGGGGAAAATGTACGGAAAGGGAGAAATGTCACCCTGATGTAAATAGCTCCACAAGAGCAGGTCAAAGAGTGAAGAAAGAGGGAGACTAAAAGACTGTGCTTGTGGGACACTGGCTGGCCGTCAGTGGCCCCGGCTGACGCTAAATCCATTAGCAGTTTATTGAGCTAAATCTTTTCCTGCAAAACACTTCCGGCACGTCATTATATGAACGAGTTCAGGCTGAATTGATATTCACACTTATCGTTACGTGTCTAGTGTTGCGGAAGTTCTCAGCTTAGGAGCGGCGATACTTAGTTTTAATCAGGAACATGCCAGAACGAGTTCGCTGTGTTTGACAGTTAGAGATCAATCCTCATATAAACCACCCCTGTGCTCTGGGCAAGCTGCGCTCCATGAATTCCGTCATTTATGTGCAGCAATAAAGATGTGTGTGCTCACGAAACCAAGTAATAAATGTGATAGTGAACTCTGCCTTGATGGAGTTGCCACTAGATTTTTCTTACAAATACCTCTCTTAGTCGTTAGCGTTTTTTGTGAGATCGAAGGCGCAATTAAAAAAATGAAAGGTCAAACTTGCAAGTTTCCGAAATTCTGCTGCATCTCAGCTAATTGTGGCGCATTGTGTAAGGCAGCAGCGCACTCTGCGATTTATATTAGTGGCATTATGCATACTCCGCAACGCGTGAACGCATGGCACTGCTCACTGAGAGAGAGCGAGAGAAAAAGGTTGGCAGGGAGGTTAACCAGAAGAAAATTTCTGATCGGCACTTGCTGAACTGCTCACTGAATTTGTATCATGCACAAAGCAATGACTGCTTTGCAAGGTGGGACATACTTCCAAAGTAGAGGGACGTAAATTAAAAGTCGCAGTTTCGCTGAAAAGATAAATGAATAAATGCGATAGCAACAAATTAGAATGACACATGAAGCACAGCACGCAGCTCTATACTTGCAGCGCGCCGCAAGAAGTGTGAAGGACTCACGAAAATTGCTCACACAGGATGACCGCGAATGGTCCCAGCTCGACAATTGAAGTGTTTCTTAAAAAACTGGCATTGTTATTTCTTTGTGTTTCAGCAGTGCGCTGCAAAAGTCCACTATGCTCACAACAATCCTTCCAGGTATATATGTATATTGTTTCTTTTTTTTTGAAAACGGTGGCTAAGAAAAATACCCCTCTACGTCTGCTGCCACGCGGTGGCATTCGAAGCATAGCTTGCTCATGGTTGCACACCGCGACTGGGCATAGAAATGAGCCACTTAGGGCGGGACTCAAGGGTAGGTTTTAGGCTTTAAAAAAACCTAGAGGCGTTGCTTGAAAGCTAAAGGACTTCATAGAAAGCGTGCCCTTTGCGCCTTCCTGCGGGTGATACTGAACACGTTCACAGGCCTCCGAACTCAGCGTTTCACAAGTAGTATATGGTGTATGTAAACAACTCGCTGTTGTACCATTGCGAAAAAAAAACATGTGGCATGGGAAACATTTGTCTTGCGCGCAATGTGCTGAGGAACGAGGGGTCACAGGGTTCGGATTCCGGTGGCACGCTTTGGAAGTATTTTCTTTGTCACTTTTACTTCATATGTGAAACATGATGACGATGGCGATGGCAGAAACTCACCGACTGCGTCCATATAGCCTAATTGCTATCGCTATAAAGGGGCTGAATTGTACAACAAAGTATACAAACACAAATAAAATTATGAACATCTCACATTCTATGTCGCTATAAACTGAACTTATTACTGATTACACGGCATCTATGTAGCTGCTTACCGGAAGCTTGCCTGCCCTGACATTGTAACTGCCAGACTTTCCGGGCACCCCTTCGTTTATAATAGTGAGTTCCGGCTACAGAGAAGCAATGCTCTCTAACATGATAATATACGAAGGTGAGTGAAAAAATAATGTAACTGCTGGGGTAGCACAATGGCCAAAGAGTGACTACATTTATGACATAGTTATCGCGCGTGTAGTGCCAGCTGTGGAAATGACACTTCGGCATTGTTAGAGGCAAAAAAAAACCCCAAAATTTCACGGGCTTAAGTTGCTTTTGGCTGCACGTTAAAGGGCTTCCGGTGTTTGCGAACTGATCCGTAGTTCGCCAATACCGCGCAACACTCCACAATAACGATAAGTGGGACAAGCTTCATAATTTCGAAATTTTGCAGCTTTAGCGAAACTGGATGAAATTTTAAACACTCATGATTTGGTTCTCACAAGAGCCAGCACTCAAGATCATATAAACGTCAAATCATGCAGCTGGGGGTGACGTTGTAGTTCACATATAGCAACGCTAGGAGCAGTTGCCTAATGCAGGACGCAAACGAAGTGTGCAGAATACTTTTACTGGCTTAGCGATAAGCACACCTACCAGTGAAATCACGGGGCAACGTACCATTACTTAGAGAGGGGCGATTAAAAAGTTCGGAAGGAAAAAGTGCTGTGTAATGAGAATTATCAACACAGTGACGAAGAAATAGGATTGACGGGAGAAAAGAAGTAAAAGGAAGCACGAATTATTGTAGACTGAGGTGACTGTTTTGTTCAATTTGCATCCTGAGGTTTTTAGTTTTAACAGCATAAGTTCAGCATCAAAGTGTTTGCTTATGAATACGTCCATCAGGCAGCCTAAAAGCTTGAAATGAACCTGCCATCTGTTCATTCCATCAATAAGTGGCTTTTTCTCAAGTATAAATAGTTAGCCTGTTCCAGTCGGAAAAATCGCATGGTGATGAAAAGTTCCAGAAGCAAAATGGTCATATTGGTGATGAAAATAAAACGTCAACTATGTACGTTTGGCATAATAATTCAGTTCAGAAAATAAAAAAGTACACGAAAGCTCGTTCAATGGGTGGAGGCACGGAAGTATCAGAAAATGTGAGTTTATCCAGGCAGTGTTTGCCAAACCACTTAAAACCACCCGCGTTGTTCTTATTCATGCCCATGCAAGTCAGGATGGTGTCTGCAGATGAGAATAAACATAACGCTGTATGCAAATACGGACACACTACGAAATCATAAGCGACTCTATAGGGTATTCCATAGGTAAATATTAAAAACGGGAACGCAATATATGGAGATATTTTAGGTGAAGTATATCAAGATGACTTGACCGAAGCCAATCCTGTGGTTTCAGCCAATAGGATTTGAAATAAATAAATAGAATTGTAGCTACACGTATACCGCATTGAGCTGGATACCCTTATAGTTCACTGAAGAATGCCTAAACTATAATAGGATTCTTATTTGTTTTCGCTTTACGGGAGAAAACTACACTATTATTTCGAGGAACGCTGTGGTGAGGGGTTCGGGAAGTTTTCCCTTCTGGTGTTCCTTAATTTGCACCTAAATCATATTACACGGGCCTCCAGCTTCACGCTCCCCATCGAAATGCAGCCGCCGCAGCCAGGATTCGATCCCTCGACCTTTGTGCGAAAGAGCGTAATAACTATGGTCATAACCACTCGACCATCGGCGTGGGCCTGTAAAAGTATCACGTGCTAAACAAAGAATATTACACTAATATGCGGGGAATACCGTTCGTTTTGCTTCACAGTAACATTAATAATCACGAAATCGACGTAGCTCTGTGCACGAGTCCAATACACGTTGTTGCCCCGGAGGCTGGCTTGATATTTGGCGGATCTCCATTCGCCACGTCGAATAATAAAATTTATTTGTCATATGTGTGTTTGCAACCTTGCGATTTCGTTTTTCTCAAAAGAAAGACGCAACTTTTCTTCGTAATTACGTTTTAGTGCTGATAATATTGACCAACACTGTCTTTGCTTGATGGGAAAATGTCGGCGTACAAAGAAAAGAAAAAAAAAAGAGGGAGCAAGGAGTTGAAGCATGCGGCGATTTTTTTTTTCGGTTTACTGTGATACTCTGCGCTATTCAACATGTAGTAACATACACCTGCAATAAAGGGCGCAGCTAGCTAGAAATGTTTGTCAGGGGGCTGCGGCACCCCCTTCAAAAATGATCATTTTCGCTCTCTATGCCATGTCGAAAAAGAATTTTTTTAGGTGTGGAGGGTAGGTGGGGGAGGAAGCATGGGCTCAGTGTACCAACCACCGGCTACGCCCCTGCCTACAATGCAGGAGATGTTTAGGTAGGACAACTGCCGGCCATGTCGGCCAGGCTAACCACGCCTGATGCAACATCAATATTACAACAAACTCTAGCACTATCACCTCCACCTCCACCTGGCTGACTGCTTCCGCAGCAAGGGGTGCAACACGTGCGTAGCCTTCCGAAGAGGGAGAATAGCGATATAGGGTGGTATGAGCGGAAGCATTTTTTGAATATTTTAGGTAGCTAAGCACCATTGAACTGAGGCAGTTCCTGTTTCTATTGTATGCTCGTTCAACAACGTTGTGTAGTCATCGAATAAAAAGATACGCGCTGTAAAGCGGCTAAGCTCTGTGTTTTCGGAAAAATCCAAAAAGACCTTATGAAGACTCATAAGTAAACTTTCTGAAAATTTAGATTTGTCCGACAAGTGCCGATTTGAAATGGCATTTTCAACGTTCGAGGAATATCTTAAAAGCTTAAAATCATGAGTCGAAAAGAGTTCTCATGTAGGTAGTTGGCAGGTTCGAATCCAATTAGTGTCGTAGCAGGTGACGTCGTAGGCATCCCGTTGACACGCCAGATCAACGAAATAAGCCTGTCGCTGGGTGAACTGTGGTCCTGTGGCCCCAGTTGGATTTCGATTGAAGGATCTTCGTCCAACACGGGATGCGATCACGACTCGTCCGTGCTGCGTGACCTCGCGAGCGAAAACAAAAGGCAGCAGACGGAGGGGTATTAGGTGTAAGAACAGCGCAGAACACGCGTAAGTTTGTTTCAACATGTTTTTAGGTTGTAGTACGAACAAACGCCGGTGTTTGCACGTTAAAACCACCCAGACATATTAAATACACTTAGTGCATTTACATGTTCTCTTGTTGAGATATAATTTCGCCTCATATTTTCCAGTATTGAGATCAATATCAGTGATAGCTTCTTTATTATTCATCGAGAATAGGAAGGAGGCTGGGAAGAAAAGCTAAGAACCAGCTCCTGCTGCGTTCGTAAGTACACTTTGCAGAGTCAATAGAGTAAATGCACAGGAGTTGAAAAAAGCTGAAAGGATATGGTGAAACAGGACAACCAGGAACAATGCAATTTATTGTAATTGAAAATTAATTTAGTAGAAAAGGTGCTGCAACATCTTATATAGGAAAATTAAATGCCAAGTTTTGGATAATGGAAGACTTATGACAAATGAGCTCTATTAAACGAAGTGACTTTAGAAAGTAAACTCCGAAAAATGTCTTCTGAATATCAAGAAAAATAAATTTAGGAAACGTGGAGGAGAACTTTTGCGCTTCCTGAACCTGCCTTTGTCAAAATCAAAGGCAACAGTGACACTCGTGACCAACATTGCGCCTAAGACGTGCTAACGATATTGAACATAGCATTGTCAATTATAGAGGCTCGTGGTACACATATAGTGCATGCCCAGCATTCATTCTAGCTTATTGCGGCTTATGTTTCTTAGCGTCTGCTAAACAGGTCAATGTTTTCTTTTTTTTTACAAAGTGAGGCGCTGCATTTACAAGGCTTTTATCCACAAAGGACAGCTGCCAATGAAAAATAAATGTCGAACATGAGCGATCGCTGAAGCTTTCTCTGATGGACCATTTCATCTTAAAATATCGCAAAGTATCAGTGCAGTACAAGCTCGATGTTTGGTTGCATGTGTGCCTTTACTGTCCATGTTTTTGGTGCTGTTTACGATATGTTCGACCAACTAGCCGACAAGTTCACTCTTTATTACTTGTAAAAAATAACAGTCGTTGCTTCTATCTCACTTACGCACCATCTGACATATTTATTGACAACAGAGAGAATGGAACTATACACAGAGGGCTCGTGCGTGCTTCAAGAGAGAATAGATAAGAAAATAACAGAAAAAAACATGTATATAAAAGCCCATTAGGAAGCAAGAACAAAGTTAGAAATCATGGCAGAGCAGCAGAGTAGGAAAAGTACGGATGACACAGCGCTGACGTAGGAACAAAACGGAAGAAGGAACGCTGTTCCACCACAGCGAGCGAATGCAACAGCAGTGGCTGCCAGTTTGTCGGAAGTTCACGCCCACCATCTTGCGGACACCGCGTCTTGTGGGCACACTGCGAGAGAAAGAAAAGCGGGCCAAGCCACGCGCGTAGTGTCTGTGAAGCCAGAGCAACCACGGTATACTATAACACCGAAGATTTCAAGATGCCTCTATAGATAGTGAAAAACAAAAAAGAGAAATGAGAAAGAAGGCGGTGTTAACATAGGCGGATTACTTTCTGTGATGGCTGGGCGGAAGAGCATGAGTGACATTGTTGGAGGCAGGGTGAATGACATACCACGTCGGTGCCACCCGTCTTCATAGCGAAGGGTGTACTGGTGATAGCGAACACGCGAGAACAGCAAGAGGGGCTTTGCGGATCGAGTGAGACACAATAAAATATTACAGCGCAGGGTGTAACAATAAAGACTTGATATACAGAACCTTCATCCACACTTCGTGATTTCAAATAACGTATTAGTCGTATTGAGTATGTGCGTGCTAGCCTAGCAATTAAGAGTTCACTGATATTTACGGCCTGTAATTCTTCAAGTCCTTGTCTTCTCCTTTCTTGTGTATCAATATTAGCATTCTTCTAAGACATTGGCACTCTTCCCGTCAGGAGACACCTCGTAAAAAGGGTAGCTAGTTTTTCTAACACGATCTGCCTTCCATCTTTTAGCAGATCTGATGTTACCTGATTCTCACTAGCAGCTTTGCTTCTTTGCATGCTCTTGAAGGCTTTTCTGACTTCTTCTATTATTACTGGTGGGGTTTTATCTTGCTCTCAATTAGCTTGCTCTCCGTAGTATACAAGGTATTTACAAAGGTAATTGCTAATAGAGTTAAGAAAACATTAGAATCCAATCAACCAAATGAACAAGCAGGATTTTGAACAAGCTACTCAACAATCAACCACATTCATACTATCAATCTGGTAATAGAGAAATGCTCAGAATACAGCCAACCACTATACATAGCCTTCATTGATTACGAGAAGGCGTTTGATTCAGTCGAAATATTCGCAGTCATGCAGACACTGCGGAATCGAGGCGTCTATGAAGCATATATAAACATCCTGGAAGAAATCTAAAGGGGATCAACTGCTACCAAAGTACTTCATAAAGAAAGCAACAGAATACAAATCAAGAAGAGTGTAAGGAAGAGAGATAAAATCTCCCCAATGCTATTTACCGCGTGCTTACAGGAGGTTTTCAGAGGCCTATAATGGGAACAGTCAGGAATAAGAGTTAATGGAGAGTACGTTAGTAATCTGCGTTTCGCCGGTAACTTTGCATTGCTGAGTAACTCGGGGGACGAATCGCAACTCGTTATTACGGACTTAGACAAGGAGAGCAGTAAGGTGAGTCATAAAATTTAACTGCAGAAAACGAAACTAATGTACAACAACCTCGAAAGAGAGCAGCGCTTCGAGATAGGCAATAGTGCACTTCAAGTTGTAAAAGACTATGTCTACTTAGGGCAGGTGGCAACCACGGAGCTGAACCACGAGATTGAAGTAACTAGAAGAATAAGAATGGGGTCGAGCACATTTGGCCAGCACTTTCAAATTATGACAGGTAGATTGCCACTATCCCTCAAGAGGAATGTATATAACAGCTGTATGTTGCTGGTACTTAGCTACGGAGTAGAAACCTGGAGAATTACAACGAGGGTTCAGCTTAAATTGAGGACGACGCAGCGAGCAGTGGAAGGAAAATTGGTAGGCGTAACCTTAAGAGACAAGAAGAGAGCAGATTGGATTAGGGAACAAATTGGGGTTAAGAATATCATATTTGAAATCTAGAAGAATTGGACATGGGCCGGGTATGTAGCGCGTAGACACAATAACCGCTGGTCATTAAGGGTAACTCATTGTATTCCCAGAGAAGGCAAGCTGGTTAGGGGGTTAATAAGCTGGTTTATATCATCTGCCCACCTAACCTTCTGTTTAGGTGGGCACATGATACTAAGAAGTTTGCGGGTATAAATTGGCAGCAGCAAGCACAGGACCCTGTTAACTGGCAGAACATGCGAGAGGCCTTGGTCCTGCAGTGGACGTAGGCAGATTAATGATGATGATGATGATGATGATGATGATGACGATATTTACGTTCTTATGATGGAGTGGCATTCATGAATAGTCTGCATGCAATGTCAAAATTATGCATAGCTAATAATATGGAACATTGCCCTGTGCACTACATACGTGCGCGCATAGAGCAGCTAAGCAACCATCCACTCGTTCTGGAAGTCTTAAAAAGCAGCCAGTTACAAAGTGACCGCCGCTTTGTAGCACGACGCCACAGGGAATTTTCGTGGAATGGTAGTCAGCCACCGGCAGCAGAGAGCTAAACAGCAAGTATCAGGGCGTCCTTAAGCTGTTGGGTGCCTATTATGGAAAGCCAGCCACCGAAGAAGGCCTTCGATGTCGTCGTCCCTGAGGGGGCAAGTCCTGAAGGCGTCTTTGACGCAACGTCTTCAATAGTAGGAATCGAAAAGGTTTCCTGTGTCCAGCACTTCGAAGGCCAGAATTATCAAGTCACCGTGAACAGCGAAGCCCCCTGGCTCAAATCATGGACGCGTCACACCTCATCATCCGAGGAGAGCGCGTCGCTAGTGTACCCCTGGGACCCAAAGTCACCCAGGTAACTGTCCTGTTCCTGCCGTGCCGCGTCCCCAGCGAAATCTTCGCCCAAGAACTGTCCCAGTACGGGAAGGTGTTACATATGAGATTAGTCGACTCATGAGATTGCGCCCAACCGTGACCACTGGGACGCGATACGTCCACATGGAAATGAAGGCACCGTCACTGGTGTTTAACTACCCCAAGGTCACAGGCTATCAAGTGACCTGTGACTACAAAGACATCCAACGAGTGTGCCGTCGATGTGGCCGTGGGCACTTCCGCATGAACTGCACAGCTCCGTTTTGTGGAAGGGGCAGCGTTTATGGCCACGACGGGAAAGTTTGCTCGCGACCGTGTCGCCGTTGTGGGGACCCGCATGCTATACTGTCGCCTGCACCATCAGACCGTCGTATTCCGAAGCGGCGTCTAAGGATTTCCCTCAAATTCAGCCAGGAAAGCTATCTAAGAACAGGTGCGATGGTTCGTCAACGCGAGCCACGGTAACCAACCACGACCAAGGTGCGCCAATCGCGACGCTGCACCAGATGCCCACTGCGTCACCAACGATTCCCAACCAGGTAACCCCAGGTTCTGAAAACTCAAGTTCTCCGCGTCTTGTGGCCATTTCTGAGGAATCGCAGGCCAAGCCTTTGTCAGACAAGGCACCTCGTGGGGAAGGCGTCTCAGATAGAAACATTGTATCTGACGCTCCTCACGTGGCTACAACAACGCCTACAAACGCCACCGATCCTAGGTCACTTCGACACCGAAGCAGACACAGAAGTCCGCACTGACGCGAGCAACCTTGGCCTCGGAGCTATTCTCGTGCAATACCAAGATGGTGTGGAACGCGTCATCGCCTACGCTAGCCGCACGTTGTCATCTGCGGAGAAGAACTAGTCGACGACTGAAAAAGAATGTCTGGCGGTTGTATGGGCCATAACGAAATTCAGGCCCTACTTGTACGGACACCCCTTCCTAATCGTCAGTGACCACCACTCTCTCTGCTGGCTAGCGAATCTGAAAGATCCTTCGGGCCGTCTCGCAAGATGGAGCCTTCGGTTACAAGAATTTGATATAACGATGGTTTACAAGTCTGGTCAGAAACACACCGACGCTGACTGTCTTTCCCGCGCACCCATCGAGGTCACTGAAGAAGACAATGATGAAGACTTCAGCTGCCTTGCTATTCTCGCATCATTAAACGTGGCCGAGCAGCAACGCGAAGACTTGAATTACAACCACTGATGGAATACCTTGAGGGACGTCGCCCACAACCCCCACGTCAGTTCGTGCGTGATTTGTCATCTTTCTGTCTACGCCAAGGCATCCTCTACAAGCGCAACTATCAGTCAACGAAAACTGTTTACCTCCTCGTCGTTCTTGCTGCTCTCCACGATGATATTTTGCGTGCTTGTCACGACGAGCCATCGTCAGGGCATCTTGGCTTCGCGCGTACTCTGGCGCGGATCAAATACAAATACTACTGGCGGAAACTTACGAAAACCGTCCGGCAGTACGTCAAGACATGCACAGCCTGTCAGCGCCGCAAAACTCCAACGACGAAACCAGCCGGTCTGCTTCAGCCTTTGCGTAGGCGTTGTTGCCACCAGTTGATATGCCCGGGGAGGGGTTGAGGCTGCCACCCAGGATCCAGCGAAGGACGACTCTTGCGACGCGTTTCACGAGCAAGTAGGAGATGCGTTTAATTTACATATTTACAAGACAAGTACATTGCAACGAGAGCGTACAGACGCGCCTTTCCATCACAAGGGCCCAGAGCGCACTCGAGACGAGCGGGCCAGCGAAGTCCAGAGAGAGAGAGCCCCGCGCACTCCCGACACGCTCCTTTTATAGCCGTCCGTGCACGCGCTAGACGCCGACTGCGTACAGTTGCCGATGCGCGTTCCTCGCAGCGCGCTAAGAGATTTCCCGCGTTCCTGTGGAACGCGGACAGCGTATGGCAGGTACGCCGATGAGCGTCCCTTGCATGCCGGTTTCTTGTATTGCCGGTTATTACACTGCTAATTCGACGACAAGTTCAGGTGTCATCGAGCAGTCTACATCTCAAGACAACGACGTCTGCATCTACGAGGACTCCAACAGCACCAAGAGTGAGGCGCTCCAACAAATTGTCGAAGACACCAGCCCCAGTGATATAAAACAGGCCAGTGTAGATGCGTTTGTACCATCCTCGCTCAAGAACCCGGATGTCAAACGCCACCAAATATCTACCAGTTACTCTGAAGCCCCCACCAGAGACAAAAATCCCCTGCGGACTTCGACGTGGTCCCGGAAGCCCAGAGACTCTGGTGGATTGCGTGGTCGTAAAAACTGACCCAGCCACTCACGAGGCTCTGGCTTCCACGCCTACCTAAGATACCCCTGAATTTGCGAGATCTTATACTACGTTTTATTTTTCCCCATGGCTCTTGCTCTAAAAGTTATTACTTTTAACGTCCAAGTTTTCTGCAAAATACAAAAACAGGCGGAGGTATTGACTCTCGCGCGTTCAGTGCACTGTGACTTGCTGTTCGTGCAAGAAACACATTTTTTCAAGCTTTCTGATGTACTCACTTTCAAGCACGCATTCTTAGGCACCGCACACTGACCTGAGGGAGCTGCGGTGCTCCCACTGCGCCGTCTCAAAGTCTTTAGCATTCACCGTTAGGGGAACGCAGAAAAGAAACGCGTGCTCGCGTCCCCCGTGTATCCCGGGCACAATCCGCCGACAGATGCAGGGCGCGAGACGCGCGTGTCACATTCCATTTTCACTGATGCCGTCTCTAGTTTTCTTTTTTTATTTGCTAGGCTATGTATTCTAGCGCTGCAGTCCGACTGGAAAACTCGGCTGAACGTCGCCTATATTGATTGTTTCTTTTCGTACGCCTTCACGCTTTCGACTGGCGTCGTAGTCACTATTTTAACCGAGGTCTTTTGCGTGACCATAATGTTTCCTTCGATGCCTTCGAACGCGTGCTGGCATTCGATTGCGCCTTTTTTTTTCGTCAAGAATAAGATTTGTTGGCGTGTATGCCCCAGTAGCACCCGTGTACTCTAATGCGTTCTTCCAATCTCTTGATGCATTCTTTTTAAATTCACATGTGGTACTCTTACGGAATTTCAATTGTGTCTCAGACTCACACGCAGACGTTTGAGGTTCCGGTCGCGGCCGGTCAAACTAGAATGCCAGAGAACTCGAACGTCTTGTGCAGCAATTGGAATTGAGTGACATTTATGAAAGTGCTCATGGCAAACATTATGCCTATACTTGGCGTCGAGCAGCGTCAAGCAGCAAAATTGATCGCGTGTACGCATCCCCCAGTTTCACTACCTGTACGTTCACGACACCGGGGTAATGTCATTGCCCCCGACACGAGTGTACATTAGCGACCACCGCCCGGTTATGTTCTCTCTCCGCCTGCCAGCGGGGACTCCAACGATTCACAGACCATGGCGCCTCGATTGACGCGTTCTCCAGGACTCTCAGTCTACGGAAAAATTGCCCCGAACGTTACGCGCATCGCTCATTGGGGCGGATATAGCTGATTACGATCTCCTCCAAGAACAGTGGCGCCATCATTGCAGTGCGTCGGGCAGGGGACTTCGCACGTGCCCCGCCGCGGTGGTCTAGTGGCTAAGGTACTCGGTTGCTGACCCGCAGGTCGTGGGTTCAAATCCCGGTGGCGGCGGCTGCATTTCCGATGGAGGCGGAAATGTTGTAGGCCCGTGTACTCAGATTTGGGTGCACGTTAAAGAACCCCAGGTGGTCGAAATTTCCGGAGCCCTCCACTACGGCGTCTCTCATAATTATATGGTGGTTTTGGGACATAAAACGCCACATATCATTCATCAGGGGACTTCGCGCCCGTATGCCCAAAGATGCGTCGTTGTTAATCCAGAAAATACGCATTACCCACCGTGATCCCAGCTCTCCCCCCATAATGCGGGCATGGCAAGAGGAGCTCGCCGAACAGTACCAACGTATTATTCGCGCTTCTTCGCTCTCGACTGCAGCTTGGCGCTGTAGACGTCTACTGTGTGCGCACCCTGAGGTGCTGAGGTATGCACGCAGAGCTCTGCTTCGTCCACCAGGCTCGCCTGCCCACTCGCTGAACTCTCCCGTGCCAGCTGCTGCGGGTACGCGTGACTTTCAGACATTTACTCAACACTTTCAGTCAATGGCTCAATCTGTTGCTAGTGTCACTTACTCAGGATGCGTTCCTTCGCATCCTCTGCTAAAATACTTACCACATGATTCCAGCATGTCACATGACGTTCTGCTATCACCGCCATCCGATGATGAAATAAAGGGCGCATTAGACGTAATGAAAAAAAATTGGGAATCGATGATATGCGAAGCACGAGTGAGAAAGGTTGATATGCCATTTTAAAATCAGCGCAAGGTTACGATGTGGAGGTAAATTATGCCGTATATGATTTCCGTGGCGTGATTATCATGTTTGGATGCACGTTCCCTTTCCTTATATATTCACGTCACATGATACCAAATTTAGTATATGTGGAATAGCGAAACGACCGCGAGCACGCTATGAGCGTAGTATGTTGTCATGCTCCTACATGACACGCGTGTCAGGATTATCATGTTTGCACCAGTCATATACTTTCGTCATCCATTGATGTCGCTCAACATCAAATTTGGTATATGTGGAGCTAGCTTAATGGCCGTGAGCGCATCATGAAGGGCCCAATATACTCCAATGTAGCGTTGACGTGCGCGCACGCTAGGCTCAGCGACGCTACGTTAGCAAAACGCGAGCTCTCTGACGCCCCACGACCGGCGCGACCAGCGTCGCGCCGGTCGTGGGGCGTCAGAGTGTCAAAGTGCGGCCCGACGGCAACCGGAGCGAAATGCGGCATGCTGCATTTCGCGCCGATGAGTTAACCAAACAGCACTGCGTCTCCCTCTTTTCGTGTCGCAGGGACGCCGGGCGCGCTGAAACGCGCATGCGTCAAAGCAACGCAACGCAGTGCGTCGCGCACCTGCGTGTATATGGCCGGACCGGCACCTGGCGTCGCAAGGCTGGCTTGACGCGACGAAATGAACGCCGGTGAACACGCGCACAGCGTCACGTCGAAATGTATTGGTGCCTTCACCATGGCATGTATTCATGTTTTCACGTGACACACATCTCATGATAATCATGTTCGCACCAGTCACATACCTTCGCTATCCATTGACATCACGCAACACCATATTTGGCTTGTGTGAAGCTAGAACGGCCACGAGCGCATCATAAGTGTGGCATGTAGGCATGTTGTTACATGACACGGATGTATTGATTATCATGTTTGCATGTGTCATTTATCTATGCCGTCCGTTCACGTTGCGTAATACCGAGTTTGGTACATGTGACGCTAGAGAAACGGCCGCGAGCGCATCATGAGCGTAGCATGTAGTTACATGACACGCATCTCATGTTTATCATGTTTGCACCAGTACCACACCTTCGTCATCCATTCACGCCCCATAATACCATATTTGGTATAAATTAAGGTAGCGAAACAACTGCCAGCGCATCATTAGCGTGGCATCTAATAATGTTCTTACATAACACACATCTCACGATTATCATGTTTACACCAGTCACATGCCTTCGGCATCCATTGACGTCACGTATTACCAAGTTTGGCTTCTGTGAAACTAGTGAAACCGCTGCGAGCGCATCATGAGCTTGGCATGTAGGATTGTTGTTACATGACACGCATGGCATGATTTTCATGTTAGGGTCTGTCGCTTGTGTTCGCCATGCTATCGTGCCATACTATACCAGTTTTGCAACATGCCGTGTGAATGAAACCACCACAAGTAGTGCAGGACCATGAAATGTAAATCATGACATTCATGACATCAATGTCATAGTTTTCATGTTATGACTAGTCAAATACGTTCTTCATACAGTCATGTTATGCCTTACCAAGTTTGGTATCAATACCATTATCGAATGGCCAGGAGAGCTTAATGTCATAGGCGGCTAGATAGATAGATTGATAGATAGATAGATAGATAAATAGATAGATAGATAGATAGATAGATAGATAGATAGATAGATAGATGATTGATTGATATGTGGGGTTTACGTCCCAAAACCACCATATGATTATGAGAGACGCCGTAGTGGAGGGCTCCGGAAATTTCGACCACCTGGGGTTCTTTAACATGCACCCAAATCTGAGCACACGGGCCTAAAACATTTCCGCCTCCATCGGAAATGAAGCCGCCGCAGCCGGGATTCAATCCCGCGACCTGCGGGTCAGCAGCCGAGTACCTTAGCCACTAGACCATCGTGGTGGGGATAGATAGATAGATAGATAGATAGATAGATAGATTGATAGATAGATAGATAGATAGATAGATAGATAGATAGATAGATAGATAGATAGATAGATACGCTAAAAGTCGCTGAAGTTCGCTAAGAAATGCTTCGCATTTAAAAAGGGTTCGGCATCGGGCCTGATGGACTCCCTGCAGAGTTTTATGCACAGTTCTGGCCTATCATTGGTCCAATTATGTCACACGTCATTCGCAAGTGTTTCCGAGATATTACTCTTTCAACCTCTTTTCACAAAGGCCGTATAACCTTAGTTTCCAAGAAAGCCCTAATGTCCCGCGACTAGAAGATTGGCACCCTGTTACCCTGCTCAATGTAGATTACAAGCTCTTGGCCAACATTTCGGTGCGCCGAATCAGTCCATCTCTTGGTACATAATCGCTCCCCACCAGGTCTGTATTGTTCCGGGACGACAATTACACATGCATACGTGGTTAACGCGTGACACAATTCAATACACCACTAGCCGATGTGTGCAAGAACTGTTGGTTTCCTTAGATCAGGAGAAAGCGATTGATTTCATACAACATGGCTTCATACTAAATGTTTTACATGCATTCGGATTCCCAGATAAGTTCATTGACCTCATCCACGCGATGTACACTAATACAGAAAGTACCGTTTACATAGATTCCCGTGAGAGTCACCCATTTATTGTTATGCATGGGGTCCATCAAGGGTGCCCCTTTTCCCCAGTGTTATTTATCCTTGCATTAGAACCCTTCTTAAGGGCCGTTGAACGTCACCCGCAGATTCGAGGGTTGCCCCTACCCGGAAACACTCAAGCAAAGGACACTGCATATGCAGATGACATTACTCTATATATGCATAATGAACAGACGCTGCAGCATGCTCTTGAAACTTTCCATTATTTCAACATTATCTCCGGTAAAATGTTAAACTTTTCTATAAGCCAGTATTTTTTCATTGGTAACCCAAGCGGTCGTATCAGCATCACACAGCCTTTATATAGTGGTCTCGTACCATTGCAATACTCGGAGTTACTATCACTGCATTTGGTTTACAGGAAAGCATCTGGTCATCTGTTGCACAAACTCATCGACGTGATATCAAATGAGCCAGGCACTTTGAATTTCCTATCTTGGAACGCCAGTACTTAACTCAAACAGTGTACGTAGGAAAATTTTGGTACATTTGCCATTCTGTCAAACCACCGCTCCACGTCTGCAGGAAAGTGCAAGGCTACATCAGTTCATTTTGTTTCGCTTTGTTGGCACAGAATTTTTATCTCGTCCGGCGTTAGCTAAATCGCGAGATCAAGGCGGTTTTGCATTCCCCGACGTTTCCGTCACGGCTTCTGCATTGTGCCTCCGCACTCCTCCGCACTTTATGACGAATACTAAGGAATGATGGCACGCCCACTCAGACACTGGCTCACTACCATCTGGGGTCATCACTATGTGTCTTCCTGCCGGCTAGCCAAATTAAACAAGGTCCCCAATCAACTGAATTACTATCTTTGTATCGGGCCCTTCTGACATTTCACCGACGTTTGGAAGCTACGTGCCCAGAATTAGAGGTGGTCAATTCTAAAGTGGTGGACGCCATGGCCACCTTTCTACGGCCTTTGGTGCCCCATCTTCGTCAATCTATGATGAACCACGCTTTGAAACCAATAACTGCAGCAGTGTTGCCAGGGCATCTCAGAGATTTTGTCTGGCGGTTGGGCTGGGGCTTGCTCCCCACGCGAGATATGTTGCAGTGGTGGCAGGTGGTTCGCACTTCCACTTGCCCCAACTGCGTCATGGTAGAAACCAATCGACATGTGACGATTGAATGTGTGGTCTCTCGTCTTTTTGGCGTGCGGTTCATGCTGGTTTTTCGGAGACAGGGTGTGCGAACTTTGGTGTCTAACGGCAACGGCCGATTTCCGCGCGGCCGCTTCTCCGCTCTTTTAATAGTTGCGGGGCTGTTCAGCCTTTGGAGAAACCGATGTGAAGCCGTAGCTGCCAGTTACCGCCGGCATGATTTGTGGGCGATACTAGGGAAAATGAGACGAGAGATCTTCGCGTTCCTCTCTGAGGAGCTTTTCTTCCTCGGGGAGCACAAGTTTTTGCGGCATTGGTCGTGCCCTTTCGTCAAGGTTGAACACGAAAGGATACAACTCATTTTTTGACCGACTTGGTGCTAATCAGCGCCCGTTTAGTTGTTATATAAAATTAAATTATTTACAAATCATGTTTCATTGCATATATTGTATTGTTATACCATTGTATTATGATGTCGCATTGAGTTCTTGTGTACATGTATACCAACATTGTCAAGCATATTAGAGCAAATGTCTTCACTGCAACGTAGTGATGCTGGTGGTGATACATAGATGTGCCGATTTGGATGCGCCCTGTTACTAGAATTTTATGAAGCCTTTGTGTTTTGTACATATTGCAAATAATTTTTTTAATCACAATCATCACTCTTTTGAAAAATTTAAGACGAACTTTACCCTTGCATGAAACAACAAACGCATAAATCGCAGTGGCGTTAGTTGAAAAACTATGGTACTGACACGCAATGGTTTTGATTACGGCACGTACCCATACTTTCTAGACTGTTGCAGAACAGCAATTCTGGAAGAATTTCAGCTAACAGCGTTCAAGCTTGCAACGCACGAATATCCCGGCAGTAAAGGTGCCCTTACATATCCCTACATGAGAACTGCAAAACAAAAGTGACCGACACTTTGTAAATTACAAGAAAGAGATAGAGAGAAACGAGAAAAAAGGCAGGGAGAGTAACCAGATTGTTCTTATTTAGGCACGGCTTACTGCTCTCCCATAGTTGAGTAACAAGTACTTAAAATCGTTACACATATTTTTCTGACCCCCCCCCCCCCAATATGACTGCCTGATAATGTCGTTGTAGCTATCAAGCTCCCAGGCGTCAAAGTTAGATAATTTATGTAACTCTGGGTCTGCACCATATCGTGACTGGGCACATAGGGGCGGCGTAAGCATGCTATTAAGTGGCTGGTTTTGTGATTTGTTTCCCCCATGGCTGCCTCATAATATTGTTGCACCTTTCAAACTCCCTTGCTTCAAAACGGCTGGATGTATGGACGGGCATAAGCACGGACGAACGGACGGAAGCACGCACGCGCGCACGCACGGATAGACGGATGGAAGCATGCACGAACACACGGATGCACAGATGAATTGACGGAAGCACGAAAACGGACTGAAGCACGGACGGACGGATGAACGAATAATGCAAAGACAGTTGTACGCACGGATGGACGATCGAACGCTTCCCACACTCATCATCATTCACTCGGTGAATATGCTGTGAAAACCACTAACGCCATCTATTTATATTATTACCAAGGACTTGTACACACCGCTATGTATTGAGCGAGTCAGAAATTAGAGCTGGCTCCATACTACATAGAGAAGATGGAACGACCCACGGCCTAAGGAGCTTCGCCCCTAATACGATTTGGTCTCTCAGTTGTATTCTCTCACCGGTCCCGCTGGTGTCGGGGTTACGGTGCTCAATTGCTGACCCGAAGATCGCATCATTGAATTCCGGCCATGGTGGCTACATTTCGATGAAGGCGAAATTCTAGAGCCCCGTGTACTTTGATTTAAGGGCATATTAAAGCACAAAAAATGGTCCTAATGTTCGAAGTTTTCCACAACTGTGTAAGCCGTAACCATATCGTAGCTCTGACACGTAAGACATTAACAAGTATAATTAGTTTTGTTTTGTCCAAAGTTCATTGAAAGCAGACGTCCAAGCAGCGTGCGGTAACAGATTAGCTTTGCGGGTTTCCCGCCACGTTTTTCTTTTGCTGCTGTTGACTGAAGTGTAAAAGGGGAGTAAAACACGCAAATTAAGGAAATTATTAACCTCAAAAGACTGCGAACACGAACGTCCTAACGACCCGTCCTCGGACTCCTACGGCCGTGCCCATCTTTCCTATCTTCTCTTGGCTTCCGTCGTTCACTGTCCCTGTGCCTCGCTCTCTCCTTCCTCTATCTATATATTCTATATATACCTTTTAATTCTATCCATTTATTCCCTCCTTACCCCCATCCCTTGTGAGCTACTGTTTAGGTTTCACACTATGATGCAGGCAGCTACGCGGCTCACTTTTCTTTTTTCCTTTAGGAACCACAATATATATATATATATATATATATATATATATATATATATATATATATATATACACATACATATATATATAGCACCTCGGCTCGGTGCGAGGCTGTCATAGCAGGACAGGCAGAAGGCCCAAGAACGATGAAAGTGCTTGCTCACTGTGAAACTCTTCGCAGTTAATACTAGAATAGTAGCGAGAGGGAAGATGGACTTCTGATTATTCTTGACCAGTGCGGGTGCTTTTCACGTGCGCCTATAGATCTAAATATACTGGCGTTTGGTACATTTCAAGACGTCGAAGTGCTGCAGCCATGGCCCGCAAACAAACTCGCGTCCTTGGTTTCAGCAGCCGAGCGCCCAGCCGGCGTAGGTTGTCCCACTGATATTTTGTTCTTCTGAAGGCTAAACATGAAAGCTGTGAACTATACGACAACGTCAACGAGACATTCTTAGTGCTGTCTGATAATGACATTTGTTTTTATTAGCCCCTTCTCGTAATGAGGATGGCGATTCGTGTTGCAGTCATGTATTAGTTCTCTTAGAAGCTAGCGTCCTGGCTATGTCTGGTTTTCAGTGGTTGGAGTAGGCACATAGTAGGAGAGAAAGAAAGATGAAACCTTATTTTTGTACTTGAAGGGATCAATGGAAGCAGGGGTAACAGACTAAACTTACTCGAGCCCCCTTACTGGAGCCAAGGATGAAGGTCTGGTGGCCTGACCTTGATTCTTGGTGGCATTTTTGGCCAGCCGGAATTCCCGGAGCCGTTCCTCCAGGCACGCAGTGAGCAGCATAACCTCCAACAGTTCGCACGTGGAAGTATTTATCCTAAATGTAGGATTAGTGCTGTCTTTATTGGTGTATTTTGCTGCGTAACATGTACGGATATTTTGATCAAGGTGGGTGTGAGCCCATCCCCAACATTGTGTAGATGTGATAGTATACCGTGGTTGTGCGTAGCGTGTGTGTCTGTGATGATCACCTTGTTGTCTGTTGGTGCTTGTTTAGCGACTTGTCAAGCGGTTGGTGCGAGTCTTGCCTTATGGTAATGCATGACAAGTTCACCACACTTGAGCATTCCGTCTTCAGCATGGCTGCACCAGGACTTGGCTTTCTCGTTCTCAACCAGCTGGGCTTGTAAAACATACCGGACTTTTCGGGAGTGTATAGCTGCTGTGAAGGCAGGTGAAGCTCCTGGCGGACAATTTCTTGGGCAGTGTCGTAAGTGGTACGTTATCGGGCGAACCGAGCACCGAAGCCTAGCACATGAGGTTATCTTTCAAGCATATTTAGTCGAGCATTTCAGGTTTTCCGTAGGTTCATGAGAAGTTTTCTAAAGATTGAAATCTACGGTTCCGGATCAAGGTAAGAGGTACTTTAGCACAGCGGATTGCCAACTAACTTCCAGTATATTCATTCAAAATTTATAAAACGAGTACGTTGAATGATTGTGAGCAACTAGGGACGTTGCGGCCCCTGGTGGAGCAGATCTTAAAAACGCGCTTGCTTCTAGGTCGCATTAGAGATGCCGTTAGGCAGCACGTGAAACAGAAAGTTAACCAAGAGCAATACACTAGAGAAGACGAATGCAAACGCATTGCACAGTCGTACACCTAAGCCATAAATTAGTGCTGCTTCCAGAATTTGCAGAACCGGTGGGCTGTCCCCTAAGTCATGAGCGAGGCGACTGGCCCCTGAAGACTGGGTCACGTGGAAATACAGGATGACTTTTCTTACCAATGAAGAAGAACCAGTGTACATTTTACTCCTTGACCAAACCCGAACAGACTCTAGGCATGTGCGCTTCAGCTTTACTACACGAAATAAACACTTCCCAGGGAAATCACATTAGGGCTCCTTGCCTTATTTGACGACTTCACAACGTGAGCAAGGGCACCCTTGCACTTTAGAATAGCCGGCGTCGGACTCGCTCAAAAGCGGCGGCTCTTGCAGCGTGGGTACGTGAGCGGAGTGTGTGGACGCTTTTGCGCCCCGCTGTATTCTCGCTCCGTGCTTGCTGTTTGCTGTATCCACGTCCATTAGCGTTTGCTTGGTACCTATGTGTTTGCGAGAAAAAAATGCACACACAGAGTAAAATAGGCCACGTGTCTTATGCATACTTCAACGTCACGCTCAGAGCCGGGTTGTTCTCTCGAATGGCGCCTTTACGAGTTACTGGTGGAACGTGGATGTAGTGTGCCATCCTTGCTTCGTGTTTCATATCGACCGCAGGATGCGTGTTAGAGTACGTACGTGAGAACGTACACGATCGTGAGTGTACGCACGCATATGTGGCTCGGACCTGCCCCCTTTTTTGTTTTCGTAACTGTTTCTCTTCTTTTACATTCGTTCCGTTTGTCATGCAGGCAACAAAGCTCTTACGTGTACGAAAGAAGCTCGAACTTTTGTTAGTGCATTCATGAACATTAATTCATAAGAATCGTGCCATTCTAATGCTAAATTACCGCATTTTCTTGCGTTTTAGTGACCGAACGTCACGCGTAAACGTGATGCGCGAGCGATTTTCACCGAAGTGTGTATACGTGAAAAACTTTCGGCTGTCTTGACGGTTGTACGATGAAGTACGGAGCGCGGTGTCGGCGGAGTTTGTAGGAGTTGCATCATTTCATTTTCAGCACATAAAATTTGTGCGACTGCGAGTTATTCTGCTTGCATAGTCACTGAACGCTTCACCACGAAGAAAATATACAAGAACAGAGGAAACGAAAGACAGGCTGAGATATGATCCATGCTTTGTCCATTTTGCTAGCCTACCTTTGTAGAGGCAGATGTGACAGTAAAATAGGCTGATACCTAAAAAGTACAAAAACACATAACAATAAATAGTACAAACAGAAAATCTCGAATCAGAGCAAACTATCAACTTAGCCTGTCATATCATATTATCGGATATTATACGTCAAAGCATTATCGCCTTTTTAAGTGCTCGTATAACTTTATTATAATTATTATATGACTGTTAGTAAACTTGAAATCACTACTGTACGTCATGAAATTAATTTCGCAGTAATTTTTTTCCTCGAAGCCCAAATGATGGCGAATGGGCATTGCTATGTACACTCATCCTCGTGCTTAGCATGGCTGTGCCCCGCCATGGTGGTCTAGTGGCTAAGGTACTCTGCTGCTGACCAGCAGGTCGTGGGATCAAATCCCGGCTGTGGCGGCTGCATTTCCGATGGAGGCGGAAATGCTGTAGGCCCGTGAACTCAGATTTGGATGCACGTTAAAGAACCCCAGGTAGTCGGAATTTCCGGAGCCCGCCACTACGGCGTCTCTCATAATCATATAGTGTTTTTGGGACGTCAAGCCCCACAAATAAGTCAATGATTTGCATAGCTGTGGTGTGCGGCGGACGTCAACTCGCGTGTGCGTATTTCAGTGAGGTGAATTTCCCTCGGTTTAAAAATTGCAAGGATTGTATCTACAAATACTTTCGGTCCCCTCATTTACCAGCTCCTAACGTTGAAACTATCAAGTTTTTTCAAGGGTAAGGAATGTCTCTAATTAGTTTGTCTGGTCAAAGAAACTTAAGTAAAACTCAAGTGGACTTCTTAAAATTTCAATGGAAATATAAATAACATTTATTTGAACATATTTTGTTAAAATAATGAAGGAAACTGTAGAAAATCAGTGGGCTGTTTTCTGTTGTCTATCGATGCTATGAAGGCACATGGGTAGACAAAAGCGGATGTCATCAAAGACCTGTGTTTGTTCACAATGAAAGGGTGCAACGCGAGAACGAGCTGTGAAAGTAAAGAGCACCGGTGGCATCTTGCGATGTCAGGCCACGGCACAATGGACCTCCGCGCGGCATCCAGCTCTGCGTTCTTCTTTCACTCCGAACAGCATGACGTGCCGCTGCCCGTCTTTGTGTCTCTGGAGAGTATATTGCGTGCCTGGGTTCCTTGCTATGTGATCGCATTAGTGGCTGCCCGCATCCTAGGGTTCTTCATCTGGGGCGGCACCGCGGAGACTCGCTGAGGACACCGGACAAAAGGTGCTTCCTCTCGGGCCACGTGCCTCATTTGTCGGGCCTCTTCCCTGTCATTCGAAGCTCCTATTCTGATGCGTGCGCCCATGCCAACGTGGCCTGCTGTCCGTGCAACTGCACGCTTACGTGTAGTAACGTGACTCTAAGACCCCCGCAAAGGAGAGGAGGCTTGAAATAACATGGTCAGTTCTCAATGAATGGATCAATCAATCAATCAATCAATCAATCAATCAATCAATGAATCAATCAATCAATCAATTAAACATTGTTATTTTCTTGACAAGTTAAGTAATGGTCAAGTGTCACAGAACGAGCGCTAAAAAAGAGCGCGCCGCCAAATCCTTGCGACAACGGGCGGCAGAAACGCCGCGAGGTAAAAAGAGAAAAAAAAAGAAAGCAAACATCGAGGGCTCCCGGGCGCGCGCTCTCCCCGCAGAAGCACGGCTTCGCAGACGAACCTCCTCACCCCACATCGGCGGCCCAGCAAGCCCGCGATTTTTCCAGAAAGAAGTGGGCGGGGCCATACCGAGTTGACTCACCGGCAGGAGAGGGCATTCCAACTGTCTCGCCCTCTTCCCAGCTTTCGCCGCGTATCGCGCCGGCGAAATGACCAGAAATTTCTGGAAAGTCGCGCGCAAGGTATTTAACCGAGCAGCCGAGACGAGAAATCAGGAGGTGACGGAAGTTAACGCCAGAGCGCGTAGGAATTCCGCCGTGTAGTCGGCGAAGGTTCTGCCCGTAGTGACAGAACAGGAGGAGACGGAAGTGAGCGCCAGAGTGCGTAGAGAGTCCGCCGTGTAGTCGGCGAAGTTTGTGGTCCGTAGGGACGGCTCGAGCTACAGGCAAGAGCGTGGGTTTACCGCTATTGAGCGAGGACGCGTGGCAACAGCTGCGTGTGTGAAGCCGACGTGTTCGGGCGAAGAAGTTGAAGTTTGAAGAGTGGCCAATTGAAGACGGGAGGTTTCCTGGAAGAGAAACTTCAGAGAGCTGCGGAACGACAACAACGCTGGACTTTGAGTGAGTGATTCTCGGAAGAGTATCATTCAGACTTTTGTTCCAAGGACTTTGGACTGAATAGGTTTTCTATCTCTTTAGTCCTTAAGTGTCTTGGTTGTTCAATGCATGTGACTGCATCGTAGTGCGTATTGTTGTCTGTGTCCGTTGTTTCAAGTGTGGTTGATTGTACTGTGTAGTACATTGTCTGTTTGGTGACGTATTGTATGTAACTATTGTGGAGTGTGCATACGTGTGTATTGTTTTTGATCTGCCGTTAATGAGAATATAATTTTGTTTGTTTATCATCTCTCGGCTCTGTCTTGTTCTTTGGGCCACAGCCGGCGTCCGCTGGCGCACCAATAAGGACCACTTCTAAATTGTCCACGCTTTCGTGGTGCGGTTCGGGGGGCCGATACTTCGGCTCTTGGAATTAGCCCGGCGATCGCCTCCCTAATAAACGGGACAGGTGTGACAATTAATCTGGCGTCCGCGATACAGGACCTTTTGGTGCACAGTGTGTCCAAAGTAGTGAGAAAGAGCCTCGAGTTGTTGATAGTGCTATCGGAACGATTTTGTGTGTTGTTCAGTGTTCTCGTTAACGAGTGCAGGGGAGTGTTCCGATAGACTGATTTAGGCAGATACTTTTTGCACGCGGCAAGGTTTCATTTGCGAGTTGCGAGACACAATGGATCTCGAAAAGTTAGTTGCGCTTGGTGAGAAGATGGGTCTTTCCGGCGCCGAACTACGGAAATGGGTAAGCCAGAAGGAGAAAGAGGCGGTGGAGAGAGAAAGGTTGGCAGCTGAGAAAGCCAAGGAAGAAAAAACAGCTGAGTTGGAACGAGAGAGGTTGGCGGTCGAAAGAGCCAAAGCGGAAAAAGAAGCTGAGTTGGAGAGAGAGAGGTTGGCGGCAGAGAGGGCCAAGGAAGAAAAGGCAGCTGAGTTGGAGAGAGAAAGGCTGGCCGCTGAAAGGGCGAGAGAAGAAAGAGAAGCAAAGGAGCGACAGCTGAAAGAAGAAAGAGAGGCAAAAGAGCGACAGCTGAAGGAAGAAAGAGAGCAGCAATTGAAGTTGGAGCTGGAGAGAGAGAAGTTGGCAGCCGAAAGGGCGAGAGAAGAAAGAGAAGCGGAGATGGCTGAAAGGGAACGGCAGCGGCAGCACGAAATTGAACTCGAGCGGCTCCGTTTGCAACAGCGAAACGAAACTCCCGTCCAAGCTAGAGTTGAAAGCAGCGAACGAGAGGATCACGGCTTCCGCTTGAACCCAAGCAAGCTGCTCGTAGCGTTTGATGAAAGGAAGGACGACCTTGACGCGTACCTTCACCGATTTGAGACGATTGCGAAGAGCCAGAATTGGCCGGAACATCAATGGGCGACTGCTTTGAGTACTTGCTTGAGTGGTGAAGCGCTCAGTGTGTACGGTAGGCTGACGCCGACCGATGCAGCCAACTACGCAAAGGTGAAAGCTGCTTTGTTGAAGCGATTTAGATTTACCGTGGAAGGATTCCGGGACAGATTTCGGACAGGAAAGCCAGCTGATGGTGAGACAGCTACGCAGTATGCTGCCCGACTTTGCCATTATTTCGACAGATGGATTGAACTTTCAGGGACAGCACAGGAGTACGATGAGCTTAGAGAGCTCCTAATTAGAGAACAATTTCTTACTAGTTGCCACCCAAGCCTGTCGCTGTATTTGAAAGAGAGGAAGGCAGAGTCATTTGAAGGAATGCTTGAATTGGCTGATCAATTCTTGGAAGCGCAAGGTGGCACTAATTTGGCCAAGGTAAAGAAGGAGTGCCCCGACGATTCGAAGAAATTGGCTCCCGAAGAAAAGAAGCGTGCACCAGAGAGCATTCCGCGATGTTTTTTGTGCAACCGAGTGGGTCATCGCGCGAAAAACTGTCGAACGATCTTTACGAGCCCTACGGTTGTAAAATGTTTTAAGTGTGGTCAGACTGGGCACAAAGCAGACGCTTGTCGGAACGGAGTGAGTCAAACTCACCAGGTATCTTGTGTGCAAGCGGCACCGAAATCTGATAATAATGCCGTCACTGATGGATTCGTAGAGTTGAAGAATGGGGAGAAAATTCCTATTGTGGGTGCTGTAATGTCAAAACAGCCAACCGGTGTTACGAAGGGAATGCCAACGCTTCCTGGAAAGATTGCAGGCAAGAAGATTACGGTTCTAAGAGACACCGGTAGCTCCACGGTTATCGTGAGGAGAAATTTGGTACGGGAAAGAGAGTTGACAGGCAGAACGAAACCGGTTTGCCTAATTGACCGTACGGTCCGGATGCTTCCCGAAGCAGAAATCGAGGTTGAAACCCCGTACTTCAGCGGGAAGGTTACTGCGTTATGCATGACGACCCCCCTGTATGACCTTGTCATCGGAAACATCGGCGGGGCGCGAGGGCCAAGTGATCCAGAATGTTTGGGAGAAGACCCGAAGATAGAGCCCTCGCCAACACAGCGGCCGCGAGATACAGTGGAGGAACATCCCGTGACGGAGCTCACTAGAGCCCAAGGTGAAGCTGCGGCGCAAGAGACAGCGAAGGAGAAGACGATCGTGTCGAATCAGTTCACGGGCCGAGCAACCGGACGTACGTCGGCACGACCTCAACCGACTGACAGTGTAAAGGAGACGGAGTTGGCCAGCCGGGCAAAATGTAGAGGCATTATCAAGCGGGTAAATAAACAGACAGGACCCGTCGAATGTAATGACGCGTTAACGGTGTCGGAAGAGACAACGATGGCTGAGACGACGCCTCAGATATCGTCGTGGGAAAGGGCTCGCCGAAAAAGAACGTGGAAACACAAGAATAGATCGAGCGAGCACCGCAAAAAGGGGCGCAAGCGCTGTTCGAAGTACTCAAGATAGGTGCTGAGGTGGAATCAGAATGTGTTCGGCAGGGCTGAGTGACATATGTTGTGTTAATATTCTTGTTATCCTGTGTCTCAAGTGTATGTCGAGTGAGTCAGTGTTCTGTGCGATGGTGTGATGTATAGTGTTGTATAATTGTTGGATAGACAGAACTTTGTACGGTTGTATTGTTTAGAATGTGTGATGAAGTGTTGTAGGCATGTACCTGTGGCTATATTTCATGTGTTGTGGAATTGAACTACAATGTACGATTGTATTGAGTGATATATTGTGAATGTGAAGTGTCATGAGCGACGGATTGTGTTACAGTCTGTGAGAATGTGTGGTGACTGTGCGCGCTCGTCTGTGTGGTTTTTGAATATTATGAGATAATATTCTTAAAGTGGGGGGCAGTGTCACAGAACGAGCGCTAAAAAAGAGCGCGCCGCCAAATCCTTGCGACAACGGGCGGCAGAAACGCCGCGAGGTAAAAAGAGAAAAAAAAAGAAAGCAAACATCGAGGGCTCCCGGGCGCGCGCTCTCCCCGCAGAAGCACGGCTTCGCAGACGAACCTCCTCACCCCACATCGGCGGCCCAGCAAGCCCGCGATTTTTCCAGAAAGAAGTGGGCGGGGCCATACCGAGTTGACTCACCGGCAGGAGAGGGCATTCCAACTGTCTCGCCCTCTTCCCAGCTTTCGCCGCGTATCGCGCCGGCGAAATGACCAGAAATTTCTGGAAAGTCGCGCGCAAGGTATTTAACCGAGCAGCCGAGACGAGAAATCAGGAGGTGACGGAAGTTAACGCCAGAGCGCGTAGGAATTCCGCCGTGTAGTCGGCGAAGGTTCTGCCCGTAGTGACAGAACAGGAGGAGACGGAAGTGAGCGCCAGAGTGCGTAGAGAGTCCGCCGTGTAGTCGGCGAAGTTTGTGGTCCGTAGGGACGGCTCGAGCTACAGGCAAGAGCGTGGGTTTACCGCTATTGAGCGAGGACGCGTGGCAACAGCTGCGTGTGTGAAGCCGACGTGTTCGGGCGAAGAAGTTGAAGTTTGAAGAGTGGCCAATTGAAGACGGGAGGTTTCCTGGAAGAGAAACTTCAGAGAGCTGCGGAACGACAACAACGCTGGACTTTGAGTGAGTGATTCTCGGAAGAGTATCATTCAGACTTTTGTTCCAAGGACTTTGGACTGAATAGGTTTTCTATCTCTTTAGTCCTTAAGTGTCTTGGTTGTTCAATGCATGTGACTGCATCGTAGTGCGTATTGTTGTCTGTGTCCGTTGTTTCAAGTGTGGTTGATTGTACTGTGTAGTACATTGTCTGTTTGGTGACGTATTGTATGTAACTATTGTGGAGTGTGCATACGTGTGTATTGTTTTTGATCTGCCGTTAATGAGAATATAATTTTGTTTGTTTATCATCTCTCGGCTCTGTCTTGTTCTTTGGGCCACAGCCGGCGTCCGCTGGCGCACCAATAAGGACCACTTCTAAATTGTCCACGCTTTCGTGGTGCGGTTCGGGGGGCCGATACTTCGGCTCTTGGAATTAGCCCGGCGATCGCCTCCCTAATAAACGGGACAGGTGTGACATCAAGGACTCGACGGTTATGTTCTTGACAATCCACGCCCCCACATACATTTCAGTCAACGTTAAACGTTCTTACAGCGTATGCTCCTTAACGTAGATATTATGTAACATCACAACCAAGAGAAGGTATGCAGATTTATTCGATTAGTGATTTAACTTGCCTACAAAGAACGGTTTGGTATAACTGTTGGCGAATGCACTAAGCAAGAAAACAGCAGAATCGTGAGTTGGGCAATTTGGTGAATGTTCATCGAGGAATATTTTACAGCGCAATGGGTTAGAGACCGACAGAGAAGAGACACAGCACTGAAAAGAAACAGAAAAAAAGAAAAGAAATAAATTATACACTTCAGTTTCACGCATTGAGGGAATCAAGTTTCATGCCAAACAGTCACCGTGAGTAGCAATTTTTACCGGCTTTTTCGCGTTGAGCCAAGCTGAACTAGGTGGATTGACGTCTCTGTGTATATAGAAGAGTTGTGTTGATTTATGCGGGGCTTATCAGGCAACCCGTTTAATCCGGCTTGTAAAGTGTAACTCATAGCCTGACATAGGCACTCACTTTAAAGAAGATTTAAACAGCCTAGAAAACACCTAACACGCAGAAAGACTCAGACATAGCGCTGAACTCCCAACTGTTTTTACTGCTTCGAAATCAAGGCCTTTTTACAGATTGCATTACAACATATGCAAAGGTGTTTACGGAAATACTGATGTGACGATGCCACGTGACGAGAATGGTTGGTGGGTTTGAAGTCTAAAACTTAAAGGGCCCTGAACCACACCAAATTCCAACTCGAGAGAATATAGTTTCTTTGGCGGCCTCACTAGCCTTCCTAGAAGCACAATCTCCTCCTCGCCAATTATTTCTTCATAAAACTCGTGGAAGGTCAGCGCTAAGCGTAGAGCTAGTGACAATAACGTGCTTTTCGAAAGCACACTGCTATCTTTTCTTGCGCTTTTGCAAACGCAGAGATCAAAGTGAACTTATTTGATCGTCGTACGACACGAGGCAGAATGGGAGTGCGACTGCATGCCGAAACAGGCAGGCAACAATTCACAAGAGATATATCTAGTATATCCACCAATAAAGGGCTTCTTTCATTCTGTCGTTACCGGAGAAAAGTTCTGGCATCACGAGTTTCACCGCAAGGACGGGATATACAAGGAGAGAATGAGCGCTCGTTTTTCGTATTGTAAGAGGTTGTTTAAGGGCCCTTAGAAACCTGAAGCACGCTGATGATACAAAGCGAAAGTAAAAAAAAAGGATAAGAAAAAGCCACCAAAAAGATGATTCTTAAAACCATCTGAGAAACGAGATAAAAATGAAACGAGCTATGTTTGTTGCCTGAGTAAGAATTCAGGCGTGCGTTTCAGGTAACTTAACTTATTCTTGGAGAGGGCAGTGTGACACAACTCTCACAATTATGTACCAACGCGTTTAAGCATTCGTTTTCGCACTTACGTTAGGTCAAGCACGCTCCTGGTTAAAAGTTTGTAGGCCACACTTCGTAGGAACAAATACTGTAGTGGCCTGGGAATTTTTATAACCCTCCTGTACGTCAGTTTTTTCGCAATGAAGGACAAACTACGCTGTGATGACGTCGTTGGCGTATTCGCGTAACATTTGACAACGGCTTGCGCAGTCACAGGTGTACACGTAGGCATGTTCAATGTGTTATAAAAATGATTAATCACCCCTTAATAAAAGCAGGCATTGTCTCGACAAGGTGCTTGTATAGGGTCTTTTTCCGAAGCACTTTGAAGCACTGTCAGGGTGCTGTAGTATAAGGCTTTGACTGCCACGCTGAATGTGTGGGTCCGATTTCTTCACGAAGGCTTCATTTTTTTTCAGCCTATGCTTTTGTCTTCATATTTCACACTTCGACAATGGCGAATACGTGAGCGCCACATTTTCACCTACTCGGGCTCCTTCTCGTCGCCGGGTTAGTATTATTACGAGGTTCCAAAGTGTGGGTGGATATAAACTTAATCACCCGTGGCATACACTCGCATACCGCTGACAGAAGTATGCGGGTATCTGATACATGTAAATGGTGAAAGGGCTGCATGACACTTGCGACAGTGACCCGCCGGTCGCAGGTTCAAATCCCAGCTACGGCGGCTGCGTTTCCGATGGAGGCGGAAATGCTGTAGGCCCGTGCGCTCAGATTTAGGTGCACGGTAAAGAACCCCAGGTGGTCGAAATTTTCGGAGCCCTCCACTACGGCGTCTCTCATAATCATATGGTGGTTTTAGGACGTTAAACTCCACATATGAATCAATGAATCAAAACTTGTGACACAGTCATGCATTCCTACTTTTCGATGCGATAGATGCGAAGTCAAGGAGGTGATCACACGAGTGCCGAGAGATAGACGGCTAGATAGATAGAAAGATAGATAGATAGATAGATAGATAGATAGATAGATAGATAGATAGATAGATAGATAGATAGATAGATAGATAGATAGATAGAAACATATTTTCGTTCTCTAGGAATTGCTTCGCACTGAAAGACTGGTGGGTGATACGCTACTCTGGGAACAATATGTACTAAGTTGTGTTTGTGAAGCATCACTCATTTCGAAAGCGTGCATGATGGGCGATACGTGCATGGTAGCTTTAGAGAGCGATTTATTGTCTAAAGGAAGCCATGTGGCACAAGAGATGACGAGCTCGGAAAAAGAAATGAACGCATGAGGAATGGCTGGGCGCACGAATGCTTACTTTTCTGGCTTATCTGGAAAAAAAATGTAAGTACAGTGACATCAATAGGAAGGGAGGAACGAAACAAGAGCACTGGGCAAAAATAAAAATAAAACAAAGATTGGTATGTGGAGTTTATTGTCCCAAAACCACCATATGATTTTGAGAAATGCCGTAGTGGAGGGCTCCGGAAATTTTGACCGCCTGGGGTTTCAACGTGCCCTCAAATCTGCGTACACGGGCCTACAACATTCCCGCCTCCATCGTAAATGTAGTCGCCGCAGCCGGGATTCGATCCCATGATCTGCGGGCCAGCAGCCGAGTACCTTAGCCACTAGACTACCGCGGCGGGGCATAAAACGCTTAAGAACCTCGTGAAAAAAAATGGAGTGGTTATCTAAACGTTGACACCGCAAGAAAGTATACTTTAGGTCCTTCATCTAATGTCGTCCAACCGATGATTCCGCAGTGACTGGGCAACCACTGAAATGTAATTTGGTGCCCTTTCTCAGTCAGGTGGTGTATAACCTGTGCTATCTCTAGTACCAGCTGCTCGTGTGGTCCACGGCGTAAGGCTGATAGTAGAGACTGCAGTGCCGCCTTCGAGTCGCAGAAAATAGTCCACTTGCGTCCACTGTCGTCCAACATTTTGTGTTTATCAGGTACACATGGTAGCATAGTTACTATATATTGCTGCCGAGGAGCTATAAATGCGTATATAGCAATGGAAGAAAAAAAGAACAAAAACGGGAGGTCTGGTATGGTAGCCTGCCATATATTGCGATGGTACGATATACACCTAGCTTTAATGTCTTGCTGCGTACCATGGTGGCTTCACCGAGAATACCACATTTTCGCCTCTGCGCTTTCATCGATGCTCGCATGGTGGCATCCGAGCGGCACGTGATCCGCAAGCCGCAATCGATGTGACTGCCAGATATTTTGAGAGAGAGGCGAGAAGCGAGCGAAAGCACGGCGCATGCATCGCAGAAGCACGCCGTAAGTGCAGGTACGGCCAGCTGCTTTCGTTTCGCCCGCGTGGCGCAAACTTGGGCTGTCCGGAAGTGAATTTTTTTTTGTTCCTCCCGCTACCCGGAAGACGGTCGTTCCGCGTGGACGGTGCGTCACGCGTGTTCAGCGCTGCCGAGCTATTTTTCGTGGGCGCCGTTTTGTCAGGGGCAACGTTCTGTGGTTTGGAACTTTGTGAACGACAGCGTTCGCCGCTCGGCTGCCTGGATTTTTGTTCCGTACGTTGTGACATGTCTTGTGACAACATGCGAGTGTTCACAGGAACTCGTGAAAAGTATGCATTTGTGGGAGAACCGTGACCGGAAACCCGATATGGGAGGAGCCTGAAGAAATTTCTTTTACATCAATCACGGTGAGTTGACAAACTGCGCATTTAACCGCTTGATTTTGCAGCTGCGACGCTTCAATTCCACGTTTAGATTGCTGAAAAAAAACTGCGCTAGAAACGAAGCCTTTGACCCTGTAAACATGGTAAAACCTGTAGCTTACAAAGGAGGACGATATTGATAAAAGTAAGGGCTCGAGAACGCTCACATGTATTTACAGGAGAGTGTTCAATAAGCCAAAGTGATACATACACGTTGACCAGTGAGGCTCATGAGCTCAGGCTTGTGGTGGGACCAAGAAATCACAGATATAAAATACAGAAAACCAAGGGGAGGGAACAGAATAAATGACGCATTTGAAATGCTACGCATTGTCTTGTGCGAAGTAACTCAACTGCGTCTTTTTTCAAAAATCAAACTCTTTCTCTGATAAGGCAGTACATTTCACTACTAATAGAAGAAGTCACTTTTTTGGCGGTTTCGACTGCCTCAATAAGTGGCACAAGCGTTTATTTCCAATAACCCTGTTGGCTGTAAGCGCATCATGCTGCCTTCGCCGTTTTGTTGGTTACCCTATCTGCGCTATTGGTTTCACCGTGTGTCACCATGGAGTTTTCTATTTGGCTTAATTTCCCCTGTGGCCCCGCGTGGATGCAAAACCAAGTTCGGCAAATGTACATAAGTTCCACTTCCTCACCTTGAGCCTATGTGGCTGATCAATTTAAATAGGGTCATGAAGTTCACAGTGATCCATTCATTTTTCTGAAACAAACGCCAAAACACGACATACAAAGCCGCAAGTGCATTCGAAGCCTTAAGCACGAAACTTAGACGAATCTAGTGTCACCCGTCATTTCCTATAGTGACTGAAAGATCGCAGCGACATGTGTCCCTATAGTACATATTGCCACGTATCAGTGCCATCACAATACAGAAGACGAAGAAAAGGACGACCGAAGGGAGAGTGGCGTGAGCTCTTTGTATCGGCAGCTCTGCCTGTAAATACATATGTGCGTATTCCCTCAAGTCTGTGTCTTCTGGGTCTGCCTTCGCCGTAACATATTTGGTTGAATCGTGCGATCGCCGTCCTTGCCACGGAACTCCGCAGCGGTCGTTCGCTCGCGGCATTCGGCATGACTTGCCAGGAACCGGTTACATCCACTCCTGTTGTTCAGTCTTCATCGATGAGTCTGCCTTCTCCGGAAAAAAAGAAAATATTGGAGGAAGGAGGACCGCCAGGGGGCGCCGACTAGTGCGGACGCGCTGATTTTGGCTCCTGCTTTTTTTCAATATTTTGGTTGGTTTCTTTCGTCGAAACTGAGTACATTATGTGTTAAACGACGCAGTGCGTTGCGAGGACCTGACCAACACCGGCCTTTATATGGTGGGTGACTTTTTCCCCTTTATGAGTGTTTGCAGCTCCGACCACGCCACGGCACAGCTAACCCTGACGCGGTAAGCCTAACCTCGGCGAGGCAGCGCAGGCAGGCCTAGGCCTAACCCTGCGACCGCGGGCGCCTTAGCCCAAGATGGAGATCGTGGAGGGAGCAGAAATCTCCCAGGAAGAAGCAAGCAGCCCCGGCTGGATGACGGCATATGGCCGCAAGAACAGCAAGGGAATGAGAACGGCGATTACTACCCGCGAACACACCCCAACGCGTGGCGGACGAAAGGGTGGTGGCCGCACCGCCGCCCCACGGAACGCGAACCAACGCATCGTCGCCACCTCGAGGCTCCCTCAACTTCCGAGGGACACGTATCGCATCATCGTAAGACCGAGGGACGGTCTGAATGTGACCAAGGTCAGTCAAATACGTTTCGAGCAAGCCTTGGCCATGGCGGCGGCCCTGGCTCCAGCCGAAATTGAAGAGGACACCATTTGTCCCAATGGCACTCAAAACATTTATGTGGTGTGTACTCCTCATGAGAAGAATTCGTGCGCGTACGTAAAGGCGCAGCAAGTCCGATTGGGCGATTGCACGTACCGGGTCTCTGTGTACCCGGCTCCCCCCGATGACACGTGCAAAGGTGTCATAAGGGGTGTCGACGTGGATATCAGCGAGGCTCAGCTTCGAGCACGAATTGTGAACCACCGCAACCCAGGAGCCATCGAGGTCAAAAAAATTAAGAACACCACAGCTGTGGTAGTATTGTTCAAGGGTATGAAGGTGCCCAATTATGTGTCCTGTGGTGCGAGCATGTTTTGCTGCACACTATACAGGAGACACACTGAGGTCTGCTATGGCTGCGGAGGTTTGGGACACCGTGCTGACGTTTGCCCTAATCCAAACAGCAAGTGGTGCCACACGTGCGGACAGAAATCACCAATGGAGGATCATCATTGCACTCCAAAGTGTTCGCTATGTGGAGGTCCACATCCCACTGCAGACAGAGCATTCAAAGACAGATTTCAAGTCCGCTACATCGTCAGAAATAGACGATGCCAACGCCACCGGCGCTCCGAGAATACGCAGATGGCCCTAGGAATGCAGTCCCGTGACTCCAGCGTCTCACCTAGCGTCTCCGGCACACCCAGGAGAGGCCGCTCCATCACGCCAGCTGCGCAGCGGCGCTAGAGCCGCTCGCGTTCCAGAGGGCGTTCGGCGTCTAGAAGGAGAATCCAGGAGTAACTCACATGGGCGGATCGAGTCAAGGAGAAGACGACCAAGCCCAAAAAGGTAACGCGGTCAGAATTGCCGGAGCATGATGAAAAGAGTGATATTGAACAGTTACGTCAGGAGATTGCTAGTCTCAAAGCAGAGCTACGCAAGCAGACAGCCGCGCCGGCCATTTCCAGCAGAGTCGAGGGCGCGAACATGGCGGATAACGCCGTGCATAAAAGCACACAGGAACCCAAAGTCGAGGTCAACAAGGCCAAGCGTAAGGCTTCACCTCCAAAGGATGAGAGTGACTCGGAGATGCAAGTGGAAAGCTCGCAGAACAAGATGCTCGAAAAGTTATTCAGGATTTCCAAAGAAAACTAGTTAAGCATTGATCAACTCGCGCTGCGCATGGGAGCACTTGAGAGTGAAGTAGGAGCCATAGAAAATAAGGTAGTCGCACTTGAGAATAAAATGGCTATTAAGACCAGGCCAAAGGTTCGTACACAAGCTGCAGTTAATGATGATGCGGGGGCGACCCCGCAGGGTCAATAAAACTAAAACTAGCAAAATGGCGGGCACTCAAAATAATCTAGTAATTTGGCATTGGAATTGCGCTAGCTTTCAAAGGCGCAAGACCTCACTGCAACAGTACGTTACGGCTCAGCCAGAAAGGCCCCAGGTAATTTTGCTACAGGAAACACTGTGCGACACACCCACCTTCGCTGGTTAAAAATCGGTGGCGGCAAGGGGGGAGTCCAAGAGAGGTATAGCTACGCTGGTGAGCAAAAAGCTCGCATATGTTGTACATGACATTCAGCCAGGTCGTGGCAGAATGGAGGCGCTTTTCATTGAGGTTATTCCTAACAGGTGGCTTAAACGAAGCGTGTTCATTCTAAATGTTTACAGCCCACCATCCGATCAGAGACAGTCTTTCCACTCCCTGTTTTACAAAGGCCGCTACACTCGCTAGGCAGTCACCGTTAGTAATCTCGGGAGACTTCTACGCCCCACATAACGCATGGGGGTACATCAGGCAAACGGCTAAGGGCATAAATCTAGCGCGGGCAGTCGATGACTTGACGCTAACAGTCATCACCGATCCCCGGTTTCCCACAAGACTGGGCACGTCGGTGGCTAGAGACACAACCCCCGATCTCGCGTTTATCAAAAATATACAGCAAACAACCTGGGATAACAAGCAAGAAAACCTGGGCAGCGATCACTTCATCATTAGTGTTACCATTCAGGTCAGAGCCCCCCAGGCCAGGAAGTTTAAAGTGACGGACTGGGATGCTTTCCGGAAGCTCAAAAACGAGGACACGGGCGAATACGACAGCTTCAGCGAACTCATTCAGACACTCAGAGCAGACGTTGAAAAGGCCACAAAAACTATACAAACCGAGCTCGATGTTCCCAGGATGGATCCGCACCTCGCACATCTCTTGGAAGCCAAAGCCTCCATTTTGAGGCGACGGAAAACACAGAGGCTTAACCGACGGTTGCGAAAGAGGGTTGCGGAACTTAATAGGGAGATCGAACAGTACTGCACCGAGTTAGCTCGGCTACAATGGGATGAGATCTGTTCAGCAGTCGATGGACGCATGCGTACAGGGGGGAAATGGAATCTTCTTAAACACATGCTAGACGACACGCAGACCAAAGGCAATCAAAGACAGGCACTGTGCCGCCTGATTCACAAGCACAGACAAGAAGGTGGAACGGAAGAAACGCTCTTAGACGAGGTAGCGAATAGATATCTCCCGCTAGGCACAGGACGCTCAGAAGAGTATCCTGAAATAGAATGTGACACGGTAAAAGAGCTCGATGACCCCTTCACGGAGTCTGAAATTAGGGCCGTCCTTCACAACTTGAATAGAAGGTCAGCCTCAGGACCAGACAGCATCTCAAACAGACTGTTAAGGAACCTGGATGATAGATCGATTGAGATGCTAACAAAACAGGTCAACAAGACTTGGGAGAGTGGAAGCGTGCCGGCAGAGTGGAAAGCGGCCTCGATTGTGCTTATTCCAAAACCGGGTAAGCCCTTAAATCTTGACAACCTAAGGCCGATATCACTAACCTCCTGTGTAGGCAAGGTAGCGGAACATGCGATCCTCAATAGGATCTCGAACTACATAGAACGTGTGATAACCGGATAGTCCTGAGCCATGCCGGTCACTGGACCGAATCACACACACGTACGTTGGCGGGTTCCACACTGACTGGCTGGTAATGTGCGCCGTATTTATTTCCTTGCTACATAGACGCCCCCGGGCGCCGGAACGGCAAACTAATCTTATCACATCCCTCCCCCCTTTATTAATGGCTGAAAACAATTGTTTAAGGTGCGTATCGCGATACTGGTCGTCGAATTCTGGTACTTTGACGCAGGACAGGAGTACTGGGTGCTGTGACAGCAAGTTCCGGTTCCCTCGCCACGTCTTCCCTGGGATCTTGCCTAGACTCTGTGTCGTGAAGACGATCCGGAGATAGCTGCCTCTGACCTACGTCCAAGCCTGGAGCAAGACCAGTTAGCTGCGTCTGACCCACGTCCAAGCTTGGAGCAAGACTGGTAGATACTGGGCTGCCTGATTTTTGGTTGTCTGCACTCAGTTCCTCAGGGGCCTGGCGGATGTGATCCAGATGTCGAGTTAACCGTCGTTCGTCTTCCAGTAGAACATCCATGGACGAAGTGCATGTTTCGGTGACGACTGCAGGGAGCCATGCAGGTCCTGGACGGAAGTTCCTTTCGAACACCTGGTCACCCGGGTGACCCAAAACCCTGGGTCTTGTTCCTTGGTCGCAACTGATTTTCTGCTTAAGTTGCTTCTGTAGCACCTTGGTCCTGAGGTCTGGGTGTAGCAGGTCCAACGCAGCCCTCAGCTTCCGCCCCAACAACAGCTCCGACGGACAGCAACCCGTGACTTTGTGAGGCGTTGACCTGTATGTCAGGAGCATGCGGGCAATTGGAGTGCGAATATCTCCAGGGCCAGCCTTCCGCAACTTGTTTTTGACAGTCTGCACGGCCCGCTCTGCAGCACCGTTTGACGCTGGATGATACGGCGGCACCAGCATTCGCCTCACCCCGTTTTTCTTGAGGAATGTGGAGTAAAGCTCACTGGTAAATGCTGGCCCATTATCCGACACGACCACATCTGGCAGGCCTTGGTTTGCGAATATACAGCGCATTAAGGAAATAGTTGCTTCAGCCGAGGGTGTAGAGACCGGGAACACTTCAATCCACTTCGAAAACGCACCAACTGCGATAAAAAAATAGGTGTTCCTGTAAGGACCGGCATAGTCCACCTGCAGCCGTGACCACGGTTTCTCCGGGAACGGCCAGGGCATGACAGGCACTGGTCGTGACACTCCTCGATGCTCCTGGCAAATACGGCACCTTTGAATTGTTATCGCTATATCGTTATCCAGGCTAGGCCACCACACATGGCTACGCGCAACTGCCTTCATTTTGGACAGTCCTGGATGACTCTCATGCAGCAGCTGGAGGACTTCCTTTTGCAAGGATTTTGGAACAATGACTCTGATGCCCCATAATAGACAGTTCCCTTGCACGCTCATCTCATGAAAGCGCGTCTCGTAGGGTCTTCCCTCTGACCCTAGGTTCATCTGGCAGCCTGACCACAACGCTGCTCTTACTTGTGACAGCACCTGGTCTCTGGAGGTGGCTGCCGCAACAGCATTTGACGACAGCACCCCTGGGTATACTCCTTCCAGCAATAACACTTTGGCAGGGCAGTCAACAACAAATTCGGCAGTTGGCAGAGGTAGCCGGCTTAACCCATCGGCATGTGCAATTTGTGAACCCGGCCTATGCTTCAGGTCGTAACTGTACCCTGACAACAGCAAGGCCCACCTTAGCACTCTCGGAGAACAGGATTCGGGAACTGGCTTGTCTGCTGCGAGCAAGCCGAGCAGCGGTTTGTGATCTCTGACGGCTTCGAATTGCCGGCCCCATAAGTACTGCCTGAACTTTGTAACGCCAAATACAAGGCTCAATGCCTCCTTATCTAATTGGCTGTAGTTTTTCTCCACGGTTGCCAGGCTGCGGGAGGCAAAACCAATGGGGCGCTCTTTTCCAGATGACTCTCGTTGCGCCAGTACTGCTCCAATCCCGAAGGGAGATGCATCAGTGACAAGCACAGTTGGCTTTCCTGGGTCAAAGTGTGCCAATATAGTAGCAGAGGCCAATAGCTCCTTGCTTCTCCGAAACGCCTGCTTTTCATCAGTTTCCCAGCGCCATGGTGTTCCCGACGCCAACAAACTATTGAGCGGCTGTAATACGGCAGAAAGGTTCTAAAAAACCTTCTGTAAAAATTCACCAATCGAGGTAACTCTGAAGTTCCTTGACCGCTCGGGGTGCGGGGGCTTCCAGCACTGCTTCAGTCTTAGCCGGGTTTGGACGCAGCCCAGCCGCACTACTGATATGGCCCAAGTACTGGACTTCTGGTTTCATGAATTCGCATTTGGATAACTTCAGTCGCAGTCCCGTGGTCTTCAGGCGATCCAACACTCGGCCCAAATTTTCCCAATGCTCTTTGTCACTGGTTCCTGTGACCAGAATATCATCAAAGTACACTACGACGTGGTCAAGGTCGTGCAACAGATTTTTCATCTCTCGCTGAAATATAGCCGGAGCTGATGAAACCCCGAACGGCAGCCTTGTGGATTGGTATAACCCCTTCGGAGTGTTAATGGTGACTAGCTCTTGGCACTCCTCATCGAGTGAAACCTGCTGGTAGGCATCTTGCAAGTCAAGCTTTGTGAACTTCTTGCCCCCTGTAAGTCGCGCAAAAAGTTCCTCAATCCTAGGAATAGGGTAGGACTCGATGACTGTCACCGCGTTTATGGTAGTCTTAAAATCGCCGCAGACCCGAACCTGGCCGTAGCGCTTCAATACAGGAACGATGGGCGCGGCCCACTGGGAAGTTTTCACCGGTTTGATAACGCCTTCGCGTTCCATCCTCTGTAGTTCTTCAAAAACCCTATCGCGCAAAGCAAATGGTATCGGACGTGCCTTGACAAAACATGGCTTCGCCCCCTTTTGTACGGATATAGACGCTGTAACGCCGTGAAACGTGTCAAGCTGCTCCGAAAAAACTTCGTGATATTGGCTTACCAGGTCTTCCGTAGACTTCACGACGTTGACTCCCTCCGTTTGAGCGATGCCTAGCTTGAAGGCCTTCATCCCATCTTCGTCGCCACTTGTGATAACCGTATAGTCCTGAGCCATGCCGGTCGCTGGACCGAATCACACACACGTACGTTGGCGGGTTCCACACTGACTGGCTGGTCATGTGCGCCGTATTTATTTCCTTGCAACATTGACGCCCCCGGGTGCCGGAACGGCAAACTAATCTTATCACAGAACGCAAGGAAGTATTCCCACACAACATGATCGGCTTCAAGCCTGGCCTTTCCACACAAGATGTAATTCTACTTCTTAAGAAGCACATTTTCGATAACAACACTAGAGATGTTAGGGGGATCTTAGCCCTTGACCTGACCAAGGCCTTTGACACCGTATCTCATCGCTTTGTCTTGCAGGCCACGGCCAACCTAGGTCTGGGAGCAAAGTTTCAGGTCTTTGTTAGGTCATTCCTGATGAATAGAACGGCTACCATAAGGATCGCTCAACACAAGTCAGACGAGTTCGCCTTAGGAGCCAGAGGCACTCCCCAAGGGGCGGTCATCTCCCCCTTGTTATTCAATATAGTCATGAAGGGCTTATCGGAGAGGCTCAGATCCCTGCCCAATATAGGCCACTCGCTTTACGCGGACGATATCACGATCTGGTGTCCGGGAGGATCACTTGCAGAAGTAGAAAACGCACTGCAATCAGCCCTAGACGAAACGGAGTCCTACCTAGAAGGCACAGGCTTCCAACTCTCTCTAAACAAATCAGAACTGTTACTGTACAGGCCGGCCAGGCAAGGCGTTAGGAGACTTCCACACCTCGACCAAATTCCAATCTCCCTTTTTGCAAGAAATGGACAACGCATTCCACGAGTACATTCAATCAGAATCCTAGGACTACTGATGGACGCGAGAGGGTGTAATGCCAAAACCCTGACGCACATCACGGCCAAAACCGAAAGCATGCTGAGACTTGTTGCTAGAGTATCAGGACGCAGAAAGGGACTAAGTGAAGCCAACCTACTTCCATCATGCCTTTCTAATGAGCCACGTTAATTATGTACCATCGGCGCTTACCTGGACTAGAACGGAAAAAAATAAGCTAGACACTCTCATCCGTAAGAGCATCAAAAAGGTGCTAGGGTTACGAGTAACCACATGCTCTGACAAATTAAGACACCTCGGTATGCACAACGAGATTGATGAAGTGATCGAAGCGCAGGTCGCCACCCAGGTGGTCAGGCTCTCGTCAACCAGGGCAGGAAGACGCATCCTGGACGAGGCTGGCATGGCTCCCAGAATGCTTGCTGAACGGGAAATTAACTTATCCCGGGAGGTCCAGGAAACCTTTGTGGTCAGGCCATTACCTCGGAATATGCACCCGCAATACAATGTAGGGAGGCGAAAAGCCCGAGCACGGGCGATGTTATAGAACGCCGCTGAGAATCGAGAATCGACTGTCTTTGTCGACGCGGCTCAGTACGGCAAGTCTAGCACATTCGCGCTGGCAGTCATTGACGGCAACGGGGAATTACGCTGCTCAGCCTCGGTCACGTTAGCTACGAGCGCAGTTGCAGAACAGGTCGCCATAGCCCTGGCCATGACCGACCGCTCAGACACCACCGTGTTAACAGACTCACGAGCGGCCATCAAAGCTTTTGAGTCAGGTAACATAGCGCGGGAGGCTGCATCCATTCTAGAAAAAAGAACAGACCCTGGAACTCACTTAATCTCTTGGTTTCCCACCCATATGGGTGCGGACGTTCGTCAGCACGTACCTAACCTCAACGAGCTTGCCCATGACCGTGCGCGAGATCTAACGCGCCGCGGCGGCATGGAGGCCTTATGGGGTCAGGATGAAATCCAGCATAACGATCCACTCCTTACGTTTAATGAAATCACATCTCACTATCGGCTAAGTAGAAGAGCCTATCCTCTTCCCCACCCAAAGTTAGATAGGTCTCAGTCAATTACACTTAGAATGCTCCAGACGGGCTCGTTCCCCTCGCGGGGCCTTCTTAGTCGTACCTCCACAGACGTTGACTCAAGTTGTCCGGAATGCAATGAAATTTATTGTTCCTTAGCGCACAAGCTTTGGCAATGCCCCGGTTTACCTAATGGCCCTCTATCCAGCGAAGCCGACTGGGAAGAAGCACTCCGGAACCCATCGCTTCAAGCACAAATCCAGGCAATCCAGAGGGCCCAAGAAAGGGCGGAACATCACGGTGTCCCAGCCCCCACTTGGACGCGGCCAGCGGCTTCCGCGGGTCCCCGATAGGGGTTCCCGCGAAAGCTCCTCAGGATCAAATAAAGTTCATTGTCTGTCTGTCTGTCTGTCTGGAGGAAACTGTGTATCAGCACCAGCAGGCGCAATTTTACTTAAGTGCATTTTTACACCATTTCAAGCGTAGACAAGACACAAACGCTGGCTTTCAACTAAAAGTTACTGAAAGGCCTGCATACAACGCGTGGTCGGCGAATGGATTTTCGAGGCAATAACTCTGATAAGGAACCGTGGTCAAAGCATTGAAACCGTCGTAGGCGTGGGCGTTGCACTACGAAAAGGTAAGAAGCAACGTGACTTTAAGTAATCAACAATGCTTACCATTTAAAATCAGAACGTCTGGTTTTGAAAGGCTACAGGTGGTTTACTAATTAAACACGCCCTTATTTCACGTTTTGTATATCCCTATGCCTTAAATGTTTCGCATGAAAGTATGTATATGTGGTGGAAAAACAATTGCTGCCAGCGAATTCCACCGTGTGCCCGCATTATTGGCTATTGATTTTCTTGTGTCCGCAGTTCTCTGGAGCACATTTTCATGCCTTGAAGGGACACGTTTTGCACAGCACCTTGACTTCTTGACGCAGTCGCTTGACATTTTATGAGGTTTACCAAACTACTTAATTCATCGTGCAGTGACTACTGAAAAACAAAACAAAAAGGAGTTCTATTTTCCGGTGTAATTAGTTACTCCTGAACTCAAGCTGCTTTCTAAGAGTCGAGGTAGATCATTTATTAACTTATTATTATTGAACTCCTGATTGGTATGAATGGAAAGAGTATGACAGATGAAGACAGGGACACGAAAGAAGATACACGTGGTCTCTTCTTTTGTCTACGTGGCATCTACGCAATACTATTCAATGATGCATACCTGTTCACCCTGCTAGCCAATTTGACAGTAAAAACAACACATCTTTGGCCGTTAGCCTTTATTAACGATTAATTCCGATCCCGATCCCGTGAAGTCATATAAATCGGCGTGAACTATTTTGTTGTAACTTCGCGGAAGTTATAGCCCGAGGATAAAGAAAATGTAGAACCACACTGATTTGCCAAACAGAAATGGTCATGTCCTTGCGCAGGAGATGATAACCTACATTTCTGTTCATTGTGTTTATCAAACGTTCGCGCTGCGTTGAACAAACTAGACAACGTTTTCAGGAAACCCTCGCGGATGGGCCCTATGCGTCTTAGGCAAGCAAAGCGACGCTGTTTTTGAAATATACCGAAAGAGATAAGCAATCAGCAGTACAAGTGTAATGGTGCATGTCTCACACTGATAGCACCTCGCAGCACTAGTTTTGAAGCTGTCCTAGATTCCCTGCGCACAGACTAGCTCTTGCAATTACTCTATTTTGCCTTCACGACAGACTAACATCGATAGGAATCATTCTAGAATACCACTATGAAAAAAATGGCAGCTTATCCACGGAGTGAATCATGGAAAGTGGGGTGAAGCATTCGTCCGTTCATTCGTTCTTGCTTCCGTTCGTCCATGCGTCAGTCTGTGTGACCTTCCGTGCGTCCATCCGCCCGTCCTTCCCTGTGTTCGTCCATGCATCCGCCCTTGCGTCCGTCCGTGCGTCCATCCGTCCATGCATCCATCCGTGCATCCGTCCATGCATCTGTCTGTGTGTCCGTTCGTCCATTTTGTTAGCACTCCAAACACCACCACCTCGTATCTTTTCATCATATATTCCGCATATACAAGCACCGCCACCCAGCGGACATTCCAAGGACTAAACAAAAGGTGGCACACGCACACTTTCTTATGGCTTGAGCTTCGGGTCTACTTCCCACCTTTCACCACCACGAGTTGAATTTATATACTAGTTCTCTGTATTCAAGACACCACGGCCCAACGCTCGCTAAACTTTTCTAAAACTAAGGAGGTTACACCCAGCGAGTATGACATATCAACGCTTTCTTGTCAGATAGTGCTCAATGTACATGCCAATGGCTGGTAATGGGGATCACAGCGTGCGCGTTAACTAAAAGCCGAATGCTCCTGTCTCTCATTCCCCCTTAGCAGCCATTGGCATGTACATTGAGCCCTATCTTATATTGTTCAACAACGCGCAGAAGAAATATCTTACCGACACCGCCTTGGAGGTCAGAATTTTTGTGCTTGTTACACACTACAACGGCTACGAGGGACAAACGGGTGCCGCTATAAGGAGCTTCGCCCCTAAAATTGTGTCTGAAAGCTTGTAGGACATTATTAATTTTTTAAGGGACAACCAGACTCGCAGAGTGGGCCTAGACTGATAGTGATGCCATGTATCAGGCCCGTTACCGGGAATATTTTTTCGGGGTGTTGGGTACTTGTCAAATGCCTTGAGAAAAACCTACTTTGTTTATTAATGTCCTCGGCAAGAGAGAGAGAGGGATATAAAGATGCAAGGAAAGGCAAGGAGGTTAACCAGACGCACATCCGGTTTGCTACCCTGCACTGGGGAAGGAATGAAGGGGAGAAAAGAGGTCGCAGAGAGATAAGAGAGATAAGAAGGTGCACACAATCACGAGCACACTCGGGGGAGCACACACAGTCTACAGGCGGTCGCTCAGGTTTGTTGACTTTAAGTAAAGTAGGAGTGCTTTAGTCGCTTTCTGCCCAACTGAGGCAGATGCCAAAGGTCCTAGAATCTTCTGCACACAAAATGGCCTGGAGGCAAGCTGATTCACAACCATCCGGAGCTGGCATCGCTGTGTGTCGTAGCAAGCGCAGCTGCACAGGACGTGTTCATTCAATGGTCTCTTCAGCTCTGCAGTAGTCGCATGTAGAAGTGTCTGCCATACCAATGCGAAAGGAGTACACCTTTGTGAATGCAACACCCAACCAAAGGCAAAATATCCTCGGGAAAACGTGCACCTGAAGTAAAGTAGCTAATCAGGATGGTTGGAACAGACTCATCAATGCTCAGTGTGTCGTGCACGTTCTTGGGTTTTCATGCTTTTTTGTGCACTGAACGTGATAAAAACGTACACCACCATCCAAATTTCGAGCGTGGGGAAGTCCCGGGTCCCTAGCCTCTCCCCATTTCCTGGCTACGGGCCTGCCGTATAACACATAGTACTGCTGTACTTTGATGTTTTGTGCGTGTGCGCTTCTTTCTTTCTTTCTTTCTTTCTTTCTTTCGTTCTTTCTTTCTTTCTTTCTTTCTTTCTTTCTTTCTCTCTCTCTTTCATATTTTCTTTGTTTCTTTCTTTGTTTGTTTCTTTGTTTTTTCTTTCCTTTTTTTCTTGCTTTTTTAATAATATGATATTCAAACTTCCCCATTTCTTCCTCTTGGGAAGAACAGACAGAATACAGGTTTTTTCGAAACTGCTTAACACTTGATTTCCCTCTTTCCTATTTTTCTTTCCCTCTTCTTTCTGTCTTTGAATTCCTTTCTCGTAGCGCAGGAAAACAAACTGGACGCATGTCTGATTGACTTTCTCTTCTTTCTTTTCTTTCCTCCTCTCCTCCTCCGTTTGCGGCCTTTTGTTCGTGTCAACTATGGAGCCCTTATTATTTGTGACAAATTAAGACTAGATTGTTGCTGCCTCACTGCTCGTATTGTATCTTTGCGTGCGTCGCTTCTGTCGGCCAACTCTGAGACGAGTGACACTTCATGAATGATTTCTTTACTGTGATTTAATGTATAGCACCTGGTTTTCAAATAAGACCTGCTGTAGACATGTTATAACGCCGAGAACCCAGTCTCACAAAGGCAGCTCACGTAGCACCTCTATAAGCTTGGTATTTTGCCTGAAAATGTTCCGTCGTTTGACTCTTACAGCTGTCACAGACTGTAAATCTCACATGTGTGCATTCTTGGCTCGAATACTTAATCGAGGTTTCCTCCAGAGGAAACTCGTCGTGCGAAAGTGGCACGTATTCCCCAGTAGAACTGCAGCTTCTACTATGCCGAGATAATGTTTTTTTATTTGCTTGTCAAGATCAATTGAAAGTAAGAGAGAAAAAAAATTCAAGGAAAACAGACAACTTACTTTGTTCAGCTGCATACGTACAAATTATAAATTATTTTTTTGTTTATTTTGTGCTTGCGTGCTGCAAAGATTGTTTATAAGGGCGGTTATTCTAATTCTTGAGATGCCTACGTGTTGCGAAAATGTGAGCATCGATGCAGCGCAAGATTCCAGTCAAGGAGTTTTTTTCTGACAAGGTCTGTACGTTTATGAGTGTTAAATTATTAACCGTGCCACTAAGTGTGGACTAATTGTTGTGAACAATTATCGTGAGTAAGCAAGCAAGCAAGCAAGCAAGCAATATAGCCTAGCTCTCTATAATTCATTATTCTGCGCTTGTGCTCGTAAAGCTCAAGGATGCAAGCATGCGAAAGTGCGATATTCTTTTAAAGAATGGTGTGGTGTGTGAGCCCAGATCAATTTATACTACCTGAGCTCCCTTAACACGCACCTCAATCTACAGGCTCACGCGGGTGCTCTTTGTGTTGCACCTATAGAAATGCGACCAACTTCCCCCTAATCAAATCCGTGACCTCTTGCTTTTAGTTTCTTGCCGATGGCTATCAGCACATACAACCTGATGTGCGTATTAAGATTGTCATATTGCCTCACCACACACACTTGGCCATCCTTACGCTAAAATGGCTTGAATATCCAAGACACTAAACAATTACTGTTTAGAGTCACTTCGAGCTGGTCACCGAAATCCCCTAGTGCAATGTACCAGAAGATATAGCCCTCTTAACCTGCGCTTTCAGGCCCTTTCGTCTAGCAAAGAGAGACTTAATATTGGCAGTGGTTGATGGGATTTAACAACCGAAAGCAATTCAGGCTTTTACGAACGCCGTAACAGAGGATTTAGTAAAATTCAAGCCGTTTTGAGTTCTTTAACCTGCACAGACGTTAAGAGTTACGCTGGCCTGTAGCGTTTTGGATCCATTGGAGTTCGACCGCAGCGACAAGAACGAAACCCGAGTCTTTCGAGTGAGCAGCCGAGCACCGCAACAGCCCGGTGGCTCAGCCTTATGCTGAAGCGGTACATTAACCAGAGACAGTTCAGATTGGACGCGTTTACGGGAGTTTGGCTTGACGCTACCTGCGCGCTTCGCGCCACGAAGTTTTAAAACTATAAGAGCGTGGCTTTATAAAGGCCCTACTTGTCATTTATCCTCGGAACTGATGTGGCATCATTACCTGCAAAATCAAGTGGCAAATAAGCGCCTAGAACAAGGCTGGAAATGCACCAAAACGCAATAAAAATGAGCTTACTGTCTCTAAAGGAACAGAAAGGTCAACAATTCACCTGATATTGATAAAATGGTTTTCTAAACAGGCTGCTTACTCCGGCGTCGCGCTAGAGAGGGCGTCACTGCCTCGCCAAACGTAAAATTACTCCTTTCACCAGCACGTGTAATTGAAGGGGTAGTCAACTTTATGAAAATCGCTGCAGACGACACGCATCTGAACTGCCGTAAAAAGCAGGAACTCGATAAAGCACTGCAGAAAGGAGCGGCCATGTCACGACCCGAGTTTGTGAGTTGTGAAAATTCTCAACAGGATTTTACTCGTACCGTGGAAGCGATACGTGGTTACCTCACACACTGACGTCATCGACGGTGTGGTAAGCGGAGCAAGGAGAACTCTACAAACGGCAATAGCGGGGTGTCCGTGCTGCTCACTTCCTTAGGTTTCACAGACGTGGAGCTGCATTGAGCGCAGTACTTTGAACTACAAAAATTGCTACACAAAAACAACTTTCTTTAAGAAAGACTTGTTATGATCAATAGCCTTTGTTTGTTGGGCGTAGTGGTGTGTATGGAGCAATTTTTGCACCACGTCGATACATGAATAGGCTCTGGTAGATGACGTCCGTTGACAAAACAACGCATACAACGATAGCGTTCCGGCACACCGCTATAGGCAAAATGCTTTGCGTATAAAGGAATACTGGGTGGGAAACAGACATTCGTGCACCCGGGATACATGGCCATGCCGCCGAGAGCAATCGCGGTCTACCTTCAATCTGTCTAATGCTCGTCGTACGCTCTTTAGCGGTAGTTCGCAACTGATGATTTCATTTGCTTTGCTTATGAATCTACTCAAGTTTCACTGTAGCACGCAACACTGCAACAGTCCTTAAGATTCAACAGCAAAATATTTGTGTCGATTCGGCTTTGTTTTTGAGAAACATGCAACAATAATTAATGTTCTAGGCCTCGTCAGTGACAATGGGTGCTCTCGGAATCTCGGAGGACATAGAATACGTGTTGTAAAGCGAAACCTTTACTGCCCTAGTAGAGCGAGTTTCACCGCGTGTCGCCGCTTGACCTCAAAGTGATACCACGTGACCCAGCACCACCGCCACTGCTCCGATTGCTTCTAGAAGGCCTAAAACTGCCTCGTTAGTAGTCTCCAGTCACTAACCACGTAAACTGCCTTTCTCTGTTCTCTCTGCCTTGCTGGGCTAGTGCCACTTCATCATCTGTGCAAGGGTCACGCTATGAATGGAGGAAGAAAGGACGCTGGTCTGTATGTGCATAGGTAGTCTGGGCACTTCCAGTGGTCAAAACAGCAAGCGGCGTCGGACCATACAGTGGATGTTCCTCGGCTTGTTAATGAGTTATAGCGGAAACGTGAATACCAACGCACAAAGTGGCAGACTGATATGAGTGAAGAACGAGAACATCTGTGATCTAAACGTCAGGAGAAGGATGCAGAAAGACGACAGCGACAAGCTGGAGTAACGACGAAGTGAGCTTTCTCAGAATGGCACGTTCGACCAGCCATATTGTTCTTCTGGAAAAGCGCATTTCAGCTACGATGGTAAACAAGTATAACAAGCTTTCGCTTGAATAACCGAGCCAAGCCAATCCGCAGCAATTTTTAGGGGGGGGGGGGGCTGACACAACTGGCACAACTCGACACGGTGGCAGCTACAGCACACGCTATTCGGTATAACGATACGCCTTTGCGTTATCGAAATACCGGGAATACTAAAGAGACTGTTCTAATTTTTGTCAACCCTCACCGCCGGCGATGCCTCTTTCACAAGGGGCGCAACACTCGGAAAGGTACTTAACACCAGCCGTTGTCGCCTTTGTCTCATGACTTGAAGATCGAACTAGCACTGTGATCAGCAGTTGCCACTTGTGCTCGCAATTAGACGGAATCTTGTCGTTCGCTATAGGAGGAAGAAATGCGGCAATAGAAGGAGCGCCGAAGAGCACAGAAGTGCTCATGGGCACGAAAATGGCGTGAAGTCGTCGCTTCAAAATGTGCAGCAGCATCTGCTGGCTTCGTTGACTTCTATCTTCGCAGTAGCGGAAGGGATCTGAATGTCGTGCTTTTCGTTTCGCATTAGTGCAAGTGGTTTCAATTTTAGCAGCGATACTGTTCTCGGTCAAGCCGTTTGTGTCCAGGGTAGCAGTTGCGGGCATCATAAACAAGTATGCGCCACATACATGGGTGAATCCCACTACTAAGCACTGGTCCACTAAATTTGAAGGCAAGAATTATGTACTGCAAAAATTTGTGTGACCTATTAGAAAACTATCATCATCATCAAAGCGTGTGTGCCGCAGAAATTGGGTTAGTTTCACTGCACACAACTCCGACCAAGAAATAAAGAGTTTTGCCGTTGCCATAACGTGGCTTACACTCTCCACTTCGAAACTTAGTGAAGAGTGTTTAGTGAGAAGCAATGATACAACGTTTCAGAGCATCCTAAACGAATGCTGTATTGTAAGAAGAGAGAAGAAATGGTAGAAAAGAAACTGTAGGGGGTGGGGGATAACAGAATAACAGGTTTGCTAGCCTACATATGAGAAGAGGACCGAGGAAATTGAAAGAGGGGACGAAAGAGAGTAAAAAAGGATAGCCCCGTCACACGCACGCACGCACACGCACACACACACACACACACACACACACACACACACACACACACACACACACAGGTGCACGCAGTCAGTCGCAGTCCATAACTGTGGTGTGGTGCGCGACATCTCTATCAATGCCACCTGCCCAAGTCAATTTTTTTCAAAACTTCAATAGTTTCTTGGTCGCATTGAGCTGTAATGTCCTCTGTCGAAGACGTGCAAGAATAAGTTCAACAGACAACGTGCTATAACGTGTGCTGTAACGGACCCCAGTCAAGGTCTGTGAACATTAGAGCCGGTACAGTTAAAGCTACACAGCTTTTTTTGTAAACCTGTGTATAAGAGTGGTATTGCCAAAATGCAATAAAGCTCAGAGTATTTACTAAAGAGCCATGATAACACATATCAGAAAGACGTGCGTTAGCGTGACGAAGGGCCTGCTCTAGCATCTGTTTTTTCGGTGTCTCTGAAGCAGAGCTGGTAGAATTTTTGAAGACGGTAGTATTTTTTGATACTTCAACGCAGAAATTCGGTCTGTCTGTTTGTGTTTTTGTATGTCAACCGTTACAATTCAAATACCAGGCCAACGTCAAAGTCCTTCCTCAACGCCCAACCATATTGATGTGGTGCTTGTGTTCATACTTGTCTATATTATCGAGCAAATAATAACAAATATTACGCATATTTGGGGCGCAATATGCCACACGTTATTATTTGGTGGTGCCTTTCTTTATACTTGAAAATGCACATATACGCAATTTCAAAATCCGCAGTGTTTATCACGCTGCGCTGAAAATGCAACACTATGCACGAAAAGGTGGATGTTTCCCACGCTTTGCTAAAACGATAAGGGGCTGTCCGGTTAAAGATGTTTCGTTTTACAAAATTACTGCCAGATGGCGCTCATGCCTCGCGCAGCGAACGCAGCACCTACAGGATCTCCTTCACCAAGCTTATCACGCAGAACATCAAACAAAGGTTTTATTCTCTCTCAGCTACAGAAGGCTGTCGAAATTTGACGATGATTTCTGTGAAACATGCAGATTCGTGGCCATTAGTTTGCATCATACCTACACTAACTGGCAGACTGACGTCACCACAAAAGCTTCTCCAGTATTCATCAAAGACCCTTACCCTTACGTTTCTTCCAGGTTTTAGGTTCTTATAGAAAATGTTGCCGTTGTATTCAGGGAAGTATGTGATTTATATATCCCGCTAGAAAATTTCTTGTTAAGAAGAACGCCAGAAGTTAGCAATTCATTAATTTTGTTACCATCGTGCTCTGTATTACAAATATGTTAGGAAAGTGCGAAATAAGATGACACAAAACAAAAAACGCCGAAGGACAAGTGCGCATCGACCAACAGATGCGCTTGTCCTAAGGACGACTTAGTCCCATTTCTCGTTCTGTCGCGTTCTTTTTAGCCCGTAATGAATAGTTAAATCACACAATTGTCTATTCTTTTTTACGCGATACACAAACGCGAGCGTCCGTCACATCAGCCGAAATCAGACAAAGCTTAGTTTCAATTTAAGCATGACAATAAAGAGTTTCGCTGGATGCTCAGCCATTTACAATTCGAAATTACAAATATGGTCTTATGGAGATGAATTGGCTGTCATCACCGAAAACAGCTCTCGCAGAAAAACCTCCACACATATACAAAAAGAAAGAGAAAGTACAGAAATAACCCTGACTTCGTTCGTTGCGTTTATCGCCACTTCGATTGCTTTCACCCGCATTATTCTCCAGTTGGTTGTTCTACACAGACGTGAAATCTGAGCGTATCGGCGTTAATTAATCCACCAGTATTTCGCAGAGAATGAGAAACGAAGTAGTCATGCGAAATAAGAAATTTTTCAGTTTATAGCTTTCTTTTTCTTCTTTCCCGTCTTGGAAACGGACTATAGACTCAATGCGTAGCCTAGCGCATCGCGATATTTGATGTCCGGCGTGATTAGTGTCATGAAAGCATCGCGTGTCGCTTTCAATTACAAAAAAACTTTGTCGAAAAATTGTTCCTTTCGCAATATCTGTATGTCTGTTCAATGGCAGCTCGGTAAATCTATAGAAAGGCGGAGGAATCGAATAGCGCCTTTTGATGTTCATGCTCACTCGTTTTCGAAGTCATATACGAATTACGCGGCGTTGCATTCTTGACGTGTAATTAATTTTACGCTGCAGGAGCTCCCCTCTGGTTTTGTTGGTTTCAACGTTTATGTATATATTTGTGTCAGAGCACGGCGCTTGCTTGGGTGGTGCATTGCACGAAATGAGAGAATGGAGTGCGCGTATCGAATAGTTCATCAGAGAGAACGAGAAAATTTCGCGAGTTTAATATTTAGATGTAATAACATGATAGATCAGTCAGCAATAAAGCAGGATATCACGAAATATATGATGGATTTACAAGTGACAAGGAGTGCAAAAAAACAGAAGAAGAAACAGAGAACGAGTTTGAGTGAGAGACAGGAAGTTCAGCTAAAAGAAAAAAAATAGTACATACTCATATAGTCGTCAGCTCACATGAAATATCTTTGTGGACAGACTCCAAAACACCGCAAGTGATCACCAAGATTCCCGCTGGTAGTGCAAGAAGAGGACGAATTAGGAAGATGCCGCGTATTTCAGGAATCGATGTTATGTGAAGCCTGCAGAGAGAACATGGCCATGTTGTAATTTTCTTATTGGGCGACACGCCATAAAACGACGCCAAATATACTTATAAATGTTGCACGGACAGATGTTCAAGCGTTGCAGATAATAATATAACCAGTTATATACCGATAATTATTCAGTTGTTTTATAGCGATAACCTTTTGCTATATAGTGATAAATATATAACCAGCTTTGCACATACATATCTACATATGCATGTGCAAAGATGAAAGCACACTGGTTCGCCGCTGTCAAAATAAAAAAGCGGAATGAAGGATAGCAGTGGTATAGCGGGGTATTACCAATAATGGTATTACCATTGCCTTAGATTTCGTTTAAAAAAGAGAACTAATCGCCACCGCCTAGTTAAGCTAACAAAATACTATATATAATGTTGCATACCAAACGCTAAAGAACTTGATCGGCTGCTCAGTCCAGATTACTTTAACCCTCTTAGCGTTGTTAACGATCCACTTAGTTCCTATTCATCTCATGATTAGCGTTAGTCTAAAGACAAAGTTGGAAGCTTATGCAACACGAGCAAATTCCGCTTCCACTTCATCATTTCGCCCGTCATGGTTCGTGTACTTCACCTCAATGTGGTTGCTTGTGCGGTGGTGCATGCTTTACAAAAACCGCGACATAAACTAGTAGCTGGTGTCAGATGAGACATAGCGGTGGCTTCGACCCAGTTAACCATTTAATAAAGTCCCGTTCAGCATCACCTACTCCATATGGAATCCTCTGTTGTCTTATTTTCTTCATAATAAATAAAAGAAAAGGACTACAAGCAAACTTCAAAAAATTCGGCAGATCCCACGTAGCTTGCGAATTAACATTAAGGGAAGAGCGTGGACGGCATGTGGCGTTGTTGTAAATAATTTATTCAGCGACCCGTTATCAAAATACGCAAATTATACGTACACATGCTGCACACACACACTTATGTTTAAAAGTTGCAGATTTTGTATAATGATTTTTGAGCACTCCAGCAGCCGTTCGAACAGGAACTTGAGAATTAGCAACACCAGAACCGATAAGCTGATATGAAGCGCTGGTTCGCGCGAAGATGGTTGCCCTAGACACTGGTACGTAAATCAACTGAAGTGCATGGCACATAAATACAATTGACGTTAGCCCGGTGTGCTGGTTGTATCATAGCAGTACACATGTAGTGGTTATGAAATTGGATAACCAAAACTGCAACCACAATTGACGTTTCACGAATATTATGGTCTATTTTAAAAGCAGGTTTGAGATCAGGTGGAGGTCTGTGGTAGAATACTTAACTGCCACGCGGAACTCTTGGGTTGAATTTCTGCTTGGACCCAGATATTTATTCTTTGCATTCGTCGGTATTACGGTTTCGATGTCCAGTTTTTTTGAACGATCACATGTCAAAATTGTCCTTGTGTGCTCTCTTCATTCCTGGGCAGATAAGTGTCATTCACCTGTTGCACATACCCACATACCGGTACCACATACCCGCTTGCAGGTGTGCACTTCTGTGTGGTGTAATGTGTTTGACGACTTACGCGACGGCATTGTGACATTAGTAATTATGTGCTGTACCAAGGAGAACTTCCTGCTGCAAAAAGCAGAGTGATGTGTGTGAGACGCGATATTCCATCGACACTTGTGGCTACTTCAAAAACAGATGCTCCAGAATTTGTTAGATGCAAGGTGAAGTTTGGTAACGTTATTGTAACTGTAGTTAGTGTATACGTGCACCCTCAAGCAAACGTTTCATACGCAGAGTTGGCTGCAGTGTGTAGATCTGATCATGATCCCATAAATATATGTGGTGATTTTAACGCGCACCATGAATTGTGGGGTAGTGAGCGTTGTAATGTAAGGGGATCTGCTAAACTAAAAATATGCGAAGACCATGGTTACACTATACTAAATGATGGTTCTCCGACGTTTCTACGGGGGCATAACTACTGCATCGTACTAGACATCAATGTGTGCTCCTCTGAATTAACGGCTGGAGCAGACTGGGCTGCAGACGCTGATACAAGAGGAAGTGACCACTTGCCAGTATTCATATATCACCCAAAGTAGAAGAAAACGAGCAATAACCACGCAACAAGCATTACGAGTTGGGCAATCTTTCGAGAACTACAGTGACAAAATCTTGAACCTTGTTCTGACGCAGAAACGTATGCATCGAAGATAAAACATTTTCTAACAAAAGCAACTCGTGCAGTACCCACTCCAGATAGGTATTCGGGTGTTGACGCTGAGTATAAGAGGCTTCGGACAATACGACGCCGATCTGAAAGAAGATATTGCAGGTCGGGTAATTTAGCAGATTTCAAGGTTGCACAGAAAGTACATTCTGCAATGCATAACCAACTGCAGAAGCTTTCAACCTGAGGGGGGGGGCAAGATTTATGTGCCTCACTTTTTTTATTTACCTCGGCGCCTCAACTGTGGAACATGGTACGCGCCCTCCGACAGCCAGTAGTCCACTCGAGACCACTACAGGCTCTAGCGCTTTCTCGAGGAGTTAGCGAACGTGTGATTGCCGAAGAATTTTGCGATCTTATACTGAAAAATGGAGAGACCGTCGAAACTATCGAATATAAATCCTCAGCAGAATCAGCTTCGGTGGTTGTAGCAAAGTTGTCTGTGATCAGTTCGTCAGATCTGAATGACAGCTTCACACCAGAGGAGCTCCAATATGTGCTGTCTTCAGTAAAACGAACAAGTTCACCAGGAACAGATGCAGTTACATACGCTGCTTTCGCTAATTTGTGCAAGAAAGGAAAATTACACCTGTTGGACATCTGTAATAAAAGTTAGCAAGAAGAAAAAGTTTCGGAAAGTCAAGATATAAAAAGTAGTACCGTTGCTAAAGCCAGGGAAGAGCCCTATGCAGTTGGACTCGTTTAGGCCGGTTAGCTTGACAAGTTCTTTTTAAAAAGTGACGGAAAAAAATGATCAATGAACGAACTTTATGGTGGCAAGACATGAAAAAGCTACTACAAGAAAGCATACCCGGCTTCAGAAAAGGGGGTTGCACACTGGACTGCATTCTGGATTTGGTCACAAATGCGGAAAACCAACGAACGCAAGGAAACATCACTGTCGCTGTATTCCTTCATGTCCACCGAGCATACGACACAGTGAGTCACGTTCACGTTCTGGAAAGCCTGACGTTAGATATTCAAGGGCAAGATACTGCGTTAGATCGCTGACTTCATGAATCACCGGAAAATTTTTGTAGTTACGCAGAAGGGCCCAACGTCTGAGCATGTCGTCAACCAAGGAAAGCCACAGAGCAGTGTCCTAAGCCCTACTCTCTTTAATGCAGTCATTAAGCAGCTCCCGTAAAATCTTCCACCTAACATCAGATGTTCAGTATATTGTAAGACAGTAGCAGCGTTGGAGTCTCGACGGCGTTTATTAGGCCGAATCGCCTGATCAACCCTTCGAACGAAGACGACGTTTTTTTGTGATGATGATTATATACAGATGAAGAAGATGAAGGTCAAACGTTGTCAATATTGTGCTTACACTAATGTGCCCCTCGCGCGGAAGCGGCCAATTAGGCCACTGTTTATGACGGTGGTGTACGGCGCACGAATGGTTTTAAGCGCGACACGTGAACAACCTTCGTACCACGAAAACGGCCGTCGGAAGGCATGACAACAGGGGTTGCTCGATAGTTAACAGGAGACGTCTGCTCGACTATAGCGTAGGGGCCGATGAAACGTGAGTGAAACATATCACACAGGCCGGGAACCCGCGTTGGGGTCCACAACACTACTTTGTCTCCAGTATTGAAGTGAACTACGCGGTGGACGCCATCGTAGCGAGTCTTCCGCTCTTGTTGGCTTGCCTGTGTATTGAGGTGGGCGCGTCAGCAACAATCGGCCAGGCGAGGGATTAAGTGCTCCCTCAATGACGATGACGAGTCCACAGGGACGTCAAAAACAGAGATGTCGAGCGGAGATGTTGGCTGATGGCCATAGACGAGAAAGAATGAAGAATAGCCCGTGGTGCGGTGCGTAGCGGTATTGTACGCAAAAGTCACGAATGGCAGGATGGTATCCCAGTTGGTGTGGTCGGCGTTGATATACATAGATATCATGTCGGTCAAAGTTCGATGGAAGCGCTCTGTGAGGCCGTTAGTCTGGGGATGGTAGCTGGATGTCGTCTTATTAATCGTATTACATGCGTGGAGGACTTGTTCGAGTAGTTTCGAGAGGAACGCCTTGCCGCGATCGCTCAATAACATGCGTGGTGCACCATGTCTTAGAAAGATTGCCTCCAGAAAAAACGTGGCAATGTCCTCTGCTGATCCTGAAGGAAGTGCAGCTGTTTCGGCGTACCTTGTTAAGTGGTCAACTGCTGTGACTATCCAGCGCTTGCCGCTAGCTGAGATTGGTAGCGGTCCGTAGAGGTCAATGCCCATGACATCGAAGGGAGTGTCAGGACACGGAAGAGGTTGTAGAAGACCGGCCGGGGAGGAAGTGGGTCGCTTGCGGCATTGGCATAGCGAGCATGACGCAACATATCGCGCTGCCCAGTTGGAAAGGCCAGGCTAAACGACTGCGGATGCGTTCATAGGTTTTTTGAAAACCGAGATGACCAGCCTTGGGGTCATCGTGCAACGCCTCCAAAATTTGCGCCCTTAGGGAACGAGGAGCAACAGGAACCCAGCGCTTTCCTTCGGGATGGAAGACGAAGCGGTAAAGGATTGAGTTTTCAGTCTTGAAGTTCCGCAGCTGTCGATGGGCGCGAGCGTTGGGAGGACGAGAGGAGCCTTGAAGGCACTGCATTATATAGCGACAGTAAGTGTCGCTGCGTTGGTGGGATGCAAACGTGTCGTTGTTGAAGGTAGAAAGAAAATCGACAGCGGCGAGTGAATGGACTGACGGAGGCAATTCGATGGGTTCACTCACAGTTGGCGACAGGCCAGGAGCGCCTGATGAGGATTGTAAAGGACAGCGGCTAAGAGCATCGGCATCGTTGTGTTTCTTGCCGGATTTGTAGATAACGTCAAACTCGTATTCTTGGAGACGAAGTATCCAGCGACCGAGACGTCCAGACAAATTCTTCAACGTCGACAGCCAGCACAAAGCGTGGTGGTCAGTGATGACGGTAAATTGGCGGCCGTGAAGATATGGTCGAAACTTCTAAATGACCCAGACAACGGCGAGACACTCCTGCTCGGTGATGGTGTAGTTTTTCTCTGCTGCTGTGAGGGTGCGACTTGCGTATGCAATCACACGTTCGTCCTAACGCTCTGTTCGTTGCAGAAGTACAGCGCCGAGCCCGTGTCCGCTGGCATCAGTATAGAGGAGAGTGGGTGCGGCGTTATCGAAATGACAAAGCACTGGCTCAGACGTGAGGGCACGTTTCAAGGTGTCAAAAGCCAATTGACATTCGTCCGACCATACGTATGACGCTCCCGAAGAAAGGAGTTCGTGAAGTGGCGCAGCAATGGTGATGAAGTCTCGTATAGAGCGCCGGAAGTACGACGCAAGGCCATGAAAGCTTCGGAGCTCTTTGACGCGTTGAGGCACCGGGAAATGAAGAGCGGCGGTAATCTTGTCGGGATCAGGCCTGAATCCATCTATGCTGACGAGATGTCCGAGTACTTTAATACTTTTGCTAGCAAAGTGGCACTTCTTGGTGTTGAGCTGAAGGCCAGCAGCTGCGAGACACGTCAGAACTTCATCCAGACGAGTGCTGTTTGAATGTTGAAGAAAATATGACGATATCGTCAAGGTAACATAAGCATGTTTTCCACTTAAGGCCCCGCAATACAGTGTCTATCAGTCGTTCAAACGTTGCTGGCGCATTGCAGAGGCCGAAAGGCATGACGTTAAATTCGTAAAGCCCATCGGGTGTGGCAAAGGCAGTTTTTTCCTTGTCATCCTCGTGCATTAGAATTTGCCAATAACCGGAGCGCAGGTCAAGGCTCGAAAAATATTCCGCTCCTTGTAAGGAATCTAAGGCATCATCAATGCGAGGCAAGAGATATACGTCTTTTCTGGTTACTTTGTTTAATGCGCGGTAGTCAACGCAGAATCGCACCGAACCGTCTTTTTTTCTTACGAGAACGACAGGTGACGACCAAGGGCTTGAGGAGGGCCGGATGATGTTTTGCTTTAGCATATCAGCAACGTGCTTGTCGTTGCTGATATGCCCCGCCGCGGTGGTGTAGTGGCTATGGTACTCGGCTGCTAACCCGCATGTCGTGGGATTGAATCCCGGCTGCGGCGGCTGCATTTCCGATGGAGGCGGAAATGTTGTAGGCCCGTGTACTCAGATTCGGGTGCACGTTAAAGAACCCCAGGTGGTCTAAATTTCCGAAGCCCTCCACTACGGCGTCTCTCATAATCATATGGTGGTTTTGGGACGTTAAACCCCACATATCAATCAATCATGTCGTTGCTGATATGCTCAGCCACGTGCTTGTCGTGCTGATGATATAAGTATATGGACGTCTGGTCCATCGTTCTTGGATATACAACAAACTCTACAAGAAGGATTGGATTTTGTAGACCGTTGTCTAAAAAAAGAGGTATGTCACTGAGTCCTGCTAAAACAGCCATACTTCCGTTTACATTAAAAAGACCTGGAAATTTTCAGATTATTCTGCAAAATCAGCCTATTAAAATGGTTAAATTTTTGGGAGTAAATCTCATAAATTCTTGGGAGTAATTTTAGACCCGAGACTAACATGGTCGCCTCATGTCCAGTCCCTTGAACATAAAGTGAATCAGGACATTCGAATCCTCCGGCATCTCTGCGGGGCCAAATGGGCTGGTACTACAGAGTCGTTATTAGCCCTACATGTTGCCTGGATACGCCCCATTGTAACTTACTCACTGCCTCTGCTGCACGGACTTCCAGCCGATAACAAGTAAAGGAGACTTCACTTGTTATCAGCAAGGAGCTTGAGGGTATGTCTGGGTTTACCACGGTCAACTTCCAGTGCTTTAGCGTATGCGGAGGCTCGAGAGCCACCTTTGGCAGTGTTCCGAACTAAAAAAAACATCTCGAAATTTATTTAGAATTTTCACGCAACATGAAAGTCATTTTTTATCTGGTGCACTAACACAAATGATGGCAACGAGACTACAGTATCGATAGTATATCATCATTTAAAGCAGTAGTACCAGAATTCAAACGATGGAAACCTTCAAAACCACCTTGGACGCTGCCACTTCTCAACGTTATCCGTGAAATAGGCGGCATGGAGAAGAAAGCAGACATGACACCGCTAGTAGCGGCACAGATGGTACTTCATCAGCTTCATGTAATGCATAATGAAAAAACGAAGATATATACAGACGGATCATGCACTGAAGAAACGTCGGCCTGTGCGGTCTTTATACCCAAAATTCAGAATGTACAAATTGTACAAAGAATGTACAAATTATTGCGCAAGTCTTCATAGACGACAGCAGAATTGGTGGCTATCTTTGAAGCTGTTAAGCTTATCTGCGAAAATCCGGAGCCACGAAAGTGGCTGATATGCACTGATAGCAAACCTGCTCTTCAGCTAATCAGAAATGTGAGATCACCTTACAAAAATGGTGAAATAGCACAATGTATTGCCAAAGCTGTGGAATATACCTCATCGCAGGGTCACAACATCGTATTTCAATGAATACCCAGCCACATTGGAATAAAGGAAAATGAAGAGGCTGATAGCCTCGTGAAGAAAGCATTGAAGGAAGGACGGGATTGCGCAATCTCTATGTCTGGGGCGGATATTCGACATTTTATAACGCAAGGAGCTAACCATTGTTCGATAGAGAAGTGGTTTGAGAGTCCTAAATCAAAGGAAACGTACTTTATGAAGTTGATCCACACAGAAAATTTTCCGTAGCTACAGACCTCCCACGACACCTAGAGACATTAATCTACCGACTTCGATTGGAAGTTGTATACACAAACAGCTTCCTGCACAAGATACATCGACCCAACTCACCGTAATGTCATTGTGGTCATGCAGAAGAAAATGTTCGCCATATTCTTTTGGAGTGCGTCAAATACGTGAATGAAAGCGAAATATTAAAGAACAAATCAGCAAGTTTGGACAGACGGCCCCTCACAATAAGGAAACTACCTGGACCATGGCCCGAGATGCATTTCCAGAAAAAGGCAATAATCTTTCTGACACACTTTTTAGAGGAGACCAGACTGGACAAGCGCCTATGGCAGACAGCAAGAGATGGGTATATATAACATGTGGTCATGTATATACTGACAGTAGAATAGTAAGGAGTGCGTGTAAATAGTTTATGACTGTGTGTACTGCGCCATGAAAACTGTGTATTGGCATGATATTTGAACTGGTTTCAGTGTGCTATTATGTTTTCTTCTTTTCCATATTGTTAATTTTTGGGTACCGTACTGTATTATTATTTTATTTTTCGCTGCAGAACTTTGTGATATGGAGTAGCCGAGGCAATAGGCACCTCAACCTCTCCACAGCGAAACAGTTAAAACAGAACAGAACAGAACAGAGATCTTGACCGGTGCGTCATATTGGTCAAACTATCTTACCCTCCCATCCTAATTTTTGCTTACTTCAAGTTAATGGGCTGATCACGAGAGCACCCAGACAGAGGCAGATGTGGATGGATAGATGGATGCATAGATGGATGGATGGATGGATAGATAGATAGATAGATAGATAGATAGATAGATAGATAGATAGATAGATAGATAGATAGATAGATAGACGGATGGACGGACGGATGGACAGATGGATAGATGGATGGATGGATGGATGGATGGACGCACGGACGGACGAACAAACGGGCAAGTGAGCGGGCTGGTGGGCGCCAAAAGTGTTTACAGTAAACATAGGAATGCTTCGCAAGCTGTTGAAGCTCTCAAGTGTGGCCCAAGCAGAACTCAGCAACTGAGGACGCTTTTGAGTTCAGAGAAAAGACGTATCCGAACTTTAACAAGCAATTCAGGACGCTGTAATGTAATGACATGTGTTAATATATGTTTTGCCTGAGGTACTCATGTACGGGAGCATTTTTTAATTGTGCATCACATTCACGGATTTCTTTAGCTCCTTAAATGAAGACTTAAAGAGACGTCAAAAACATGGTTTACTGTCTGGAGGCGCAACGTTAGTTATGGCGTGACCTGGCAGTAATCTGAAGAAGCGAAGGTCTTTTTTTTTTCAGAACGCAGAGCCACTGGTAGGTGGCAACAACAAGTCGCTTTAGATAAAGCCCCTCAACTTCTGAGTGAAGCGTAGGAAACAACCGCGTTTTATTTAATAGTGTAGCATTGTCAACGCAGGGTAATAAACACTTCGGTGATAATAGTTAGCGTAGGGTGGGGTAAAATGAGACACTGGGCTAAAAGCGACATTTTAACTTCTGTAGCTAATAAAAAGGGCTTTTCTTTGTTACTCTATTTTAGTGATAGGTGCTAGTAATTGTCTAACTTTTTATGTGTAAAATATTGTAATTGTTCGCAGCATTCACGTAGGAAACATTATGCGGCTGGTGTCGGCGTGTTCGTGATCCGTCAAAAAGGGGCGAAATTCTGCTCCGTCAAATTTTTTTATCCGTGTGTGAAGTCTGCTCTGACGTCAGTACAACCACTTACGTATTTATTTTGTTACAATTTATTACTAGCTACATACCGCCAAAGGTCTGGCTTGTTTGGTGCACGGTATCATAGCGGAAAATGTTTTCAAAGCTGATCATGTGGAAGGGGCAAAACGCGACAGAAAGGCATCGAAATGCCTTAGAGTGTTTTATTAGCACAAAAATTTACTCCTACCAATCATATATTTTTTGTTTAGGAGGGTTATGGCGTACAAAAAAAATATTATATCGAGCTTCCTGGGTTGAAAACGGTATTCCAGCGCTTGTCCTGTTTCATTCTCTTGTGTTTGCTTTTGTGCGTTGCCCAATTATAGACATCATAAATACTGACTGCTGTTGTAGACAGGACTCACTCCATTCGCGCTACATTGAGGTTGCTCCGCGTTCCTAGGATGCTCTCAAAAGGCACATGAAAAAAAGAATTGATAAAATCTTCAAGTGAAGCCGTTCACAAACACGTCTTAGATTCGAGTTGTCATAAAATTTTTTCATGCTGATATTTTAAAAAACAACGAGTGATAGAAAATCCAGAGTTCATCGCTTTACAAAGCCCGGCTGACGAACTTGAAAGCCACGAAATGCCCGTGGAGTTCTCCTTCAAAACGGCAAAAAGAGGTGAAGAAATTGCGTCAGAACATATCTATCCTCCTATCTTTGAATAACCTAATGAAGTGCAAACGTTCAGAAAGAGACACCGTTGCACAAAGAAAGACTGCGGGCGCTTGATCTGCTAGGAGTTTTAAAGCAACGAAGTGCCGGTTCCTGTCCAAATTAAAACGTGGAGTGCAAAGAGTGGCCTCATGAAGACTGCGCGGCCGCCCATGAAGTGAATTTCATGTGCTTCTACAACAAAATTTGAAGGAATCAAACTTTTTTTCACAATGGCTCGGTTCGCTCCACACTGCCCCTTTCGGTTGAGCCAAAATGAGACATCGGGTGCACTTTATTAGATGCGAAGCAGCTGTTCTACTCATCTGTGTAACGCCGTATGTACGCGTTTTCGTACGAACTCGCTGCAACGCGTTACCGTAACTGCAGGTGATGGAGTGGTGCCACGTAGGTCACGCCACAGCTGCGCGTTGACGTCATGCTCTCCTCACACACTCCGCTCGCAGGTGCGCGCTGACGCCAATCTCTTCCTCACTTCCAGCATTCCAACTGCAGCGCCCACTGCTGTCGGCTTCTTCGCCCGCTTGCAACACAGTTCTCTCTCGCTTCACTCTCCTCACCACCCGCAAAGCTTGACTGCACGTCGTGTGGAAATATTCTTTCGGCTCGTATATGTGCGATGAAAATAACATGAAACCGAACCCGCCTCCCGTGTTTCTGGGTTTCAAACCAACGTTTACTTGAGTAAAGGATACACAGCGTTTTGATTCAAACCGTTCTTGCAGCAGCCACGTCGATGCGTGTTTCAACCATGTCAACGCTGTGTGCACCACTGCTGCTTCGCATCTTATAAGGGCTCCCTTCGGGGACAAGGTCCATATTTTTGAAGACCCCTTTGAATTGTCGTGACATAGCATATTTATGGAGCACATACCTTCTAACCAAATGAATGTTTTAGGATTAATATTCAGTGGTAAAGAAGGAAATACAAATTATAATCACTATTTTTAAAATTTTGTCACATTTTATCCACTTTATTCTACGTATCTATGCGTTTTCTAAATAAAAGTAGACACTGCAAGTTTCGCCGGGTGGATGAATTGCGGAACAGACACCAGCAGACAGACAGAAGAGAGACACTCTAAATTTTTGCGTTGAAATATCCCAAGGAAGATTATCGTCTTTGAAAATTGGCAGCCGATCCGAGGCGTGTCAATTCTGATGATGGCCGGAACAAAAGAGCGAAGATCCTTGGACGATCATGGAATGTTTATAAAATGTTTACTAAAGCATTACGACTGTGCCAGGTGGCCGCCAGTGTGCGCCAACGAACGGCTGTCATGCCGGTCGCTCCTTGCGTTGAACTCTACAGCCTACGCGCTTTCCTTGCGCAACGTCGCTTTGCCCAGCGTCTCGAATCATTCAAGAAGGGAGACGCGCGCATCGTGTTCCATTCTGAGCAACCCCGTCTCAATGATTACATGCATTTGCCGAGTTCAGCGGCCGTGGCCGAACATACTTTGGAACTTACAATGTAGTGGGCGAACGGATAAACGCACGGATGCACGAATAGACGTCCGCATAGATGAGCAGATGCATTAGCAGATGCACGGACGGACGGATAGGCAGATGCATGGATTGTAGGGTTGATGGATGGGAATGGACAGATGCATGGATGGACACGGACTGACAGAGTTCCATCTATTGTAAACCTATATGTGGGCTATGAATGCTAAATTTACGGTATATGTAACATCTGTGTTTTGATGCGCCGGGATGCTTTGACAATGACAGCGTCAACGGACAGCCCGCGATCCTAAGGAGGTTCGTTCCTAATAATGCTCCGATCATTAAGATAAGGGCTGAAGCGCTCATCAGTGTTTCTCCATCTTCTAGAACTTTCAGGCTCACTTTAACTCCGCTCTGTTACGTTCACCTTTCACCGCATTGCACACGCGCCGCCGCGGTGGTCGTGGCGCTCGGCTGCTAAACCAAAGCTCGCGGGATTGAATCCCAGTTGCGGCGGCTGCGTTTTCGATGGAGGCCAAAAAGTTTGAGGCCTTTGTACGTCGGTTTAGGTGCACGTTAAAGAACCCCTACGGCGTCTGTCATAATCATATCGTGATTTTGGATTGTTTAGCCCCACTTGTTGTACTACTTCATTGCAGACTAAGACGACGTAAAGAGACCGTAATGGTAGTGTCTTTATTGTGCTTTGTGCGCCCGAGCTATTCGTCGTTTCTACGATCGATGTTTCGACATTTGTAACATTTTTTTTAAAGATCCAAGCCTCTCTATCTAGGTGGTTCCAAGTAAAGAATAAACTTCGGCCTGCGGCTTTACAAAAAGGTGCGTCTGAAATATATCTTGAAGCTCGTAAAATATAAAGCTTAATGTACGGTTATTGTGCTGTACTACATGACATATATCGGCTTATGTGCGTTCAATGTAAAACGGCAAACACCACTCGAAAATTTCAGTAGACATGGTCGAGGCGCGTGAAACATGGCGATAAACGGTCGATACTGCCGCGCGCGCGAAAAAAACCAAGGTCTATCTACGAAAACGATGACAAGCACCAATTTCAACCATTTATCCGTGATGACGAAAATAATACCATTAGAATCTACTAAGAAAGAATAAAAGATTCGTTCGTGTATGCAGGCGCATGTACACGCAATGAGCCATTGCCGCCACGCGCCAACATGGCGACTGTCAACAGTCCCAAATAGGTTTTTCTATTTGGGGATCACTCCGGCCCGGTTTTCTTGACTTCAAATGGAGGTGTACGCCTTAGTCAACAAGCCAGCATTACGCTCTTCGTGTCGGGTCACGCGATCCGTGTAAAGCCGCGACAATCAATATACGTGGTGGTTGTCTGGCACGGATGGCGTGGGACGGTGCGGCCTCGTCTACGTTCGACTCCGCTTCTCATTTATGTTATTCGCATCGAAGCTCCTGCAAGTCGATCGTTAGACCGGACAATACGTTTGAGGCGTCCTCGATCGGGGCAGCTATTGGAATTAAGCGTCGGTAATTTCACGTCAGCAGGGACTGCCACACGGTACTATCAACCAAATAAGAACTGAAGAGGCGCTTTCGATACAGAGATATTTAATTTAAAGATGTGGTAAACCTATTTGAGACGCGCATTTTTCTTTTTTTTTTTTCGAGTCGAAAGCCAAAGCGGCGTGGCGTGCTGTCCGGCCGAAGCCTTGAGTGCTTTGGGCGTTGCTCGTGTCTCGAAGCGTGCGGCATGAGCTCTACGAGAGGCCAGGCTTGGCTGTGGTAGGTGCGATGATGAGGATGATGATGATGATGATGATAATGAATAGCGCTGGTTATGACTTTAGATTGATCTTTCTCGCAGGGATGACTCAAGGGAGAGGTATCAGACGTGTGTACAATTGACGCAACGCAATAGTCTTCATAACCTGTTATGTCCGCCAAAATAAGAGAGAAATAAATGAAAGGAAGAGACAGGGAGGTTAGCCTAGAAGGACTGGTTTGCTACTATGTACAGGGGTGGGAAAATGGTGGGAAAGAGGATAGAGACAGAGAGGTATAAAATAAATAGTTAGTATAAAGCTAAGTGCGATAAACCATACCACTAAACAGCATAGCATGTTTAAACCAATTAAAGATAGCCGAATATGAGAAAGAACCAAAATAGGGCAATTCGAAAGAATAAGCTAATTTGTTTAAAAAAGCAAAAAAAAAGTGGTCGCGTGTCTGCGTGCTTCACTGCAAATGTCACAGAAAGACGTAAGCGTTCTGCCGGCCGTACTACATGAGCCTCGGTCCCATCAGGGGCCATTTATGTTTTACCTTGCCTCATACAGGGCCTTCTTTATGTTGAATGGGCCGCGTCTATCCTGCATTAATAAAATGCGTGAGAAATGAACGCCATCTGGCAGTGTTGTTGGAAAAAATGAGCTTGTGTGTAACCCCTTGCAAGTGCCAGGTGGCATCACTATATCGTCAGCAGTGGTCGTTTTTTTTTGTGTGTGTGTGTGTGTGCACACATTGTAAGCAAAAACTATCCGCGTTTGGGGTTTTTGCGGCTCAGGACCTCTGAAGACTCTCTCGCGTTTAAAATTACTACCTCGTGTAGGAGTAAAAAATGGTACATGACATAGGTTTACCACCACCTCTCAGGCAAGTAGTAAAAAGATGTCAAAATCCAATTTTACCATGTAGGGAGTTTTCTATCACGTGATTTTTAGCTTGCGTTTCAGAGTTTATTACCACGCGACCGCAAGGTGCAGCTGCTTCGGAGGCTTTTGCCCCATACCCCCCATTGTGATGCTCTCAGTGAATTTTGAAGGTACGCGAAGACCACAGATCTTTTTTTTGGGGGGGGGGGGGCATCGCCGTGCCTCAGGACTGACCTCGAGTCCACGCACTTTCACTGGACCTGGGGGCAGCATAAGCACAACAAGCGAGAACAGCATTCTCTGAACGAAAAAAAAAGGGGGGGGGGTCTCAAAAGAAAAAAAAAGAAAACCTGCTGTGGAAAGTTGTCCTGCATATTTTCGCAAATTCTTGGCTTTTGCTCGGCGGTGGCCTTGAAGACAGACGGTGCAAGAAGGTCGGTATGTGTGTGTCTGGTTGGGCTGATGGCTCTCACGTGTTTCCTACATCATCGAGCGAGCCCCGCCGCGGTGTTCTAGTGGCTAAGGTACTCGGCTACTGACCCGCAGGTCGCGGGTTCGAATCACGGCTGCGGCGGCTGCATTTCCGATTGAGGCGGAAATGTTGTAGGCCCGTGTGCTCAGATTTGGGTGCACGTTAAAGAACCCCAGGTGGTCAAAATTTCCGGAGCCCTCAACTACGGCGTCTCTCATAATCATATGGTGGTTTTGGGACGTTAAACCCCACATATCAATCAATCAATCATCGAGCGACCGTGCGCTTCCGAGCGCCTCCGAACCTGCACGCCGCGGATATCTCGCTTCCGAGCCGAATCGCGAAGATCTGCCAGTGGTAACAAAATCAATCTGGTGTCATCGTCCGTGCTTGCCTACTGGAGAAGCAATAAGCAAAATTCTTCACTCTGTCGTCGCCCTGCCGTGGTGGTCTAGTGGCTAAGGTACTCGGCTGCTGACCCGCAGGTCGCGGGTTCGAATCCCGGCTGCGGCGGCTGCATTTCCGATGGAGGCGGAAATGTTGCAGGCCCGTGTGCTCAGATTTGGGTGCACGTTAAAGTACCCCAGGTGGTCGAAATTTCCGGAGCCCTCCACTACGGCGTCTCTCATAATCAGTGGTGGTTTTGGGACGTTAAACCCAACATATCAATCAATCAATCAATTCACTCTGTCGTCAGCACCAAGCCGCGGCCGCCAGTGACCAGTGGGAGTGTGTCAACGGGGCAGGTGAAACAAGCATCGCATATATTTTGTTCCACAGTAGGCGATGTCTGCATGAGTAAAGTGCTGCCCGAATTGCCCACCTCATGCACCAACTGTTCTCAAATATGTAGCGCGAAGCCGATACGAGGCAGACGGAACCAACAAGCGGCTGCCGGTGAGCACGAAGAAAACCCGGATGGTGGTCTTTCGCTGGAAGTATGCATACACCGCCCCGTCCTCGTAAGATAGCGGTCACGTGTTCATTTGTGTCTGAAGTGACGACGAAATTCGCACAGGATATGTGTTCTGTGATCGCCAGCTGTGTATCATCGGATAGCCATGCTCCTCGAAAAGGCCTAGTACGCCGTCGGTAAGAAGCTTGTGTGCAGGCGTGCACCGCTCCTCTACGCCCATTGTGATGAATACGTGCTGCTACTGTGTTTGTGTACCGTCGCTGAATGAAAATCATTGAGCTACCATGGTTTGTGCATACTTAGGTATATTTTATGGACTTGTGCATCAGCAGTGCTAACACGCGTGGGGCCATGAGCCCAGTGTGACAAGTAATTATTGGATACTCAAAAAGGTGAGATCGGGAAGATTTATAATAAAAAGTCGGTGTGACATTTAGTGCCGTGCAGCCCACCTTAAGTTTACGCTTGCACCTTCAACCGTTGTTAATCAATGCAAAAAAAGAGCTCTCCTACCGGTATACAGGGCCGGTCAAAAAGTCGTGCCTATATATACCGGATTGTCAAAGCGTAGTTGAGCAATGCGTGCAGTCTGTTCGAGCGGTGTAATAAAGAAAAAAAACTGTTCGAGTGGTGTATTATTCGGCATTTGTTGTGTGTGCGTGTTTGTCAGTATGTGAATCTATGTATAAATTCAATCAAATCTGGTATTTAATAAATTTGTCGACTGTGGGCGTATGCACCCGTCAATTGTTATTTTTTTACCACCGGTAATAACTCCAAGAAATCACCTCAAAAACTTTGTGAAGGCAGTAAAAATTTACTCTCTCTATACTCGCTCAAAACCTCACTGGGGTAAATAATTACTTCTCTCCCTACGTTCAAAACCTCAGTTAGCACGAGAATAAATTTTTATCTCGATAGTAGGTGGTAAAAAAAAAAAAAACCAGGAAAGGTAGTGCGCTAGAGGAGAAATGGTTTACCCAGTTTTTGAGGTTATTTCAGGTCATTTTCGATTAGTGTGCAGCGTCAAATTTTCAGCGCAGTCCTAAAAACACTAGGGTATTTATAATTACGTATCAATCTGTTTTCTAGCAAAGGAACACACCACTATTGCGTATCGATGTTGCGCCTAAGGTATGCGTAATATTTGCTTTTTGACCGACAATGTTCACAGGTTTGAACGCAACCGCGAGTTAAGATGGCTGGGCGTTCAGCAAGTGCAAGCAAGTGGTCCGGGTGGCTGAACCGTACGACAGACAGACAGACAGACAGACAGACAGACAGACAGACAGACAGACAGACAGACAGACAGACAGACAGACAGACAGACAGACAGACAGACAGACAGACAGACAGACAGACAGACAGACAGACAGACAGACAGACAGACAGACCAAAATTTCTACTCTCAAGTATCCGAAGAAACACTATCGTGTTTAAAAACATTCGAAGGGGTAAGTAATTGCGCGTATACAGGGCCGTGAGGTTGTGGCTTAATAAATAATGCAGTTGCTGTTGCCAAATTATGAAGCGTCCCTTGCGACCTTCAATAAAAGTTGGGTCTGTTCTGGTTTGGTTTAAACTAAAAAAATGTTTTGCTCTGATGGGATCTCAACTCTTTGGTTATGCTTGAAGCGATGGTTGGACGTTTTTTACACTTATATGCGTTTATAAGGATGTAATCGTACATGTGCCTGATTGCGGGTCATAATATCTGCTAAATATAAAAGTGGCTGAATAACACGACGTAGTCATTGGGACTCTTCGTCGTTTGAGATGGCCCTTGGCTATCGCGATGGAGTCGTTTGCCCCGAGACAGCTTATTGCTCTCCCATAGTAGAGAACATCGCACTGTAAATCGTCGTACGTTTATTCTAAACACAGCCTTGTACGGGCTAGTTTGAGACCCACGACACGGCTTTATGCTCTCCTATAGTACAGTACCTCGTACTCTAATTTGTTGACAACTTTTTCTAAACGTACGAGTCGCAGAGCTCTGTGCTTTGATAGAAACGAGCTAGCCAACGCGCAGGCAAAGGTGACCCATGTCAACCAATTTTTTATTCCATTTTCAAGGCCTGACAATAAAACCAATGTGAAAACATTCCTAGGCGAAACAGTTGCAGCAGACTGGATTTTACCAATTAATCGTCACGGCCTTATTACCGACCTCAACCGAGACATGCACGTTAAAATACCGTCAACTACGAAAAGGTGCAGTATGAGCCTATGCACAGAATACGACTAAATGTGGTGTTTACTCGTCGGTATCTACATCTTATCAGCCGTGAAGACAGTCAAAATTGAAAAGAATCTGGCACTCTTGAGACCACTTAACACCTCTTGTGCGTTTGGCCATGATATACCACTCGAAGAAAGTCGATGGCCCCCTTTGTGCTTGATTTTTTTCAAGCAACAGATATCGTGAGAAGTTCTGTTCGGAGCTGCACTTCGTCATAAACGCAATATTTTGACAGCCCTGAACAGCTTTTCGCACCAGAAAAAATCAGACAAGAGACCGCAAATAGTTTATGGACATTAAAGGTTTCAAAGAATCACCACCTTCATACTCGTCATCTATACCTTCTCTACTTCTTCCTGATTCTATACGCTGAGTAGTAGGTCAGAAGATGTATTCAGATCAACATCGCAGGTTTTATTTTATAATAAACATATATCTCGGTGTGTGTGTGTGTGTGTGTGTGTGTGTGTGTGTGTGTGTGTGTGTGTGTGTGTGTGTGTGTGTGTGTGTGTGTGTGTGTGTGTGTGCGCGCTTACGAAGAAGGAATGAAAAGTGTTTAAGAGTTTGTGTGCTTGGTGGGGTTGGTTGGCCGGAGAGAGATATGATCGGAAGTGCTTCATATATGCTTGTGGCGTGTAACCTTGATGGCGCAGTTGCAGCAGTGTGAAGACGACGTTGCTGCGTGCGTTCGAAAACCATTTTGTAATAGGTAGCGTCTAATCTTAAAGGGGCCCTGAAAAACTTTTTGGGGTAGCCTGGAAATGAATTTACTGGAAGAGTTTATTTCCTCATGAATTCAACGCCGCAAGAGTTTTTAAGAATCCGTCTAGTGCGCGTGGAGCTACAAAGATTTGTCGCATGTGGTAATTGCGTTCTCTCTTCTCTCGTCCGAACGAAAGTGCTGGAAGCTAAGCATGGAGGAATGGGAGGGGCAAAGAAAAACGTCATGTGTATAGGTAGCGTCTAATCCTAAATTGGCCCTGAAAAACTTTTTGGGGTAGCCTGGAAATGAATTTACTGGAAGAGTTTATTTCCTCATGAATTCAACGCCGCAAGAGTTTTTAAGAATCCGTCTAGTGCGCGTGGAGCTACAAAGATTTGTCGCATGTGGTAATTGCGTTCTCTCTTCTCTCGTCCGAACGAAAGTGCTGGAAGCTAAGCATGGAGGAATGGGAGGGGCAAAGAAAAACGTCACGCGTGCCTCGTGACATTGAAAACTTTTTTCTTTTTTTTTCTTTGAATGTGCGGCTTTTTCAGTGTGATCACGCGCGCACGCATGGACGAATTGCGGCCTTCCGCAGTGATCTCTGTTGCGACCGACCACGCCATGTTCAAATCAGCCAATGGATAATATAGGGGCTTTTTACGAATGATTTTTGAGCGTCTTATGTCATTTGTTGAGAAAAAGAAAAGCAATTTTTAGCTGACTATGATAACTTCTTGTCAATTCGAGGCCGCGAGCTGCGCCATATTGTTTGGCTCGTGTGTGGCCGGGAGCCTCTACTACCGATCGGCAGCGTTTTCTGACCATGCTCAAAAGGTGTTGCAGGGCCCCTTTAATGAATATTGACCCGAAATTGAATGCAAGTGGCATGTCAATGATGAAAGCTGTTGGATTGTGTTGCAAAAGAAGGGTTTGGTGGAAGGAACCATGAAATTTGAAGGATGACGTCAGCTACTGGAGGTGGTGTTGTGGAAGAGTGATGCCAGCGACTGTGTGGCGTAGGCAATGCCCCTTTCGAAGTGGGTATGATATTCTCATAAACTTAAAGGCACCATTTGCTTGGAGAAGATGAGTGTCGATGGGAATGAGCTATTAGGGCGTGGGAAGCTGTTGAGGCGAAGGACAGTGGGAACCGTTCGGTCTCCGGCTAGTAGCTCTGTAAGGTTGGCAGTTGAAGGGGATCCCTGCGTCCGGACCTCGTGAATAAAAGCTAGCGACCACAACAAAATAGATGTCGGAAGTGCAATAGCATCCCAAAAGATACCGCACAAGCAATATCAAAGAATATGACCGGGGCTTAGACTGCGGCACCAGAGAACACAGTGACATCAAGATGCAGCGCGGCAAGACCACTACCAAAGAGAAGACCGGGTGGAGAAATTGGCTGAAAATGATGCAAGGCCAGATCCACCAGCTGCCTACAGCATCTTAATCCTAATTTTAATCACCTGAGAGGCATTTGTGGGCTGGCGGGAACGCTGCAGTCGATGCAACATCCACTAAGCGCTGCGTAGTGAAGCAGACAAATGCACTGGATGGTGTTTCGGCTTGCTGCCACGAGCACGGCCGTGTATGGATGCTAGAGAACGAGGTTGGAGTTTAGAATGACTTTACGCCAGTGTCGATGGCTGCGTGAGGCGGTCATCAATAGCTCTGGAGGAGACTGCCTTCTTCAACACAAAAAATTATGATGATGAGGGCTTGTTTCAGTTTCGTTGAACATGTCCGCGAAGGCTAGGATGAGTGCGGTATTTGTGGATAGAGACATCTCAGCAAGGTAACTGGCTACCGGCAAAGGTTCTAGGTGGTGTAGGTCTAGGTTTGCTCGAGTGTGCTTGCATGAATATGCAGAACGCGACGAGTTGAGACACGCACCGCTGCTACCACCACCACTACTTGTACTATCATCACCACCATCATCATCATCATCATAATCATCATCATCATACTACCACCACCACCACCACCGTCATCATCATCATCGTTAACATAATTTTATGCCCCGAGAAAAGTGAAGCGTCTGCTGTGGAGGTCAGCATGCGAGAGCTACACGCAGAACCCGCATAATGAACCAGCAGCGCAACCACTCATAAGCAGAGGAAATAGGGTACAGGAAACACAGCGCTGTTTTACAACTAACTTATCTTTTTCAGAAGTGACACCTATACGAACAACTCCGTTATGCTTACCGAGAGCGCAAACTGAAGAATCGCAAAAATCATTGCGTACGAAAAATAAAAAAAAAGAGAAGAAACCCGGTACAGTAGGAGGTGCGACCAAGAAGCCCAAGTTACGGTTTTGTTACGGATTACCTCAAAAGGAAGAGCTCAAGTGTAATGCTAAATGAATCTTGCTACCTTTGTTTTTACTTGGTCTTTCGGGCGATATCGACAATTTTCGTTTTCGAGCACGTTTCTGTGCTGCGCTTACTTATTCCCGTACTAGCGCTTGCGCGGGCTTCTGAATAAAAGAAGTTCTTCAAAAAGCCTTTGTTTTCCTTAGAGTTACCTGCTCAAGCACTCGAGACGTTTCATATTCATACGTGTAAGCAGCGTGACTAATTCGGGGAGCATGCTTCACCCAGGTGGAATCTGCGTGAACGAGGTACACAGGGAAGGAGAAAAACTCCGTAGCCTAATTGAATTTAGGGCTTTCCAATAAAAACTAAATCTCAGAAACCAAAGGTGTAGAGGATGGGGATGGCGCTTCGTCTACGGAAGCCGCGACTTTTCGGGTCTCCTCTCCACTGAATTGGTGTCCGCCGAGAAATCTCGGCTCGGCAAATTTGCCCCGGCTTCGTGATAACGAACACAGTCGGCGCAGCACTGCGCTTCGCCGAAATGGAGGTATAGAGGTACATAGCGGCTCTGCGCAAAGAAACTCGCGGATTTTTTCTTTGGCGGCGCGATAAATCAAGCTGAGAACCGAGGAAGCCAACGGAGATCGCGGGGTAATTTCATTGGAGTATACGGTAGGCGACGGAAGTGCCGCAGACGGTGTGACTGTCGTAGTATTTTTTCTTCTTCTTTAAATCTGCGTTTATTCGCTGTGGTGCGAGGCTTACGGAGGAGGGTGATTTGCGCTTCACCATTTGTCAACTGGTGTTGCGGGATTCTGCCACAAGTCTACGAAGACTTTTTTTATTCCTTTCTCTATAGCGCACCCTACAATGAGAGATACGCATTAGTATCTCACGAGACATCCCAGCCTCTGTGTTCTGTTCGTTTGCCCCAAGTGAAAGAAAAGAAGGCAGCCGATATTTCTCGCGAAGTTCCCGAACAATTCTCTTCCAGTTTCTCGTATCAACGTTTCTATTTTGTTTGCTGCATCGTACTTGACGATGTACAGTTTTGAAATTGTACAGTGTTTCAGGGATTTTGTTGTTCTTATCGCTTTCTTTAGAATACATGGTATGAAAAAAAGAACTGCATGTGTAAGGTTTGTTTTTCTTGCATGGGCTTTTTTTTTTACAACTGTTTGAAATATCCACTTGTTCTTTTCTGTGACTTGCTTCCTCACGACCTTTGTCAGCTTGTGTGTCGGAAATACTCAAGTACATTTTTGCAAGGTCACCTGATCGTTATATAAGTGGTTGATGATCTTTTTTCCGATTATCATAGATTTTGCATTAACTATATGTGATCTAGTATCTCTAACCAGAGTTTAAAGATATGCCGACGCAGAATGCGACATTGCGACCAAATACATCTTGCTGACTATTTTCTGAAGAACGTCGCACTATTCTTTGCGTTCTTCTTCGTTGCCTAATTAGTGCTGGTCTAACTTGACGATTTGAAGTGACAAAGCTAGGCTAAAAAGTTACATTGTGAAAGTTGTAGATCAGTACACCAAACGCTGGATTAGGCAGGTTCTCACTTGTTATGTATTATACCGGTGTCACACGGGTACTTTTAATTGCGATCAGCGTGAACCCGGATTAACCGCGATCCAGATTAGGTGCTGCTACACGGTCATTATTAATCACGATCAGGCGTAATCGGGATCAAGACTATCGCGATCTGCGCTTAGTGACCTGCCTGAGAGATCGCGATTTTGCTCCCGTCTGCACCCCCTAGCTGAGCTTGTTGAAAGCACAATAATCAAGAAAATCGAGCATAGTTCGATAAAAACGCTTTAAAACAGCTAGATATTTGTAAAAAAGGCAAATTCTAAACTATTTAAACTGAAACAATATCAAACGTATTGCATGTTTTAGGATTTGCATCGACCGCATGTAGTTACGGGACAAGCAGACGGCAAGCAGACGACAAGCAGTCGACCGTTGTCTTCAGCGCTTAGTTCAACTCTCGCTCTGTCGGAGCTGGTGAAACACCTAGAAGAAAACTGATTATGAGTGTCGCAATCCTTTTGAATATGCCGCAACGTACGCGCACTTCGTGGTCGAATGAAGAGATCTTTACAGCAGTTGACCGCTGGCAAGAGCGTCTGGAACAGACTTGAGGTGCCAGAAGTGAAACACTGGTGCGTGAAAAGAGATTGACGCCTCGCTGCGACTACACGACTATAAACGGAGGCCATCACACACACAAAAAACGAAGGTTAAGAATCTCACACAGCAATACAGGTAAGTGCTAGGAAAATTTTAACGAGTGATGAATTGAAGAAAATACTATCGCAGTGGCCTGCAAAGTTTTGGACGTTCAAGTGGTTCTTGCACGAATAACATTGATAATACAGAAATCTATAGATATACTGCACGTCAAGTTTTGTCAGTGGCATGTTTTACGGCAAGCAAATGCCACCTGGGGCATTTCTTCTAACCCAAGCACGAACCGAATTAGCCTGGGCCATGTAGCAGGCCCGTGTGCTCAGATTTGGGCGCACGTTAAAGAACCCCAGGTGGTCGAAATTTCCGGAGCCCTCCACTACGGCGTCTCTCATAATCAAATAGTGGTTTTGGGACGTTAAACCCCACATATCAATCAATCAATCAATCTGGACCATGTAGCAGTGGTCATAAAGTCGATCGCGATCAAGAGAACTTATCCGGATCGCCCTGATCGCGATTAAAAGTGCCAGTGTGACACCGGTATTGAGTATTTAGTGCTTTTCTTCACGCCGGCTTGCGCGCCGTATCGCAGTCGTCACAGTGCTTGCTAACGATCCGTGTGAGAGTGACCGTGGCAATTTTCTTACTATGCAGCCTCGCTAGGACATCGGGATGACGCATGTTTTGTCAGCGGCGACACCAGTGGTAACCGCTGCGTTGGCTTATCGTTGTCATGAACCACCGCGATGTAAGCGCAACGCGAAACGTTAGGAAGCACTGCAATCGCGGCCCGCTTAGGTGCGCGTGCGGGCATCTAACCCGCCTTTTTTATTTTTACTATTTCGCGGGTTATTGAAGGAAGCTAAAAAAACACTAATACATCATACATAGAGAGTTATAATATGTGTAACCGGAAGTTTCGTCAACTGGTCTACAATTCTGTCACTTGAAGTTTTCATCCAACTTAGTGGATTCAAAAGCTTGTTCAATAGACGTGCCTAATCAGCCAACTCTGAAGAACGCTAAAATAGTGCGACGTGCTCTAGGCAATAGTCAGGAACATCGATTCGCTGGCACAGTGCGTCGGCATTTTTTCAAACTCCAACTGGGCTCAACTGGGGCGCCCTATACGGGTAAAGTGGAGGTATGCATAAGCATATATGTAATCAAAATATGATTTAATGTTACGCCAGCGGCGAGATCTTCAGCTCCTTTATGGTGCCTCAAACAGCCAGTCATCATCGTGACAATAACAGGGATCGAGAAAAAAACAAGATTTGTCAATGCCAACCCTCAGGCAGCTCGCCTTCCGTCTGCTGTACGAAAAGTACCAAGGCTAAACCCACGTCTACACCGACGGTTTCGTCCTGCCAAACAGCTCAACAGCAGCGGTCGTTGTTCCAACGCAGCCACAACCATCAAATTCAGGACAGCTCATGCAACCACATCAGCGGCAGCAGAGCTCGCAGCGCGTCGCGCTGCGTTGCGTTTCATTAACGACCACAGCACGCAATGGTGGACGATCTTCTGCGACTGCAAGGTGGCACTGCAGTCACTTTTGTCAAATCTATGCCATGGTCCGCATGAGCAGTTGGTATTTGGGACAGCAGAAATGCTACACCATATAACAGAGAAAGGGTACCACGTTATATCTCAGTGGTTGCCAAGCCCCTGCGGAATGATCGATAATGAACGGGCGGATCAAGCTGCCTGTTCAGCCTATACAGAAGACAACAACCAGTCAATACCTCTCTCTAGCACGGACGCTGCTAGGAGGCTCCGCGTGCTTGCTCGCAAACAATTCATGTCACTTTGGAATGAGCGTCTTTTTACGCATGCAGGATTATGGTCTCTTGATCATACGTTAAGCTTGCAGCTTCCAAGAAAACTTCGACGAGGCGACGCTACTGCTCTGTGCAGACTATAGTTGGGAGTCGCGTTTAGCCGTGCGTATGCGTTCCGCATAGAGATCGCCAACACCGCCACATGTGCACACTGCGGAGACGAAGAGACAATTCGACACGCCCTGTGCGACTGCCCGGAATATAACCTAGAAAGACAATACCTTTCCAATACACTAAACAAGTTGGATGACCAGCCGCTGTTATAATAAAGTATACTGCGCCATCGTCATGACTAATCATCACAGAAGAAGGCCGTGCAAGCGCTACTGGGCTTCTTGCGAACTACTGGCGTGGCGGAACACCTTTGAGTGAACTGATTTTGTGTGTGCGTGTGAGTCCCTGGTTTTCTCTTACTTATTTTTAAACTCTCTCTCTTTTGATCCTGCCAACCCCAGTGTATATAGTAGCATACCGGTTACAAGCAACTCATGCCCCGCCGCTGTGGTCTAGTGGCTAAGGTACTCGGCTGCTGACCCACAGGGCGCGGGTTCAAATCCCGGCTGCGGCGGCTGCATTTCCGATGGAGGCGGAAATGTTGTAGGCCCGTGTGCTCAGATTTGGGTGCACGTTAAAGAACCCCAGGTGGTCTAAATTTCCGGAGCCCTCCACTACGGCGTCTCTCATAATCATATAGTGGTTTTGGGACGTTAAACCCCACATATCAATCAATCATTACAAGCATCTGGTTAACATCCCTGTATCCCTTTTTTCTCGTTTCTCTCTTGTGTATATTGGATACCTCACAATGCTAAGGCAGCCTGGTCGATGATAAAGTGACATGGTTGCTTCCAATTGCGATGAATAATACTTAAAAGCGCGCTATGTTTTGCCGATATAGGAACACGTTACGGCGGCTGCTTGCCGGATCTTTTTGCTAGCATGAAAGATCGATCACAACAGAAAAGCACCCGGCGGTATTGTTAACGTAGACCGGCCGTGTAGAGATAATTCACTGACGTCTCTGCGGCCGCCATTTTGTAGTACAAAAAGCACCGTGAAAGGCACGATTTCTTATCTTCATCTGCTTATCTTCAGAACAGCGGAAAGCTGAGAGTTGCAGAACAAAATGGCGCGTGATGACGTCACGTGAATAGTTCCTATGGGCCGAAGTATAAAAAGGTGTTGCATCTCAGGTCTAGACAATTACATTTCGACAATATTGGAACAAAGCGTAATTTGTTTGCAGATGAACTGAAGTCGGACAGTCAACACTTTAATGAAGTTACTGCTAAGTCGTGGTTGCGAGCCACTCCCACGTTGGCCCTTGAAGACCGTGGTCCTCCACCCACTCGCAGACTCCGTGAACAACCTTTAGTTGGTCGAGGAGATTGTCACTTTTGAGGCCTTCCTCTCAGTCCTCCTATTATTAAAAAAAGGCGTCTTGTACCACACAACATTACCTCAGAGTCGGGGCTAACACGCAATATTCTTCATTGAAGTCAGGGCTACGTGAACTGATGTTTGGAGCAATTAAAGTAGCTAAATTTTTCTCTGAACGAAAAAGATTGTAACAGTCTCAACGTGAAAGACTGAGCTCTTGTGAGCTTTGCGGAGTGGGAGCGGGAATTGCCTGCACCCAAGCTGATATCGTTGGACTATTTCGTGAAAAAGAGAGTGACGGATCAAAGTTATGCTCACAATGCCAATGGCCTATACTTTATAACAACCATCGCGAAATGTTGTACCAACCGTACCTACATTGTACATTTTCTTATGTGGTTCTTAAAGAGAAAAGCACAAAAAAGTGAGCCCCGTAACTGTCTGCATCGGAGTGCGACACCTCAACAGTTGCTTACAAGGGATAGGGGTAAAGAGGGATTAAAAGGATAGGAATAAAAGGTATATATTGAGAGAAGGAGGAGAGAGCGAGCCGCAGGGACAGCGAGCGATGGTAGTAAAGAGAAGATAAGAAAGATGGACACGGGCGCAGGAGTACGAGGACGGGGCACCACTCGAAGAGAGCTCTTGTCTGCGTCAGGAGATGGCGTAAGGCTAATCCAGTCGGTCAGAGCTGCGCTGTCGTCGGAGATCACGAGGGCACAACCGGTCGGCACGAAATACAGCGAGTGAGTCTTACATTGTACACGTTGAACCTAGCGTACATACATGTACGCCAGGTTATATGTGCGTCGAGAACCTTGCGATAGTGTGAAAAGCAACAGGCAAGAACAACTGCTTGACTTTATTAGCCACCTCTTTCTGAGATTATACCAGATAGAAAGGCTCGTACGTACATACTCGCTGCAGATAGAGAGTACAACTGGTTAACTTACAAAAGACCATGTATGGCAGCTTCACGCTCAAAGGGTTTCCCGTATATTCTTTTATTTAGTTATCGTACTATACATTGTCATAAAATACAGAGTCCGTCCCATAATCCGCACTAACTGACTGATTGACCGAATGAGTCACCGACTGACCGTTGGACGTCATCAATAGGAGTTGTAACAGAAGTTCTCAGCAAGGTATGGTTGTGAGAAGCTCGAGATATCAAAACAAATTAGTCGCATGGACAACCTCTACTTCGCAAGTATAAAAGCCAATGGCCAGAATTTTTTTATATCACTCCAATTTATATAGGTGGAGAAACGGCGGAAAATTATATTCGGGATTTCAGCCATCGTGACAATAACAAGTCTATCGAGACTTCAGGGAAACTTGGGGCATGCATTGGCCGTGCGAAGGCTGTCACTTTCTTTCACGGTGAGCATAGTAAAAAGGCTGTGCGTTATGTTAATCTACTCAACTCTAGTAGAGTGCCTGAAAGCTACAAATCCAACAGCAAAATGACGTACGTAGACATCACATCCTTACAGCCTCGCGACGTTCCCATTTGCTGTTCTGACCTTGCCTTTATAGGTATAAACAAATCTGCAAGTGCCATAGCGTCTGATATGTTGCACCTTACGTGCATTGTAAGGAGCTTTTACATGAAAACTTTTGTTCTGCTTATATTATTATTATTATTATTATTATTATTATTATTATTATTATTAGTATTATTATTCGATATGCTACACGAATACACATTCAAACAGAGGGAAATAGACTGGTAAGATGTACAGCTGTCATCGACCGTTTAAAACTAGTTTGGGGATTGTGACGAAAAGTCATGGGGCACGATTCAAACCAGCAACTGTAGAATGCACACAAGTACGAAGAGCTCAACGCAAAAATGAAAATAAATAAATAATTAAACGGATAAATAAATAAATAATTTTTTTGAAGAGCTTTGTAGTGCCCTAGCCCCTTCTCTGTTAAAAAAATACATAGTGCAAGCATACGTTTTTTCCCTCCCAGCTGTTTTCTTTATCACTGCACTGTGAGCGATTTCTTCTGCCCTCTAACAATCCATCATTCCGTATATATAACGCCTTTGCGGAAATCAAGGACCCGGGAAAGAAAAGGAAACTCGGATAAGCCAACGCATCCAGATATATCTCGAGGGATCAGCATCTGGACATCTGTCCTGGAATAACTTGCCTGCTTATACTCTGCACCGTATATCTCTCTCTTCCTTTTTCGGTAGCCTTCCTTCTATTTGACAGTGAGGAAGCACCGTTGGCGAATACAGCCCGTTTGAAGACCAAAAGAACAGATAAAACCTACTCATAAATTAGAGTGCTAGGGCTATGACACTACAATTTTTCAAATCCATTTACTACTGACAAGCAACATACGCAAGAAGATATTTCGTGACCAAAAGATGTTGCTGTTCTGTTTACTAGGTATAGTTAGTTCTTGGTGTGCGGGTGAATACAACGTTAGACGAGATTTTGCTCACGCACACTCCCGAGTACACCTAAGAAGCAACAAAGCACACTTAGTTACTTCGTAAATGAGAAGCAAGTTGTTTATAAAATAATAGTGCCTTGATGTACTACAGAACACCTGGACACATTGTTTCACGAAAATTCGGCACGTCCCTGTAACTGTTTGAATCGGCTTCGTGCAGAACATTCAGTGAATAAGTATCTATTCTGCTTTTTTCTTTGCTTTGAGGCAAGTGTCACGAGGTAGATAAACATGTTTTGTGAGTGCAGTAATTGTGTGCATTTTGTGGTATTAAGAGTAACATCGATTAGACTGGCGTTTAAAGGGTAACGTGAGCACTCGGAGCACAGACGTCAGTAATAGTGAAGCGAAATTCACGCAGTGATTTGGTGATGGGATTATTATTTGTTGGCACATTGCTATGAGTTCTAGCGACGATTGAACATATCTTGCTGACTCGTAAGAACACAAATGTAATGTTTTTTATACTGCAATAAAAGCGGACCTAACACTGGAACCACTATTCATAGTAAGCCGACCGGACACCATGTTTCATAGGAGTACATTAGTAATGTACATTGACAGAATATAAAATTAGATAGGCCACACTACAACCATAATTTACGTGATGACGCGACTCGTGCATAGCGCTTTTTTTTTTCTAATGAAGTTTAAAAACTTGGCTTGGATCAGCGGTAGAACACCTGACTACCACCCAGAATGCTTCAGTTGGATTCCTGCTTGAATCGTGAATTTTAGCACTGAAATATTTTATGCTGGCATCCAGCGAGACTTCAGCGACGTATATGAGTCACGGAAATAACGTTTAAAAATGAGCGCTGCCCTGCCGCGGTGATTTTGTGGCTAACGTACTCGGCTGCTGACCCGCAGTTCACGGGGTCAAATCCTGGCTGCTGCGACTGCATTTCCGATGCAAGCGGAAATATCGTAGGCCCGTGTGCTCAGATTTGGGTGCACGTTAAAAAAACCCCAGGTGGTCGAAATTCCCAGAGCCCTCCAGTACGGCGTCTCTCATAACCATATGGTGGCTTTGGCACGTTAAACCCCACAAATCAGTCAAATCAATTAAAAAATGAGTGCTATCAGACGGTAAAAGAAAAAAAATGACCATGTATCTGCATGATGTGTTGCAAATGTCGTCGAAAGACGATATCCTTTTTTCTGTAGGTGCTGCGTGAAATGTGGATGCTATCTGGCGGTAATGTCGGGAAACAGGAGCTCATAGAGAGCCCAGAGCCACTGGCAGGTGACAGCGTTATGTCGTCGACAGAACGCTTTTCCATGCATAGCGTCGCTTTATCAGCGCAGCGTAAGGAACACGTAGTTTGTGTAAGGTGTAGAATCACGTACGGTCTTTAGAATCGCGCATCTATGTTCTAGTGAAAGAAAACAACACTTGATACGTACGCATTGATACTACGCCTTAGATATGCGTAATAGTTTTGTTACTGACAGTGTTCAAAAGTATGAACGCAGCAGTTAGATTAAGGTGGCTGGGCGTTGAGGAAAGCCTTAACCGTTTGACGGGTGACTCAGTCGTTTCGAGTGACAGACAGGTACACAGACAGAAAAGCACAGGTACAAACGTAGGCGGCTAGATATATGCGTAAGTAGAAACAAACAAAGTGTCTTGGTTTCGCTAAAAAAACGTTTTTCATTTAAAATAATGCCCTGAAAACCAACACAACTGACCCTCGGTGAAGGCGTTTTGATTTTTCATAGAAACCATCTCAAAAAGTATCGCGAAATATATGCGCTATACATATATAGTTGCCAGGGGCGCTGAACTATGTGCCCGTATACAATTTCCTCCCGTAGTATTGATGTAAAACTTGGGTTTTGAAATGCGATGCCTCTCTTATTTTCTCGGCGCGTAATACCGCAGGACTGAGAACAACAATAACAACTACAAGAAAGACGATGAAGACGACGGCACCATAGAGAGTGCAGTTCGAGAAAAGCTGGGTAAGAGTTATGAGATGAGAAGAAAAAGAAGAAGAAGAGAACAAAGCATGCGTTCTTGGAGTTCGTGAATGAAAGGCGAGGATGGTCCCTTGGGCGCCGTTTTCTTTTTGCGCGGCTTCCGTAAACGCTTGCCTTGATTGAAAGCGTGCGATTTGAAGTTATTTCCGGTTGTCGGGAAAGTTATGCTTTTCGCGACGCGGAAAGGAAAACAAGCCATCTTCGTGATATTGCCCGCAGCAACGCTGAAATCCGCAGTCTATATCCCTCCACCTATGTTTACGTTTCCGGTAGTTCCCGAAGAACAATTTGGTTGCTTACTTCGTGCGCTCTGCGACCTGATTCTTTTTGTTTGTTTGTGCTGCATCGCTTTATGCATCTAGACATACAGCCTCTACGATCACAATGCTGTATAGGATGATGAACCTTATTGAGGCCCTGGGGATTAGCCCTTAGGTAGACGCTGGCAGCTCCCATGCATGCCGAGACAAGGAGAAAGTATGGTGAGGCTGAAAAAAAAATATAAAATCAAACGCCTCGTCCTGTGCCAGCGTAAAATAAAGCAGGCTGCCACACTGGGAAACTAAGTTTTAACCCTACCGTTATATTGTGGTCCTTATGGGTGGTCTGTAACTGGTCATAAATAACTCCTCTATGAAGGACTCGCTGCAACCAACATCTTCGTCACAGTCTCTGAAAACCACAAGACAGTGTCATAAAGCATATGATCCACAGCAACCCTGGCATAGTATACGCTTCTGGCAGTTGATTTCTACATCTCTCTGTAGACGTATCTTGCTAAAAATGTTTGGGTTCGCATAAGTTCTTGTCTGTACCAATCTCGTAACCACCGCTTGTTTTGAAAAATAATTAACATGGTTTTGCATTTGTTTGTTGACAAGTAAAGTTGGCGGAGACTCTAACTCTTCCCTTAGGTGTCTGGTGGTGGTACCCAAACGTAGGTGTTCGTGTGCCCTGGTGTGCTCCATAGTTTAACTTATTGTTGCTTATGCTGTCGATGCAAATATGAGGTCATGCAGTAAAAAGTGAGCGGTTGAAGTAATTCTACGCCCGGTACCCGAGAATTTCAACTGTTTACTAAAAAAGTGTGCGTGATATAGTGAACTTTCACCACAGCTGATTGGCCTTGATGTCTAGTGAGCTGACGCACCGATATAGATATAACTAACCAGAATCTTCGATATTATAACGGTTTTATTTTTCACAATAATTGTTCTAAATGCTGTTATAACAAAAAGCAAGTGGTAGACCAGTAGTGTTTGTGACAGAACCGAGAGTGTTACTCGATGCATGTGCCATTAAAATTTGTAATTATCTGCCGTATTTGCTCATTATGTCATGTAGCATATGTACGCGCAAGTATAACAAACATTCTTTAAGTACCGTTACCACTGTAGTCTTCACGTCTAATTTGAAATAGGGTTAGATAGGCGTCGCTGAAAAAGTGTTCTCTAGATATGTGCATTGGCCATACTTTGAACAATTTCCACAATGCGTTTCTTTTTTTAATCTGTCTATGAAAGAAATATAGCAAGATAGGCTATTCTAGAGCTGGCTATATCCTATCATCTTGGTAGTAGTACTGATGAAATACACAAACACAAGAAACGTTTGGAATAAACATAGAATACGAAAACAATACATAACCAGAAGCACTATGTACAGTCGTAAACAATCTGGACCCGAACGCTCCGCAGTATGACCTGGAGTGCTTTGACATGTGTTAGATGCGAAGCGCTCGTTGCTGGTGTCGACATAATACCCGGGTATTCTTGAATAGTATGTAGACAAGTACTGCTAACATCTCGTCTACAGACCCAGAACCTACAAGGCGCTGGCGTCAATCAAACCTCGTGAGGACACGCTGCAGAGCGTTCGAATTAAGCGTGGTGACGAGTGTGCATATGCGATAAGTGACGGGTGAAGCATCAGCACAGTCCAATGGCACAGTCCAGTTTATATAGCATGGTCACATTGTACATTAGCTGCAGTTCTACAGAAACCTCTTGCAGTAGATACGTTTGCACCAAGAGATAGTTAAACAATTTTACTACCCGTAATGTGATACTTTCCTTTTGTTTTTAGACTGTGTAAATAATGAAAACGCCTTGTGTCTTATCATTAAATAACCCTCGTGATATTTACAGGTCTCAGCAGGTAGTTCAATACTGCTTAGCATGTCTTTGTTTTCGCATCATCGCCTCCGGGATTAGTTCCAGTAGCACGCAGCCACAGCCAGTTTCAAAGGACTCATTTTTACAACATCAAAATCTAATGCTGATACGCGCGGGCTTCTACATTTTGTTGAGTGAACTTCTTACGCAGGTTTGAGAGCGTTGGCCCTAGCACCTGACGCATGTGAAAAGTTGTGTATTCATTTCGAAGAGCAAAAACAAACAAAAAGTATAAAAACCCCATTGGACGCGTATTTTTTTACGTCTCTATGGGTGCGTGTCACGTATGTCAGACAATTGTTTACTTTAGGTCGGTACATTTGACTGCTGGCCATGGGGAGGGAAATGACAACCCACGTTATGCACGCGTGGAGACTGTCGAGCAAGGCAATGTTTTTGTCCTCTCTCACGGCGTGGCGCAAATGCCCTTGGGTGTACTTCATTGCTGGAACGACGCAAACGTGTCACCATCTGTGTGTTTGCACACATGTACAGTTATGCATGACCGGGTGTCCATGTGAGTGGTGCGGGCCGTGTACACATACAAAATAGACGAGAAGATAATCGCATATCACTACTTTCGACTGTGGTGGTTTGTGCGTTTACCGCTGCACGACACATAGATGACCTTAGGAAACGGATAATCACGAGATATTGCCTCGGGTGCTTGTTTCACCATACCATCAGATTTAATCATTACATATGAAGAAAATGTACCACCGGCAATGACAATGCAACCTGGTGCGTCGTCCCATTGCCCAAGAGATATAGCAATACTAGACGCAATAACGTCGCTAATGGTTGCACGTGTCAAAACAGAAAGCCGCAGTAGCGGCGTGGTGCACAAAGGACCGAGTTAGGACAGTGCCACGGTTGAAATGGCATCGCACATACCAACCAGAACTTTTTCGTGCACCCGCCCTTCTCATATAAAAGTTACTGACCAAAACCATAGTAGTAAATACTCACGTTTTACGGGGCGAAACAAGCCAACTCTCCAAACGAAGCTGCGGCTCTGGCCGAAGAACTAGTATTAGCGGGACGGCTCAATGCTATCCCTTCGTTGGGTACGAAGTACTCGAAATCGTAACACATTTTTTTTCTAAAAACAACAGAGCTCCTTCAGGGCTTAAGTAAGTGTGAGGCCCACGGGACGACTTTAGACTATCCCATAGTAGACTACCATGTACTCAAAATTGTTAACCACTTGATCTGAAGAATGTACCTTCGCAGCAAATTTACTTTTCCATGAGACGGCTTTCAAATCTCTCACAGTAGAATACCGAGTGCTCTAAATCGCCAAGCACTTCTTCTAAACACACAGGTAAACCTCACTGGAAGATCTTCGGGTTAATTTTTCCCCTCTTTGCATTCTATAGCATGTACCTGAATCTATGCACCTAGTCGTTCGTCCCATTATGATTTCAACGAACAACGCCCGCAGTGACGGATGGTTAGAGGCCAAAGTGTTTTCGTTGAGCAGAACCAAAGTTGTGCATAACTCATGAATATTGCTTTCAAAAGAAGTACAGTATATTTGTAGTGCAAAGGTGGCCGTTAATAGCGTAGTCATTGCAGTTGGTGCTGTACTCTACACCTTTATAAACGAGCATGCATTGGCGGATGCAACACCCTGGCGTGGATGATGTGGCAAGTGTTTCGACGTGGTTTTAACGCATGTTTCAGACCAAAATTTCTTTGAACCTAGTTATGCAGTAGGCATGTTACCCATTTCGGACGTCCTCTGTACCTCTAGTCTGCAGCAACAGAAATCTCCGTGTAAGGACGTTTTCATGTATTTACACAGAACTAAGTTTTCGAATTTCGATTCGCTTTGTCCTTTATACACTGATTCCTCTATAGCCCATAAGTTCACGCGCAATTTGCAGGCGTACATATAAAAATTGCTTAGTCCTTAATGTACAGATAAGGCTGCTTAGGTAGAAGTTTTTCATCCGAGCGAGTTTCCACACGCTGTCTCAGGCACAAGGAGATGCACCATGTACATCATTATACGACTCGTTTTAAGAATGGCCCCTGAGGTGAGGCCGACTGCAATCTCCATTTTCTAGTTCAAAACGCTGCTGCAATCGCCGCTGTGCGAGACGACGTGATTCGACGGTGGCTGATTCACGCGCAAAGGAACAAGACGTCTCGCACAGCCGCCGCTGCGTGCCTCGACAAACATTTAACGTTGCCCAAGCGTGCTTGCGCTCGCAGTAAACCCGACCGACCGCATGCTAGGATCTGTTTGCCGCTGCTGTATACGTCGCCGTTTCAACACGATAGTTTACGGCTCAAAGGGTTCTCCTAAACTTGCCAAACCGGAGAATAACAATAGTTTCAGCACGAAATGAGGTTTTCCAGTCTCCTTCGGCAGACTTTAGCGATCACTATGGTTTACTACTCACTTTGCTACTGATGCTACAATTTCTGAAAGGTGGTTTAAGAAGTACGAAACAAAATGACAATTATGTTTTTTTAGCAGTCTATGAGGGGGCGACTAAAGAAGAATGTAGACGTGCACAGAGATGACAAAACACACAGAGAGAGAGAGAAAGATCAAGAAAAAAGATTATGTGCATGGCTATCACAGTTTGCACTGTAGCAATAAGACTTTCATCCGTTTTAGTACATATTTCTTTGCTTATTTGTATCCGTTTGGTGAACTCCAAGTAATGCTATGCATAAAGCTTAACTTGAGTGTCCGCGCATATCTTGAGAAAGCACATTAAAAAAAATAAAGCTTCGCAGTTCTCAAGCTCTGTGTTGTTTAGAAAACGTTTACTTGCACTATGCACAAAGAGCAAACATTGAGGCTTGGTTAAACGCACGTAAACGCAGGAAGAGGCTCTTCGTAGCTGAATTGTAGTGTTCCTCACCTGGTGAGGCCCTAAAACAAAGCTACATTCGCGCTCAATATGACTTGCAACGCGGGAGCGCATGACCTCACGAGTTCGAAGATTAAGTATGGCTTCCACAAGCCGTTATTTCTATTATTAAACCATTTATCCCGCTTCGGTATGATCCCAAGTAAAAAAAAAACAGATTATTTGTTGAAAAAAAAAATGAAGTCCTGCGCAGCCATTGAACTTGTGAGGCCGCGCTCCCCCGCGTTTCGAGTCATATTGAGGGCTCGTGTCGCTTATAGCAGCGACGTTCCGAAGACAGATACAGGGCATCACACACCTGATTGTCATCGTCCGCGCTATGCCAAGGCTGCCTGAGCTTGGAAGGGGCGCGAGGTTTGCGCCGCTTTCAACCATGCCGTGCGGGTGGGCTTGACCGAGACGAGACGTACAACATGGTTAGTTCAAGGCAGGTTCATCCTGACTCAGTCAGCATTCGTGTTTGTGCCGCGTCGTGGCCCTATACGATTGATTGATTGATATGTGGGGTTTAACGTCCCAAAACCACCATATGATTATGAGAGACGCCGTAGTGGAGGGCTCCGGAAATTTAGACCACCTGGGGTTCTTTAACGTGCACCCAAATCTGAGAACACGGGCCTACAACATTTCCGCCTCCATCGGAAATGCAGCCGCCGCAGCCGAGATTTGATCCCGCGCCCTGCGGGTCGGCAGCCGAGTACCTTAGCCACTAGACCACCGCGGCGGTGTGCCGTATACGATAGGCGAGGGGTCTCAAACCCAACTCACCTAGAGTGCCGCAGACACGAAATTCGGTCCCGCAAGGGCCAGGGCTGTAAAGCAGGAACGGGAAGAGGGCGGGAGTGGACAACATGTCGCCTAAAACTATACTATTTGAAAGAACGTCTTTACCATATCTGAGATATAGATTATTATTGAAGGAATTTAACGGCACAATTCGAAAAAAAACACATCGATACTGGTCTCCAGAGTGATGGAAATTTGTACGGTGATTGTGAAATAACGAGACACATTTCAGCGATAGAGCTTTAGTACGAAGTCACCTATGGGGTGCTTCCCAAATAAAGTGATCGAGACAAGTCCCGTGTGTATATCTTATACGAAGAAAGCGTCATTGTACGAAACGAGCAATCGAACAACTCGAGCATGATTTGGCAAAGTAGCAAACACTTTATTCCTCGTGATGTCGTAGGCTGCATATCAAACATCCGCGGACCGCGTGTTTGGGGCCCCTACGATAGTCAAAGCCCAAGTTGACGGGAAACAACGGTGTCTGAAGACGCGATTGTCGTGCACTATCGCCTGTCCTTTGTGCTTTTTTGTGCACCGATCGTGATGAGTGGGTGTCTGAAGAGACATGTTCACCAAAGTATGGTGTTGTGTAATGGAGTGTGGTGGGGTGAAGTGTACTCTTACGAGCATGCGCTATACCCCTTTTTAATAGGGTGGCTAGTATTATGCCCAATCAATCTGCTTTGCCGAACACTGTTTAATATTCCCATCTACTCTAGGTTTACGAATGAACTAACCTTCCTTGGTGCGAGCAAATGCCAATGAAAGTCATTGGTCATGTAAAAGCCAATCGCTATTCAATGTGATTGATTACTGATATCTGACCCGTTTTATAAAGATATATTATGATTCGATATAGCACAGTTGAGCACTACTTCTGTTTCATTCTGTACACTGTTTGCCGAAGTAAGATCATCGATCGGTCGTCGATTGATTAACCGATTGATCGATTGAACAATCAATCAGTAAATCTATTCTGGTAGAGGGGAAAATTAAGCTTTCAAGTTTGTGTCAACCAACAGCGTTTCGAGTTATACAAAGTCTTTCCTAATACGTGAAAATCAAAGAAGACCAGCCTCAGGCCTAATATATACCCTACATTTGCAAAAATTCAATCGATATCTGGGATACAACGTGCATATGGCGACTCTCGCTCGATGGTTAGCACGTTGCCTCTGTACACGAAGCTCTCGCATAGCCTACATACAAATGAACATGCGTTTATTCTGTTGCTTGTGTCTGTCCGGTTGATGGGGTTGGTTGTTGGTCCGATAACTTTTTTCTTTCCTCTCCTCTTCGCTGAGTTCTTTTATACAACTAATGAGATCTCTTTGGATTTACTCTCCCATTGACTGAGTGTTTACGCGACTAATGAATGCCGGTAATTTCGCATAGAATATCGAGTGAAGTGGCTATCATGCCGTTTATTTGCTTCCACGAAGAACATTAGAGGTCACGCTGAGCTGCAGAGTACACCGTAGGAGGTTACGAAACTACGGCAAGTTTTCTGAACGACAACGTCTTCCATTGGGCATGAACCGTGAAAAGCGTGACTCCAAAACTTATACGAAATGAAATGTGAAATTAGAATAGCGTCTTTTTCTGAAAATTCACATTTTCTTTGACGTGCTGTTTTAAATGCGAAGCATTTCTTAGCGAACTTCTATCTATCTATCTATCTATCTATCTATCTATCTATCTATCTATCTATCTATCTATCTATCTATCTATCTATCTATCTATCTATCTATCTATCTATCTATCTATCTATCTATCTATCTATCTATCTATCTATCTATCTATCTATCTATCTATCTATCTATCTATCTATCTATCTATCTATCTATCTATCTATCTGCCTGTCTGTCTGTCTGTCTGTCTGTCTATCTGCCTGTCTGTCTGTCTGTCTGTCTGTCTGTCTGTCTGTCTGTATGTATGTATGTATGTATGTATGTATGTATGTATGTATGTATGTATGTATGTATGTATGTATGTATTTATGTATGTATGTTCGTCCGTCCGTCCGTCTGTCTGTATGTTCGTCCACCTGTCCGTGCGTCCATCTGTCTGTCTGTCTGTCTATCTGTCTGGTCCGTCCGTCTGTCTGTATGTTCGTCCACCTGTCCGTGCGTCCATCTGTCTGTCTGTCTGTCTGTCTGTCTGTCTGTCTGTCTGTCTGTCTGTCTGTCTGTCTGTCTGTCTGTCTGTCTGTCTGTCAACATTCGTGGCAGAATAGAATAGAATGTATCGCATGTTTGCAGCTGTAGGACGCTAGTGGTATGGGAAACAAAGCCGCATGCGAACCAGAGCAGGCATACAATATTCAAGAAGGCGGTAATGATCGATGGTGCCTCGGTGGTCTCTTGTTGACCGTCCCACTGATGCATCGATGATAGTTAAATGAGAGTGAAGAATAAAGACGATAGCTTGATCCCTTCCCCGAGGTCCTCACAAAAAAAGTAACACCAGACAACTCATGCCACGTGTGATTTCAGCGTTTGCGGAGCGGATGGCCGACTTAGACGTGCTTGAGTAGCGGAGAGTGGGAGCTGGACCCAGGAACAAAAGAAATGCGCTTTTGCTGCCTGCGTAGAGCTGACATTTGCATAGAATTGTAAAGCAGGGTCATCATGAGGCCCTTCGAGAGAGAGAATAAAATATGAAGAAGAAGACGCATTAGAAACTCGCAAGGACGAAGCCACTTGCAAACGAAGGCAGAAGTACACGTCGCTTGGTTGTTACTTCGCCGTTGTATTTTGCGGCGCTTTTCCGTAGCACGGGTGTATATGTACCATACTACAGTTTGTGGTTACGACATGGCAAACTTCAAAGCCGACGCTGTTATTACGTTCGGTGTACGCTCCTAGCTTTCTCATCCGATATTTTTGCTTTTTTTTCTGATTTGATTGCCCTCATCTCACCATTTTGCCTAGAGGGAACGGCGTTGTTTCTTTCGAAAGTCCTCCCTTTTTCAACGCTTTTCTTGTCAAAATTTCGCACGTGTCACTTGGAGGGAAATGGAGGCGTGTGCCATTTCGCGCATTTGGGGGGGGGGGGGAGAACTGGTCCAAGAAGAAGCGGAACCATGTATATGCACCTATAGCTCTTTCCGGACTTCAAGCTATAACCCCTTTTATTTATAATCTTTTTACCATCTTACCTGTATCTCTCTTCAATATTACGCCCCCTTTTCCCCATATACAAAACGCATCAAGCTCTTAAGAGTGAAAACTTCAGGGCTGCGAAAAACTAAAAACGCTGGAGAGTGCAGCGTAACAGAGCTTAAGAAAAAAAAAACAGGACAAAGGAAAAAAAAAAAGAAAGCGCTGCTTCGGAATAAATTCTTGATCCAACCCATAATCGGTGAGCCGTGGAAGTCATCAGGATCTCACCACGGCACGTACTTTTTTGTTTGTTCTCGCTGAACCGATTCGAGTACGACCGTTAGGACATCTCTTCGTACTCTAAAAAAAAGTTTTTTTTTTTTGTTTTATGAAGCACTCGTGAGACATTTTCTTCAGCCTTATGCATGACTAAAATGTGCAGATTTTCTTTTATGGTTTTGCTTGCCGTCTTAATAAATCTTGTAAGTCGTATTGTGAAGCAAATTTCGTATTGTGAATTACTAGAAGGTACTACTGTATCACTTCTCTGTGCTCTTAGGTCTTCTGAATTTTTGTGCACGTTTAGCACCAGTTCAAGAGTGCTGACCTTTGGCGCTCTATTTGGCGAGTGCAGCTCACGCCAACAGCAGTTCGGCGGTGGATTTGTCATTGTGCTGCATGATTTCATTGTCACTTAAGCCCTAGCCCCCCCCCCCTCCCTCAAGTACTTGTCCCGTGCAAGTAGTGCAAGGTATCACTGCACTTTTGCCCTCGGTATGACCGCTGCAACAAAACAGCTGTTGTGGTGCGGAACTAACGCTAGTGAAACTGGGGCAGCACTGACACGAAGATTTCATGAACTACGTCCACAAAGTATAGCCAGATCGAGGAGGCCTATTGTAAACCCTTGAAATCGAGTCACACAAACGCTGTATACTAAATTTAGGCGGAGGGTGAAGCTGCGAGTTTAACACCGAGAAAAGGCGAAATTCGCAAGATCGAATTCACACATTTATCCCTTTATAAAACTTCCTTCTACTCCTTGAGCATACATGTACAATGAACACAGACCTGAAGTGGTGCTTATGCAAAATTGCCTTGAAAAAACGCAATGCACTCCTATCTCCTATACCGTCTTTTTCACTGGTCCAAAGAAAAAAATCACACTAAAATAGGATGCACACACAAAAAAGAACGATGCTTGCAAAAGCTTCTACTTGAAGAGACCTCGCCTCAAGTACAATGTCTCGACTTCATCTAATATGCAAATATGTTGCCCTTGAGCTGAAGATGATGCGGCGTCTGCTCCCGAAGCTCCTTCTCCCACGTGCTGCACCCGATCATCTAATTGCTTTCTGGTATAAATGGTGAGCTCCTCCATTTTTAGCTATCGGCTGTTTTCCAGATACCAACGTTTCATTAACGAAAACATGGACACTGATTACGTTGGTGATGATGCGAAAGAGCGCCGACTAAGTTCTCAAGTCTTCAAGGGTGATACAGATTAGAGCAAGGAAGCGTGAGTCCGTTTGCGAGGTGCGCATTAGGAATCTTGGAAGCGTGGGCTTAGTACCATAAGCTCATTGCCTCCGAGGGTGTGCCTTCTTTCGCTTAATGAAGTCGCTGCTCTCTGTCGCTTTAGTGGCTAACGTTGTGTCTGCGTTTAATCGCACCGTCATTTTGTACGTGTACTTGCCACAATACCCACGTAGTAATCCGCAGAAGAAAACTAAGATACCATCGCAATGGTGGTGTTTTTGCAAGTGAAAATGCTGGAGGCGGTGGTTTCGACGTCATTGAGTTGATTATGCGCAATCTTATGCGCCACCAGTAGTGGGCGTGAGGGCAATGGAGGTTGTCTTTTATGTACAGTCGCGCTCAATATGAGTAGCATCACGGTGGTTGTGGTCGAAGGGGTCTCAAACCTGAAAAGTGACAGTGAGATATGTCAAATTGCTTTAGAGAATATAAGCAAGTGAGAAATGTGTTGATTTCACTAATTTTTTCTATGTAGCTGCCACTTCCCAGTAGTGGCGCCACTTTGAGCACGGACAACACGTTACAACATGCATTGGGCACGACTGTACGACTGTATACATACAAAGCACGCCGAACGCGCTGAAAATGAAATATATATTGACGCGTGTGTACTGGTGGACCAAAACGACAATAAGGGGATTTGGCGGACACCAGGTAGTGGAGGTCTGGCTGATTGAAGGTAAAGAAGGCGATCTTGCTGTTCGGCTGCTGAGAGTCGCTCTGTCAACGATCATCTGCCCTTGGTTCGCGCTGCACCGCGACACTGGTGGAAGTGCTGGGACGCAACCCTACCTAATGCTCCATACTCCCACTGGGAGCCGTTCATCTAGCTCGGACGCATTGTCACCCATTGCAACTCCCGTGCACCGGTTCAGTCGGCGGCTGATAGGCCTCGCTCCAGAGTTCACGCCTTCTACGGAACCTCGCAAGTGCCGACTACCTCTCCAAATGGCCAACGCCAGTCCGCAACCGGCGCCCCAAGGCCCCCTGCCAACACAGCCTTCACAGGTAACCATCTTTCAACCGCTGGTTCCCTATCACTTTAGTGGCGGCGCCCATGAGGACGTGGACGACTGGCTTGGCGACACGCCAAGATTAATCTTGGCGTGTCGCCAAGATTAATCTGTGGCCTGAACAAGAAAAGCTCTCGCGCGCCTATTTCTACCTTGACGGCGGTGCGAAAATTTGGTATGAGAACAGAGAAGCCAGTCTGTTAACTTGGGGCGACTTCTGACAACAGCTTGTCGGTACGTTCACCAATATCGATCGACGCGACCGTGCGCAGCAGCTGTTGGAGCTACGGGTTTAAAAACCCAACGAAAGCGTTACTATGTTTGCTGAAGATATGACTCGTCTTTTTCGTCGAGCTGACCCGAACATGAGTGAAGATAGGAAGTTGACCTACCTCATGCGCGGCGTTAAGGAGCAACTTTTCGCCGGGCTACTGCGCCACCCTCCCAGTACCGTAGTTGACTTCATCAAGGAGGCTACGGCTATCGAGCGGGCGCTCCATCAACGATGCAGGCAGTATCATCGAATGTCTAGCAGCGCCCCAATCAATGCTGCCGCCATACCTGAGGATCAAAGCTCCCTGCGAGACCTCATTAAGGAGATAGTTCGCGAAGAACTTCAAAAGTTCCGGAATCCAGTTGCTCAAACTCCTGTTGCGTCCGTCGCTGAACTGGTACGCGACGAAATCCGCCACGCCTTTTCTACCGCTGGTCCTGGTGACGAGCACCGCCCCATGAGCTATGCCGATGCTCTGCGACGTTCACCATCTGGTACATCGCCGCCATATCACCCAGTGCCGACGGCCCCTTGGTCACCGCGGCAAGAGCAGACCCTGAGCCGACCGCCAAGCCAACCGACGTACCACCAGGCGTCCACAGCAGCACCATGGACATCGTCGCAAGAAGGGAGGCTCAGACGTCCACCGCTCCGAAGAACAGACGCATGGCGCACAATCGATCAACGTCCACTATGCTTTAACTGCGGAGGTGCAGGTCATATTGCCCGTCATTGCTGGCACCGCAATGATTCGTTCCGCCCGCTTCGAACATGGTCTGACGATCGACGTGCGAACGAAGAAGACACACCACGCCGGGAGGACGCCTCTTTCCATGGAGCCCGTTGTCACTTTTACGAATACCGTACTTCTGACGAGGAGGCAATACCTACCCGCCAGCCAGGTTTGGGACGTCAATCCCGCTCTCCTTCTCCCGCTCATTCACCTTCGTCACACCGACGTACCTCCGCGGACCTTAACGCAAGAAGGTCACCCAGCCCGCGACGGGGAAACTGAGGGCGGCGACCTCCGGGGGTAAGGTTGCAGGCCACGAAGATGACGACGAAAAGCCCCCATTACACGACGCTTTAAATCCGACAAGACGTGAGAGCGACGACATTGTGACCGCTGACCTGAGTGTTTTTCTTGACGGCCAGAAAGTAACAGCCTTAGTCGACACCGGTGCCGACTTTTCTATCATCACTCAGGACCTCGCCATGCGCCTCAAGAAAGTGAAGACACCGTGGACAGGCCCTCAAATAAGGACGGCAGGTGGTCAGTTATTGATGCCCTCTGGGAGATGCACAGCGAGAATTGACATAGGAGGTTCTTCTTTTGTTGCGTCGTTCGTCGTTCTAGCCGCATGCTGCAAGGATCTAATTATTGGTATGGACTTCTTACGAGAGTACGGCGCCATCATCAATATCCCAGACAGTTTGATTACATTCCGCAACAGTTCGGGCACACCTGATTGTACACAAGCGCGACCAAACCAATTGCGTCTAACTGATGACGATGTGGTTCTCCCTCCACGGTCATGCACGCTTGTTTCTGTGGCAGCCGCTGTCCAGTTTGACGGCGAAGGAGTAGCAGACCGAATAACCTCGCTCCTCTTCACACACGGCATTTCCATCGCAAGAGGTATCGTCAGTGTCGCCGCTGGACGCACGCACTTGCTTCTGACAAATTTTAGTGATGAGCGCCGGCACCTTCCAAAAGACATGGCCGTCGCTTACTTCGACGATATCACAGACGCAGAAGGCTGCTTGGCAGTAGTCGACGAGGCGCCAAAACTTGATTCGACACCAGTTCTTGACGTTAGCACTACTTTGCCTAAGAACGAGCGAAAGAGGCTTCTTGAGCTACTGGCCGAATTCAAAGACTGCTTTTCGACAACATCAAGAGTTGGCCGCACACCTCTAACCAAGCATCGTATAATTACCGAGGACATGGCGAGACCAATTCACCAAAACCCCTATCGCGTGGCTGCAAGAGAACGCGAAGTGATACAAGAGCAAGTCGACAAAATGCTAGAAGATGACGTCATTCAGCCCTCAAAAAGCCCCTGGGCGTCACCTGTAGTCCTCGTTAAAAAAAAGATGGCAGCCTGCGCTTCTGTGTAGATTACCGAAAACTCAATCAGGTGACAAAGAGAGATGTGTATCCACTTCCTCGTATAGATGACTCTCTCGACAGACTTCAACATGCTCGTTACTTTTCATCGATGGACTTGAGGAGTGGGTATTGGCAAATCGAGGTAGACCCAAGAGACCGCGAGAAGACTGCTTTTGTGACACCAGATGGCTTATATGAATTTAAAGTCTTGCCCATTGGTTTATGTTCGGCGCCTGCTACTTTTCAAAGACTTATGGATACCGTACTTTCTGGGTTGAAGTGGAAAACCTGCTTGGTCTACCTTGATGATGTCGTAGTTTTTGCCGCAACATTTGACCAGCACCTTAAAAGACTTGAGGCAGTTTTACAAGCCATACGGTCTGCGGGCTTGACGTTGAAGCCTGAAAAATGCCACTTTTGCTATGAAGAGCTGCAATTTCTTGGCCACGTTGTCAGTCACGCAGGCGTTCGTTCTGATCCTGAAAAGATCGCAGCTGTTGCACAGTTCCCGGTGCCGACTGATAAGAAGGCTGTCCGACGATTCCTCGGACTATGTGCGTATTATAGGCGATTCATCGCGGACTTCGCACGCATCGCATCACCGTTGACCCGCCTCACGAGAGAAGACGTTGCTTTCCAATGGAGCAACGAAGAGGAACCTGCTTTTAAGAACCTCCGCCAGCGACTACAGACGCCTCCAGTGCTTGCCCACTTTGATGAGAAAGCCCCAACGATGCTACACACGGATGCCAGCAATATTGGTGTGGGAGCTGTGCTTGTGCAGCTGCAAGAGGACACAGAAAGAGTAATCGCCTATGCAAGCTGAACACTAACACGCGCCGAGACTAATTACTCCACGACTGAGAAGGAATGCCTCGCCGTGGTATGGGCAGTCACAAAATTTCGCCCGTATTTATACGGCCGCCCTTTCAAAGTCATCAGCGACCACCACTCACTGTGTTGGTTGACAAATCTTAAAGATCCTACCGGGAGATTAGCGCGTTGGAGTCTCAGGCTGCAGGAGTACGACATGACTGTCGTACACAAGTCAGGAAAGCGCCACATGGACGCCGACTGTCTATCCCGCTCACCCATTGAGTCGGCAACTCTATCCGATGAGGAGGAAACAGCATTTCTCGGTGTGCTTGACTCAACCGCTATTGCACAGCAACAACGTGGCGACCCTGAGTTACTTGCCTTAATTAATTACCTGGAGGGAAGATCTCAGAAGGCACCAACTGTTTTCGTAAAAGCGCTGTCATCATTTTGCTTACGGAGCGGAGTGCTATACAAAAGAAACTTCTCTTCGACAGGATCTGCGTATTTGCTCCTCATCCCAGCAGCCCTTCGCTCCGAAGTACTCGAAGCATGCCACAACGAGGTGACTTCAGGCCACTTAGGTTACACAAGAACGTTGGCCAGAGTACGGCAGCGCTACTTCTGGCCAAGACTGACCGTAGCCGTAAAACACCATGTTCGTACTTGCCTCGATTGCCAGTGACGGAAGTCACCGCCGACTAAACCAGCTGGCCTTCTGCAGCCCGTGCAGGTCCCAAGAACACCATTCGACCAGATTGGCATGGATATTTTGGGCCCACTTCCTACTTCTACTGCTGGGAACCGCTGGGTTATTGTCGCGACTGATTACCTTACCCGTTATGCTGAGACAAAGGCTATCCAGAGAGGTACAGCAGCGGAGGTGGCACAATTTTTCATCGAGAGCGTTGTCCTGCGGCATGGTGCACCAAGCGTCGTAATCACAGACAGAGGAACCGCATTTACGGCAGCTCTTTTGGAACAAGTCCTCATGCTGAGTGAAACAACCCATCGCAAGACCACCGCCTACCACCCGCAAACGAACGGGCTTACAGAGCGTCTGAACAAAACAATTGAAGACATGCTTTCAATGTACGTAGACGTCGAACACAAAAATTGGGACGAAATCTTGCCATATATTACGTTTGCATACAACACTGCCAAGCAAGAAACAACCCAGATGACCCCGTTCAGCCTAATTCACGGAAGGGAAGTACGAACCATGTTAGATGCGATGCTAGCGCACGAATGGGACGACATCGAACCGGACGCCGAGATGTTTACAGAACGAGCGGAAGAAGCAAGGCAACTAGCACGCCTGCGAATCCAGCAACAACAAGAGTACGACGCGAGCCGCTACAATTCTCGCTGCAGAACAGTCGTTTACCAGACCGGCGACAGAGTATGGGTTTGGACGCCCATACGGAAACGAGGACTCTCTGAAAAGCTCCTGAGGAGATACTTTGGGCCATATCTAGTACTGCGACGACTGAGTGATGTTACCTACGAGGTCGTCCCCGACAGTTCATATAGTACGAGGCTTCGCCAGCACCGTCCTGAACTAGTTCACCTTGTGCGCATGAAGCCTTATGAAAGGTAGTGACTGCGCAAGACACTTCTTAAAGAACAGACAAAAAAAACTGCACTACTGGTTTAGCATCGGGGCGATGCTCATTAAGAGGGGGGGGGGGGCAAATGACGCGTGCGTACTGGTGGACCAAAACGACAATAAGGGGATTTGGCGGACACCAGGTAGTGGAGCTCTGGCTGATTGAAGATAAAGAAGGCGATCTTGCTGTTCGGCTGCTGAGAGTCGCTCTGTCAACGATCATCTGCCCTTGGTTCGCGCTGCACCGCGACAATATTATGAAAAGCAACAAGAGCTTGTGGATGTGGGAGGCGCAAAACATAGTGACGCAAAAAAATAGTGACAATCATCACACAATGACGTCTCTACGATGTCGCACATAACAAACATTCACGGCGTCATTTACGACGTCATCCTAATGTCAATATGACGTCACCTGGGAACGTCGTGCGTCATTTCCTGTCATCGTCGCTTGGTCAAAGGTGGGCCAATCACGGGGGCCATGCAACACCGGGTGGGGTGTGGTAAACTTTTCAATGCCTGCGACAATGGAGGCACTGCCAAACGACGTTACGTGCCGAAAGCTTTCGGATCGGATGAGAGAGGTGCAGGCGAAGCAGAAAAATGTTGATGGCTGTAGCCATTCAGTCATTTTAGGCGAATGCAAAAGGGGCCTAGTGACTTTGCCTGGACGCGTCATCTTCCTGCCAAGTATGCGAGTAACAGGAAGGTGGCATACAAAGCAACACGACCAGCGGGCTTCGATACATATATCATAGCCACAACTTGTAAAAAATGAACCATCACATGTTCGTTTTTTATATACAACCCGAATAGTAAACTTCCATATGAATATTTTCCTTTCTAAGCACCGAAACTGTGCTTCTTAACATGTAGTGGTCACCACTTTTTTCTCTATTTTAGCTAAAAGGACATGAATTACTGAAAATTGGAACATCCCCAAGTTTAAAATCTCTGAAGTGATTTCTCTCTAACGATAACTATATAGCCAAAGAACTTAGTTTAAATACAAAGCAAAAAAAAGGCACGTTACTTATGATTGCTTGAAGGAAACGCTCAGAAGCAATAGCAAAGCAAGAACTAAGAAAGGTTTCGGGCATGCAATACTTTAAGCAAGAGAAGGCAAGATGTCGGAATGACGAAAAACTGGTACAATAAAACGCATAATGAATTTCAGAAAATATGTTCAAATGCGTTGATATAGCGTTGGGGGGGGGGAGGAATTTCATCATCATGGCTCTTCACAACCATCGTCGGTTCGCAGCTGTTCAATTCTTAAAAGTTTATTGTGCTCTTATTTTGTACGCTGTTAAAAGTAACTAGTTCAGACAGAAATTCTTGACAGTCGCAAAACAATTTCAGCACTAAATTGAAACCACACAACAAAACCACACTTCAAAAAAAACAAATAAGACACTTGCTCGCTACTTTGTCACTAGATGATAACACAACGTCCAGGAAATCTCGAGTAGAAATTAATTTTGCATCCATTGTTATTCTGTTAAAGACTTACCGCGGGTAATGTAAGTTGGTGTAGTGTACTTGTGATTTCATAATCACCAAAGTTTATCTTGTCCAGTGCCCAATGTGCGATTATTTCGCGGTTTTCTTCACACTGTTTATGAAAACATAATCTCCGCACTGTTCTCAACGACTCACCATTTTGATCCATAACATCTGTAGGAATGAACATACATTGATTGATTTGTGGGGTTTAACGTCCCAAAACCACCATATGATTATGAGAGGCGCCGTAGTGAAGGGCTCCGGAAATTTCGACCACCTGGGGTTCTTTAACGTGCACCCAAATCTGAGCACACGGGCCTACAACATTTTTGCCTCCATCGAAAATGCAGCCGCCGCAGCCGGGATTTGAACCCGCGACCTGCGGGTCAGCAGCCGAGTACCTTAGCCACTAGACCACTGCGGCGGGGCAGGAATGAACATACAAAGAAATTTTTGTTAGCATGTTCACAACATAAAAAAAAAACGTTACGAAAGCGTTTGACGCCAGAAGTTGAACATTTTTTTACCAGCAGCTGGACTAAATGGAATATTGTGAAGATTAAGCATAGCTGTGTTATAACATTTTGTACTTTCATGTGCTTTTATTCTAGCAACGCGCTTTATGTCACTTTCATACGTCCATCCCCATCTTCTTTGTGCGTACCGTCGCTGTCATTGATTGTCGCTTTTCATATTGATTCCACATAATTAATTTTCCTTGTTTTGCATTACTAAGACGAGCTAAATGTGGGAGATGCTTTTTATAAAAAGTCAGCACCGTGGCCCGAGGATTTGTGATTACAGAATTTTATCCACGCAGTAATCACGGCTCTACAAAGCGATTCACACGGAATCCACACACACACAAAAAAAAGCTTCCCGATCGATGAAAGATTTTATTCGCGAAGATTGCCCCACCGCGGTGGTCTAGTGGCTAAGGTACTGGGCTACAGACCCGCAGGTCGCGGGATCAAATTCCGGCTTCAGCGGCTGCATTTCTGATGGAGGCGGAAATGTTGTAGGCCCGTGTGCTCAGATTTGGGTGCACGTTAAAGAACCCCAGGTGGTCGAAACTTCCGGAGCCCTCCACTACGGTGTCTCTCATGATCATATGGTGATTTTGGGACGTTAAACCTCACATATCAATCAATCGCGGTGATTGTTTATTCCGGCAACGGTGTCACACCTTTGAACGGTGGTTACTGTATCATCACTTAAATTCAGGAGAACGTAGCGAATCACGGGAAGAAATATAGCCTTAAAAGAAAGCTGTAATAATTTTTTAACCAAAATTGCTTTGAAGTGCGAGACCACATTTGTATTCCCGCTGAATTCGAAAATCGATGTGAGAATTCTCGAAAGTGAACAACAATGATACTTTTTGGTTGAAAAACAACGGCTGCGGCTGCAGCGTTTCTGGAGACGCTGAGTAAAAGCTGTGACATCATCTTCGGCATAGTGCTTCATCTGCCACAGCAGCACTCTTGTAGAGAGGCCCCTGCGATCAGCTCCGGCAATGTCACGCAACCGAAAATCGTCCCGTAGGTCCCGGTTGGAGATACGGGTGACACTTTCTGACACTGCACTGGCCTGTTTGTCGTTATGGGAGATATCGTAATCTTGACGTGGAACTTTCAGCGTCTCTATACTTACATTGATCTCGCAGTTGGAATCGTTGAGTGGTAGGAATATGCTGTAGGAGTGCAGCACGGCTCCGTCTAGAGAAGTGAAGATGACGTAGTTACCGTTAGTGCGTTTCACGCCCGCACTTTCGGCGTGCTCGCCAGGTAAGAGCTAGACCAACTTTGAGTGCGCGGATTCTAAAACTTCTGCTGCGACAATGGCGCAAATAATTACGACATCATCGAGAAAGATGTCGGTCCTTGTTAACCTTGAAGTATAGCCGAATCTGGAAACCAGAATCCGGAAACCGGAATCAGCTGCTGTTTAAGGGAAAAGAAGAGAGCAGAGCGGATAAGGGAACAAGCGGCTGTTAAAGACATCTCAGTTGTAACCAAGAATTTATTGGGCAAGACCACCGCGTGTAGAGAGAAGGCAAGATAAACTCAGGACTATGAATGTAACAGCCCAGATTGTAAGAGTAGGCTTTAGCGTGTGAGGGGGAGGCTATAAGTTAAGTGATCATATGAGATCAGAAAGTTTCAAGGTTATTTCGCATTTTGCTGTTTGTTCTTACAGCGAAAAGCCAAGAAATTGCTAACGGCAACGAGCAAAAAGTTGCGCAGCAGCAGCTTGACGGGGCTCCTGCCCCTTCGTTTGATAACAATAATAGAAGACGTATATAATGTGCAGTAAAAAAAAACGGGTATCTATATAGTGGCCACAGCAAGCACACAATCATGTTTATTGGCGAAACATCGAAGGGGCCTTTGTCCTGCGGTGAGGGTAGTAAAGTTTATTAGGATGTACCTATTGTCTATGCCAACCATGAGGCTAGAACAACATAACTTGGGTGCAAGCTAATTGACAACTCGGAGCGCAGAGAAAATTAACATGACCAGCAAGTGCCGCAAAAGTAAGTAATATGAAGAGGACTGTTGAAGACAGAAAAAAAAAACGTCCTCCGCCAGTCCAATACCTTGTGGTTTAGAGAGCGAGAGAGAGAATTATTTTAATGGGAAGCTGGAGAGGGTTGCCTGTTTTTTCACCTGACAGGCTACTCCAGTTGCCGGGTGATGACAGAGATACATATATACAATGATAAACACACAACACATACAGTTACATACACGCACAACAGTCACATAACACATAAAGTCACTCATGCGCACTGCACTATTTACAACGTTTCGTTCAAGCCTGTGGCCCGTAAGAACGTCAGTAGTGCTTTTGTAGAGTCTAACGAATAGGAGGTGTTCTGCTATGGGCCTAGAATATTTTTTTAACTCCAAATTTGTGTTCTGTTGCATTTTAAGCCCATCTTCAGAGACTGTCTCTCTGATGCGTATTTCGTACACTCACAGAGGACTACCTTGTGGTTTAAACATGAGATTGCGTTAGGGTTTAGATGTACATCCACGTGCGGCACGGACATTGATTACTGTTGTTGGTAGCTATTCTACCTCAAATAGCAAAGTAATTATATGGTTAAAGCAGCAACATAACGTTTCGGGAGAGGCCGGCAACGTGCTGGTTTCTAGAACGTTTGGCAAAGAAGCAAGCATATTTCTAAATTGAGCTGTGTGAAAGAGAAACAAAAGTGAAAAGACGAGAGAAAGTGGCACGTTGAAAAGGCCTATTTTTCTCTTTTTGCACCTTGAAGTGACAGGATGAGCTATTGTCTCCATCATTTATCACGTTCACACTCGTGTACTTTCCACTTCCCGAGCTGTCCAGCGCAAACAGCGAATTTTCTTTTGTTTCTTCTTGTCAAGCGAACACGGTGTAGTGAGCAGCACGACGTAGCAGTATGAACGGCTCGCATGCTAAGCATTGTCCTAATTAGGCTTAAGGACATGAATAATAAAAAATTATAATAAATGTGCAATTTCAGCGCTGGGTGGTTTCAATCCGTCAAGTGACTTCTTACTTGCGAGCGCCTTGCGTATCCTCGGGTCGTGCGTTCAGCCTATAGACACCGTTCGCCTCAACACGCGACAGAGAGAGTTACTGCTCGGAAGGCAACCGGTGTTTGTTATGCGCAGCCCAATCCTAAACCCTAGTCTGGAGAAAAGGCGAGAACAGCGCGACACGTCTGTATACTACAATGAGCGGGGAGGGTAAACAACAAGAGGGAAGGCAGGGAGGTTAACCAGGCACATGCCCGGTTTGCTACCCTACGCTGGGGGAATAGGAAGGGGGCATAAAGATGAGAGAGAGACAGGAAAGAGAAGAGAAAAAGGGAGAGAGAGAAAAAAGAAAAAAAGGAGGATTGTCAGTCAATCGGCTGGCGCGTATGCAGCGGTGGCACTACACAAAAGTTAAAGGTGGTCACTTAGGCCTGTAGTCCTCAAAAAGCACAAGACAGCTTTGACTGCTTTTCGAGCCGACGAAAGGCGATGACGGTAGCATCTGCACAGAGAGTGGCCGATTGTCCAATTGTCGCAATGCGTCCGAAAGCTTCTGTCTTTCAGAGGCAAATCGAGGGCAATGGCATATCAGATGGTCGATGTCTTCTTTGGTGCAGCAGATTTCGCATTCCGCATTGTCGGTCAATCCGATGAGGGTTCTATATGCTTTTGTGAAGGCAACCCCCAACCAAAGGCGACAAAGAAGTGAAGCTTCATGTCGACGAAGTCCGGATGGAGGTCGAAGTTCAAGTCGAAGGTTTATTTGGTATAGTCTCGTACGTCTTATGCTTGGGGTGTTCCACTCCTGCAGACTCAGACTACGTGCCACGTGACGAAGTTGCTTTGCAGCGTCAGTCCTTGACAAAGGAATCAGAAGGATGTGTTCTTCTTGGTGCGATGTGCGAGCTGCGTTGTCTGCGGAATCATTGCCACTGATCCCACAATGGCCAGGAAGCCACTGAAACTTGACCTCGTGGCCTGTTTCTGTGACGTGGTGAACGAGCTTGACAACTTCGTAAGTTAATTGTTCATGGCAACCTCGTCGAAGGACTGACTGCATGCTCTGTAGGGCTGGTTTTGAGTCGGAAAACACAGCCCATTTACTCGGTCTTTGGGATTTGATGTACTCTAAGGCGCCACGCAAAGCCGCAAGTTCTGCCGCTGTGGACGTAGTGGCATGTGACAGTTTGATTCGCAGAGTGATTCCCCTAGCTGGAATCACCACGGCACCACCAGAACCAGACGCTGTGGTTGAACCATCGGTGTATATGTGCACGTGGTTGTTGTACGTTTCGTGCAGATGGCTCAAGCTCAATTGTTTTAGGGCTGATGAAGGCAAATTTGATTTTTTCTGTATTCCTGGAATTGAAATACGTACTTGTGGAAGTGCCAGGCACCACGGAGGATACACCAGTTTCTCAGCAGGCGTAAAACCTGACGTAAACGACGCACGATGAGCACAGACAATTGCACTAAATTTCGTGCGGGGCCTCTCAGTAGCGAGGGTTGCCAAGTGGTGGGAAGGATTCCTAGCATGTTGCCTGAGGTACGTACGCATCGTTTCAATGGTGATGTGCGTCTTGATCGAGTAGTCCTGTGCAATGGCAATTGTTTCAGCTGTCAATGCGCAGCGGGGTAAACCAAGGCATATCCTAAGCGCTTAGGCTTGAATATTTTGGATTGTGCGCAGGTTCGTTTTGCACGTGTTAGATATAACAGGTAGGCTATACCGCGTAAATCCAGTAAATAATACCTTGTACAGCTGTAACATAGACTCGACAGACATTCCCCAACTTTTCCCAGCAAGAAACTTGAATAAGTGACAAATGGCAGTCAGCCGCTTTTTCACGTAGTTTACGTGGGGTGTCCAAGGCAGGTTTCGGTCGATTACGACTCCCAAGAACCTGTGACTTCGGCTGCATGACACCAACTGCCCGTTAATTGATATGCCGTAAGCGGACATTGGTTTTCTGGTGAAGGCCACGACTGCACACTTCTCACTTGCGATTTCAAGCCCTTGTTTGCGTAAGTGGTACGATGTCACTGATGCTGCCTTCTGAAGTCGAGCGCGAAGTTGAAGTCGAGTCACACCTGATGTTCACACACAGATGTCATCAGCATAAATGGAAAGTCGTACACTGCTTGGTTGCTTGCCAACTAGTTCAATCAGTGTTAGGTTGAACAGCGTCGGGCTTAGCACTCCGCCTCGCGGGACTCCTCGGCTGCAGTAATACTGGGGTGTCGGGCCATTCTCTGTCTGCACGTGTAATGCTCTATTCTGTAGGTAGCTCTGAACCCACGTATATATCCTGCCACCGAGTCCCACTCCTTCTAGTGCGCTGAGAATGGCTTCGTGGGTGACATTGTCGTAGGCCCCTTTAACGTCAAGAAACAGAGCAGCAGATAACCGTTTGCAGGCCTTCTGGTGTTCTACATATGTCACCAAGTCAACTACATTGTCAATTGACGAGCGGCCTCGTCTGAACCCGGACATGGCATCTGGATATATTTCGTAGAACTCTAAGTACCACTCCAGACGCTTTAAAATCATTCTTTCCATAACTTTTCCCACACAGCTCGCGAGGGCAATCGGGCGGTAAGAGGAAATGTCCAAGGGTGACTTGCCGGCTTTGAGAAGTGGAATCAGGCGACTTGACTTCCATTCCTGTGGAACCATGCCAGTTTGCCAGGAGTCGTTGTACAGCTGCAAGAGTGCCTGCCGAGCTTGATCTCCTAGGTGACACATAGCGCGGTAAGTGATGCCGTCGGGTCCTGGCGCTGAAGAACGTCTACACAAAGCAAGTGCAGCCTTTAGTTCGTCCATTGAAAACGGAATCTCCATTCGGGGATCACGTGAGGATACAGAAAAGTCGGGCGTCTTTGTCCCAGTTGAATTTGAGCCGCAGGCAATCCTTCGACAGAAGGAATCTGCGACATCAATCTCTTCGCAGCGTAAGTTAAGTGCCAGAGATTTTAATGGGTAGCGCTGAGTAATTGGGTTACGAAGACCCCGGAGTGTTCTCCAGATTAGTGACAGAGGCTTTCTGGGATCCAAAGACTCGCAAAAAGATACCCATCGTTGCTTGTCCAACTTGTCCATGTGACGCTGTATTTTCTTTTGTGTGCGTCTGGCCACTCTCAGATCATCAAGTGACCTCGTGCGTCTATAACGTCGTTTTGCACGAATCGCTCGGAGTTTCTCGAGATCAATGTCCATATCAGTGCGAGATGAGCTCACCGGAAGCGAACGCGTCGTTGACTGTAGGGCACTCTTTATTGCGTCCTTTAGGTTGAAAGGTGAGGCGCCAACATAGTCTTCCATGATTAACTTGTATTTTTGCCAATCGGTGCACTGGACGGCTCTGGAGGACTTGAGACTTAGAAAGCCGTCAATCTTCAGGTATGTTGGGATGTGGTCACTAACCCTTGTTTCCAAATCCGAAAACCAGTGCACTCTGCGTGTGAACGAGTGTGAGACGAAAGTGAGGTCCAGGCAACTGCTATAGGCCAATCCGCGCAGATAAGTAGGGCTGCCGTCATTCACGAGGATAAGTTCACATTCAGAAGCGAAAGACACTAACTGTCTACCTCCAGTGTTGACCCTGGAGCTTCCCCATAAGTAGTGGTGGGCATTGAAGTCACCAGTTATCACCCATCGCTGCAGAGTTGAATTCAAAATTCCGCGCAAGCGCTCTCGGTCTAGACGACTTGATGGATGTAAATAGGCTCCGATGATGGTGAATGTGGTCTTCTTGTTTTTTACTGTTAGGCAAACGTACTGGTTTTCTTCGTCAGGGGGTACAGGGTGATGAACATAAGTTAAGTCGCGCCGTATGAACACAATGACCTTGCTGCGCTCTCCGTGGGTAGAAGACATAAAGCACTCATATCCAGACAGTCTCATCTGGGCTGAGAGGTTCGGCTCACAAATCACAATTATGGAGAACTGGTTCGTGAATACATATTGCCGGAACTCGGACATACGCACCCTAACTCCTCTGGCATTCCACTGAAGGACAGATGCGTTCTTGACCTCCTCGCGAAAGGATAACATGTTGCGGGCCATCATTTTACCTTAGAGCTGCAAGCACCGGACTCAAAGTGTCCAGCACTTGGAGTGCGCTCTGCGCTGATGGGGTGTTCATGTTGCTTAGGAGCATGCGCATTGCGCTCATAAGGGTCTGCAACATGTTGATGACCTGGTGATATTCAGTTGTCTTTTCATCAGTGGTTCGTGATGGCATCGAGGTTGGCGGGGATTGATGCACCTCTGAAACAGGCTGTGTTCGTGGAAGTGATGGCCACTCTTCACGAAGTGGGAATCTTGACCCTGATTCTGTTTTCGGTGTATCTGTCTTCGCAGAGCTTGACGATGGGGGCCAGTTCTTCTTGCTTGAGATGACGGGTCTCTATCGGCAGATGCCACGTTGCGTGATGATCTTCTGTGGCGACGCCGATGTCGCCTGACAGTAGCAGTGGCTTCCCTGTGCGTTGAATTGTGGCGCACCATGCGTTTCAGCACCGCGCGTTCATTTCTCACTCGTGAGCAATTTTTAGACGACGCTTTATGAGCGCCGTGGCAATTGGAGCATTTGAACGCAGTTGCGTGGCAGGCGTCTTCTGAATGAGGTTCGGCACACCGCGGGCACACGACATTGCTGGTACATACTCCTTTGACATGTCCCGTCTTGAAACATCTGAAGCATTGTAGGGGCTTCGGTATGTATGGACGGACCTGATGGCGAACGTGGCCAACTTTGACGTATGGGGGAAGACTGCCTCCCTCAAAAACAATCTTCAGGCATCGTGACTGACCAAGCCTTTTGATGTGCTTGATGAGGATGTCGTCTGTAGTTGGCTTTATCAAGATTGAGAAATCGTCAGCGGGAATGGAAATGTCCACGTCATAAATTACGCCAACACTGCCCTTACAGTCAGTGGGGATCACTGATTTAACTGTGACTCTGTCGATTTCCGAGATGTTCTGTAGGCTTTGCAGCGCACTACGGTGTAGAACATCAACTGCCAGAATATTCTTCCGTGAGTTGATCCTGACGTCTTTAATTTCATTTGGAGCGAGTCCTTCGAGGTATGCAGAGAGGACTTGCCTGTTAAGCCGCCGTAGGTTGGCTGAAGGGTCCACAGCCATGAAGAGTATAGTGTGTGGCCAACGCTGCGCGGTAGCCTGCACGGTGGATATACTCGTCGTCGACGATGTTCGTAGCAGTCTTCTTTTTGCATTGCGGCTCATGACGACTGTGTAGTCGTCATCCGATGACTCGAAACCGTCGGAATAGAGCTCCGTTGCCTAGCTGTCTGTGCCACTTGAGGTGGTCCCACGTTTCCTAGCCGCTGTCAGACGTAGCGGTTGTCCATCTCGAAAATCCTGAAAGGCTTTTTCATCCATTCTCGCAAGGAGGGAGCAGCAGCTCCCAGAATTTGCGGTAAAACAAATAGAAAATTTTCGTATACTACAATCGTGTTCAATACGTGTTTGAGCTAGCACTGGTGCGATTCGTGGATTGAACTCTCCATTTTCGCAGGATTCTCTCGATTCTCTGCTCTGCTTGGCCTTTGAGGAAGATTGAAAACCCTTACTTTCTTCTTTTTTTTGCGTAACTGTTAACGGCTAGACGGTAGAAAATGTGGTGGTCCGTGACGGTGCAGGAACGATAATGGACAACAATGCCATCATACACTTCCTCGAAGAGCTTCCGTACATGAATTAGTTGCTATTTGTTTATTTATTTATTTATTTATTTATTATTACTGGATGGCTTAGATGGGTCATGCAGGAGGGAAAAGTACCAGGAAAAAGTACAAAGTTCGCACGGTATCAACATAAATGCACGAAGAGGATCATTACAGAGTGAAGCTATGAACTAGTCAAGTACACTGAAAAATTCTGTACAGAAAAAGAAAACGCACTATGCAAAAATAATTGAATAGCAAAAGTGCCTTATCAAAGCACAAATGCTGCAGAAAACAAATCGAAGATTGTTTTGATAGAGAAATGACTTAGTTTAAGTAGTAGTGAATGTGACAAAGTTCATGCTGATCAGTCTACTAAGAGGTATAGGCTGTTTCAATCAGTTACTGTTGAGTGAAAATAAGAATACCTAAAGAGGTTAGTTATAGTACTATAAAGCATTCAAGTTTGAGGTTTTGTTATCAAATATAGCTTGGCATGGCGCCCGCCACAGCACGAATCACTACTAATTAAATTATATATATCCTTTAGATATCCGTTTTGCTATTGGGACTAAACTCAACAGTGGAAGAATGCGTATCTTGATTGTTATGGTGATATCAAAAGCGACGACAGAAGACATTTCGATAGATCTCATCTTGAAATAAGCACCGGGGCAACACTAGCCAGTTTCGCTGGATAATTTTCATGGAATGAATGGGCGTGGATGGAAGTTTTCTCGGGCGTCGTCACCCAAAAACCACGGTTCGACATAAGCGACATGCATCTAGCAAAGCCAATGTCGTGTCCACAGGCTCTTACGTTTTTCCAATTGGGCGATTTTGAAAAACACCGTTTCGCCGAACTAAACTGGGCCTGATTTTCGTGGAGTTCATATAGTATTCGGCTTCCAATTCCACTAATACATTCACTGCTACGACTTTTTCCGCGGTTATCGACGTGACTGATAATCTTCTTAATTTAATTGTGTCGACGAGACGCAAGTGTATTGTATGGCACGACGCAATTTTGCTTTTAGAGCCGAGCTGTTTCTCTCGAGGTTTTCCGTGTGCGTAGATAGAAAATTATTCGCAATGTTCATAGACTGTCGCGCCACCTAGTGGAGTTCAGGAGCGTCCTCTCAAGCATTATGAGTAGGCAGATGCTCCCAACGCTCCCTTGTTCGGGGGTACTAGCCTCAGTGTGAACGCGTTAGCAAGAAACGAACACAAACAACTTTGTATGGTGCGTGCATCCGGGAATATACGGGACCTTCGATGACACACTAAATCTCATACGTTCTTGCGTGACACGAAGTTTTCGTGAAAATACGTGGCAACTCGTGCTTTCAATTATGGCCCGCAGAGTTTACATATCAGCTTCGCGGGATTTTCTATCGCCACTTTGGATAGGTAAACGTTAATTTCTGACCATTTCAGTTAAAACTCACCTGGTGTTACGTGCGCATAGCATTCGTCAGTGATTTTGTGGTGAATGAGTACCATAACATTCATTGCAAGGTAAAAGTAGTGCAGGCCACGATTTGCACTTCCAAACCTTGTCCTACGCTGCACCGCGTGTGTTTTTTTTACGTTCATTATTACATGGCAGCACACTGCAAGCGATTCCTTTCTTGCGTGGTATCGGAGAGAAATGTTTTCTGTACCCCCTCGATAAACGTGGCGAGTGACACCGTGTTGGGGTTGTGCAATGACGCGTTGTTGATTCCATCAAAGCCATTCGGCGGAGAGAATTGCTCAGAGTACTTTCAGCAGTGATGCTCAAAGCAACCGTCTCGACGTCGAGGATTTTTCACTGGACGTAGATGGTTTTAACGCGCTCAGAATTATCATGACAGCAACAATGAGCGATCAGCTGCTAGCTCACGAGCAGCGAGTTGCACTTCCCGCCCTGTCGTGCGTTAATGTTTTTTTACGCTCGTAAGTCACTTTGATTGTATTCATTGTATAATATCTTTTAGCAAGCTCAAAATAAAATAAAAAAACCATGTTTTTTCTTGGGCAATAGTTGTAGCTCAATTATAGTGAATATTGCAGAACACCGCATGCCACCAGTACGCTCGAGCTCGACCAGCGAAGCGAAATGGTTAGAGCAATGAAATATGCAATTACGACTACAGTCCACGCCACCTTCTCCTGCACTTCACCACTGCCGTCCAAACGACGTTGTTGTTCAACAAATTTTCACAATTTTGACGTTTCCAATAGAGATATGCGTGTATTTGTTTCGATATTCTTGTTTCGATCGCGCCGATGAAACCTGCAGCGTCCGAGCGCAGCCAATTGGACCGTCTTGGAGTCTGATCATAGCTTTGACACAAGCGCTACTAAATGGGAAGTTTAAATCTTGTGTACCGTTTAAGAAGCAGCTGAATGATGCTTACAGCGCAAGTAATGACGATGGCGTAATATGTTTGCAAACCATCACTATGGTTTGAACATTAGGACGTGTGCAGCCGCAACCGCACGCTATTCGCTAGTGGTCTACTATTGCGGCAAATTCGTCAGGCAGGCTCAGCACAAATTACTTTGGAGTACCGTTCAGTCCATACTTGAATTCTGGTTTGCGCAGTTTTCTGTAGCACACACACTACGCAAAGCGTCGTTGATACATGGTCAATTAGCTGACACAACCACTCTTTGCACTGCGGCGAACAATGAGGTAGCGAACATACAGCAGTTTCTATAGTTTGGGAAAGTACTTTGGCCCGATATACATTCATTTGGCGATCAAAAGTTTATCCGGTGAAAGTGGCATGGGAGTACATCCGCGCGTCCTCTCTTTTCCTATGCAAGTTCACGGGTTGATCATCCCTCCACAGCCAACTTCGATTTCACGGCGCACCAACAATAGGCCGTGGGCATTGCATATTTTACCTTGAATATGGACACGCTATCTTCATAGTCTTCTTCATCTTCTTTCGCTTCGTTACTATCAAACGTGCGCTAACTTTTCGGCCATGAGACGAAATAACTCTGATGGGCGAGAGAAACAGGAGAGAGAAAACGAAATATAAAAGAAGACAAAGACGCAAATTCTTAGCGAGGCGAGATTTCAACCAGCATACCTAATTCGATGGCCGGCGTTGTAACCACTCGGTTCTCTAGGAGCTCAGGAAAGCGTAGCAGTGTCTTCTACAGCACAGTGATAGCGTGCTGTTTCCTGTAGTACAGTATAAAGCGCTGTAATCACTCTACGATACAGTTTAGCAAGGGGCAGAAAAAGGAAGACTGAGGAACACGAGGCCCGTTGTAATGTTGAGGAGGGGGGAAAGAGAAGATCATAGCACGGAAACAGAGAGTGAGAAGTAGAGAGAATCAAATGGATACATGGAAAGAAATAGATAGATACATAGGAAAAAATAGATAGAAAGAAATAGATAGGTAGAAATAGATAGGTAGAAATAGATGGATAGAAATAGATGGATAGAAATAGATGGATAGAAATAGATAGATAGAAATAGATAGATATAAATAGATAGATCGAAATCGATACATAGAAATAGATACATACAAATAGATAGATACATAGAAATAGATAGATACATAGAAATATATAGATAGATAGAAAGATAGATAGATAGATAGATAGATAGATAGATAGATAGATAGAGAGATAGATAGATAGATAGATAGATAGATAGATAGATAGATAGATAGATAGATAGATAGATAGATAGATAGATAGATAGATAGATAGATAGATAGATAGATAGATAGGAGTTACGCAATACTTACCCACTCGTTTCACAACTCGGAAGTTGTGGCGCCGGGTTGTTCTTTTGACGATTATAAAACGAGCCGTTACTCATATTACCATGATTCTTTTCCCGACATAGCGCCTGCCTAAGGCCAGATCGGAAACGAGTTCCATACACCAGCGTGGCCCAGATGAACTGCTAAATGTTATGAATGAATTATGTCATTTGAAACCATTTTAAGTATGTGAGGCAAATGGCTCATCTGCCTCGAAGCCGTGGAAGTGAGCTAGAAGCTCAGTCCGAGTGTGTTTGCTGTTGTTTGAATGTTACATGCTGCAATAAAGAAAAAAAGTACCGGCGTGGCCCAGTAGTAGAATACTGGCCTGACACGCAGGCGACCCGGGCTCTAATCCCAATCTGTTCTTGGTACTTTTTTTATGTACTACTAAGTTCTTTTTTCTTATTTTGTGTGATAGTACTTACGGACACCGGCGGCGGCGGCATACAACTACGGCGCCGCACGTGAACCGCGTTGTGTTATCATAAGAGATTCCGCTGTGAACAAGCGTACACAGAAGTGTTTGCACCCACACGTTAACATACCACTGTCTATGCATATGTTCATGAGGAGGGTGCGGAGTCAGTGTGGGCGCACGATCGTCCACCACTAGCTGAGTCGTTGTATGGTCGTAGCCAAACCACCACCATTAGCCTCAAGGAGTGGACGAAAAGAATAGCGCCTGTCGTAAGGCAGTGCCATCTGTAGGCGCTGGAGTGAGGCCCTCACAGTTCGCAAGCAAGTGTTCGGTGGTCTCTTCCTTGGCGCCACACACACCCGGCACGTTGTGTCACCCACGTGTTGATCGAAGCGCCGGTGATATGCTAGAGTTCTGAGAGATCCGGCTCTTGTTTCGAAGAAAAGGCAGCTAGGTACACTGTTGAAAAAGAGGTTTTAACGTGGTTTTCTTGTCTCTGTTTCAAGTAGATCCTCAGTGTACTCTTCTGTTTTGTGCCTCGCCGCCACATGTCAGTCTTGGCCAGTCGTACCGGAGGCTTGACTGTTTTGGCCCACTTTCGATCTGTGTGTTCCTGCTCAGGGTTCACGTAGAAGCCATATTTTCCGCTGCGATATTGCCGCCTTTTTACCCATATGATCTGGACGCCGTGTCGGTGTATGTAATCAAAGATTCACCGTGCCCAGCGTTGTGGCTGCATAAAGCGTAATCGCCCTTCTTATGGCAGCTTTCTGCGTACCTCTCGCGCTTTGAAACAAGACCAAACAGGTTGTCCTGGACTGCCTCGTTGGCATCGCGGCCGTGGCAGCCCAGGGCCAGTCGCCCTGTGGCTCGCTCACTACGTTCAAGCCACTGCCGGATCTGCACAGTGGGGAAAATGACTGCATTGGCAAAAGTGAGTGCCAGCACGTGTACAGCCTTCCATAGTTCGCGAACCATAATAGGATGATTGCAACCTCAGAGGCACCTCCTACGTAGTACTTGGCCGGCCCTCTGGGCTGATTCTCTCAGGTGCCTTTCATGATGTGCTGTATAGTCAGGCTGTGTACAGAAGTTCACCCCGAGGTATCGGTACTTAGATGTTTAAGGGAGCTGTCCTTAACCTGGTAATGTCGGCAAACAAGGAAGCATTCGGTCAGAGAACTCGACCACTGCCGATTTCTTGGTGTTGAACTGTAGTCCCAATGACACCAAATTATCAGCAGATGAGGTAATGAGCGTATGCAGGTCGCCACTGTTTCTCGCCAGGACCACAATGTCGTCAGAGTATATGAGTCCCGACAAGGTTTGCTTTTCTTTGAGCGCATCGCTTAGGCGCTCCACTACAAACCCCGACTCGGGGGCTAGTGTTATCTTAGTTGAAATACTCTGATGAAATACCTAGATTGCCCAAAATAGGAGTCCGTGCTATTTGTTTTTGTCGACATACGGTTGCGAGTTGCTTGAGAGACTAAATGAGGGCGTGCTTAAGCTTTGTCTTTAAGAGTTAAACACAATAGCGATATCCCGTTCGTAGTGCGTACTTCTAACACTTAGTGAATGAGGTATTTTCGAAAATTACTGTGCACCCACTACGTGGTCTTGAGGAAACAGGTGCAGCAGCGTGTGTGCCTTTTGTAATGGTTTTAAACAATGAAATCAATGTGATAATGCCGTGTTCTTTCATGCGATGGCAATGCACGATTGTACGACGCATTATTCTTAATTATTTCTTACATTATTTCATGTTGTACTGTTAAATATCACACACAGTACACACATACATGTTTCACAGTACATGTTATACTGTGAAAAAACCCGTGTATTTGTGAAGCCTGAAAGTTGATATCATGGCATTTCCAAGCCGAGGAAGTTATTTTTACTGTGTTCACCCCCAGTCGTGTGGCTCTGTGGTAAAACACCCAATTGCCTCGCAAAAAACCCAGGTCTATCTCCGCTAAGAACCCAGAATATTTATTTATTTGTAATTTATTTGCGTTACGCTATTCTCTATTTTCCAGTCACGCACAAGATGATTTATCGTTCACAACCAATGATGCCGACGCCGACTCCGCAATTTCTGCCAAACGAGCGCTTTAACGCTATCGCGCCAATATACGTTCACGAACTCACGTTGGCAGGTCGCGGGATCGTATCCCGGTTGTGGCGGCTGGATTTCTGATGGAGGCGGAAATCCTGTAGGCCTGTGTGTTCAGATTTGGGTGCACGTTAGAGAACCCCAGGTGGTCAAAATTTCCGGGGCCTTACTACGGCGTCTCTCATATTCATATGGTGGTTTTAGGGCGTTAAACCCCACATATCAATCAATCAATCAATCCACGTTCAAAGACGAGGGAGTGGTTTCTCTCACGTTTGCTACCCGCCATACAGGCAATATCTCCTCCTCACCACCTTTGTCTTAACAACCTGCCTACAATATCAGCACCAAGCGCTGAGCCAATCAGGACTTCGCGCTTGTCGGCTACACGCTGGTACGTGCGTTTGCGCAGTTCGAAACGCACAAAACAAAGTGAAATCAGTTGATCGTGCACAATAGCCATGCTAGACAAAGAGCTTCTTTGATTTACCAACACCCGGACCACTCGTCCGTGGTCCGCCGTGCCGCGGCTCATAGGTAACTGCATCGCATGACGCCGTTATCACGTCATCCAAAAGTGTTGAGTGGTCTGCGGGGCATCGGCGAACTGCGCGCATGAAATTCTGGCCGCAACCAGTGTGGTGTATGCCGCGCCACCTCCTCCGTAAATGGATGAAACGCCGGCCTCAACGCCGACCCGATCCCGACCTCAACGCCTGCGAGATCACGCATGAAATTTATTTACGTTGCGACACAACTTACCATGAGCAAACTAAAGGAGCGTTCCGCCTCCGTGGAAGCGTGCTCGGCTACTCACCCGATGGTAGCGGATTCGATCCCGGCAGCAGCTGTCGCATTTCCATGAAGGTGATATGGTAGGGGCCCGTTTAGTGTGCGATGTCAGTGCAGGTCAATGAGGAACACAAGCCGGCCGAAACTAGCGAAGCCCTCCTCGACGGTGCCTCACATAATTATATCATGTTTTTCGGACGTGAGACCCCCCAACAACAACAACAACAACAACAACAAAAATGATAATTATTATTATTATTATTATTATTATTATTATTATTATTATTATTATTATTATTATTATTATTATTATTATTATTATTATTATTATTATTATTATTATTATTATTAGCCAAGAGGAGCGAGCGCGGACCTAAGCGATGCTTGGGTGTTCCGTAATTATTTAGGGGCAAGTCACCTTTGGGTGGCGGCTTGTCCGTTCATGGTGTCTAGTCTCACGGCATGGAACCGTGTGTATAGAAATCCGTCGCTATATTTGAAACATGTTACGGTGTCAATCACGATTACAAAGGCTCAGATAGAAGTCATATGCAGCAGATGAACAACCTCAAAATATATTATTTCCAAATACATAGAAAAATATTTGAAGTCACCATTTTGCCGACAAAATCAAGTTGGGCTATCGCAGTTTTTAAGGATGAGCGTAGTGGCAAGTGGAAGGTGTTGATCGGTTCTACGACGCACATCGACTACGACAATTATCATCCACTTTACATAGTTCTCTAAATCGTTAAACACTTTTTCTAAACACACATAGTTGAGTACTAGGTACTCCAAATCGTTAAACATTTTTTCTAAACACACGTGATTTCGGGCCCCCTCGGGACGGCTTTAAGCTCTCCCATAGTAGAGTGCTCTGTGCTCTGAATCGTTACCCCCTTTTTCGAACCCCTCCCCCCCCCCCCCCCCCCCGATTTCGGGCCTCGATAGCAGTGTAGCAAGGGCCTACGGGACGGCTTTTTGCTCTCCCTTAGTAGAGTACCTGGTACTCTAAATTGTTAGCAACATTTTACAAACACACATTTCGAGTACTTAGTTCTCGAAATCGTTAACAACTTTTCTAAACACGTGTTCTAGTAGGAATATTTTGAGGACCAAGGAACGGTTTTATGCTCTCCCATGGTAGAGTACCTATACTCGGCGAGGAGTTTCTGTGGCAGCACAGCCAAGGCTACGATGCCCAAGCACGCATTCTTTTACTACGCTTCAGCATGTATGTAGTCTACGAGCGCTAACTTTTGTAGACAGCATAGCATAATGAGAAATATCAAAAGAAAATATCTAAATATCATGTTCAAAATTATTTGAGAAGCATCACTCACGAATGTTTTTCGTTCTTTGCAGTGTATAGTTTTCTGGTTTTCTGGTGCCATTCCACCTTTTAAATGCAAAGCGTTTCTTAGCGAAATTCAGTGACATTCATCGTATCTATCTATCTATCTATCTATCTATCTATCTATCTATCTATCTATCTATCTATCTATCTATCTATCTATCTATCTATCTATCTATCTATCTATCTGTCTGTCTGTCTGTCTGTCTGTCTGTCTGTCTGTCTGTCTGTCTGTCTGTCTGTCTGTCTGTCTGTCTGTCTGTCTGTCTGTCTGTCTGTCTGTCTGTCTGTCTGTCTGTCTGTCTGTCTGTCTGTCTGTCTTGCCGCCTACGACATTTAGCTCTCCTGGCCTCCTTCCTTCCTGGCCGTTTGGATAATGGTATCGATACCCAACTTGGTATGGCATAACATGACTGCATGAAGAACATGTTTGACTAGTCAGAACATGAAAATCATGGCATGTATGTCATTAACGTCATGATTTACATTTCATGGCCTTGGTCCTCTTGCGGTGGTTTCGTTCACATGTTGTAAAACTGGTATGGTATGACATCATTGCTTGAGAAACACAAGCGATAGACCCTAACATAAGACTAATGACATGCGTGTCATGTAATAACTCGACTACATGCCACGCTAACGATGCGTTCGTGGCCATTTAGCTAGCGTCACATATACAAATTTTGGTGTTACGGTACGTGAATGGATGACGAAGGTATAAGACTAGTGCAAAAATAATAAGCATAATATGCGTGTCATGTAACAACATGACTAAATGCTACACTCATGATGCGCTCGCGGCCGTTTCGCTAGCTTCACATATACCCAATTCGGTATTACGTGGCGCGAACGGGTGACATAGGTAAATGACACATCCATACACGATAAACACGACATGCGTGTCATGAAAGAACATGACTACATGCGATACTCATGATGCGCTCGCGGCCTTTTTACTAGCATCACGTACACCAAAGTTGGCATTACGTGACGCCAATGGATGACGAAGGTATGTGACTGGTGCAAACACAATAAACATTAGATGCGTGTCACATGAGAACATGACTACGTGCTACAGTCAATGCGCCACTACACTACAACGTGACCTGGTGCGCGTGCGTGCCGGCGTTTGTTTTGTCGCGCCAGCGTTGCCACCCCAGGCGCCGGTCTTGCCATGTACTCGCAGGCGTGCGCCGCGCTGCGTTCCTTTGACGCATGCGCATTTCAGCACCTCCGGCGTCGCTCCGTCTGGGAAGAGGCAGATGCAGTGCTGCGTGGGTAACGCATTGGCGCCAAATGCAGCATGTCGCATTTCGCGCCGGTTTTCATCGAGCCGCGCTGAAGGACGCTGGTCGCACTTTGCGTCAGTTTATACAGCAGAACCAACGCCTCCTCTAGATTATGCCTGAGGAATGACTCGCGCTCCCAGCGGAGTTGGCCTGCCTTCAGTTTTAAACAAGATCCGCGCGGTGGCGCTCGCGACCGACACTATTATCACGGCGACTGGCGGTACCAGTTAAGCGTTCTTCATCTGCGGCCGATAGGGGCGCGTCAGTCGAGAGTTGTTCGAGATCTGCAACTGTGCACCGCTGTTTCGGAGGCTATGCAAAGTGTTGCGTTGTTGCGCCGTCCGCCACAGTTGACGCTAGCGACCGAGAACATTTTCAAAATAAAGGAGGGAAAGGGTGTGGCAGCTGTTCTTTTTTTCCCATGCGGCAGGCATCTTCCGAGAGGAGGCGTTACCAGAACACTGCGAGCTCAGTGCATGCTGTCATATTGAAAAGCGCATGACGCCATCTGTTGCAATAGCGGCGAAGCAACACTCTCAAGTGCCAGGCGAGCAGACGCTCTGCAAATCAAACGCGAAACTTCAAGACTCGAGTCCAGCTGTGAGCATGTTTAGCGCTGTTCCTGTGCTAGAATTTTATGCTGATTTCGTGTGAAACGTCGAGGAGACCTTCCTAGACAGACCGGAATGTCTGCAGCACGTGCATTGCAGACGACAGAAGCAGCTTCGTCGGGTACGTACTATTGCGATTGAAAGAAGCGCGAACAGCGGGAACCGTTGCTTTCGACTCAGTCGAACTGTGGCGTGCCTCGGCTGTGACAAGGCCGAATTTGTGCTGCAAGCCAGCGTAAACGTAGCGCTAGAATCTGGTACCAACTTACGCTCATGCACCGCATGCGTGTCAATTGCCAGCCATGTCGGACACTCGGAACACACACGCGCCGCAAAAGTGCCGGCCAGAACAAGATAATAAAATGCTACGCTGACGCCGGCCGAAAGCATGTGTAGATTCGTCTAGTGACAGTCAAGGCATGTCGCAGTTCGGCCGAGTCGAAAGTCAAGCTTTCCGCGCTGCTCACGCATCGCGATAGTAGGCCGTTGCAGTTGTACCTAACACGTGCGGTGCATGCATCCACGCGTGAATCGTAATACGTATATCCTATATTATCGACTTGTGGCCTGCGAAAGAGTACGGCAATAGTTATGTGCCTCATACTACAGGCAGACTGCACGCAAACCGCTGCTGTAAAATGAAACATCTGGAGTCGCGCTTGAATAAACGCAGTAAGTACAGTTACTTGTATACTTCACTGGGCTCGTAGTTTTTCCTGCTGATGGCGATTATGTCCTATGGTGGTGGAGCTCGGCGTTTTTCGTTGTGGACGAAAATCTGTGCAATCGCAAAACGCCGTACCGACACGATTTCCCCGATGTGCTGTGAACTTCACAGGCAGTGCTCAGCAATCTCTTCCTCTTGCGCTGGTTCTTGTCGCATCAGATGACAGCGCGTTGGTACCCAGATGACATTTTATAAGTGGGCGCAGCGTGAACAGGCGCTTTTTCGCATTTCAAGCTCCCAGAGCCACTATATATACATTCCATGCTATAGCGAGGCGCGCCTTGGCAGTTGCAAACAAATTATCGCGTCTATGGCAGTGAGGTTATACCACCGAAGGCACCTGGATGCAAGAGTGGCGTGCTCTTGTCTATAGAGTGCTCGCTTTTTGCTAACGTATAGCGGTGCTGTGCCCAGCGTGGGCACGCGTCATTTTACGTTGCGGTACATTGGGTCCTTCATGATGCACTTGAGACCGTTACGCTAGCTCCACATACACCAAATTTGGTGCTACGTGACGTGAATGGATGACAAAGGTATATGACTGGTGCAAACATGATAATCATGAGACGCGTGTCATGTAAAAACATGACAAAATACCACGCTCATACCGTGCTCGCGGCCGTTTCGTTGGCTCTACGTATACTAAATTTAGCATCACGTGACGTGAATAATTGACGAAGGTAAACGACATATCAAAACATGATAATCATGACATTAAAGTCATGTGCGGCGTAATTTACCTCTAACTCGTAACGTTGGGATGATTTGAAAGTGACATATTAACCTTCCTCATTCGTGCATCGCATATCGTCGATTCCCACTGTACGTGGGATCTGCCAGTTTTTTCCTGTCCCGGTAAACAACGATGGCGTCACTCGCTTGCAGCAAGTTCACATCGCAGCTTTTGAGCGAGTATGAGTGCGTGTTTTTCAGGTGTTGATCAACGAAGACTGTGATGCGTCATAAAATATTTCTTTTCCCGCACAAGCAATCAACGAGCATTTGTGCAAACGATATCATCACCGGAAGCGGGACTCAAATCACTATAACCGCCTTGAAAGTGACACCGAAGACCTGCCAATCTTTAGCAAGACCAGCCGCTTGGAAGAAAAGGTACGGCTGGAAACTGTACGTAAAACCAATGACCCTTTTCCTAAATTGCGTTGCATACGTGGTCGGTGTTTCGGCTGCCTATTATTGTTCATACGATAGCGTTGAAGATCGCGTACCGTAACACCGCTCCCGTCAGCGTCTACGGAGGAAGTCGTTCACGCGTCTGCCTGGGTAACAGACGCGCTCATGTATATTACCTCGTTGATTGTGAAAGCAAAAACAAAAAAGGAACAGCGTTCGTGGCCGAGCAAAGACTGCGTTTCACCGACTTCAATTCAGGAACGTCAGACGCCCGCTCATGACCGATTGGTGTCAAGATTTCTGCTTCTCGTCGGTGCCTTCACGTCTGTTAAAAAATAACGTGAGCGTCTCGTGCATGTTCTTGCGTCTCTAAAAGAATGAAAACAATGATGCCTACCAAGTGTGCACTGGATTGGATTGGATAAACTTTTATTTGGTTGATCCTCCAAAACACAGATCACTGTGTGCACTGAAATTTAGGAAATGATTTGCTGGCCTTACTTTGTTCCGATCGCCCAGCACCTGCTCGGCCGTAGTTTTTTTTTCTCTTCTGAAATAAATCTCAACGTATCGAAAAATCTGATGTTCTTTCGCTTAGAAATGAACATGTTATTTATTTCTTCTCATTTAACTGTAAGATGTACTGCATGGTGGTCGTAAGAAAAAAAATGGTAGCATATCTACGGAGTGAATGATGGAGAGTGGGGCGAAGCATTCGTCCGACCATTCGTTCTTGCTTCCGTCCGTCCATGCGTCCGTCTGTGTGACCGTCCATCCACCCGTCCGTGCGTGCGTCTGTCTCTGCATTCGTCCATGCATCCGGCCCTGCGTGTGTTCATGCGTCCATTTATGCATCTGTCTGTCTGTCCGTTCATCCATCTATTCAACACTCCACGTACCACCATCTCGCATCTTGTCATCATATTGTTACGGGAAGGAGACTGACTCAAAGGGGTAGTTAGTCACCGATGTATTTACAGCCGGTTAGGCGAGCAGCGCCAGCCACACAGATTAGCTCGTGCCAGTCTATCTGCTTACTCTTCTTCAGCTCCATGCACTGGCACGTAGCATGACCCCCGGCGGTGGAAGCACCGTCCCGGTGCTTTAAAGGTCGTTATCTGACGCATTATTGTAGGGCTTGATCCGCGAGACGTGTACGATATCACTGGGCCGCATAGTAGATGATGATGGACATATGGGGCTGATCTCGTAGGTGACAGGTGTTACTTGACGCAGTATACGGTAGGGTCCCGTGTAATGAGACAGAAGTTTTTCGGATAGGCCCAGCCGACGATGAGGGGACCAGAGTAAAACGAGGGTACCGGGAGCGAAATGTACGTCTCTATGTTCCGCATCGTACCGGGCATTGGTTGGTTTGCGACGCCATCAGCCGAGCGCGAGCGAGCTGACGGGTATGATCGGCTCGCGCAATCGCGTCGCGGGCATACTCGCTGGTGGACGAGGTGTGAGCTGAGATGACTGTGTCCAGTGGTGAAGTCGGCTCTCTCCCGTACAATAAGTAGAACGGTGAAAAGCCCGCTGTGTCGTGACTGAATGTATTATACGCGAAAGTTGCGCAGGGTAAAGCAAGGTCCCAGTCTCGGTGGTCGAGCGACACGTACATAGCGAGCATATTTGTTAAAGTGCGGTTAAATCGTTCCGTGAGGTCGTTTGTTTGAGGCTGGTAAGCGGTTTTCAGTGTGTGTTGCGTGGAACAAAAACGCAGAATGTCGGTGATGACTTGAAATAAAAATGTACGGCCACGGTCTGTGAGAAGCTGTCTCGGAGTACCGTGAATCAATATAACGTCCCGTAACAAGAAGTCAGCGACGTCGGTTGCACAGCTGGTCGGTAGAGTTCGCGTAATAGCGTAGCGTGTAGCGTAGTCTGTAATAACGGCTATCCATTTGTTTCCCAATGTTGATGTGGGAAAAGGACCAAGCAGGTCTAACCCAACACGGTAAAATGGTTCCACGGGTATGTCAATTGGTTGAAGATGGCCAGCGGGTAGCAGCGACGGTGTCTTACGACGTTGGCATAGGTCACACGTGGCAACGTATCGGCGTACCGAACGAGCAAGGCCTGGCCAGAAAAAACGGCGCCGGACGCGCTCGCACGTGCGGGATACGCCAAGGTGTCCAGCCGTGGGAGCGTCATGAAGTTCACTGAGAACACAGCGGCGCAAATGCTTAGGCACAACAATGAGAAGGTCGGGCCCGTCTAGTCGGAAATTTCGACGGTATAGCACACCCTTTTGAATGACAAAGTAGCGGACGGAAGCATCATTTGTGGAGGATTTCATATGGCTGATGATGTCAAGCAGCTGTGAATCACGCTTCTGTTCTTCCCCAATATTAAGGAAGTCGGACACTGACAAGACAGAGTTCTCCGTGGGCTCGTCAATGTCCTCAGGATCGACGACAGGGTACCAGGAGAGGCAATCAGCATCACGGTGTAGGTGGCCAGAATTGTAGACCACCGAATAGGAAAACTCTTGCAGGCGCAAAGCCCAGCGACCAAGGCGGCCTGATGGATCTTTCAGAGAGTTGAGCCAGCAGAGTGCGTGGTGGTCGTTAATTACCAAAATGGGCGTCCGTATAGATAAGGTCGAAATTTCGCCACCGCCCATACAAGAGCGAACCACTCACGCTCTGTTATCGAATAGTTACGTTCAGGGGCGGATAGGAGGCGGCTGGCATATGCAATAACGCAATCATGGCCATGTTGTTTCTGAGCCAGCAGTGCACCAATGCTATGCCCACTTGCATCTGTACGGATTTCCGTAGGGGCAGCAGGGTTGAAGTGTGCCAGAATCGGAGGGGTAGTGAGAAGAGCGACGAGAGTCGAGAACGCAGATACCTCTTCGGAGCTCTATGAAAACGGGACTTCTTTCTTGAGGAGCTGCGTAAGCGGCCTCGCTATGTACGCAAAATTTTTCACGATGCGTCGGAAGTAGGAGCATAGTCCGATAAAGCTGCGTACATCCTTCGCAGATCATGGTACAGGAAAGTTTTTGACGGCGCTGATTTTTTCCGGGTCTGGTTGTACACCGTTGGCGTCTACTAAATGGCCAAGCACTGCGATTTGATGGCGTCCAAAGTGACATTTGGACGAGTTGAGCTGCAGGCCAGCGCGACGGAAGATTTCCAGGATGGCTGAGAGGCGCTCTATGTGAGTTTCAAATGTTGGTGAAAAGACGATGACGTCGTCCAAGTAGCACAAACAGGTGGACCATTTGAATCCTCTGAGCAGGGAGTCCATCATTCGTTCGAAGGTGGCTGGAGCGTTACAAAGGCCGAAGGGCATGACCTTGAACTGATATAGGCCATCGGGGGTGATGAAAGCCGTCTTTTCACGGTTCATTTCATCTACCTCTATTTGCCAGTAGCCGGAACGAAGGTCTATGAAGGAAAAATAGTGGGACCCATAGAGGCAATCAAGCGCATTATCTATTCGTGGCAGAGTCGACGTCTTTTTTGGTAATTTTGTTTAGGTGTCGATAATCCACACAGAAACGCCATGCACCATCTTTCTTGCAAACTAGCACTACAGGAGAAGCCCAAGGACTGCAGGATGGCTCAATGATGTCCTTGGCGAGCATTTTGTCGACCTTACTTTGGATGATGTGACGCTCGGCCGCCGACACCCGATATGGACGCCTATAGGATGCTCATTACCAGTGTTTATGCGGTGGCTCATACCGGTAGCTTTCCCCAACGGACGGCCGCTGATGTCAAAAACGTCGATATAGGACAGCAGAACCCGGTGGAGCTCATCAGTCTACTGCGGCGTTAAGTTGGGAGCGATCATCGAAGTAATAGCGCTGTGGGAGCAAGTGGCAGATTGATGTTGAGCATGGGGGTCAGAAGGAGCGGCCATCGCGAAAACATCTACCGTATTGTCTTCTAAGGTGAAGAGCAACACCAAAGAGATCCCTTGTGGCAAAACTTGAGGTGTCAAGCTAAAGTTGACAACTGGGAGGCACGCAGAATTTCCAGCGACGGACAGAATGGTGTGCGGTAATGTAATACCACGGCTTATGAGAACATCAGTGATAAGGGTCAGAACATAGTCACCGTCGGGAACTGGTGGTATTGAGACGAGCTCTATGTAGGTCAGTGTCTGTGGAGGGAGACGCGCGTGTCCCGTTGTGCAGAGGCGACTCGGCCGTCGTGTAAGAGGTAGGTTCTGTTGCGGGCAAGTGTAGACGGAGCGTACTGGTCGAACAGTCTATAAGGGCAGAATGCGCGGACAGGAAGTCGAGGCCTAAGATTACGTCGTGGGGGCATTCATCAAGGACGGTGAAGAGAACAACTGTGTGTCGATTCGCAATGCTCACACGAGTGGAGCACATTCCAACGATAGATGCTATTCCACCATCCGCAACACAGATGAACTGAGTGGTCGCAGGTGTGAGAACCTTCTTAAGCTTGCGGCGAAAATCACTCGTCATCACGGAAAGTTGGGCGCCGGTGTCGTCAAGAGCAGTGACATGTACGCCGTCTACTTGTACGTCTATGAGGTTCCGTTTTGTCGGTATCGTCAAAAAAGGATCTTCGGTCAGTCCGAGTGATGCAGCGCCACCTCCGGGGGCTGCAACGCTTAGTTTTCCGTCGGGGAACCTCGTGGGAAGGCGGGGAAAGATGGTCGACGGGGCTGTGGAGAACGAGAGTGGCGACGTCGGGGGGATGGAGAGCGGGAGTAGCGGTGTTCAGAAGCAGGTTCCGGGGCAAAATGGTCGCGGCTGGTCTCATGGCGATAGGCAGGACGTGCATAGAAGGGACGAGAAGACGGTTGTGCAGGAGGACCCCAGCCACTTCTGCAATGGCGAGAAATGTGCCCGATTCTGTGACACGAGAAGCATATCGGCTTGTCATCGTGTGTTCGCCATGCGGACGGATTACGGAACGTTGAGGGAGAGCCGGTCGGGAAGGGACGTGCAGGCGTGTATCGGGGCTGGTAGTCGGTGCGGGGAGGCGGTGAGATAGAGTGAATTCCCAAGCTGGCGATTTCCTGCCGGACGACTGCTTGAATGAGAGGCAACGTAATTGGCGGAGAGGGGTCAGGGGACGTTGGTCCCACCTTAGCTGGAGCAGCCGCTTCAAGCTCCGGCCTGACGATTCGCGTCAAGTTGTCACAGGTGTCTGGTGGATGATATGTGTCGAGACACGAGGACGTCGCAGTGGTGTTCGGGAGGCGCTGGAACTGATGGGAGATGCGTCTGCTTTTAGCTTGTTGGAACCAGCGGCATTCTTGAATGATCGCATCAACAGAAGACACATTGTTGAATACCAACAAGTTGAACGCATCGTCGGCGATACCCTTTAGGATATGCGCAACTTTTTGAGGTTCAGACATATTTTCGTCAGCTTGGTGGCATAGTGAAAGGACAGCCTGAATATAACCGATGTAGGGCTCCGTGGAAGATTGCGTGCGAGTCGACAACTCATTTCTCGCAGCTTCACGACGACCAGAGATGTAGCCAAAAAGCTCACGGATCTTTGCCTTGAAGCTGTCCCAGCTTGCTATGTCATGCTCGTGGTTATCAAACTAAACACGAGGGGTTCCGTCGAGATAAAAGATGACGTCTGCGAGCAGAAGAGTGGGATCCCACCTGTAAGTGGCGCTGACGCGTTCGTAGAGGCGTAGCCACTGGTCGACGTCGGAACCCTCGCTGCCCGAGAACACGCCGGGGTCTTTGAGCGCGGGAAGCGTCACGAAAGTTGTCGCGGGCGCTGGGTTGACAGGTCGGGCAGAAGGGGGAGCGACCGGAGAGGATGTAGCCGAGTCTAGAGTGGTCATGTTGTAAGCCGCGAGGAACCGTCCGCTTCGGAGCTCCGTGGCGAGGACGGGGATCGCACAACTCCAACAAATATGTTACGGGAAGGAGACTAACTCAGAGGGGTAGTTAGTCACCGATGTATTTACAGCCGGTTAGGCGAGCAGCGCCAGCAACACAGATTAGCTCGTGCCAGTCTATCTGCGTTCTCTTCTTCAGCTCCATGCACTGGAACGTAGCAATATATTCCCTATATAGAAGCACCGCCATCCAGCGGACATTCCGAGGACTAAACGGGAGGTGGCACACGCACACTTTCTTACGGCTTGCACTTCGGGTTTACTTCCCACCTGTAAACACCTCGAGTTCATACTATATACCAGTTCACTGTATTCATGGCACTGCGGGCGAACGCTCGCTAAACCTTTCTAAAACCAAGGAGGTTACGCCCAGCGAGTATAACGTAGCAACCTTTTCCTGTAGGATAGTGCTCAATGTACATGCCAATGGCTGCTAAAGGGAAATAAGAGACAGGAGAATTGGGCTTTTACTTTCTTACGGCTTGCGCTTCTCATCTACTTCCCACCTTTATCCACCTCGAGTTCATTCACGGTATATATCAGTTCATTGTATTAATGGCGCTGCGGCGCAACGCTCGCTAAACTTTTCTAAAACTAAGAAGGTTACACGTGGCGAGTATAACGTAGCAAACCTCTCTTGACAGATAGTGGTCAATGCACATGCCAATGGCTGCTAATGGAGATTGCAGTGTGCGTGTTAACTAAAAGCCGAATGCTCCTTTCTCTCATTCCCCATTAGCAGCCATTGGCACGTACATTGAGCACTATTTTTTTATTGTTCATCAGCGCACAGAAGAAATCTCTCCCGGCACGACCTTGGAGATCAAAGTTTTATACTTGTTACATACTACAACGGCTACGAGGGATGAATGGGTGCCGCTATAAGGCGCTTCGCCCCTAAAAGTGCATGTTAGATACGCTTGTGAAGTCGAAATCGCACGAAAACAGACTACTTGGCGCAGTAACACATGTGCAGAAGAAGCTTCGCCCACGTAGCTTTGGCTGTCCTGCCACAAAACGTTGTCGTGCAGTATTGTACTATAAGTTAACTTTTTCAGAACACACACTTTGTAGTACTATATTGAGGCCCAAGGGACGGTTTTGCGCTCTCCCATAGTAGAGCACGTAGTTACCCACTTTTTCGTTACCCACTTTTCATAAACGCATATTGTGAGGCCCAAGACACGGCTTTAAGGTCTATCATAGTAGAGTAATTTGCATTGGAAACACGTGGGACGACGTCGTAAAGGCGGCCGACGGGGCCATGCCAATCTCGCCCTTTTATTCTTTGGTTACAGCGTCCGACACGCCAGAAGGGTGAGTTCATTCTGTTCTCGCACTGCTCGAGCTCTGCGTGAGTGGCGCGAGAGGCGCGTCAGCCCCGCCATGGTGGTCTAGTTGCTAAAGTACTCGTCTGCTGACCCGCAGGTCTTGGGATGGAATCCCGGCTGCGGCGGCTGCATTTGCGATGAAGGCGGAAATGCTGTGGGCCCGTGTGCTCAGATTTGGGTGCACGTTATAGAACCCCAGGTGGTCAAAATTTCCGGAGTCCTCCAAAAGGGCCCTCACAAAAACCTAACCCGGCCCCAAGCACTTACATTAAGGCTTTTGCAAACGCGGATGTACCCTACTTTGAAAATGTTACACATCATGTACCCTGACCTATACCCAAGTAATCTTTGTCTACATTGTGAGGAAATAGCTTCATTAGAACACATGCTCTGGCAGCGCACCAAATTCGCTCATATATCGAACATCACCTCTGCCAGATGGGAGGCGGCAATCCGCAGCGCGTCCTTAGCAGATCAGCTCTGGGCTGTCTACGAAGCCCGCGAGGCGGCTGAGGAGCTTGGCATCTCAGTCTCCACGTGGGAGCTGCCCGCAACACAGTGATCTGTGTTTTGGAGGACCAAACAAAAGTTTATCCTATCCAATCCAATCCTCCAAAACGGCGTCTCTCACAATCATGTGGTGGCTTTGGGACGTTAAACCTCACATATCAAATCAGCGGGAGGTGCGGCGTGGTGGCTAAATAATAATGATGATAATGAATGCAATGATGATAAGTGCACTCGCTTAAAGTGCACTTAAGTTGCCACGTGTGACACGGGTATTAGCTTTTAGCGCTTCCGTCGGGACGAGAGAAGAGAGAATGCGTTGGCAGTGTGCGACAAATCTTTTATAACTCCGTTCGTACAAGACTGACTCTTAAAATATTTGCGGTGTTGAATACGTGAGGCAATAAGCTCTTCCAGTGGATTCATTCCGTGGTTACTAGAATAGGTGTTTCAGGGTCCCTTTATTGCGTAGTTCCTTGGTGTTGTGGGTGTTGGTAGCGTGTTTTCTGAAGTTAATGTCATTGACTCAGACATCAGGTTGATAGCAGCACCATATTAACTTATGAATTTGATCCCGAATATCACATCCCTGGAGCAATGTTCTATTATCTAGCTAGCTGGATAAGTCTGGTTATTGATGGTGACTCTTGCTGTGCAGACTCCAGTAGGCGTTATTAAATGACCTCCAGCTGTCCGAATTTCGGGGCCTTGCCATTCAGTCTTCACTTTCTTTAGCTTCGTCACAAGAGGACCACTGACGACGGAATAATCGGCTGCTGTGTCGACGAGAGTAGTGACTTTGTGGCCGTCGAGTAGTACGTCGAGGTCACTGGTTCGTCGTCGTGCGTTGCAGTTGCGTCGTAGCGTGTGATCACGGCTGCGGTGGTTTGTACCGCTGTTTAGGTGTTGCGTCATCAGGTATTCTTCTAGCCGCGAAGTTTTGACGTCGGGACTACATTGAGGTGACGTTGGGTTCTTGAAGATTCGTTGCGTTGTGGTAGTCGGCGGCGGAAGATCTTCGGCAGTTCGTCGTACAGCAGCCGCACTTCCTTCGGCTGCTGCCCTCAGTTTTCCGAGTACGGGCTCGGGGAATGGCCCCGAGTAGGGCCGGTGTACTGTCGGCGTTGCGGTGACATGTAGCGGCCTGGCGACGGCAAACAGTGAGGTCTCTGCAGGGTATCCACTGCGCTCCTGCAAGGTAGTCGGCGATATCTTGAGGCCGTTCACCCCGCTGTGGACACGGCGCGTTCACGTCTAAACCGCGTAGCCTCGTTTGTCGGTATTGGCACCGACAGTAGGTGTGGCCAGCTTCCCCGCAGTGGTAGAAAAGTGGGCGATGGTCGGGAGCACGCCAAATGTCGCTTTTCCTCAGCGTATATCGCTGGCTGACTGGAGGGCAGTATGACGACGGGGGGATGGGGGGGGGGGTGATGTTGTTTTGCGTCAAAATTCCGCTGATGCAGCGTGGGCTTGGGCGTGGAGGAAGGGCCTGCTGCCGGGTTGCTGCAACAAAAGCTCATGGCTTGCACCTGTGGCGGTGGAAGATGAGGAACGCCCAGCGAATGTTGGATCTCCTAGCATGCGGCGTCCACGATGGAGTCCACGTGAGGCAGCGCTGAATGTCGCAATTTCCGCGGCCCCTCTTGTACGATCGCTCGGATCATCTCACGCAGGTCGGTGGTGCCCAGCGCTTGGATGTCGTCGTAGCGTGCAGCTGAGACGCTGCGGTTGTATTGCCGTGTCGGCATTGCGAGCGTATTCTAAAATATGAATGGTTCTGAGGCGAATTCAGCGACCGTCTTCGGTGGGTTCCTGATTAGTCTGGCGAAGAGTTCTTGCTTCACACCTCTCATAAGAAAACTCAGTATCTTCTCTGTCATGCTGGGGTCGGCGTGACGGATCAGACTGGTCATTTTTCCACAAAGATGTTCACGCTTTCGTTGGGAAGCTGAACACGTGTCTCCAAGGCAGTAGCGGCACGTTCCTTGCAAACGACGCTAACTCAGGACGTGAAGGTGCTCAGGAACTTCGTTCAAAAGACATCCCAGGTTCGTAGGGTGGGTTCTCGGTTCTCAGACCATGTCTTCACGGCGTCTTCTAAGTAAAAGCAGACGCGGTGAAGTTATTCGCCGGTGTCCGAGCTGTTCATGGTGACGACTCTGTCGTAAGTCTTTAGCCAGCTTTCTGGGTCTTCAAACGATGATCCTCGGAAAGGGAGAGGCTCCTTATGCTGCTGGAGTGGGCTGGGCGTAGCTGGTACTGGGGCGGTCATTGTCGCAGTGGTCAAGTTCAAGGGTTTTAGTCTTCCGGAATGGGTCAGGTAGAGGCCCGAACTCCTGCGGGAACCCTTGCTGCTGAAGGCTGGCTCGCTGCTCAGCGTTGACGTCGATGTTCCATTGACGATGTGGGCTCGGCTCACGGCTGGAGAGAGGCTTTCGGTACATAGGCCGGGAAGCATCTCCACCAGATGTCATGGGGTCATGACGTCAACGAAGGGAGCAGACAGTAGGTTAAATATTATACTGTTTATTCAGACGAACTTGTGGCACGTATAAAGAAAGTCAGATTACAGCTAGACACTGGAACTGATAGCGGTGAGCAGAGCGACGCCCGTCGATCAACTGACAAGCGGCGAAGGGTGTCGGCATTTATACATTTTTATCGAACATTCTAGTGGTATCGCTTGCGGTTACGTAGGTTCCAGAATAATCTCAAATGTTTAACAAAGTGGGCGTAGTCTTAACAAAACGATCTGCTGTAGTCGTGAACCTTCTTGAACGAGGCGCAGTTTGCGGTAAGCATTTCAGACAGGCTCTTTGGCCGAAAACCGAATGAAACGTAAGTGTAAGTAAGAAACGCGCGTGGAAATACACCAAATTTTGTATCTGGTGACGTGAATAGATGACGAAGGTAAATGACAAGTCCTAACATAATCAAGACATGGAAGTCATGTACGGCATAATTTACATCCGCCTCGCAACGTTGCGCTGATTTTAAAGTGACAAATCTACCTTCTTCATTCGTTCTTCGCATATCATCGATTCCCACTGTACGTTGGATCTGCCAATTTTTCAGATACCACCTGCTTGAAGGCGAACGTTGGAAACTACAGGAGGCGCACTAAACACTGCAGGGTGGTGTCGCCCTTTAAGAACTCCGTAGGATGGCCGTGGAGGCCAGAAGGTGTGGGCTCGGTGGGAGAGTTGGCTGGCGTACTCGTGCCCGTCGGGGAAGCATGGTGGATGTCCGCCTGCGTGGTTGGTACAATCTGCCGTTGGCGAATCTGTCACCTGGTCCACGGTCATTGTGCAGCATCCCGCAAGTTCCGCCGTAGCATGTCAGCGGCAGGAACTACAGCTGCGGGAGATGTTGAGGTAGATGGTAGCGGCTGCTGGCAGGACGCGCAGATTGCCAATGTTGATGGAATGTGACGTCCATTGGATAATGTCGACTGTGGAAGCTCCGTGATCAGGTGTCGAATAAAGAGCGAAAGTGTCGGGCCCAGACTCAGAGGTGTGTGGAAAGGTAGCCTTCGTGGAGTCTTGTGGCGCCGAGGTGTCGCATGCCGTCTATGTCGCGAAGGACGTGCAAGTAGCAGGCACGTGCGACATACCTTCGTACGCAAGCTCCGAGGAGACGTGTCTTTCGGAGGGGAGCTCATTTGTAGGGGGGGGGGGGGGGTGCCTTCTACCTCGTCGTCGTGGTGAGGTATAGGATTCGATGTTACTGCGACGGGCTTTCAGGTACAGCCGGGGTAGTGAGGCTGTATTCATTGGAGGACTGCGGGCTGGTTAGTAGCGCGCGCTGCGACGCAGTGGCAACCCCGACGTCGCGAGATCGCGGAAGCGGGTGATAAGTGAGGCAGTAGCAGGCGAGCACCGCAGTGCAGAGGGCGTCGTATGGCTGTGGGATTGCGGATGATTTGGCAGCAAGACGGCGAAACTCGAGTGGCAGCACATCGAGTAAGATGGCGCGCATAAGCGACTGGTCCGCGATGCCATTCACAGAGAGAAAGGCGTCGAGCAGCATGAGCCATGGGCTGTGTTCCAACTTTTATACTCCGTTTCATACATCAGGTGCAACGCTGTGAAGGCTAGGCAAGTAGTCCGTAAAGAAAACAGGAGGTGTTGCTCCGCGCGGTTTCGTAGCCGAGTCATTTCTTTCGTCGGCTCTCACGCGCGTCGGACGCAAGAATCATGTGCTCCGTAGGAGCGGCGTTTGCGGCACATACTAGCCGCGGTAACAGGATGACCGAAGACCAAGACGCAGGATATGAGATTATTTTGCCACCACTGCCCAAGGGACGCGTCGCGCAAAACACCGTGTTTTTACACGGTGATGTGCGCGGCAGACCGTATCGAGTCGAAGATTTCCGAGACGCGCTTGGACCTACAGGACTGCTGCCGGAGGTGTTGGCACTGGGGGCCTACCAGATAAATCATGTCTGGGCAGTCACCATGAACAACGCGGACGCTACGAAACGCTTGCTGGACGTGAAGGAGCTGAAAGTCAAGGGCCGACGCTGCATCATCGTAGACCCCCAGGATCAGCAGGTGCGGCTGCGTCTTCATTGGCTGCTGTACGGCGTCAACGATGAAGACGTGCGAACGGCGTTGGCGGCTTTTGGGAAGGTCGTACAAGTCACAAGGGAGCAATGGCGTGTTCAAGGTGTCAGCGACAAGGGTTCAACCACACGGACTGTGCTTCTTAAGCTCAAGAGTGGCGTGAAGGTTGAAGATTTTCCGCATCAAATCAGGGTGGCTGGTGAACTGGCACTTGTGGTTGCACCTGGTCGGCCAATGCAGTGTCTGCGCTGCCAAGGTACCGGTCATGTTAGAAGAGAGTGTAAGGTACCCCGATGCTCGCGTTGTCGGCGGTTCGGCCACACCGAAGATGCGTGCATGCGCACGTACGCATCGGCTATCGGACCAGCCGAAGGTGAAGACACAGCAGAGTTGGTGATAGACGTGACCGAGGCTGAAGACGCGGCGAAAGGCGCGGGCGAAGCGGTGAACCCAGAAGCTTCAACAGGTACAGTTACACCGACTGGTGGTGATGAACCAGCAGCCAAAGCGGACATAGCATCTGGGGAGGTGGTTACTCAAGAGCCAGCCGGCCAAACCGAAGAAGGCTTCACAAGCACCCCATCGAAGGAGCCTGAGCCGGGTGAATTAACCGAACTTCCAGTGTCGTGCGAGAGTATCAGTGGTGGGGCGCCAAGCAAAAGACCCCGCGAGCAGTCTGCAGGACGGCGTGAGGCGTCCAGCGAAAAGCAAGAAGAGGGGCCACCTGCGAAGGCGGCAACTTCGTTCAGACGCAGCAGCACAAGGCTGCGTCCCAACCCGATATCGGACAATCACTGGCCACCTTTGTCCTCCAGTGGCACGGGTCCACCTGGAGGCTCCGAAGATGTCTAGCTCTATGCTAGACGCCGAAAGTAAGCACCATGCCCCGGGCTAACTTCTTAACTATGTAGACATGGCTGTTGTACCGAAACTTAGAGTGGCAACGTTAAATGTTCGAGGTCTTGCCGCCAAGCGGAAACAGAGCCAAGTCTACAGGCTGCTCGTGGATCATGATTTGGATATACTAGCTGTACAAGAAACAAAAGTAGACGGTGAGGAGGAGGCCCGGGGCATGGTGCTGAGGTTCACGACGCGTTACTACGCAATTGTAACTCAAGCAATAGGCACTTCTGCAGGCTGTGTTTTGTTCATTAAGAAGGTACCGGGTCTGGTAGTGCAAGATACCTTTTCTTACCCGTCTGGTAGATTGGTTTACTGTGATTTAGTATTCAATGAATGTCAGTGGCGTATAGTGTGTATTTATGCACCAACCATTTGCGAGGAGCGATCAATGTTTTTTTCAAGCCTAAAGCAGCACTTCACTTTGGAAAGGAAATATGTATTACTGGGTGATTTTAACTGCGTCCTCAATGGGCGAGATCGAGCAAACGGACGCGCCATTTACGATAAAAGTAGTAGGACGCTAGCGGACGTAGTTACTGAATTCGAGTTAGAAGACGTGGGCAGCTGTATGGAGGGAACGCGGGATGTGCGTTTCACACATTTTCAGGGGAATAGCCATGCGCGTCTTGATCGCATTTACGTGTCGCTTGAATTAATAGCCCACTGTAAGACATATGCTGTCTACCCAATATACTTCAGTGATCATTGTTTAGTTAAATGTGATATGGGAGAGAAAAGAAAAGGTGGAACTTTCTCAGGGGAGCTGTGGAAGATGAATTCCACTTTGATCACTGACGAGTATTTCTTGGATCAGGTAATGAACTGTATCAATGAAATAAAAGTGGATGATGAAGTTGAACTTGCAGAACAATGGGAAGAGTTCAAGCAGCGAATAAAAATAAAAGCTATTGATCGTCTTGCGCATTGAGTTACGAAAGGAAAAAGGAAGAAAAAGAACTCCGAAAGACTTTGGAAAGACTAATAGACTTGGAGTGCAAACAACCGGGAGAGTATAAAATTGACATACGCAATATTAAGCAGAAACTTGCTCTGTTTGACGAGGAACGCTACCGCGGTGCACTCGTCCGTGCTAGGGCTGAGGCATTAGCGGCTGGAGAGACGCCGACCAAAAGAGCGTTAGGCGCGGAGAAAACGAACGCTCGACGGAATCATATCGAAAAAATAGAGAAGGACGGTCACGAAGTAACCGATACGGACAGCATTTTATCCGTATTTTCAAGTCATTTCGAAACCCTTTTTGCGTGTAGACAGGTAAACCTAGAAAGATTTAAAGACGAATATTTAGGACGCATGCCGCAAGTGAATGAGGAAGTGAAAAACGCTTTGGAATTATCTATATCTGCATCTGAAGTTGAACGGGCGATTGATAAGTTAAATCCCGGGAAATCTCCAGGACCAGATGGTCTTTGTGCCAAGTGGTACAAATGTTTTAAAAGTGAATTGTCTTCAATACTTGCGAGCGTATTTAATGAGGCATATCAGGAAAAGAAATTACCACCATCCTTTGGTGAATCGCGTACCGTTCTGATTCCGAAAACAGACGAGGTTGAAAAGCTCAGGCACGTCACAGCGTACAGGCCAATCGCACTGACAAATGTAGACTACAAAATATTAATGAAAATTTTGGCAGCTAGACTTCAGTCAGTTATAAAAGATATCGTTGGTCCACACCAAACGTGTGGAATCAAAGGGCGGTCAATAGCTACAAATGTTCATAAAATGCGATCCGTGCTCGAATGTGTTGACACCAGTCAAGCTCGTGTGGCCATACTTCAGCTGGATCTGGAGAAAGCGTTTGATTGCGTTGCCCACGCTCTTTTGTTTGCAGTATTGGAGCACATTAATGTTGGTAAGATAATTATTGACGGAGTAGCCATGGCATACCGGAATGGTAGTACGAGACTAATTATTAACAAGACATTGGGCCCCCCCATTAGAATTGAGCGCTCAGTGCGTCAAGGTTGCCCTGTTAGTCCACTTTTGTTTTGCATCTATATTGAAACTTTATGTAGGTCGATATTGCAGAATGACATCATTAATGGGTTTAGAGTACAATCTTCAGAGGTCAAGCTACTCGCATACGCTGATGATGTTGCTATTTGTAGCACTTCCTATGTAGGTATTGAAGAATCAATCAGAGTTTCTAAATCTTTCGCCGAAGTTACAGGAAGCCACATAAACTGGGGTAAATGCCTCGGCTTCTGGCATGGATATTGGCCTTCAACACCAGAATTTTTTGCAGCAATTAAATGGACAAGAACGCCAGTTAAATATCTCGGAGTACCGCTTGAGTCATACAAAAGTACTGATGAATATTGGACACAGCAAACGAAAGAAATTAAAGAGAAAGCGAATAGGTGGAATGCAACCTATCTGTCCATGTTTGCTAGGGCTACTGCATGCAACTGGTTTTTTGTGTCAAAGCTGTGGTATGTGATGCAAGTGCTGTACTGTTCCCGGGTCAATGTGCAAAAATTACATTGGGTGTTTGCAGTATTTGTGTGGGGTTCTAACTGGGAAAGGTGCAGTCGCACGAATTTGTTTAGACGGGTGAAGTGTGGAGGCCTTGGGCTAGGACATCTGTTTATCAAGCAGTTAGTAAATAGGTTTTTCTTTTTTCGCGAGACAAGAGATCCTTTCCTACTAACAGTGTGTCAAACAAGACTAAGTAGACTATTGCCCGAGTTTGTTGTGAGCACTCATGTTACCACAGGGGCTGTGCAAGGATACATGAAGGAAGTTGTGGCCAGCGTGCGGTTTTTGTGTGTTCGGTTTTCAACTGACTACCCTTGGTCTGTTGGAAAGAAAAAACTGTACAAAGATTTATGTGACACGATGCTCCCCATCCCATTGTACAGAGCGCTATATACAGCACGCAAGGGCCAGAATGTACTTAAACGAGTTAAAAAACTGCCAGCAGCTCCAAGTGCGAAAACGTTCTTTTTCAAATTACACACCGGAACACTTCCTGTAAGAACCTTCCTAGAGGAGCGTGGGTTTTATATGCTTTGGGGATCTCACTGTCTGATCTGTAAGAAACCGGAAACTATTGACCATGTTTTTCTGCACTGTTGGGAAGGAGTTTATTTTTGGGACGTATTACAAAGGACAATCAAAAAAGAGTTCCCGTTAGATCCTCATGGGATCAGGTATTTGGATATAGAGAATGAGGATGGATTACCTTTCGATTTTATTATGATGACTGCCTTGCACAGTATATGGCGCTCTAGAATGGCTGGATTTCATTGTGACCCAGACAGAAGACCAGCAAGAGAGTATTTTAAAGAAAGCATCTCAAGATTACTCGAGGTAGTAAGAACAGATGAATGTGTACCTTTATGGGTAGAAAGGGTAGAAGCCCTACTGACCATGAAGGAATTCTAGAACGTGATGTGTTATAGTAATGCTTGACGGGCTTAGTTATTTTCCAGTTTTTTGTATTGCTCGATGTGAATTGTAATATATTAAGCGTAGCAACCCGCATGTGAAGTTTACCGGAAATAAAGAAAAAAAAAAAGTTTCGTAGCCGAGTGGTCGGACGCGTCGCTTCGGAGAGTTCACCGTAGTTTTGAAGTGCATGGGTTTGAATCCACGAGGTGCCATTTTTTTTATAATTTTTCGAGTTCAATTCGAAATCTTGTTTTTTTTTTCAGTAACTTCAACTTACTTGCACGCGGAAGTGAAGTGCACGTTGACAGCTTTGATGTGCGAAGCTTCGAAAAAATTCGCGCAGGAGAGGTGAACGAGGACGCAGAGCTGGACGCCATTTTTTCGAAGCTGCCACAACAAGTAAAAAAAAACGGCGGCGCGGGTCGCGCGGAGAGCGAAAACCTGATACGAAAGCGACAAACATAAATTACCAACTCGCATATTTGGATTGTTTATCCGACAACACAGGCGTTTGTTTTTTAACCTGATGACAAATATTATGCTTAGAAGTTTCCCGAGAAGCATTTATTGACTCTTGTACACCCCAAGCGACGCACTACTTTTTGGTCGCGGCAGTACACAGCACAAACAAGAGCGCTAGCTAGACAGCGTTGCACATGATGTATGAAACGGAGTATAGACAGCACGTAGACAGTCTACGCAGACAGCTTAGAAGACAACACCGAGCCCATGCTGTGCCAGAAATGGAACACGTCCGGACGGCTTCTACGCGACAAAGCGCCACCTCGCATTGAGAAACGAAAGCTAACACACACAAACGCAACTGTTGTATTTTCTGGCTTAATTTGTGTTAAAACTAAAAAAATTAAAATATACTCTCATTGAGCGTCTGGAGAAGCGTCTGACTGTGTGCAGACGACCATTTCGGCGAGATCCGATATAGATGAGCGATTCGTTGAGCCGCCATCTTGTTTGGACAGCAAAGTAGCCTGCATCGTATTGGTCTAAAATGCGGTCTTCTCAGAGTTATCTATTTTGCCGGCTACGTGTGAATTCGAATGAAACTTAAGATGATCGCCGTCCATATAGCTGCCTATTTAGCCGTCTACGGTGGGTTTTGGAACACACCAACGCCTGGCGTAAGTTCGGGTCAAATGGCGGCACTGGCGGGCAGAGTGGCAGAAGCATGGCAGTCGGCAGCTCGTTGAAGGGCGTGTTCTTCAGGTCGTCAGTGTAGCTTGTGAGGGAAGAGACTTGAGACGACTTCGTGAAGACGGCCGACGGGGCCGTGCCAATCTCGCCACTTTATTCGTTGGCTTAAAGGGAGCGACAGCGGCTGCCAGCGTCCTACACGCCAGGCAGGTGAACTCGTTCTGTTCGTGCAGCTGGAGCTATGCATGAGCTTCGAGAAAGGCGCGGCGGGGTGGTTAAGAAATAATGATGATGATGATGATGATTGACGATGATGATGGTGCTACAACCTCGTACTCTAAGTCGTTAACAATGTTTTTTTAAACACAGTCAAAGCGATGGCTCCCTTAGCTGAGTACGAAATACTCGAAACCGTTTAACACGTTTTCTAAACACGTTGAAATGTCATGAATTTTTTTGTACATAGTGTAAATAAAATTTTTATATACTCCAGTTCACAAGCTTTTGGCAGCGATGTGGAAGGTACGGGTGTTCTAACCCAATATGATAGAACGGAGTTCATAAGTGTGTCCCTACGCGCATGTCGCGCGCGTGAGAGAGAGAAAAAACATTTATTTGTGACCGAGGAAGGAATGTCGGTGAGTGGGATCCTTAGTCCGGGATCCCATCGACACGGGCCGCCTTCCTCGCTCGTCTCACGAGGGCCTCTTGGGTCTTCGGATCCGAGCTGGTCAGAGCTGCCTCCCACCCTACAGTGTTGCGCTGTGCTCTGGGTTGCAGAGGTGAATTGTGTGGGCATCCCCGTACCATGTGGTACAGTGTGGCTGTTTTATTGACGCAGAACTTGCACTGTGGTATGTATGTGTCGAGATCTATCTTGGACAGTATGTATGGATTGGGGTAAGACAAGGTCTGCAGACGGGGCTACAACGAACGCGACATGCACGCTCGTCAATTCGACAGGTAGCCCCGTCTGCGTGGAAGTAGGTGTACTATACAGGTTATCATTTGATTTTTGTAGCAGATAGCGCTTGCTGCCTTTTTTATTTGTTTGGCTTATATTTATACGGGATGACGTGCGTTCCAATGAAACTGGCCCGACCTTTCCTATTTATATAGTTATCGTCCTCGAGTTCCTACGAGTTTCTACGAGTTCTTGTCACGTTCGAAGTTTTGGTATTTTTTATGCATTGTGTATAAGAATATTTTTTCAGTCACTGAAACATTTAACGAACAAATGACTGAGTAAATTAATCTCAAGCCTTATTCTCACTTTTCCGCCGCAAGTTGCTTCATTCCTTGCCCTAATAACAGAGTTCTCTATTTTCGTTTTGGCTGCTCTCACTACGACAGTACTCAATGATGCTGACCTGTACGCACACATGTAATGATTGACGTGAACCCATTACAAGAATACCCACGTCCTGGTCCTCATCACAACATGACTCTGAACTTTTCACCGTTTCGTTCTCAAGAACGTTGAGAACGAAACAGCGAGAAGCCAAGCTTTTTCAGCCTCCTTTACATCGTCGTCATGGACACGGTCGGTAGTCTCGTATTTTCGAAACACTGCACCAATTTGGTGACAGCTATAATTTCGTTTATCTAAAAAAAAAAGCCATACACCACTCCTCGCAAGACGCTGATGTCAAATATCATCCAGGTTTTTCGCCCGATCATGGCCTCTCTCACAAGAAGGCTTCTTCACAGTGTTAGGAATATGTTGGCGTCATCCATCTCTGTTTTCCACCGATACAGCACAGCGTTCGCTCACACACCCGGGTCACTTAAGAGGTCCTCGTGATGCGTGGACACACACTTGCACTGTTCTCACACACAACGCGAAGCCCTTCAGGAACGTTCAAAGCCATCTGCTTCGCCAGCTTTTGGAAATCACGCACGCTGGAGGGATAGCTCACTCGTCGCACAGATTGGGAGGCATCTTGCACAGGCACTCTGCTGACGTCACGTTTCCGAATGACGACGCATCACCACCTCACAGCAAGCCTCTGCAGAGATGCGTCCATGCGGTCTTTCTCTTTTAATTTCACTAATGATTAGAACACCGTGAACGCTTTGAATAAGTCAATCCTAACAATGTTTTCAATTTCTGTAGTATAGCTCACAAAATAGAACTGGGTTGCTAAAATATTTCAGGGACTATTCGTTGTGCCCTTTTGGTCGCACTGCCAACAACTTGTGAAACTGACTATAAACAGTACGCATGCATGAGCGACATTTTCTGCAGTGTGAGCCACTCGATCCACTGTATTATTGCTTTAACTTGTCCCATTCGTACACACGGAAATAAATTAGTGTTTCAGAACTTATTTGTATAATGTTCGCACTGTTTTTTTTACTTGTTCTCCTTGTTTTGTTTGTTTATGTAGAAGTGATATGTACAATAAAATTTTCTCCTTCAATCGCTCGAGGAACATGCTATATACACTTTATGTCACTCAATTTACAATCGCAGCGGCCACGTACGGGTGACGTACGGTGACACATCAGCATGATACTCAGTGCTTCACCCACACGTCATGGTTGACTTTGTGGGGATGAGCGGTTTTTTTTTTTATAGCGAAGCATTTCTTAGCGAACCTCGGTGACTTTGAGCGTATCTGTCTATCTATATAGCCGCCTACGACTTTTAGCTCTCCTGGCCGTTTCGATATATCGATACCAAACTTGGCATAACATGACTGTATGAAGAAATATTTGACTAGCCATAGCATAAAAATTATGACATGTATGTCATGAAAGTCATGATTTACTTTTATGTTGTCCAACTGTTGCGGTGGTTTCGTTCACAAGGCTTGTTGCAAAACTGGTATGGTATGACATGATTGCATGGTGAACACAAGCGACAGACCCTGACATGAAAATCATGACATGCGTGTCATTTAACATGACTACATGCCACGCTCATGATGCGCTCACGGCCGTTTCGCTAGCGTCACATATACCGAATTTGGTAATACGGTACGGGAATGAATGACAAAGGTATGTGACGAGTGCAAACATGATTATCATGAGATGCGTGTCATGTAACAACATGATTACGTGCCACGCTCATGATGTGCTGGTGGCCGTTTCGCCTGCTTCACTTATACTAAATTTGGCATTACAGGACGTGAATGGATGACGAAGGTAGGATACTGGTGCAAACATGATAAACATAAGATGCGTGTCATGTAACAACATGACTACATGCTACGCTCACAATGTGCTCGCTGCCATTTCGCTAGCGTCACATGCACCAAGATCGGTATTACTCGATGCGAACGGACGATATAAGTAAATGACACATCCAAACATGATAATCACGACATGCGTGTCACGTGACAACATGACTCCATGCCACACTCATGATGCGCTTGCAGCCGTTTCACTAGCTTCACGTGTGCCAAATTTGGTATTATGTGACGCCAATGGATGATGAAAGCATGTGACTAGTGCAAACATATTAATCGTGGCATGCGTGTCATGCAAGAACATGACTACATGCCGCAGTCAAGGCGCCAATACATTTAGACATGACGTGGTGTGCATGCTCACCGGCGTTCATTTCGTCGCGTCACGGCGGCATTGCCACGCCAGGCGCCGGTCCTGCCACATACTCGCATGCACGCGCCGCGCCGCGTTGCTTTGACGCATGCGCGTTCAAGCCCGCCTGGCATCCCTCCGTCACGAAAAGAGGGAAACTCAGTGTTGTTTGGGTAACGCATCGGCATAGCGTGATGTTACTCTATATCATCGACGCAAAATGCAGCATGTCGCTTTTCCCGCTGGTTGCCGCTGGGCCACTCTGACGGACGCTGGTCGCGCCTGGCGTGACACTATATAAAGTGCTCCCGTTTTGCTAACGTAGCATCACTGTGCCCAGCGTGCGCGCGCGTCAACGCTACATTGGAGTATATTGGGCCCTTCATGATGTGCTCGCGGCCACTTGCTAGCTCCACATATATCAAATTTGGTGTTACGTGACGTCAATTGATGCGGAAATATGTGACTGGTAGAAACAGGATAATTCTGACACGCGTGTTATGTAAGAACATGACAACATATCACGCTCATAACGCGCTTGTGGCCGTTTCACTAGCTCGACACATACTAAATTTGGTATGACGTGGTGTGCATAGATGACGAAGGTAAGCGACACATCCAAACATGATATTTACCTCCACTTCGTAATAGTGTGCTGATTTTAAAGTGACATATCAACATTTCTCATTCATGCTTCGCATAGCATCGATTCCCACGGTACGTGGGATCTGCCAATTTTTTCTTATTTTTTTTTTCTGGCGAGCATGGCGCCTATTTTCGGGACCTTCAGAAATACACACATAGTCGAAGCAGCTTACAACACTAGCGACGAAAATTGGATGCGCCAACAATGCGAAATCAGGAAACGTGCTAGAGGTGGACAGAAAAGTAAAGAGATAGTGCATCGAAGATTTCCTGTCCCATTTAGGGTTGGCGTATGTGTGACACGCCGCGCCATCGTCTGCCCTGCACCTGCCAGAAAAAAAAAAGTTCGGACAGTCCCGGGCGCACCGCATGTCGCCAGGCAAGGCAAAAGCGAACTTGCATCCGCGCGATCCTGGACCATCGGACGGAAGTTGAAAAAAAAAAAGAGAAAAGGAATGCAACGCCGATGTCCGGGGCTGTCCGGAGGCGTCTGGGATGTGTAAAATGAAAAATCTCAAGATCGGAGGGCGGCTGCATAAAAATAGTTGCGTAAGAGACAAGTCACACAGCTGATATTTCGTGTATATTGACCAATGGGGAGTATGTGCCATAATGACGTCGTGTAAATCACCGCTCTTGCGTCCAAAGTCCGCCAGAAAGACGAGAACCAGCAGAATAGAATAATGCGCTCTTTTTTGTATTTACAAAAAGCCATGATTGACTTCAAGTCCCTGGGAAATACCGCCAAATTCTAGCCCACTGACTTCGCTGATCAATCCAAAGAAGAGACACGAAACTTTCTCGCATAAACACTGGTTGTGAAAGCTATGCTCGCGCGCATTTTCATCTTTCTGTCACGAGTTTCCATAGCGCTCACGGACGGTTCTAATCGACTTTGCCGAAGAAGCACGCGATGAGTGAGGAGAGGAAAAGGTTAACAAGAAACACGCGTTCGCTATCGGGAAGTTAGAGCTTGACAATTTTTCTCCAACCACGAATGTTCAGGAGAATTCTTTTTGTTACATTACAATATTGTTTATAGTTACAATTCCCTAACTGAAATTTCACATTAACGGATGTGCATTTGCTGATGATTTACACGAGTAGCATTTTACACTATCGACAGTGGCCTTTTCTGGTAGCCTAGATGCTAAGGCCTTGCGCTGCTGTGCTCGAGGACGCAGGTTAGATTGCAGGCCATGGCGTCCGCATTTACGCGGAGTCAAAGCGCAGCAGCAGCTGTGTACAGTGCGGTTCACTGTTAAAGGGAACACTCAAAACAGCACCTTTCATCATGCTGGCCCCCTAACTGCAAGTGTACGCTGAAACATTGTTCGTGCGTGTCGGTATTCTATCAAAAGGAGTCACAACTATCAAGAACCAGTAGACTTACGAATACCTAAGCCACTACGCGTTTCAAAGGAAGCTAAATCAGGGAATGCCCTGCATACGAGTGCTCCTTTTGACAGTAGACTCGTTTGTACATAAATCGACATGCATGTTGAAAAACCTAACGTGGTTAAAGTCAGTGAAAGGTCCCCGACTACCATTCTAGCATGCTGTATAATCATATCCCGATTTTGGCATGCGATGCCCGGAATCTGATGAACTCGTTATGGCTGGTCACTCGAACGATAACTTGTGTACAGACCTCAATGCAAAATTGCGGCAGTCGTGTGCATACCACCATGTTAGGGGCTCAGTGCGGCACAGTACGCAAAGCGCACATGTGTTTACGTATACGTGCACGTCAGTCGTATCGACGTGAGGAGTCTATTGACTGATAACTGCAATGCCGTTGTATTAGTGCGTCCCTTGCTGTACACAGAGAGGAATACCGAATGCTAATTGAAAAAAATTCAAGCCGTAAACTGTGCCCGTTGTTATTTTTTGAAGCTTATGAAGTTTCCTGCATGTGCTCCGGCTACTGCTATCAAAATACTTGTTTGCGTTTGTCTTTCTAAGCGAGTAAGACGTCCACTAGCATTTAGCATTTGAACTCGTATTCCCCAAAATTGCTGTGCACCACATAGCAAGGCAGTTTTTGCAACGTCTTCGCTAGCAGCCGCTTACCAAGTGAAGGTGACTCGTGCGCTTCGCGCAGAAGCCACCTTCAAGCGACGAGCTTTATCGCAGCTAACTGCGCGTGCCGGCTTTTAAGTGAATGTTCTGTTTTGTTTGTTACATTTTGCTAACGACACATAATGAATTACAAGAAAGTACTCGTTATCGGTTTGTTCTGAGGAAGAACCGATGGTGCTAAAACATCTTTGTTTAATGTTTCGTTTTCTTTTCTGGAGTGTGACAAACTGCCGTCTAGCGGGATGGCTTGTTCATATGACTGCTCAAGTTCTTAGAGCATTCGATGTTCTCGGCAGGCTCACTGAAAAGCCGGCGCGCGCAGTTAGCTGCGATAGAGCCCTTTGCGTGAAGGTGGCTTCTGCGTGAAGCGCATGAGTCACCTTCACTCGGTACACGGGTGCGAGCGAAGGCGTTGCAAAAACTGCTTTGATTTGGTGTACAGCAATTAGTCGGCTTATCGTGTACAGTGCAGGCGTGCAGTGCTTACACGCTTGCAACCGCCAGTTACCGAAAGGCCCAGCTCTCGGTTTCTCCATCGTCAGTGCCCCTATTGCAGCATATACAGCAGATGTGCAAACACGGCCACAACTGCTCCTCCAAAGAAACAGCGTAAACAAAAGCGTGAGAAAGTACCCAAAACAGTGTTTGGTTATGCATTAACACCTTTGCGTCCCCTAAACCTCTCATTTTACCGTTGGCCCTATTGCACCACAACCTATGGACAACGTCCTACCGCGCTTGGTAAACGCAGGTGTACCAACTCGACCGAACTGTCAATTCCCGCGAGGCATTAAATCGAAGCTCAATGAGCTCCCGCAGTGAGTCTCTAGAGGGCCTCGCCTTTTTGTGTGTTTACAGCGCAGGAGGACGCATGGCTGCAAACTTATTCATTTCTTTTTCCTGATTTGCCTTAACTTGGTCGTTAGTTGAATGCTGCGATATCGGCCGCAGGGGGATACCCTGCACGGTCACTTTCACTAGTCTTCTTTATTTATCCTTTTCGGCATTCCCGTCGAGGGTTCCAGCGTGTTTGCCGAGCCATTTTGCGAATCGCCGTCGGCATATGCACTGCTACAAGAGGTGCACATGGCTCGCTAATTTGCCCCGCTCGATGCTACAGCGAAAAAGAGCAAGGCTAGATAGCTTCGACCTGCAGCTTCGACCTGCAGCAAGCATGCGGCGCATAGCAGAACGTACTGCCACGTGTGGTCATTAGCAGATATGCGTTGAATCGAAGTCAGCTCCCTGAAGTACTGGCGAGAAAAGGGAGAGGGTACTGTTCAGTGATTTACCCAACTTATATCCATTACTGCGCCTGCAGGCTGTGGACAATGCCGAATGACGTATGCGTAAGATGGGATGAGAAATTGTTGAAAAGAAAGGCTTGTTGGTAGGCTTGTTGGCGTATTCATGTCTGGCTGAAGAAGTGAGTCTGCAATAACGCTGCCGTACGTCCTGCAGTTTAGCAGCACATAGTAGTTGCTATGCTATACCAGCGCGTCTTTTGTTTCTGAAGGAAAGAGGAACTATACGTCTCGTGGGAGAGCAGTGGGATATACACATCTATAATAGCAAGACGCTGTTTCAATCGTGCGCGAGTGGCGAAACTGACTCGCCCAAAACTGTGAGTCAGAGCCCCACGAGAGAGCCAAGTTGCAAAGAGGGCTAGGGTGAGCGCATGCCGACCAAGCGCGCTCAGCTAGGCCCATCGTCTGCACTTCGGAATGTTGGGAACATCGCTTAAAGCGTAGAGTGATGCATACTTTTCACATATACGCCACCGACAATTACAACTGTTGATCGCTTCAAGGAAGCTTTCAAGTGCAGCGCACATCAGTGGGGCAGGCCGTTATATGCTGTCGTCGTCGTTTGGTGAAACGCTCGCAAAGCCACGTGTCACATAGTCAGTGTCACGGACGGCTATTTTCGGCAACACCGCGTCACGGCAATTAACGGGCGCCGTACTCCCCGACTGACCGTGAGAAACGGCGGCACATGAAAGGGAACCGATAAGTGCAAAATGGGATGCTCGTCTTAGAACGTCGCCACCGACAGTTAATCCTTTTGTAACTGTGGCGACGTCTGCAAGGTCGTAGAAGGCCGCGGTATACCCCGAACAAGGATTAGACTACAAGACGCGCCGACTGAGAGCTAAGTGGTTGACCGTTCCCACGGAGAAAAGCGTGGGAAACGCTCTGGTGGCCAAGCCGTATGACAACAACCCGACAGGTTGTCACTCTCGCTAGTTGCGGGCCCTCTCCCTATTGAAAAGGGGTGGGGTCAAAATATTTTTGGGGAGGTGTTTCTCATCAATTAAACGCGCATGATTGGACCCAGGTAGAGGTCCCTTGTCCCCAAGGAAGAGAGCGAGGAGACACGAGGGGGATTTAAGCGCAGGATTTTGCCCTGCTAGGCAGACTAGTCGCTGACCAAGATGGTGTAGAAAGAGATCAACAAGCATCTCTTCTAGAAGTTTTTAGTGTGGCTCTGTATCGGCTGGCCACCTAAACTTAGCCGTTCGTCTAGTTGTGACGCGATATTAACGTCTGCAACGTAGACATCGGGACTTCGCCTCGAGTTAGCTCAACCTGCTCGAAGCCACCTGCAAGCACTAGCCTCCCGGAGCCACCAGCGTTGCAACACCGCCGACATCGCAGTCGTGCCAGAACTCTCTTCGACTTCTCGCATCCGATCGTCGGGGACACAGCGCTGCCGGTCATCACACGTATGCCTCCACCTGTTTATATCTTCGAACTTTCTCCTCCGTCGTTCTATCCTTGTTAGTGTGTGTAGTTTGTGATAGTTCTCTCTCGTAAGCTGAGTTATTGTTTCTGTTATATATCCCTGTAGTTGTATCAAGTGTCAATGTATTTTGTTAGTTGTATTGAAGTGTTATATTAGATCCCGTGTGCTGCACTATCACTAGACTAAAGTTTGTTTTGTTTTCCCACGTCTCTGATCTCTTCATTGTCTCTGCTTGCGTGCGGAACGAACCAACCTGCTGTCATTCCCGTCGCCGACTTCGCGCTGGCGACGCTAGAGTGGCAGCTTGTAACAGTCAGCTGCAGCGCGCACTTGCGCCAATCGGAAGTCTTTTTCCTCTTGTTCTTCAAAGACCTTGATGATGGTAATAACGTAGGCAGAACGTTGTACAACATGGCTATCTTTAGCATATTGAGCGCACTCTTGCGCCATCCAAAAGTATTCTTCCTCTTGTTTTTCGAGCGCCTTGACGATAATACTTAGTGCAGAGCACAATAAACAAAACCACGTATGAAAAGTTAAAAAAATTGGAAGGAAAATCGAAATAAAGCAAAAAGGGGCTGATCCACCTATATAGGAATTGGTGTAACATTAAAGTGAAACGTGTCTTTACAGAGGGAATTTCGTGTTTATTGTGCATTGTTTGAGCAACACCAACAAATTGAAAATTCACGTTATGAACGGCAAGCACCTCAAAACTTGGCGCGCGCACTTCAAGAAGAAACCATGCACAAAATTAGCATACACAAAACGAGCGTGCACTAACAACTGTCACAGCTCGACACTTGAAGTGCGGTGTTCAAGCAGAACGAAAAGCGCATGGCACGAGCGCACAAGTATGCACAGGACAAGCGCGAACAACTCTCCCAATTATTCGCGTCGTGTTTCAGCAACACGCTTACGCAGCCGTGGCAGCGTGCGAAGTGACCTTCGTCCTCTTCCGGATTATGAGTCTGACAAGCGCACGCGCAGGAGAGACCACACTTTGTGGTGGCGGCGCTTCGTGGGGGCGATGACTTTTAGAGCGCGCCCAACATGAGCCCGTCATGCGATCTCGCCACTGATAACGAAAATGCGCTAAAGTTTCGAAGCCCTGAAGACTTCCAAACGGTTTATGGTCTACATGAATGGCTTGCCGTTAGCATTGCAGACAACGTACGCTCCCTGGAGTAGTGAGTACCACCACGCGCTGAGAATCGAGAGGGCACCGGTTTTATTCTGACCACAGATGCCTGCCTTGTTTTTTTTTTCCTGTGCAATGTCTTAGTACATATTTTTCAACATCGCCTCCGTGACGGAAGTACGTCAGCGGAGCCGTGGTGGACCCCAGCATGAAACACTTTCGTTTTATAAAAACAGCAAAACTGTAAAAGAGAAAAAAGAAAGAACGAAAACTAAAGAGAAAGAAACAAGGCTGCGCAGCTGCGCACTTTTTTCGGGCCAGTCACCTCTAATGCAAAGCTGCCTTTATTTTCTTTAACAGCGGGGCTGTTCAACAAGTCATTCCTTGTCCGGTGAAGCAAAAAAAAAAAGCCACCACCATTGTATTCGATTCTTGTTACAGCAATTGTGTAACTTTCACTACTCAAAACTGGCCCACGAAAAAAATAGCAGTCGCTTAGCTTGGCTCCGCCAGGGTATACGTAATGTTAGCTAAAGTTCAGCTGGTTATTCTTAGCTTGCTTGGTTATTATTTTGATGATCTTGTTTACGGCAGCTTCAGTGACACAAACACTGTTTGCCAGGCAACTACTTAGGGTTATGATGAGTTAGCTTCTCCACTATTCTGCGCAGCTGAGCAGCAATGTCGCTCTCCATCTAAGTTCATGGCTATTCCACTCTGTTAAACACCCCGCTATTATTATAACCCCTGTTACCTCTGAGCATGCGCACAAATATTAGTTGCTATCATGCGGCACCCCCCTGGTACCTCTGCTCATGCGCACTAATGAGAGGCGCTAACATGCGGCTCCGGCACAGCGTCAGACTGGCTACTTATTGTGCAACGAAGGCGCACGCTGGGCACGCGCCGGCGCCAGCGTATTGGCCACGTCTGTGACGTCACTCCTCTTGAATGCGCAGGCCGGTGATGTCCGCGCGGTGGCAAGAGCTCCGAAGCGCCAGTTGTGCGCTGTGTAACGTCACTGTTTTTCGCGCACACGCAGCGGGGCACTCTCGGAGCCACGTGAAACTGCTGAACATCGGCCAGTGTAGCTCGCGCTACGAAATGCAGGCCCAACAAAAACGTTAGCCCAACAAAAAGCTGCGAAGCGACCGCGGTGAGGAAAAGACACAGAGTACATACATCGAAAGAATCCTATAGAGACAAGAGGGACAACGGCGGCTGCGGGTAAACTTGGAAGCGACGGAAGGCCTAGGCTAACGCACCTAATTGGTTTCAGCGCGAGGTTCTGTCTCTAAAGTTTGTACATCCCCACCGTGTATGTGGTTGTCTGTGCTTTAACTCGAACCTCTCTGCGCTGAGAATCAGTGAAGGAACAAGAGCGTCACCTAGCTAAAGCATAGACAAGACCTAGAAGCAGCCCAGAAACGACCTGAATCACCCCGCTAATGCATATAAAAAGCCGAGAAGGAAGCAGTTAAGTCTTCAGAATCGTCCAGTCTCGCTCTTTGAAGCCTTGAGCAGCTTATGGTGCCAGCTTCGTTTTTGTCTCATGCTTACAAAATACGAGGCAAAGTCGATGCAAGGTGAATATATACATAAATAAAACAAAACACCATGCCAAGACGAGTGTCATTGTCCAGCTCTCCGCTGTTTTTATGACGAAGACGCCAGCATTACGAGATTGCCAACAGGCGACTGCGCGCGATCAGATATCACAGCGAACTTGGCCAATGTTTTCGCACTGTTATCTTTTTCTGTGTCATGTCTAGTCGCAGTCGCGTTCGTCACATCATTTACGTACGGAAATCGATACAGCGAGCAACTCATTTAGTAAGCGGGCAATTGTGGCCTGTCAGTCTATGGTGATTTGGAGACGTACAGAAGCCAATGCATACCACCCTTCTAGCTTCGGTTGCTTTGATTATCCCCATAAGTTGCGCGGTATCAGATTTTAACGATAGTTTGATCGTTCTTCAACAACTTTAATGACTACTGTAATCACCTATTTTATTGGAATCTACGCCACCTCTTTTTGATGAGTGACCCTTAAAGAGCCAAGTACACTTTAACTGATCCTAAGAAAAAGAGAGTTTTTGCTACTGACAATATCTGGTCAGACCTACTCAAACCATTTTTTGGCAGTGTGCTCATGTGAACATATATCAGCTTTAAATTTCAGCTAAAGCCTATATACCCACTATCAGGGGTATTTAAGAGTGTAATTTGGACTCAGCTTTTATCGATTGCAATATATCATTTGAATGAGCTCGTAAAGTAGCCTGAATCATAGCCGATGAAAAATGTAGATTTTTCATGTTTTCGCGTAAAAAAACACCGTCCTTCAGCTTCTTAAGGTGCCGTCTTTTGTGGCATGGCTTTAATAGCGCTTACTATAGGCCTGCTGAGCGAGTCGTTCCTCTATAGGCTAAAGGCACATGATTGTGTACTGCCGGCAGCATTGTGTGATAATTGGCCTCTATTAAAAGCCTTAAAAATTATTCGCCCTACCGCGGTGGTCTATTGGTATATGGTGCTCGACTGCCAATCTGAAAGCCACGCATTCAAATCCTGACTGCGGCGGCTGCATTTTCGATAGAGGCGAAAGTGTTCGAAGCCCGTGCATGTAGTTGAATGTAGCGGCAACTTAAAGAAACCCATGTGATCGAAATTTATGGAGCCCTCCACTGCGGTGTCTCTCATAATCATATCATGGTTTTGGTTCGTCAAGCCTCCAATATTTTTATTATTACTAAAATTCTTAGAGCTACTGCTTTTTCTTCTTAGCTCGTTTTATGCCGCGCCGTCTTTGATTACTTTTTCAAGGGATGGATTGGTACCCAATATCATCATTTCAGCTATCTTCTATTTCAAGTATACCCTCTTGGAGCGAAGGCAGGACATGGCACTCTAATGTAAAACTAAAAAAGAAACACTGAGAGGCAAAAAAACGTAGTTTTACGGTTTTTATTTGCCTAAAACATCAATTCCTTGAGTAAATGCCAACTCGTTCGAAAAATACTGAAAAAAAAACACAAATGATGAACGTCTTGGATAGAAACATGACGGAGCTAAATAGAGGCTGAAAGACTTTTACCTTGTCGGTCATTTCTGAAGAAATATTTAGCTGAAATGTATTGCATTTGAATACAGTTTGTTCGTATTTTCATCAAAAGTGTTTCTATGACTGCGTTGTATTGGCTTCTCGGCTAAACCAGCGATAACACCGAATTCTAATGCATTTAAGATCACACTGTTTTGGCCTGAAGTTGGTGTGAATGAAAAATATGGGTCCTCACATGATTCATGGTTACCTCTGTAATGTAGAATAAATGATTGGAAATGAATAAATAAATAAATAAAAATCGAAATAGCTATCACTGCTATATATTTGCATATCAAGTAAAACAGCGTAGGATTCTATTGTACTTTCCTAAAATGTGCCTGACAGTCGCCATAGCCAGTTTGCACAAGAAACCTGCTGCAACTTGAGCAACCGATGCTATGCCGAGCACCGAATTAATTCGATAATCGATCTCTCAGTTTTAAGCTAGAATTTTCTAGTTTACTACAACACGTACACTTTCATGCTGTGCTCCTTTTGAAGGAATGTTTCAGTGTGTGCATCTGGACTGTGATGTCGGTATACATTTACGGCGAGACACACGATTTTAGTAATAGTCGATAAAGGCTGCTGTTTTATTTATTCGTTGTGTCTGCAAACTACTAAGAATAAAAAAAAAGAAATTAAACTTACGGGCCTATACAGTGACTGAAAGGCGTCTACACCATGACGGTGTGGATGATGCCACGAGATCGCAACTCCACATCTCATCGCGGGTGTTCTTATTATCGTTATTTTTGTTAACGCCGTCGGCGTGTTTGTTGTCTCGTTGCTGACTTCAGCACTACTTCGCACATTTGGCGTTTTTTTTCTGGGAAGAGGATGAAAAATTAGAGCAAAATTTCGCAGGAAGAAAACGCGTCAGCAGGCGCGTTCCAATCACTTAAAAAACAAGAAATATAAAAGGTACAGCTCAGCGGTAGTGATGTTCGGGGTCCATATCAGCAGACATCAGCATCCTGCAATTCCGCGCGAAGTGCTGAGCCCAGCGCGAACAAAAAACGCGATGATCCGCCACGTCTCGGTCTTCGTCACCTTTTCTTCTTTTCCTTTTGTCTAACTTTTTCTCTTTTTTCGTCAAGAAGTTGTTTGGTTTGGCTCCACAAGAAAGTTTGAGTTTCCGTGGAACTAGACGAAAAACAAAGTCCGAAGCGAAACGTGAGCATTCGAAGTAGGGTAAAACAAGTTTACGGCGTAAAAAACGCACACGCACCATCACACTTCCCCATATACGAAACGCGAAAACTTAGGCGGTGCGGTGAATGGGTTGCAGTATGTTCTCTTGGTTTGTTTTTTTAAGGGATATAAATGCGAAGAAAGGAAGCGACGTCGGAAAAGGGGCGATAACGCCGAATGTAACGGAAGCTATCATGTCCTTCGAAACTCAATGCGTATATGGCACATAATAAACTGCGAGGAACTCGTAAAGAACGAAGCTTGCAAGATGGACTCTCTGGTAAAAGCAAAAATACCACTCCGCTCCAGCGATTACGGTGGCTTGCTTCCTCTCGAGTCTTTCAGTCTCGCTTAAAGTCGTATGGATGTCTTGTCGTAATTCAGAATCTTTAGGAACATACTTCTTAGTTGCAGTTATAGATTTTTCAAATGACTTGAGACACAGAGCAAAACGAATGTATGATAAAATAGAGCGAGAAACACGTTTTTTTTCGTTTTTGTCTTATGTCGTGTCCAGCCAAGTTACGACAGCTTTAATTTTTCTTTGCGATGCGCGTGACTGGGAACCTTCGAAGTCCCCTTAACTGATGTTCATAGAAATAAAGGGCGTCGAAGTGTTGCGCAATAGTAAAATGAAAAAGGAAAACTGAAGAAAGGAAAGAAAACTTGGAGCTCGTATGCAGATGTTTACTTCAAAAAATATCCCTTTGTAGCATCTCCTGCCCTCCATGAAACGCGACCGTCGATGTCGTTGCTGTCCACACGAGGAATACCGATTCCTATGACGGAGCGATCAACTATTTTTTGCTCAATTGCTCCCCAGGCGAAAGGTTATCGCTCGTCAAAAGTAAAGTGAAGGCAATTTTACTTTTGAAGGCACCACTAAGGGCACCAGTTGAGTCAACAGCAGACTCTTGAAAAACCAAGCCGTACAAATCGCCCACAAACCAACCAACGCAATAAGTGTACGTCTTTAAAATATGATGTAGGCCCGTGTGCTCAGATTTGGTTGCGCGTTAAAGAACCCCAGGTGGTCAAAATTTCCGAAGCCCTCCACTACGGCGTCTCTCATAATAATGGTTTTGGGACGTTAAACACCACAGATCATTCAACACTTCTTGCGAAAAGCAAGGACCACTCACCAAGAGAGAAAGCGTGAGGCGTTGTCTATAAAATAAAATGCTCTGACGTCAAGGCCGCATATATTAGCGAAAGAAAAAAACTGAGACCCCAAGGTGCAACTATAGCGCTTCTGGGTCACACCTGGCTGGCGGCAAATGTCAATGGAGCCTTGGACATGGGGCCTTCCCAGTCTAGCTCCTAAACCCCTTTTCGTTTTCTCAATGAAGATCCTTCTTTTTTTGTTCTGCTTCACCGAACAAATCAAACAGCATGAAAATGACGCCGTAACATTCCGAAGACAACGGAATCCCCTGAAGAACACTCGGAAGAAGCCGACCACAAGATGGCCTTAAAAAAAAAAAAACCGACAAGGTAACAGAAACTAACGATGAAAAGTGGCTGTCACCAAAATTGTGCTTCACCCAAAACAGCGAAGCAAACTTGTACCCTTGCAAAGGAAATCTACCGCCAGTGTTGATTCACTGATTGATCAAAGCAAAAAATGTGGGGCAGAATGAGTCGAGAGTGAACCAAACCATCCCGAGCCGCCTTCAGCCAACCAATACCACGCTACCGCAACGGCCACAAGCTGCTTAACACTCTCATTACGAAAGAAGATGCACCCTTCCTCAATATCCACAGCTGACTCGTGCAAGAAATAAAATATTGCACATCGACACTTCCACAGTCACTCCCTCTGAACGAAATCGAGTTGATAAAAAAAAAATCTGGCAATGAGCGAATTTTTTTTTCTGGGGGGGGGGGGGGGGCTTTTGAAAGCCCCAAATAACCCAGTCACAAAGGTAACACAGTGGAAATGGTCAGCTCAGAGAAAGAAAAGGTATACGCTTTATTATGTGGACACTTTAACGCAATACACATTTCATGTGATGTCTTTATTTTGTCGAATAAAGCAGGAGACTTACAAGAAATGCTGGTAGACCCCAATGCATGCAATGCATGCTTAACCTAACCGAAGGCTTCCTCCCTTTATTACGGCAGAAGGGAGTTTCAGAATAATCTTGCTTCATCTGTATGCACCCGCTGCCGTGAGCAAAAATGGAAGGCCCGTCGCTTATTGTTTGGATTTGGAACAGAAGAAAAGAACGTTTCAGAATTTGACGCGAAATATGCCTGAAAATATGAATTCAAGGTGGCATCCACTCTTGTAAACTTGATTCAGTCAGTCAAGGTCATACCAAACGGCATAATCATTTTAGTTTTAGCTTTGAGAACGCCTACGATGCAGTTATTTCTGAATGAGAGAATAGTAACAACTCTGGAGCTTTTTGAGAAAACTAAAATTCTTTCAAAGGATTGAACACTCATTCAAATGGGTTCCTGAAAACGAATTTTGAGACAGCAGGATACGAACATGCAAACAGCACGACTCACCGTGTGACCGGTGCGGCCTACAAAGCAGAGCTCAACAAAGAATTGTGAAATAAGGTGCTGTAGCATGATTTGTTTCTGACCCAAGGAAGCCGCTTTTGAATTCAGTGATGGAGATACTGCTCAGTAAGTGGCAAACGAACCAAGGAGCATACGGTAGAACGTGTTCATAGCAGGATCGGCCAGAGGACTTGTATTTTCTTTCTTTCTGTCTTCGGCTTGGTGACTCACGAGGGGAGTGGTGGTTCTGAAATGGATACCGCAAATCATATGGAATGAATTGACTCAGAGAGGATGGCGTGAGCTGAGCAAAACCTTCCCAGTGGGAACCTGCTCAAAATACAAGAGAGCCCCCATCGTTGCCGGCTCTCCTAATGCTTTCGTAGTTTATAAGCATACAGACGTGCCAATTAAAGTACAGATGCTCCTACGCGGATTGCCAAATAAATGTATCACCAGCGGACCTTCAGTAAACTTTGATTTCAGGCCTAATGAAGCCAAAATTATATTGTTTGCATGCACCTACAAAATATCTTTTTTTCAGTCTCACACGAGACAGTGTTATACCACTATAACTTTAAAATAAACAAAAATTGAAATCAGAGCCACATCTAAATGTTTTTTTTTAATCATGAGTTGTGCCCTTTATAGTTGGAATATTCACTCCTGCACTGAAAATATACATTATCGCAGAAATAAATCTATTTTTCGCGAATGACTAATTGTATACCGGCGCTTGATATTGACAGGTGGGCGTCAGCGGCACTTGGGGCTTCATTATCGTTGCTGAAGAAAAGATGATTAACGTCAGAATGAATGGGTAATGTCGGTACAATACATGATGAATAACGTAGTTATTGCTTAAAATGACCTTCATTTATGCAGTATTTACCAAGAAAACACTTTCAATTACAAAATTAGTAGCTAATTTGACGGAACGTTGGTACATTTGCGGTTTCAAATGTCATCAACCACGACCCTTGAACTTCGTTAGAAAACACGTCTTTCTGATGGGAGGCGCTGCTACAAGTACTTCCCCCAAATCGCGGATTCATGCGCACTAAAGAAAGAGTATACCAGCGGAATTTGATATTTCGACTTTCTAAGCCGCTCTTTTTTGATGCAGAAACCTGCGCTCCCTCTCTTCCGAGCTGCCAGCGCTCACTGTATGACGTCAAACAGCAATTAGCGAGTGACTGGCTAATAGCTAACGTGAGTCAAGAGTGGGGTTTGGACCCGAGGTTTTTCCTGCACCAGGCTGTCACCAAGTGCAGGCGTTGCATTCTGTAGCCTATCAACGTTCATAAAGTGAGCCACACTCGCACACATGGATAACATCGGAAGAGAGCAATCTTTTTTCATCGCCTTTCTCAAGGTTATGATGCGTGCTGACCTAACTTTCTTACCCCGTGCCATCTCTACTTGTGCAGCTTCCAGCGCACTGGTCACGACAAGAAAAGAGACAAAGTGCCTAAAGTGCGTTACAAACGCCTGAACTCCGCTTGTTTTTTGCGGATTCTAGAAATGTTTGCGGAATTCGATTGGTGAGACAATAACCTTCGATACTGACGTCGTTAGACGATTACTTTTAAAAGCCTGTTAATGACCCCTTTAATGTAACATGTTATGGTAGTCGAGCGCATCAGTTTACAAGCTTAATGTTTTTTTTTAGTACAGATATCTTCTAAAATGCTGAAAATATAGAAATGACCACTTCAAACACGTTTTGCCTTTCTGGACAACTGCTGTGCAGTGGCCTGGCGTCGCTTCGTGCTCAGCATAACGAACATAATATTCTTATAGCTTCACAGCGTTTTTTTTTTCAGTGAGGCATTCCAAAAGCAATTGATATGAAAGAAATACTCCTCAGAAGCTGCTGGATGGCGGAAACTGCTCAATGCATCGAACGAAAACCTCAAACTTTGCAGTGCCTCCATCAGCGTCAGTAACTAAAGTAATAAATAAAGAATAGGTCAATTCTTTTCTGACGTTATACTTGCTCTCTACCTTACGGCCTTCATTTTCTGCTTATCTCTGACCGACCCCGCTCTCCTGTTTGCCCTGACTTCCTCAAGTCGTCGTCTTTGGCTCTCGAGTGACTAAGCGGTCGTGTAGCAACTCAACACGCTATGACCAAGTGCTGGAGTGCCCTGCGCGCGAGTACTGCACGTGCCTATAGGGAGGGAATGTCGAAGGATAGCAAAATGATGCGACGAAGCGTGCATTCAAAGGTGCCAAGTTATCGCTGCACCCGAGTCGATGCTTGCCCTCAGGTGCTGTCGTCTCTTGGAAGTCTTTTCGAGGGGCTGCTTACTTCCCGCATCGTACCTAGAGACGACAGAGTTGATGACTGCAGGCAACCTACGTTATAAGGCATATCGCGTGTACTTTCAGCCGGCAATCTTCCTTGAGTTTGCATGTTGCTTATTTGTTTAACTATAGCAGACTCCAGCCATCGTTTACTCTTCTTACTACCAGATGAGTTAGCGTGAGCCGTAACAGGAAAGAAGACACGGCACACACGAAGAGACAGGAGAGCGCTACCTTTTCGTGCCTACCCTGTTTTTTAATTGATCTGTCTTTCCGATTGGTGCTGGTATTATGAAACACCAACTTACACAAATAGCAACTCTTCCTCTCTCTACTGCTACGCATATTCATACAACCTCTTGCTTCTGGCTCTAATTAAGAGTGTTCGAGTGAGTGCACACGTGTGACCTAATCTATCTCGATCTCCGGCTGCAGTCGCTTATCGCATCATATTTTCTGCCGGCTCTTACATTAGGGACATTTGGCAACGCTGGCGTGGCTGCGGCGGCTGCATATTGAATAGAAGAAAATAAAAATACTGTAGGTCCGTGTGCTTAGATTTGTGTGCACGTTAAAGAACCCCAGGTGGTCGAAATTTGTGGAGCCGACCACTACGGCGTCTCATAATACTATGGTGGTTTTCAGGCGCTAAACCCCTTATATCAGTCAATCAACGCCGGCGTGAAATTAAGGTGAGCTATAATCAATGCTAATCTGCTTATAGTCCCGTTGTTGATATTTATGCGATTGCTTCATATTCACTGAGTTGACGAAAAATTCAACGTACTACACAGGTTGCACGAATTCATACTAGCCTACAAATTTGATATATACGTTGTGACTCAGTGATAAAAAAATGAGAGGCAGTGCGACTCACGCTAAAACGTGTTTGATTTTTCTTTCTCGCTTGTGGTGTCGCTTAGGTTGGCTGAATTTCAGTGCAACCCTTTAACAATAACTTCAATGAGCAGTTCTGAGTAACACGGAAAAGAACATGTGTATTCATAACCACAAAGTTTGTTTCTACATCGAAAAGAAATGTATTTGCCATATCTAGGACCTCCTCTTCTCTTTTCTACGTACGGCTGGAAAGCGTTTGCGTTTATTGGTCTTCGATCCAAGCCATTGAACGAACGCATAATGTGTCACATAGTCAGTGCCACTTTTTACACTCTGCGTGCCACGTCGTTTCGAACTGATGCCCTGGATGTTGTGGGTTTGATTCTACCCATGGCATCCAGACCGTCCATTTTTTTTTTACGATCAATTAAAGCTACCATGTGCTGTAAACACGTGCCAACATTGTAGTTCGTGCAGTACGTGCCTAATACAATTTGTTTATCTGTGGAGCTCTTATATAGGCTGTTCTCATTTAGGTAGGGCCAGTTGTGCCAACACTTTGGATGTTAACGAATGGAAACGTGAGCTAGTTGGTGTGCGTTCATGTTTTATTGGTGTAGCGGATATGGGACAACGACGGAGAATTCGCAAGCCCAGGACACAATTCTACATCCTCAACCGTGTGCGGGGCAGAAATAAACGAATGATGAACGCTATGTGTAATTACTCTAGACAAATATTGTTTTTGGTTGATTGTTCTTCCTTCCATGGTCAGCTTTGCTCGGGACCACGGTACAATAAATTGACAGAAAACTACGACCATATCATATGGGTCCTTTAATTGCACAAGAAGCCCGCATGTCTCGGACCTAATGAACTTAAGATATGACAAGCTTCGTGCCTATTTTTCGAGCTCTCTTGGATCTTTAGAAAACACATGCTGTCGTGCTTATATTCGGAACTAGGTGGTTCGTTAGGTTTTAGGTAAAAAAAATTCGAAAAATAGGTTCTTGTGTTTTACGTTAAGTGCTCTTCACTATTAGTTAGCGGAGTGCTGATAGGCAGTCATAAAAGCCTTCAATGTACAGAAATTTGTGTGTCCTCATGCTTAGAAATCACGTTCATTCTCTGCAATGCTTCTTATCCCCTCACGATAATTGGAATTTGTTACCGCCCTCCCAGTCTTGACCCCCTTTTTGCACCGATTTCCACGTGGCTATTCACTCTGTAACTAAAGCTTTCCGTCATTATCCGATACTTCTCTTCGGTGATTTTAATTTTCCAGCAATTTCGTGGAATAATCTGGCAAGAATAGCCGCCAAACACGGTCCTGAAAGCGATTTCGTCAACTCATGCCTAACATTTGGACTAACGCAACTCGTCACTGAACCCGCACGTCAAAATTCTACCTCCTCCAACACTCTAGATCTTATCCTCACTTCCGAGCCTGACAAGGTTTCCAAGATGACGTTCTTGCCTGGCTTAAGTGACCATTCAGTGATTCATGGTACGTACCTCTGCCAACTAACACGCTCGTCTAAAATAACAAAAACAATAACATTGTATAACAAAGGAAATTATTCCGCCCTCAACAATGAATTTGCAGAATTCGCTACTTGCCTGCTAGCCGATTTTTCGCAGTGCTCTGTCGATACTAATTGGTTGCTCTTCAAAAATATAATCCATGACCTGTTCATAAAATACGTCCCCACCATTACCGTCACCGAAAAAAAGACGTCCCCATGGTTCACAGCTACACTAAAACGACTCAATAATAAAAAGAAAAGACTTTTTAGATCAGCAAAACGATCTAATAACATTTCTGCATGGAACAACTACTACGCTGCGGAAAAAGCATTCAGCACGCATGCTATGAAAGAAAAACGTTCTTTTTACTCACAGACTTTGCCGGCCATGCTGACCAATAACCCGAAGAAACTTTGGAGCGTTATCAACCCTCAAAATTCCCAACCACTGGCACTGTTTGATAATCATAACCTTCCGATCCCCGACGATGAAGCCGCCGAACAACTTAATCATTTTTTCTCTTCCATGTTCACAATCGAACCTAACAGCAACTTACCTTCATTCCATCCTCGTGATTACGACATGATGCCGGACATCACGTTTTCTCAAAAGGGCATTGCTAAATTAATTGACTCATTAAAGCTTACATCTTCTTGTGGCGCCGATGGCATTGACGCTAAAATGTTAAAAAACACACAACCTATTGTCAGTGTGACATTATGCCATATTTTTCAGCAATCACTGTCTTCAGGAGTGGTGCCGGAAGAATGGAAAGTGGGTAAGAATGTTCCAGTCCCTAAAAAGGGCCCTCCATCCCAGCATAGCAACTATTGTCCCATCTCGCTCACTAGCATTTGGTCTAAACTAATGGAACATGTGATCTACTCTAACACCGTCAAGTTCTTAAACCGCCACAACTTCTTTCATCATAGTCCACATGGGTTTCGCTCAGTATTATCCTGCGACACACAACTTTCTTCATTCTACAATGACATCAGTTCTAGCGTTGACCTAAATATACCCACCGATGCCCTCTTTTTAGATTTTGAAAAAGCATTTGACAAAGTTCCGCATCAACGGCTACTCCTCAAGCTTTCTTGCTTGACCATTAAATACATCGACGTTCAACTGGATTCGTAGTTTTCTGACTAATCGGCAACAATTTGTGTACGCTAACAACCATTCATCTAACCATCTTCCCGTAATCTCTGGTGTCCCTCAGGGCACAATACTTGGACTCCTACTTTTCTTAATTTATATAAATGACCTCCCAGCTTACATTTCATCAAATATTCGCCTGTTTGCAGATGATTGCGTCGTGTACCTTCCAATAAACAGCCCTACCGATATTGCTATACTTCAAAACGACCTTAACCTTATTGAATCCTGGTGTAAGGACTGGCTAATGTCTTTAAACGTAAATAATACATCGCTAGTATCATTTCGCCGTAGGCAACATTATCAGCAAGCGACTTAAACCATTTCGGGCTCTACAATCTTAACAGCAGAATCCTATAAATACCTCGGCGTAACATTCTCAAGCAACCTCACCTGGTCCACTCACGTTAACAACGTAGCATCCTCCGCTAATCGTACGCTGGGTTTACTTAGTAGGAATTTTAAAACTTGCTCCCTCATCACTGAAGTTGTTAGCTTACACCACATTTGTTCGCCCTAAGTTGGAGTACGCATGCTTGGTTTGGGACCCTCATCAATATAGTCTACCTAACCTTCTCGAATCTGTGCAAAATCGCGCAGCCCGGTACATCTACTCCGTGTACTCTTATCATTCCAGCGTTTCCGAACTCGTGGCCACCTCAAAAACCTAGAATCACGTCGTCATATATCACAAATTTTATCATGCTCCTTTCCAGCCATCTTGCCTGCTCATTGATTATCCAGCCGTACAAACCATCCCCGAGCCGTTTATCCACCGCCAGCACAAACTACTGCCCACCTTCGCTCCTTTTTTGTTGCCCGGGACTGGAACAACTTGCCTGACTTCGCCATGCACCACTCCGACCCACATGTATTCAAGGCCGTTATTGAATCGTTAATATGTTGCTAATTATGCCCATCCCTCATGTAATACCCCGACTGGGGCCTTTGAGGTATACTAAATAAAGAAGTAAATAAAGCAGCATTCGATAGTGATATGTCTGTCAAGAAGGCTTAGCTAAAACGTTCCATTGCGAACAATTGTTGAGTGAGATACATTTTCTGAATATGGTCTCGGGTCCACTAAATAGTTCTCTTAGGAACAACTGTTGTGTGCGATGAATATATGAATACGGTCTCCTGTCGAATAGCCCTGTAAGCTCCTTTGTTTCTTGTACCGCTATGTGCAATGTAAGAAGAGCGCCCTAGTTCGAACAACGTTACTAGCAAAAAAGTAATTTATGGCGTTGCTCAACTTTCTCTGGGGCTAGACAGTCGCTATTCCGCACCAATCCGAGACTGTGTCAGCCGATGGATCTGTGTGGTAGCACATTTCTGCGCGAATTCCTTTTCTTTTTTTCTGCGGTCTTGCTTCCATCGATACTTTTTTTACTGTATGTTTTGATAATGAGTTTATTGATTTCACTGCTTTGAAGGTGGGATGTAAGTATTGAGATAGTATTTATTCCTACGCAGTCTGTGTAGGTATAGATGTTGAGCGCTTGGAGCAAGCCGTATGATGCCAGCTGCTTTTCGATATAAGGCTTGCCATAATATATAGTAATAACGAATGGCTTTTCCATCCGAGTCATCTTGAATGAGTTCGTAAGAAAACTCGCCAAATTTCACCATTAGTTTGTATTTCAGCTCGCGACTATGTCCTTCTCCAGAAGGCTTTATTAAAGACAGTATCAAGACACGTTGCTTTCCAGCCGCAGGTAATGGCTGTATCACCGCAAACTACCTTTCAGCAAAAGGACGCAGCAGCTATAGCTTTTTGAAGCAAGCGTCAGCTTTCACGCTTTCTTAAGAATTTATATCTACTCCTTTAAGCCGCCCAGCTCTTCAACGAGCAGGTGCATAACTTGGAAATGCTCAGAAAAAGCGTGTACACTTAGCGTTCTGTACTAACATTTGCGCTCCGCCATCCTTGCTTGCTACCCTGCTTACTGCCTGTTTTTCATCAACGCTGTGATGTCAAGGATGAGCCGCGCTTATGAAACACAAGAACGAACTAGACGCCATCGAGCAAGCACGTTAGAGCTCGTAGGGATGTGCACTGCGTTCGCCGATGCGTGATTATTCTCGGCAAAGTTTTGTTTTGTTTTCGCTGGTGAGTACGATTTGCGTACGTCACTGCATGGAGACGCAAACTGAATCTCGGACTTGTTCGGTGCATGCATAAATAAAGAGCATGCGCAATAATGGAACCCAAGGAAGAAAACAAAAAAAAACTGACTAAGTAACGGGACTTGTACTCCTAAGTAGTACTAGAAGGTTTTACGAAACACGCGGAAAAAACAAGATAACATATACGCCATTCCCGCAAAGCGTGGGATGCCGCAGCGAGAATGCAGTCAAAGAGCATTCCCATGTTCTCGCATAGCGTTGTTTTACGTTCAAGGCATGTTGTAGCAGCAGCCCAGCTTTTATCCTGTAGGCTTTGAGCTGGAATAGAAGTACTGCGTACGTATAGAATCGGCGGGCCTCACGCAGACGCTATATAGTGTGGCGAGCTAACACTAGGCATGCGTTAACACGGCGACAGGATGATTCCCGTCATGGTTTTGTTGAAGTCGTGTTTCCGGACTAGCACTACATTGTCACGATTGTACGCAGAACAGAGGCACGCATAGTCACAAGTTTATTTTAGATTTGTTTTCAACAGTCTGTAACTATAATAAACATCCCAGCAGCACGATGCTCGCAATGATCGCCAAGCTATTATGCCTTGTGCCAGGGGAGTCCTTTGTATACCTGAAAATACTTATATTTCATCATAGGCCCGCAGTACCCAAAAAGTCTTGGGCAGGCAATCTTTCTAGGAGAATATCTCAGGCTATCACAACGTTGAATATACAGTTGATCGATATGTGGGGTTTAACGTCCCAAAACCACCATATAATTATGAGAGACGCCGTAGTGAAGAGCTCCGGAAATTTCGACCACCTGGGGTTCTTTAGCGTGCACCGAAATTTGAGCACACAGGCCTCAGCATTTCCGCTTCAATCGAAAATGCAGCCGCCACATCTGGGATTCGATCCCACAACCTGCGGGTCGGCACCCCAGTATAGCCACTAAACCACCGCGGCGGGGCATGGAATATACAGTTGGGTCAAGCCGGTGGGTGAATGCGAAAACGCTCCAACTAAAGACGGATTTTGTGAATTTTGCTGCTGCTTGCGGTGGCGCTTGACATCCTTTTGTACGCACAACCTAGCGCTCCGTTGCCTCGCGTTAGTTGTTTAGCCTGTTAACGCAACGGTCGGCAGTGATGGTATTTGGTAATGAGGGCCAAAAGCTTGCAGCTACCATCAACGTAATTGGAGAGGACTGATGGGAAACGTTCTTGAGCCATTAATACTAACAAACGAGGTTGCCGTTTCGTAAGGAAAAACGACAGACCACTGTCACCGTGCTTTTCAAGCCGGTAATATTAATGACAATAAAAATAATTTTTTTTATTTCTATCAACGATGGAGGAGACTGCGGGTAAAAGTTGCTTGATACGAGAGCAACTTGACAGGAACCCACAGCCGCCTCAACAACGCAGGCAGCGGCAGCCCCTATGATGAGGGAGAAACAAGAAAGAAATCTTGTTTTTCATACACAAACGGTTACATCAGCGTTACCCTTGTTTACTATGTGAGCATAAATTTATGAAATGACACGCAGTGTTCGTACAAAAGTGAATCGTATTTTAATGTTTGATTAAGGACGTGAGGTCAGAAGGGTTGGTAAGGTGTAAGATATTCGCTGCATAGAGTAATTGTTGTATTCCGTTATGAGTGTGTTTTTGTGTATCTTTGTGTACGTGCGTTTCTCACCGTTAATCTCCTCGACAGGACGCTAAGGTTTTTAATTTCGGGTTGCATTAACGTACCTTACCATTTATTCATCCGACGATATTACTTGGCTCCATAATATTATATGCCGGGCGAGAGTATTTGGTAGGGTGGAAGCAATCCTGAACATCAAGTTGTTGAGATTTAGAAAAATCGCTGCACGCGCAGCAATGAGCGTAAGAATAGAAACATATGTGCCTAGTAACAACACGAAGGCTGAGACTATTTCTAATAGTAATATTCAGAGGAGAGTGGCTGGCACTTCTGCAAGTAAAATCCCAGCTCCTTTATACTAACCGTGCTGCGCCGAGCGTTTTGCATGTTTTAGCATCTTTTTCGTCACTGCCTTCTTTTGTGTGACTTACGCCAATGTTCAATTATAAGCGCCGAGACAACGTTCCTTTTCTTTTTTTGTATCGCATGCTTCTACTACTTTTTTGTTCGCGAAAAAAAACATGATAAGTACAGAACAACAAGGAGTACCAATGCGTTTGCTCCAGAATGCACTGAACTAAAACAGCAGGGTAGATGGAAATGCTCCGAGCATCTGTTAGAAAAGAGAGGCGCCTTGGTTCTATTCCCGTTTGTTTGGTGCATGAATGATTTATGCACTTCCGTTTCTAGGCAGTCGTTTTTCATTGCTTCCATTTCGCGAGTTCTCTGAGCTGAGCGCTTTATACAAAAAACTTTGCTTTCGAAAAGAATCCAGTAAAACAAGACATTGCACTGGGATGGCCGTTGACCTGAGCGTCGTTACGCCGGCAATGTTTTTTCGATTCGGCGTCCAAACTGGCGCTCGTGGAATACCTCTCTGCATTCGTACTCGGTCATTTATCTCTCATTTTACTGTGTATGTACATATAATTTTTTGTTAACGCCTTAGTCTGCGTAGGTTTACTTTAGCTCTTCCGTTATTCAACCACCTGCATGTTTAGCCGCTGAAGACAAAAAAGAAGACGGATGGTCAGTTAGAGTTCACAGAGTTATCTTACTTGTTCGCGTTTCGACTTTCCTCGCGCTGGACTGACACGTTTCAGAAGTTTGACTCCAGAGATTGTTTTTTTCCTTTCACTAACACACACACACACGCACACGCGCGCGTGCGCACTCACACACACACACATACATACATACATACATACATACATACATACATACATACATACATACATACATACATACATACATACATACATACATACACACATACATACAACATACATACATACATACATACATACATACATACATACATACATACATACATACATACATACATACATACATACATACATACATACATACGTACGTACGTACGTACGTACATACATACATACATACATACATACATACATACATACATACATACATACATACATACATACATACATACATACATACATACATACATACATACATACATACATACATACATACATACATACATACATACATACATACATACATACATACATACATACATACATACTATAATGTAAATGCAAGGTAAACAGCGGTAGCGGCGTCGGTACCGAAGCAGCAAGAGCAGGCCGAGTATACGGGCAGCGTCGCAGCAGCAATCAGGCAGTCCTAGCTCGTGCCTCGCGCCCACGTGTCCATGTCGCTGCAGTAGTGGGCATTCCTCTTCACTACGCTTCGTCCCCCGTCGGAAAAGGAGCCATCCTGGCGACTCACGGTGAACAGAGTACGAGCGGGTCGTAATAAGGTTTCAGCCGCTGTACGTGAACAATTTCACGTCCCCGAAAGCGCTGGTCTGTGGATGGCGTAATGGGTTCGACGATGTAGTTAACTGGTGAAGTCTGCGAGACAATGCGGTAGGGTCCCTGGTATTTTGAAAAAAACTTCGAGGAAAGCCCTGTAGGCACAGCGGGAACCCAAAGCCACACAAGAGTGTCCGGAACAAAGTTAGGGTACGGGTGATTATCGTCACGCCGAGATTTTTGTCTCCATTGGTCGATGGTTGTGAACGACTGGGCGAGCTTACGGCATTCCTCGGCGCAGCGGGCAGCTTCAGAGATGGGCGTAGACTCGGAGGAATCAGGGTGGTAGGGCAGAATGGTATCTAATGTGGTGGAAGGGTCTCGGCCATATAACAGGAAAAATGGTGAAAAGCCCGTAGTCGCCTGTGGAGCAGTATTGTAGGCGTATGTCACAAAAGGCAGAATGAGGTCCCAGTCGGAGTGGTCTGAGGCAACATACTTTGATATCATATCCCCTAGGGTACGGTTGAATCTTTCCGTCAATCCATTCATCTGCGGATGGTAGGCGGTGGTAGTCCGGTGAATAATATGGCATTCGGCAAGGAGTGCGTTGACGACTTCAGAGAGGAACACACGTCCTCTGTCGCTGAGAAGTTCGCGCGGTGCGCCGTGACGGAGAATGAAGTGCCGCAAGAGAAAAGAAGATACGTCGCGTGCTGTGGCAGCAGGCAAAGCGGCTGTTTCTGCGTATCGCATCAAATAGTCGACAGCGACAACAATCCAACGGTTTCCGGAAGCCGTGAATGGAAGAGGCCCGTACAGATCGATTCCAATGCGGTCAAAAAGCCTGGCTGGGCAAGAAATTGGCTGGATCGGACTAGAGGTATGATGAGGCAGAACTTTCCGTCGTTGGCGCTGCGGGCATGACTGAATGTATTTGCGCAAAAAGGTGTAAATGCCTCGCCAATAAAACCGGGAGGAAATCCGAGCGTATGTTTTGAAGATGCCCGCATGTGCGCACTGAGGGTCAGCGTGGAAAGCTGAACATATTGCAGCACGAAGATGGCGAGGTATGACAAGTAGCCACTTTCGGCCCTCAGACTTGTAATTCCTGCGATAAAGGAGGCCATCGCGGACCTCAAAGTGAGCCGCTTGACGGCGCAACGTTCGAGAAGATGGAGAAGTCGACGGATCTGAAAGGAATCGCAGAACAGAGCTGATCCAGTCATCCTTGCGTTGCTCAGACGCCATGTCACAGTTATCTGGGAACGCCACCATTTCGTCCACGGCAGATAAACATGCAGAGCTTTCAGCGGACATAGGCGAGCGTGATAAAGCGTCGGCATCAGTGTGACGTCGGCCAGACCTGTAGACAACACGCATGTCGAACTCTTGCAACCGCAAAGCCCAGCGAGCTAAACGGCCGGAGGGGTCCTTCAACGTGGATAACCAACAAAGCGCATGGTGATCGGTGACTACGTCGAAAGGGCGACCATATAGGTACGGTCTAAATTTACCTAGAGCCCCTATAATTGCCAGACACTCCTTCTCTGTCACAGAATAGTTCTTCTCCGCTTTGGTGAGGGTACGGCTTGCGTATGCGACTACGTACTCTTGGAATCCCGATTTACGCTGCGCGAGCACGGCGCCGAGTCCAACACCGCTGGCATCGGTGTGTACCTCCGTCGGAGCAGTCGGGTCGAAATGACGCAAGATTGGTGGCGAAGTTAACAGACGGCGCAACTTTTCGAAAGCATCGTCACAGGCGGGTGACCAAGCGTAACTTTTTGAGTCACTGCGTATAAGTTCAGTCAAGGGGGCGGTGATCATAGCAAAATTCCGAATAAAGCGGCGGAAATAGGAGCAGAGGCCAAGAAAGCTGCGCAGATCCTTCAAAGACGCAGGTTTAGGGAACTCTGCAACTGCCCGAAGCTTGGCTCTGTCAGGAAGAATACCCTCTTTAGATACAACATGACCGAGGATGGTGAGCTGACTTGCGCCGAAGCGGCATTTCTTAAGGTTGAGCTGAAGGCCGGCGTCAATTAGGCACTGCAGCACTTCATCTAGCCTGCGGAGATGCGTTGGAAAATCCGGGGAAAATATAATCACGTCATCCAAGTAGCACAGGCATGTTTTCCACTTCAGGCCACGCAAAAGATTGTCCATCATCCGCTCGAATGTTGCGGGTGCGTTGCAAAGACCAAAAGGCATGACACAGAATTCGTAAAGGCCATCAGGTGTGACAAAGGCCGTGTTAGGCTGATCTTCAGGTGCCAGAGGGACTTGCCAGTAGCCACTCCGTAAGTCAATAGAAGAGAAGAACTCCGCACCTTGGAGGCAGTCAAGGGCATCAACGATTCTCGGTAATGGGTAAACGTCCTTTTGAGTTATTTTGTTAAGACGACGGTAGTCAACACAGAAGCGAATTGACCCGTCCTTCTTCTTAACGAGAACGACTTGAGATGCCCAGGGGCTGTTCGAAGGCTGGATGACGCCACGCTTGAGCATGTCAGCTACTTGGTCATCGATAACCTGGCGCTCGGCTGCGGACACGCGATAGGGTCTTTGACGCAATGGCGCATTGGTACCCGTGTTGAGGCGGTGACAAACGGCTGACGTGCGGCCGAGGGGAGTATGCTGGCAGTCGAAGGAATAGCGGAACTTGTTCAGTAGTCGTAGAAGCTGAGCACGTTGCGAAACGGTTAACGTGTCGGCGATGGAGCTGCTCAGTACGTCCGGCCTAGTAGTCTGCGGCGAAGAGGCACAGGTCACTCCGGCGACTTCGTGTTCGACGGAAGGACCAGCCGGCATGTCGATAATTGCAGAAGGGTCGAGACTGTAAACACGCCCGACGCACTCACCCCGAAGTAGTGTTACAGGACATGACAACAGGTTCGAGATGAGTAGTCTGCTGACGCCGTCATGAAGTTCTAGAAGGGCATAAGGTAGCGGCGAACACTTGCGACGAACGAAAAGAGCAGATGGCGTGAAAAGGGCACTAGACTCGGCGAGAGAGTTGCAAGACACCATGGTAAGGGCAAAAGAGTGCGGCGGTATGATGACGTCTTCAGCAACAAATTGTTTGTCCCCGGTTTCATGAGCGTAGTCAGACACTTCAAATGCCACCTCAGCGCGCGAGCAATCGATGTCGGCCTTATTAGCGGAGAGAAAATCCCAGCCCAAAATGAGGTCATGGGAGCAGGAATCCAACACTAGCAATTCAACGACATAAATGAGGCCATCAATCGCGATGTGAGCAGTACAAGCAGCGGCCGGTCTGACGTGATCTGCGCTGGCTGTACGAAGTGATATACTAGCTAGTGGCGTCATAACTTTTTTCAGCAAGCGGCAGAGTCTAGCACTTATCACTGAAACTGCGGCACCAGTGTCGACAAGAGCGAGTGCAGCGACGCCGTCCACATGTACGTCCAGAACATTCGTTGGTGAAGTGAGAGGCCTTGGCCTTTTCGCTGGCGACGCAGTTCCTGCCTCTGGAACTGCGGCAATTAGTTTTCCCGCTCTGGCGATGAAGGACGACGACGCATCGGCGATGGCGAGCGGCGTCGAGGTGATGGTGAGCGGCGGTTAACAGGAGGGCGGTGGTCGGCGTACGATGACATCTGGTCGGGTGGCTGAGAGCCTGTGAACGAACGGCGCGGTGGCACATCAAAGGCAGGTTCGAAGGTCTGGTCGTAGCTCTGTCGGTAGAGAGGAACGCGCCGACGGCAGTATCGCGCTATGTGGCCAGGTAGCCCACAGGCAATGCATATTGGGCGATTGTCGAGTGTACGCCATTGTCCACTACTCTGGACGGACCTTGACTGAGCGAACCGAGGAGTGGGTCGGAGCGGCACGGCTGAGGGAAGCGACGTAAAAGTCTGAAGAGGTGGTCGAGCCGCTACTTCAGCATAGCTTAGAGGTGCATTTACCTCGGCACAGGCAACAGGACTCGGCAAGGGTGAAGTGTCACGGGCAGATGGCAGAGCCGCGCAAACTTGCTTCTGGATGACCTGGCGAATGTTTGCTGGCAGAGGTGACGCTGGTTGGCCGGCTGTTGATAGCAGCGATAGCTGACGAGCGACCTCAGCACGAACAAACTCCTTAATCTGCGATAGCAGCGACTGAAGGTCAGATGTGGTGGTCAGGCTGGAGAGGGTGTCATCCGGGACGTCAGGGCGTCGAGTGAGAAGACGCTGTCGTCGCAGCTCGTCGAAACTCTGACACAACTCAATGACCTCAGAGACAGTGACAGGGTTCTTGGAGAGCAGCATTTGAAAGGCGTCGTCGGAAATGCCTTTCATGATATGTCGCACCTTGTCAGTTTCGGCCATCGACCGGTCGACACGCCGGCAGAGGTCAAGGATGTCCTCTATGTAGCTGGTGAATGTCTCACCAGTTTGTTGGGACCGGCCTCGTAGGCGTTGTTCTGCGCGAAGTTTGCGCACACCAGGGCGTCCAAAAACATCTGCGAGGCAGGTTTTGAAGGTAATCCAGGTGGGAATATCCGCCTCATGGTTTCTGTACCACAGCTTGGCAACATCCGTTAAATAAAACATCACGGTGCCAAGCTTTATGGGATCGTCCCATTTGTTAGTAGCGCTGGCTCGTTCATACGATTCCAGCCAATCCTCAACGTCTTTCTCGTCGGTGCCGCTGAAGATTTCGGGTTCTCGCAAGAGCTGTGCACCGGGACAGCTCCTGCGTGGCGAAGCCGGTGGGGGTGTGAAGACAGCGTCGTCAGGCATGACGGACGGCAGCTTTCGGCTACGCAGTTCCAGGACTGGGGAAGACCGCAGCACTCTCCACCAAAATATAATGTAAATGCAAGGTAAACAGCGGTAGCGGCGTCGGTACCGAAGCAGCAAGAGCAGGCCGAGTATACGGGCAGCGTCGCAGCAGCAATCAGGCAGTCCTAGCTCGTGCCTCGCACCCACGTGTCGATGTCGCTGCAGTAGTGGGCATTCCTCTTCACTACACTTCATACATATGTGAAGTAGGAAGGCAGTGACTGATGGTAGAGGCTGATGAAGAAGAAGGAATAGAATAAACATGCGGCATAAGCCAGGCCACGTCTCCTACATATAGCGTCGCGCGAGTCAACGGGATGAAGACCGGCCGGCCCATTCATCAGTCTCTCATCATCGACGCAGTTCCCCACAAGACGCCCTGATCACGAATCGACTACCAAATCATCTCCCAGCAGCACGCGGTGACCAGCACCATGCCAGAATCATCAGATGGCCTTGGCATCCCCAAGTACAGAGGATAAGCGGAGGACAACGGACCCGTACAGAAGTGGTTTAACCTATTCGAACTCCACGCCGCCGCTGCATCCTGGTCGGAACGGGAGATGATCACCAACTTCACCGACTACATCTTCAGTGAGGCATATAAGTTTTACCTCGCCCACATCTTTCATCTTTTGCCATGACTCGTCGTTTTCAAAGAAGAGATGACCGCCCGGTTTAACGACTATGACCAAGACCTACTTATTGCCAACCATCTGGAGACAACCACACTCTATCGTCAATTCCCTAAGCAGTCTTCAAGCATTCGAAAGCTCAGCGTGAATCAACAACTGCCACAAGACGAAGCGGCACATGAGTTTACTGAAAGGCGGCCATGCGTATTTCGAGAGAAACCCAACCATCGAGCGCGCCTCGCTTCTGCACGAAAGTCGGCATTTCCAAAGTCGTCACACCAACATATGACACAAGATGCCGCTCACCCTACTGATACCCTTCATGCTTCGTCTCGCATACATTGTCCACCACCCGGTTGTCCATCAAGCAGCTCTTCAAGTTTTACTAACGCTCACCGTTTGCCTCATAAAGAAGTTGTGCTCACCGCAGACCTGCTGAAGCATCGGGAAAATACCCTGTCAAGCCACGGTCTTTCCGTACGGTTTCATGCATCGCCGTCCCGTGCACACACTCTCGACAGTCTAAGTAAAACCAATGGTAAAACCGAAGGCTCAGACACATCGAACCTCGCACGCTATCAGGCGCAAGAACCACTCGGAGTGAACAGCGAAGAAGAAGCCCTTGAAGAGCGATCTGTCAACTCTGAAGCATTACCCTCATTACCCGAAATGCAACACAACAGCCTAGAGACTACTATATGCCCACTTGACACTACATTCGATTGCCCAGAAAATCAGTATCATGGCCAAAAAGGCTGCCACATCAGCTCTTTTTGCAGCAACATCATCAATGCCAGCAAGTCCAAGCACAACAGAGAATGCAAGGGCTACACCAACAAGGACAACGACGAACAGAAACATCCTTGGACGGTCACTCAAGGGTTAAAGGAAGGCGTCTACAAGCGAGTCAAGTGAATCAACGGCAAATTAAAGAGGTTTCCCTCGAAAGAAAGAAGACATCGGATTCAAAACATTTTCCCGAAACGAAACATCACACAAGTTTTCTCAAGCAAAGATCAAGATGGAGCATATGATTAAAGCGATTGAAACAACAGGGGACGAAACGACACAAGCGGCGTAAAACCACATCCTGTTTTCCGGAAAGACAAAGACATCACCCCGTCAGCCAACGAATACGCAAACTGGTAGTGCCTCGTGCGTACCATTCACAACGAAAAACCCGACGTCGACAAAGCTCGAGCAATGAGTGTTCCAAGGCGTCCCATCCTTGTTCATTCCTCGCTATAGCTGCTTTATCATCACAAATTTCAGCGTTAAAGCAGTGCTTGTAATGTCCCGAACACAACCGCCAGCGGCGCCCACCAGAGAGCTCCATTAGATATCACCGGACATGCTGACCTCTCTTGTGAAATTTCGTGCAAGTTTATGTAACTCTAATATTGCGTGGAGCTACAGCATTTCCTGACATTTTTTTTCAATGATGAGACACAACTTGTTCATGCTTCATAGTTTGTAACTCGCGCATTCTTTCGGGAAGGGAAAGGATCCTGTGACGTAGGAAAACAGTGAGTATATATATATATATATATATATATATATATATATATATATATATATATATATATATATATATATATATATATATATATATATTGAAATTTAACAGACAATAGTGCCAAGGAAAATACAGGGGAACTTATTAGACCAAATTGTAAGGTAAATGTGAAGAAAGAAAAGTAGGTGAAAAGATAACTTGCCGTGGGCAGGAACCGAACCTGCGACCTTCGAATAACAAACACTATTCGAAGGTCGCAGGTTCGGTTCCTGCGACCTTCCTTGGCTATCTTTGGCATTATTGTCTGTTAAACAGATCTCGTTATTATATTGTCAAAACACGGAAAAACGTGCCCTTAATTATACACTTCTTTCCTTGTTCATTAAGAAAGGTCTCGTACTGGCAGACTTGGTGCCTTAAGTTGTATACGAGGGACTATTGGTCAGCTGCCAGCTCGTAATAAGTTCACGTGCTACGTGACGCCCCACAGGCTCATAAAAGAGTGTGCCACACTCGCCGCCATAGCTACAGATGACGCTGACTGACACTCCACATTTAAATTCACATATATACCTAATAAAGTGGCTGGGAAGATAGCCGCCGTGGTAGCTCAATGGTAGAGCATCGAACGCGTTATTCGAAGGTCACAAGTTCGGTTTCTGCCCACGGCAAGTTATCTTTTCATCCACTTTTCTTTCTTCACATTTACCTTACAATTAGGTCTAATAAACTCCCTTCGACAGACAGACAGACAGACAGACAGACAGACAGACAGACAGACAGACAGACAGACAGACAGACAGACAGACAGACAGACAGACAGGCAAGCAGGCAGACAGACAGACAGACAGACAGACAGACAGACAGACAGACAGACAGACGGGCTGCTAGATAGATCGATAGATAGATAGATAGACAGACAGACAGACGGGCTGCTAGATAGATAGATAGATAGATAGATAGATAGATAGATAGATAGATAGATAGATAGATAGATAGATAGATAGATAGATAGCTATGCTTCGCATATAAGAGAAGAGAATTAACTTAAGCCTTTGTTTGCATGCTAGGGCACATCTCCTCGAAGCCAATAACCGCCGGCCTTCACAAGAATGTTTCTAATATAGCATGGCACTCATTTTAATAACAATGCGTGGGTAAATATCCTTCACAGTGCAAAAAAAAACGTGCCATCTCATCCTTCGCATTCAACACTGATTATTGATACCGCATGTATCAAAAGCCTGTTTTCAGCTTGAAAGAGCATGGAGCCCTCTTATGTGTCATCGGTAGCTGCAATATGAATCCACCTACGGCATGATGAAAAATAGATAAATACAACAGTAAACATTTTGCGATGTGACAATATCCCTTCATTTCTTTTTTGTTTCGATACGACCCATTACCGTGATTAAGCCTCGCAACCTGTGGTTCAGGGTTGCGACGGGCCAGTCATACAGGGCTGCGCAGCGGAGACGGTTATGAGCTGTTCGCTGCGCACAAGTGGTCTTGCCTGAGTTTTGAAAATGTGGAGCATTTTATGTTCCTTGCTGGCTGCTCATTAATTTAATTTGAAGCAATGCTTTAGCAGGCAACGAATATTGTTCCAAGTCACAAATATTTACGCAAAATAGAACCATTCTTTTAACACACGAATGTGTTTTAGGCCAGGATCTACCACAGCTACGCTGACGGATATGGCGTTCCTTCACAGATATGACGTTGTAAATTGTACAAGTACACTAATTGGAAAAAACAAAGAGAACAAAACTTAATATATCGGGGCGTCGAACCAACGACTTCTGGCTCCGCAGCGTGCGTCGCAAACTACTGAGCTACACAGCGTATGTTTCCCATAGGCTGACGGCAAACCATTTATACACACCATGTACCGTTGGCCACCCACGGAGCTCAGCAACTTCAACGCGTTTTCGTAAACTGTAGCGAGATGGCGCGAGAATTGCGCGTTTGGCTCGCGTGCTCTAAAGTGGCCGATAAGCCTGCAGAAGTGTTTTTGTTCAGGAAGTATTACGAAAAAACCTTACATGTTCACTTTCGCATTTGCCAAAGATTTCCCATTTTCTTCTCAACTGACTGTATTGTTTCCTCTCCCTCCCCCTCTTCCTTACCCTTGAAACCAGTCTGCACACAATGTGTCAGTGAACTGGTTCCAGCATCAGGGATATAGAAACCTTTCTGTGTCACACGTAATTTCGATGAGCCCCCTTTAGACCAAGCGGCATTGTCATGCGATGACGTAATCATGACGACATAATGACGTAACGCATTTCGGTGACGTCATCAAAAGCTGAAGGTTTCTACAGCAGAGCTGGTCGATGGTTTGTCGTGCATCGCGGGTAGAAAATGACCATCATTGTTGAGTATATAGTCAGCTGCAGTCACGGGACGAAATTGCGTAACGTCACGTAACTTGTCACGTGACATGTTCTCGTCATCGATTGATATTTGGGTTTTGACGTCCGGAAACCTCCATATGATTATGTTCTCGTCATGAATCACGTAACAGCTACTCAAGCGACTGAAATCGCGTCACTTGTAACAGTTAGTCACGTCACATGTTCTCACCAAAACCACGTGACACGTGCGTAAAGTGCGGAACCTACCGAAACCGCAGAGGTATAACCAAGGCTAGCCATGTTTAGTACTGTACTAGCAAAAAATTTGCCACTCTATCAAAAGCTTGGTATAATTAGCAACAACTTACGAAAAGCTAAGTTGAAAACTAGCTCCGCTGTTAGTTTCAGCTTTGAGCTTTCAGTGTTTTTGCATCTCTTTTGTTGACATGAGCAGTCACTTTTCGCGTTTGATTAAACATATGAGGCTCTCACCCCGGTAAGATAAGCCCACAGGGTAATACTATTCGGAATTAGTACTATTTCGAATATTTCTACCACGCAGCGGGAGAACATGGCGGGAGAATGGTCTACCACGCGGCGGGAGAATGGCCTCTCCTATAGGACATTACTCTTAGGAAACTTCAGCACTGCTTGTCCCCGAGCATAACGTTCGTATTAGCGGGGGAGGTGGCGCGTGTTCACTTCTTATGGCACTGAGACATGCCAAGCAAACGAACAAAGGGCAGTCGCTTGTGGCGTTTACTTGCGGCAAGCACCTATTGGTGGCCCGGCATCCTTCGGTTGGCCGGCGTGACCACTGGCCGCCTAATGACTCCAGGGGCGCTGCTCCTTGTTTGGAGACCTAGCCCGCGTGATTACATTAGTCACTCTCGGCATGCGGGTTGTTGTTGCAATCCGGTCAGGTGGAAACACGAGGCGGAAACACCATTGTTCCTCGCAGGACATGTGACCGGCTTGCCTCGCTTCCGTGTTCGGCGGGCCTTTGTCTTCGTATATGTCAGCGACAACGTTGACTTGTCCGTTTTCTGGATTGGCTTGGCTCTTAATCATCTCTGTAGTGGGAACACCACGATGTGAACAAACACAGGGAAAACAATTGCTACTATCTAGTGCACCTTTTGTAGGCACAATTTAAGAGAAGCTCTTATAGCTCACAGATCTCGATGACGGTGTCGTGCTTGCAAAACACGCCGCTGGTTAGCGTGCAGAAAGCAGCCACGTGAAGGGTGTTCCGATTATATGCGTGTTTTTATGCGCCGTTATGATGTTTCTCGTATAAAAATGTACTTTTGTACCGAGGTGACTTGTCATTCTAAGCTGCCACACTTTGTTGATGCCTGTATAGGAATGCATGACAGTCGCTGTTGCTAGTAGCAAATAAGGTGTTTCGCTCAAAGCTCGTCGAAGAACGCATGTGGCTGCATTTCCCGGCATCAAGGAAGAAAACGTTTCGGAGGCTGCATTACGCATTGCGATAGAAAGAACAGTGAAAGAAAGATAGAAAAGTAGTATCTGAGGCATGCACATGGCAAGCGTCACCTGTGCCTATTTCTGTGGCGAAGGAAAAGCTCGTGAATTTTTAAGTTTTCACCGTGTGTCAATTTTCAACAATAAAGATGCTTTGTCGTCGTCGTCGTCATTGTCATCTTAGTTTTTGTCATTATCATCATCATCATGATCACATCATCAATATCATCACCGCTGGCATGTCTACTCTAGCGAAAATGCCTCTTCGATAATACGCCAATAAACCCGGTACCACGCTTGCTGGTGCTAAGGTGTACCAGCAAAATTCGTAATCTCATTTCACCTAACTACCTGACTTCTCTTCGAGCGAGGCAATATACCTGTCTGTCCCTCGTGGTCAGCTACGTAGCAATGATAAGGCACAAACTGTCAGGCAATGAATTATTTTGGACTGCATCCTTGTTGGTTCTTGTTAGGCTTAGAACGCAACTTAGTTGGCTGCAGTCATCGACGACATTGTCAATTCTGATATAGTCGTTATGCCATCATGATGGAGATGAGAAAGCACCTACACTGAAAACTAGAGCTCTCAGCGCAAAAAAAAAAACAATCCCCAAGGAAAAAAGAAAACTGATGGTAGGGTACTGTGTGAACACGCCGAGAAAAAGACGCTAACAAATGTGATAACTTTATATACCATTTTTTGCGTGTGAAAGTGGATTTTAAATTATAAATTGCATTCTCCTTTTGGTCCCTGATATAAGAGGGTTTAAGTTTTCGCAAAATGATCGAGATACAAGGTAGAAGTGTTAAGGCTGTTGGTTGGGTCATAAAATTCTTCGTTAACTGGAATATTGAGAAAATTATAAATTGGAACTTACTTGACCATTGTAAATAATGACATATCAATAGCCATGTTTGAGTGAATGGACCTTGAGTTATTTTGTTGGTTTTGTTTGTGGAACATGCTTCTTTCAGTTTCGGGAATGCAGAAAATAATAAAATATTCAGGGTCGGAAATGTTTAACGGGCTACCTTGTGTTCTTGTTTTGCGAAACGTGCAATAGATCTCCTTTGGTCGGAAGAAGTGTCAGATGAATCTCCGTAGGTGGCGAAGACCTGAAGGCCCAGCCAAAATCAATGGTTTACCTAAAGAAACGTGTTGGGGGGGGGGGGGGAAACAACTCCATCTCACTTTGAGAAGCCGTATTTTTTATACAGAATGGAAGCGTATTTTTTTAATGTTGCAGAATATGGTATACCTTTTAGTGACTCATCCCGATGCGGAAGGCTTTCTGGTACATGTTACGCCAAACGACGGAACTAGCCTGACAAGTATACGGCGTACCGAAACGCAACGTCGCTTTCGTGTTTTAAGAACCGCACCCCCAGTATCGTTCTGCTGCAACGCGATTCTCAACTGAGTGCGTTTTCATGTACACTCGAAAGACGCGCAGCGCGCGAAAACGACGAAGCAAAAACCAGGGTATGTCGTAGGCATTTTTTGAATTACCCGAAATCTCGTTTCGGCGTATCTCTCCAGCGTTTTCACTCACACTTGTTCTCGGCGGGCGCGGCTGATACGCGGAAGCAGTAATATACTGCCTTTCCACTCGAAATCAGCATTCGCGTTCAAAGCAATAAACACAAGCTCATTTTTTCCCCGCATCTGCTTTGTCGACGTCGACGTTGTAATGATTGTTGACGGGTGCGCTGGCATTGGGAACGCTCACTACTTTTATATCTCCCGCTTAGAGTGCTCAGCCGCAGAACAGTTCTGAGCTCGCGACTGGAAGCGGAAGCTCTATAGAACTGGTTATGCGTCGCCGTAAATTTTGCTTTTATGAACATTCATGGCGGGAAGGCAAAACTTATAGGACCGATGTGCAGATGCAGTCGACAGTTGAGAGAGCATGGAAGGGTGAACGGTTTACTGTTCGAGCACACTCTTGGTTTGGGCAATGACTGGTGGTGGGTAGTGTTTGCAAACTGCACAGGGATAGAGATTGCAGTGAAGGGAATGGGCGCAGCTTTGATTACGTTCGTTCTAAGTTCGTTCTATCGATTATTCACGGCACTGGGCTACAGAGGAGCCCGAAGGAAGCGGTTCTCTCTCACGCAACAACGGATTTTCGCTGTAACTTGAGGGGCTTGCGCACGCGATAGGCGCGCAAGCCTCTCACTTTTACCCTGATCTATATATAAACCTCTACACTAACTCACACAAACGCATGCACTCACGCGCAGTGAGCATGCATGTACGCACAAACTGAGGGAGAGGCAGAGAGAAACAATTTAAATGAGCATAAGTTCGCACATTCACATTGTGAGCACATGTCTCATCGATGTATATGGGCACATATACCAACGAATGCAAACGAGAACAGTATATACGCGCAGCATAAATGTTGTGTGCGGTCGTACTCGGTATAAGTTTTAACGCGTTGTTCAGGCTTAAAATGGCGTCAACACCGAAAATCGGCACCCAGATTGGTGAATTGGCAAAATAAACTATCTCCGTTAGTGGTACTTGGTGAACCAATTTAAAGTTTGTCGGTTCCATTGTTCAGGCGTTGGGACGCCTAAACACGCAGAGCGTGCTGGAAATCATACTGAACGTTACTCTACATCGGTGTTATGTTTTCTAACAGCAAAGTTAACGCTGGGCAAAACTCCGGCATCATCCGGTGGTGGTGGTGGTAGTGAAAAACATTTATTTCAACTATTTTCAAGAGAGAGCTCGACATTTGGCGGGCATGCGCATCATATAGGCCAAGCAGCTCCCAGCATAGCATAGCCATTCATTGAGATAGCAAAAGTGCCGGGAAGAAAAGTGAGGATAAGCAGGAGTAAAATGACGAGGTGAGAGAGTATTCCATAGATTGCCATGAACAGGATAGTTAGGTCAAGTATATTCAAGTTAATACTGTTTAGTTTAATTTGCATACACTGTAACATCGCTAATAATGTGCGTTACATTCGGAGATCACGTAGTTAACAACATGAACGGGGGACTTCCTGATACTAAAACAAGTCCTTTAAACTCTTCAGTGGAGCTTGAAATAAAAAATAAGAGAAAAACGTGAACACATATGTTGAATGAAGGCTCGGGAGAATGCAAGATTAAATATAGAGAGCAGAAAAACTGGCATGTCATATTAGAACACCAAATTATCTCCAGTAAAGCCTTCATTAGCTATCTCTGCTAGGCAGACAATATATTTATAATATGTGAACATGTCATAAGCGCACTAAACGCAACCATTGGTCACTGTAACAAGTTTTACCCTAGTACTAAATGTAGCATGCACCATTCTCCCAATGAAATTAACTTCCTAGACACGACAGTATCTATTAAAGCAGGACAATTAAGGACGATGACTTACAGAAAGCCGACAGACAGCCAAAATACCTTGATTACACTAATCACCACCCATGATACTGCAAACAAGACATTTTCGTCGGACAAGCGAGGTGCATTGGATGGTTCTGCAGTGACCACGGGGAATGCGTCCACCACTTAAGTAATTTAAAGGAAACATTGCTGAAATAAATTACTCACAAGACACCCTAAACAAGGTTTACAACGAAGCATGTAAACTACATAAGAAAACAACACCGCACTACCTAGGAAAAAAAAAAACACTGTAGCACAACCCAACCAGCCGCTAGCATTTATGACCAAATACTCGAATGCGCTCCCAAACATGAAAAATATTTGTTGTAAATATTATGTAATATTGGCAAGCAACGAGGGCCTTATAAAGATGTTTTCAGAAGTACCAATGGTCGTGTATCGCCGCAACGGGACTTTTAAGGACATGTTAGTACATGCAAAAGTAAACTCTCATTCTACTGCCCATGTAGGACTTTGCTCCCGCCCAAGATGCAAGACTTGCTAACACTTTCAAAATGACATGATAGTTAAAAGCACTGGGAGAGATTATGTTCATAACATAAAACCTAGTTTTACCTGCACTTGTGAAAACGTTCTCTACATGATCGAATGTTCATGTTGTCATAAACACTACATTGGCGATACAGGGCAGCGTGTCAATGTTAGAATAAACGGTTATCGCGCGAATACGGCCAAGAAATTACCGAAAATGTGGCATAACATTTTATGTAGCAGCACACAACTTCAACAATCTCAAACTCTACATTCTTCAGTCAGACTTCCGGTCCGGAACAAACATAAAACATAGAGTCGTACCTTATTCGCAAGTTCAAAACATTCCGATCAGTTGGTATAAATGTTTCTAAAGGAACCGTTAAATCAATTCGGTATGGTACATACACAAAGAAAGCCACTGCGAGTTAAGCCCTCCGTCTAATAATTTTAAGCTTCTCATTGTTAACCTCTGACAACCAGTTCGAGAACCGAGACTGGGCGACATGTGTACACCCTCACCTCCCCACTGCTTCATTATTTTATTTTTATTCACAACGTGTTCCTTCTTCACTTCACTCATACAATCCGTCACAGCACTCCCCCTCTCCCGCTCTCTAACTGTTGCCCCTTCCCTTCCCTCGGTAGTGTAAAGGGGAGGGCATGAAACGCATAGACATGCTAGCGCTAAATAAATCAGCTCTGTTCTAGCATTGAGGGAGACAACTCCGCTTGTCGAATCATCGGCTCGACACAAACCCTGATAACGGATTTTTCATTACGATGGTAATTTAAGCTAAAAAATCGCTTGCTAAAGTATTCATTACGAAGACGTCCTGAAGTTTTTGAAATGAATTGAACACAATGTAAGTGAAGACAAAAGTAATGTAAAAATAACTGCAAAACAAAAGCGCGATGAATCCATCTAGAAACCATAAAGTTAAGTATTCCAAGATAATAACAGCCAATCAAACATGCATCGCAACGAAAACAAGGGGAAAGAGCAAATCGGATTAAATAAAAAATAATGACTGATTAGCAAGTTACTGTAACTGCTCGCGTAATTCGTCGAGACAGTATTTCTTGTGCAAGCATTGGACTTTATGTACCGATGGCAAGGATTTAGTTTCGTCTGGCACTGCATTTTAATGTGGTGTGCCTGAAAAGAAGACATTTAGTTTTCCATAGTTTGTTCGAACACAAGGTAGGAAATCATATTATCGCTTACCAGCTACGGCGGCTACACTTTCGATGGAGGCGGAAATGCTGTAGGGCCATGTGTTCAGATTCGTGTGCACGTTAAAAAACCCCAGGTGGTCAAAATTTCCGGAGCCTTCCACTACGGCATCTCTCATTACCATATGGTGGTTTTAGGATGTTAAACCTCACATATCAATCAAGATTATCGCTTACGTAGAACGTGGTAATTGTAGTATTCACAATAGCATTTAGTTAGGACGGGGTATAGGTGCCAGAGTGTTTAAGCATAAACATAAACAGTGATAGCGTCTCTTGACGTCTCTTTCACCATTCCCACACAGAGTAGCATGCAGCAATGTATAGGTGTCGGCAAAAATCTTTTTATAATAACGAGTTTCTCTCTCTCTCTACGTACTTCTCTTAGCGGCAGAACAATGAGACATTGGTAGATCGATTCAGAAGGCGTAATAATTTTTGTCATGCTTAGTACATACAAACATCATTACGGGTTACAAAAGAAGTGAACAAGGGGGCTGTTTAGGCCCGTGTGCTCAGATTTGTGTGCACGTTAAAGAACTCCAGGAGGTCGAAATTTCTGGAATCTTCATTACCGCGTGCTCTCATAATCATACGGTCAATTTTGGACGTTAGAATTCACACATCAATCAACAAAATAACTGAAGAATAACGGCAATAGAAGTGTACATAATAAACACTGATAACGAAAGGGCTAAAACAGTGAGTGTGTTAGTATCAATAAAACTGTAAAGTATCATAACCACTGAAGAACGCGCTATCCCACTCGGGATAAAAACCCATTTACGCAACACCTATATAGCTATGATATATTGCCCGGACGTTATTAGCCGTACGGCTTGGTTTTAAATGCATTGGAGGGAATCCAGATGATATCCCAATTTATACGTAGTAAAGGGTGGAACAAAGGTAGGCCAAACAGTTCTTAGCACACCACAGTTATGCATAGCAGTCATACATACCGAGGTGGTGGGAAAGGGAAGTAAGGGTGACGAGAGGTGATGTTAAATAAGGAGGGGGAAAGGAGGAAAGGAGAGGGTAGAGCATTGTATGACTTTGTGTAATAAGTATAGCAAGAAAGTGCGAAAGGGTAGTGAGTGCCAGGAAAATGCGTGTCTATGTGAGGAGGAGGATGTGAGCGTATAGAGTATAGCGAAGTGAAGTATATACTATATATAGTCTCCAATAGCAGAAAGACTGTGGGAGAGAGAACAGTGGGTAGGCGGAAAAAAGGAGAGAATTGCCACCAGGCCGGCTTTTTCCTTAGTCTTCATGCATTTAGTTTTTAACGGCCCCTAACCACCACCCCCCAACCCATTTAAGAACATTGAACACTTGGCGCACGCAGACTGGCTGGTAGAAGACGCGGTGATGGCTAAGATGTTATAGGAGTAGAATATTCTATTTATTTTAGATGCGGAGCATCTAATACTCGAGGCTTGTAGTGCGGCGCCGTCCGCAAGCTTCCTCCTCCTTCTTCCACCATCTGTGCATCCCTTCCTCCTCTACACACCGCGTGCGCTTCTCCTCTTCACGAACATTCGCTAGCTGTATGATGTAGCGCGCATGCGCCGTCACGCTTCGAGAACATCGGCAGCTGACGCGCGCGCATGCGCCGTCGTGCTTCGAGAACATCGGCAGCTGACGCGCGCGCATGCGCCGTTGCGCTTCTCCCCCTTCTCGAACATTCGACAACTGACAGTGCATGCACCGTCGCGCTGTATATATACTCAAGGTCGGCGCTCGCTCGCTTAGTTGCCGCTCGTCGGTTGGTTTGTACGGCGCGTCGACGTCCAAGGTCGCGGTGAAATGAATTCCAACGAATCCACAAACACAATGATCGACGTCCCTTCGACCAGCGCCGCCCTTTCGCATACGTGTGTACGTGTTCACTCATTTAAAACCCCCTCCTACAACCACGTTAACCAATTTAGCCATCGACCCAAGTAAGTCGCAATTTAACACCCCATTTCACAACCACGTTAACCAAATTAGCCATCGACCCAAGTAAGTCGCACTTTAACACCCCGTTAACCAATTATATGCTCCGCATCCTCCTCAGTGTTCCCCCGAGGGAAGCTGCGGGCAATTTTTTTAATGCAGATGGCCTGAACTTCATTAGCACATTGTGCCCGAAAATTTCTTCATTGTTCTTTTGTGAGAATTCCGTGTCGTGAGGAAAACATCTATATAAAACTGGAAAGGAATACAGAAGACAGTATAACATGAAGGTGCTATGCGTGGTTATTATTCTGCGTCATTTGCATAAGTTTTATTTTACGCGCTTGTATACATTTGTAATCTTACACTACCGTTTTTTTGGTGCTTTTATCTCTCGCTTGCAAAATGCAGTAACTTTTTCTTCGGCTTGAAATGCCCGAGAAGCAGAGCCTTTTCGGAGTTTGTACTTGTCATGAACCTGCTAAACAGACCTGCACAAAACGTAGTGGCATTAATTTCATTGACTTTCTTGTGTATGCTTACTTATGCATGTGTTATACTTTACTTATCTTTCGCAAAGTGGTTTTGGTCGAAAGAACATTTATGGCCCTGTCTTTTCCTGATGTTCAGTAGCTATTCTATCCGAGGTCGACTTGTTCTATCTTGTACAACCCAGGAAGAACAAGGTGAATCCATTATTGTCATGAGCTTAGCATAGCCCTCTTTGTTTTGCTGTGCGAAAAAATAGCACTTGGTAAAATTAATAGATTAGTAGGAAGCACGACGAGATTTATAAGATAAGTGTTGAGCATATGTGAAACATGAGTGAAATTATGAAATTTAAGTGCTGTGCGGGCTTAGACACTAAGAGCTGGCTATTTATACTTTAGCAGGAGGTGACACAGTGGTATTTCCTCGTGATTTCGTTTACTTCTTATAGGCATAATTAGGAAAAATGAACACATGGTAATATTATCGTGCGTACTTCATCACTCTTTACGTTAATTAAGTCTGTAATTACCATCCCTACTTACGATGAAATATCACAGCATATCCATGGAGTGCATGATGATGAGTGGGGCGAAGCATTCATGAGTCTGTCCGCGCTTCCGCTTCCATCCGCCCGTGCGTCCGTCTGTGTGACCATCCGTTCGTTCGTTCGTGCGGCCGTTCGTGCGTCCATCCGTCTGTGCTTCCGTTCATCCGCGCGTCCAGCCACCCATTAGCACGTCCATCCCTGCGTTCGTCCATACGGCCGTCCGTCCGACCGTGCATCCGTCCATGCGTCCATTTGTTCATCTGTTCGCGTGCTTGTCCGTCCATGAGCTCGTCCATCTGTACATCTATCTGTCTGTCCATCCGTCCATCCATGCGTCTGTCCGTCCGTCCATCCATCTAGGGAACACTCAAAGTTCAGCCATCTCGCGTCTTTTTATCGTATATTCACCATATAGTTGTACCGTCATCCAGCGGACATTCCAAAGACTAAACGAGAAGTGGCAAGGCCGGACTAGAAGAGGTGTCTAGTTTCCTCCTTTCACCGCCGCTAGTTCATGGCACTGCGGCCCAACCCTAGCTGCTGTTTAGAAAAAAATTATTTACAGCATGTACAGAACACAAAGGCTTCATACCATTCTAGTAACAGGGCATATACACTTCGGCACATCTATATTGATTGATATGTGGGGTTTAACGTCCCAAAACCACTATATGATTATGAGAGACGCCGTAGTGGAGGGCTCCGGAAATTTAGACCACCTGGGGTTCTTTAACGTGCACCCAAATCTGAGCACACGGGCCTACAACATTTCCGCCTCCATCGGAAATGCAGCCGCTGCAGCCGGGATTCGAACCCGCGCCCTGCGGGTCAGCAGCCGAGTACCTTAGCCACTAGACCACCGCGGCGGGGCTCGGCACATCTATATTTCACGACTAACGTCACTAGGTTACACTGAAGACATTTGCTCTAATACACATGACAATGTTGGCATATATGTACACAAGAACTCAATGCGATATCATGATACAATGGTATAACGATATAATAGATGCAATAAAACACAATATGTAACAAATGTAATCTTATATAACAACTCAACGGGCGCTGCTGAGCACCAAGTTGGTCGAAAAATGAGTTGTATCCTTTCCTGTTCCACCTTGACGAAAGGGCACGACCAATGCCGCCGAAACTCTTGCTCCCCGAGGAAGAAAAGCTCCTCGGAGAGAAACGCGAGGATCTCTCGTCTCATTCTCCCCATTATCGGCCACAAAGCACGCCGGCGGCAATTGGCAGCTACGGCCTCACACTAGTTTCTCCAAAGGCTGAACAGCCCCGCAACTATTAAAAGAGCGGAGAAGCGGCCGCGCGGAAATCGGCCGTTGGACACCAAAGTTCGCACACCCTGTCCCCGAAAGCCAGGATTAACCACACGCCAAAAAAGGCGGGAAACCACACATTCAAACGTCGCATGTCGATTGGTCTCTACCATGACGCAGTTAGGGCTAGACCTTGTTAAAGAAAAGAAAGGTATACGCCCACCGAGTTGAACGTGGCAACCTTTTCTGGTCAGTCATTTTGTACGTCCTTCTGTTACTAGTTTTTTTTAGGAGGCTTCGAATTCAAGGCAAATTTTATTGGAGATTAAGTCACTGATACTCGTCTTTGTAGGTTGTTTCATCAGAAACAACTATCTTTTTCTTTATGATACGCGTGCGCCGGTTTCCTCCTCGATTTACGTGCGCGGGTTAATGTACGGGAAATTGTATTTCACCGCTTCCAATGTCTACTTCTGTTCTCTGAATGTACTCCAGTGCGTTTCAAGTGTATAGTTACCTCTACATAGGTTTAGATCTTGAATTCTTCACAGTGATGTTTTTGAATTGTGCTGCACTGGATATGTTCTTGCTTACATCACTGCTGTCCTTGTTTTGTTCACGTGCCGGGATATCGGCCTAGTCAGGTAACAGTTACGTTTGCTTCATTTTGCCTGATCTCAGTGGCATGTAACTGTAACACGCTATAATAAAGAATAAAGAGTAATATTATTCGTAAACAGTGCGCACGTGCCGCTCCTCCTACTGCTAGGATGACTACTACTACATACATCGCGGACGCACGACCCGCGGCATAAGGAGGTTCGCCCCTAAAAATACCGCGGAATTCACGGTGCTTGCCTTGTAGCAGAAGTACGCGGCGAGATACCATTTCTGCTTAATTACGTGAACTCCTGGGACACTGAATTTAATCGCTGGTTCCAGGTGGTTGAGTTGTTATTTCCAATACTGGTGTGATTTAGTTACGGAGTCGAAGTGGCTTATAATTGAATACTCACATTTTTGTTAGAAAGCGTCTCTGAAACCGTAATCACCAAAAACTAGCTCAAGGCCATTTAGTTTTGCCTAATGAGAACTACTACTACAACTACTACTAGTACTACTGCTATAGTCGTTATTATTATTATTATTATTATTATTATTATTATTATTATTACAACAAAAGTTTAAAAAAAACTATTGGGAATGAACGGAGGGGGAGAGGCGCTCTAGATTGAGGCTGAACGTCTGGTCGCCAATTCGGTACGGGACATGGTAGAACACACAGTGCAGCAGGAGCCCTAACTCTCCCCTACTTCTTGCGTGCATTCTAATGCTATGCCTTTCGTTTTGTTGTTATGATGGGCAGTGCACTTGCCTATACGGGCTGTATATAAATGGTTAAGCGAGCAGCGCTCTCGATGCGATCAGCTCGCGCCGGTCAGTCATCGTCCTTTTTGTCTGTGTGGCCGTGGTTCACAGCAGCTTTTAATATATATATATATATATATATATATATATATATATATATATATATATATATATTTCTTTCAAGCTTATTATTTTATTACCTTAGAGTGAACATTAGAGTATACCATCTGGAGCTGATTCTTGTGAACAGGCGTATATCAACTGCAAAATGTCAACTACACGTGTGGCTGGGAAAGTATATGAATTTAGATGCTTCCGGGCGAGATCGAATATACTATACGCCGCATGTTGTGGCATCGGCAGCTTCAAAAATGACTCAGGGGGAACCCCTCCCCCTCCTCCCCCTACTTATCTCGCGTCACCACACTTAAGTGGATACAAGTTATGATGACGTCGTAGTCGCCATTACCTTTTTGCCATGTTTGCGCCAGCAGACTACTTTTGGGCTCCTGCTCGCGCATCTATGGCCGTGGTGCATGCGTTAAAACTTTTGTTTGACGACACTACTTTTGCTGTTCCGGTCCGAAAGAATGTCTTGGGGCAGATCGTGATGGAATGCATCACAGTTCTGTGTACAGACGTGGTCGAGCGTTGCACATGCTGGACAGTGATGCACCCGATGGCTTGCCGGTTTTGGAGCTCTCTCAAACCGAGACCGACTCCGGTCGGTAATGAGGAGCCTGTAATTTATTATGCGCCACGCGCTTTAGCAAACGATATGCCGTCTCATGACGAGGTCATCCCGAGCAACTCCTATATAGTCACCTATCTGCATTACTAATCAGCATTACGATTAGCTTTATATCAGCATAAGTTTCTACTAAAATCTATTCGTACAGGCTTTTATGCGCTGCTTCAATGTTTGTTTATCAGAGGCTTAAGGGCGCGGGGAGGGGGGGGGATGCGATTATTTCTTGCCGTAAACGCATTCACCGTAATCTAGATAGAAATCGCTCGAGTAAAAAAGTTTTGTAAAAACGTTTTGCTGGATTTCAACCACTGGTAACTCTCACTTGAAAATAGATCAAAAGGTACCGTAAAGAACGGCTAATAAGTGATACTGACGTTAAAGTGCATTTGCACTGCGATCAGAGAAGCTAATTTTACGCCAGTGGACTCCTGAATCGGATCACTCAGGCTCGCTCAGACTCAGGTAAAGCTGTTGATTTGAGTTTGAGTCAGTCTTGCTGAGCAAATGTTTTTGTGTGTTGGGGGTTCGAGGGAGTCCGGTTGAGCAACATTTTCGTCAGTACGAGTTCGAGTGAGCTCTGAGAGCACAACATAATTGTTGAGCGAAGTTGAGTTACTTCCAAGTTTTTTTCGACTCAAGTGAGCAGCAAAAAAGAAATAAAAGAAAACGCGTAGTCTAAACTTTTGTGCCAGTGCATCTTTCACAAAACATCTCTTTCAAATCTCTCGTTTCAGAGTGGTGCAACGATGCCCTGCGAAAGGCAGCCTTACAGCCCCACGTGATGGCCGTCACTTGTTCAAAGGTGACACGGTTTTGTTGCTTCTGTTTATTTTATGTTGCTGAGCTCTTTTGTTCATTACTTAAGGAAAGTGAGTATCCCTGTGAAAGTACGAGGACAAAATGGCGACGGGAATCGACAAACAGCGGCACCAATGATACACAGCAGCTTTTATTGTTTCTAAGGTCGGCCTCACTCTGCCTTACCGCGAACACGCCACCCCGTTTGCCTGAAACTTTTGCTCGTTTCCCAGATTTGGTCATCCCTCTTTGTGCAAACGACCTGAGGGCTTTTCTCGCGAGTATTTGTGAAGGCTTTTGACTTACGCTTTCTCAACGGACTACACTCTCCGGCTTTCGTCAAAGTTATCTGGTGCCAGCGAGCGACTGCTTAGTGACAGATTAGACTGAGCAGAGGTTTGCCGTCTTGTATAGACGAAAAAAGTGAAACCACAAACTAGGTTTTCGTTGAGCATAATTATAGTTTGTCTTTCTGTGAATAGCTCATGAGGAAGTATAAATAATGAACTATGCTGCACATATATATATATATATATATATATATATATATATATATATATATATATATATATATATATCTATATATATATATATATATATATATATATAAATATATATATATATATATATATATATATATATATTGTCACGTGCTTGGTAGAGAAAGACGATGGCAGTTGTGCATGTGCCATGAAGGACTATGAAATGGATGAAAAGGAAGAATTGACTAGCGCGTTCTACTAAAAGGCCGACCTGTTTTTGCTGTCTCAATCTCTGCGGCAAGACCTCTGTTTTGACGTCATGACACTGGTGGAGGTGCTGGAGCCTACAACCTGATGCAGGACAGTCTTGCTCTGACCCGTTCACCCAGTCCAGAGACTCAGCCCCTCGTCACGACTCCGGTGCACCGATTCAGTCGGCGCCTACTAGGCGCAAGTCTGGAGTCCGCACCTGTTCCACATGTTTCCAGCATTGCAGCTCCTACGCCATTCACGGTTATTCTGCCCTCGCAGACCACTCTTCCCTCGCAGGTGACTCTTGAACATCCTCGCGTTCCTGACGTTTTCCGTGGGGAAGTGTATGAGGATGTCGAGGACTAGCTCGAAGAGTTCGAACGGGTCGCTCTATCCAACCACTGGAGCGAACAGCACAAACTTGGCCGTGCATATTTCGCACTAGAAGATGGCGCTCACACGCGGTGCGAGAACCGCGAGGCTACATTTCAATATTGGGAAGATTTCCGTCGAAAGCTCCTCGCTACATTTTTGAACTCGGACCGACGGGATCGCGCACAGCAACTGATTGAAGCTCACGTGCAAAAACCCAATGAAACAGCCGCCATGTACGCAGAGGGTATGATCCGTCTGTTTCGACGAGCTGACCCTGACATGCCCGAGGCAAAGAAAGTGCGTCCCCTAATGCAGGGTGTTAAGGAACCAGTGTTTGCAAGCCTCGTACGAAATCCACCTAGAACAGTAGATAAATTCACAAGAGAGGCGACTGTCATCGAGCGCGCACTGCAACAACGATGTGGACACTTTGACCACCCGCCGAACCACACGGCACTAAGTGCTGCAGCTCAGAACACAGTGCTATGCGAAAGTTCCCTTCGACAAATGATTAGGGAAATACTGCGTGAGGAACTTCGGGCCCTCTGCGTTCCCCCTACTCAAGCGCCTGTCGCATCTGTTGCCGAAATTGTCCGCCAGGAGTTGAGGCAAGTCATTACACAACCCGCGCCAAGTCCTGAGCCACATCCAGTGAGCTACGCTGATGTCGTCCTCCACCTTTATTTGTGGCGACGCCCTTCCAGCCACGACCCGCTGCCGTACCTTGGTGGCAACGGGATTCTACGAGACGACCAGCAGTTGTCCTTATGTGCGGCCCTGTCCACGGTGTCTTGACCTTTTTAAGGCGGTTGGTGAGCTCTTTTCGCATGATTGAGAAGTCAGTGCCAGTGTCAACCAGGGCTGTAACGTGATGTCCGTCAATGAGAACGCTAAGATCGGCACGTACAACTTCATCGACATTAGTATTCATCGTCGTATTCGTCATCGTTGTCGTCATACCTTCTTGCGATGATAGGGGGAACTTTTCAGTGTCTCGGCGATTGGCAACCTTGCCCCCCCCCCCCCCCCCCCGATGTCGCAGCAGTTAGTTTCCCCGGCGCGGGCTAGGCGAACGGTCTCTGGTGACGTCCGCGTAGCTCTGAGGGAAGTCACGGTGACGTGCAGGTGATGGAGATCGCCAGCGACGCGGTGGAGTTGCTTGACCAGGCGACAATTGATCGGCATCGTAGGCACGATGGTCTTCAGAGCGGAAAGAAGCGGGACGAGAAAAGTTCCCGAACCCGGAATCGCCATGATGGCAATAGCGGGCAATGTGACCGGGTTCTCTGCAGCGGAAGCAAATAGGTCGACGGTAGGCCATGCGCCATACCGCCGCATGGCCTTGCAGTCGGCCATGCGACCGTCGGCCATGCGACGGTCGGCCATGTACGTTGACACGGAACATAAAATCTAGGATCAGATATTGCCGCACGTGACCTTTGCCTATAATACCGCTCGTCAAGAAACCACTGTAATGACACCGTTCAGTCTGATGTATGGTCGCGAAGTCATGACAACGTTAGACGCCATGTTGCCGCATGAGTGTGACGACATCCATGTATATACAGACGCCGAAGAATTCACTCAGCACGCCGAGGAAGCCAGACAGCTCGCGCGTGTGGGCATCTGTCATCAACAGCATCAAGGTGCACAAAGGTACGACCCCCAACACAAGTTTATTAGCTACACACCAGGCGACAAGGTCTGGGTCTGGATTCCGATACGAAGACGTGGACTGTCTGAAAAACGGCTAAGACGGTACTTTGGCCCATACAGCGTCACGCGACGCTTGAACTACGTGCACTACCACGTTGTTTCCGACAGTGCGACACTTACTGTAGTTCTAAGCGCCAAAAGCATTTACCCGAGGTCGTGCACGTCGTGCGTATAAAACCGTATTTATCGAGTTAATTAGCTCCTGATTACCGTGTTGGCGTGACCTCTTCATACGCCTGGTAGAGCGTCTAAAGTGCGCATCGGGACAATGCCTCTTTCGGAGGGAGGCAAATGTCACGTGTTTGTCAAAATGAAAGACAATGACAGTTGTGCATGTGCCATGAAGGACTATGAAATGGACTATGATGGTTCTGTTAAAAGACCGATCTCTGCGGCAAGACCTCTGTTTTGACGTCGTGACAATATATATATATATATATATATATATATATATATATATATATATATATATATATATAGAGAGAGAGAGAGAGAGAGAGAGAGAGAGAGAGAGAAATTGGCTTGACTGGACGAACGTACGAGAACTTTTATTAATTCCTACGTTTCGGTCAGGATCCGGCCTTCGTCAGGGAATGCATTGCAAACGTGAAATTTACAGCTCATATACATGGAGCGCCCCTAACACATGTCTGTTTAGTATCTAATATCACATATATTACAGTGGCATGCAAATCAGCATGGGAAACAACACGATGTGATAATAACAGGACCATATCTCAGAATGATAATGTACGGCAAACTCTGCGCAGCAATAAAGGGCATTTTTCACCGTCACGGAAAGGATAAACGTCATAACGTGGCTGATTATGTACAGCAAATACAATGAACAACGTTGCGTTGAAGCAACTTGATGAAATAACAAGAAGCTTAAGTAAACAACCAGCAACAATGCGCTAAAAGAACTAATAAGAAACAGGTGTAAAGCAACGAGAACAGCAATGTTAAGAAAACAGGAGAATGATGTGGCAATGGTGATAAAAAAAACACCTATGTGAAAGTGAGATACATGGCAATCATGAGAATGAGATATAACAAAATGGTAGGTAACAGGCTGAAAACTGTTGAAAACGGCAGACATATGGTATGAAATTTAGCCTTGTCCGAGACATTGTGATTCGGTTGCTTAACGTGCGCCCAGGAACGTCAACTTTCTTGCGCTTTCGTTATTGCCGAATGACAATGCCTTAAATTTGTAGATGAGAAATGATTCGCGTGCTTCCCGTTCGGGGTAAGATTTAAAACCAGATTCTAATATTGTGGCTGTCAGGTCATCAAGTGAATGTCCTGTCACATTCAGGTGCTTAGATAAGGGTAGGTTAGGAAAATTTGAAACATGCGCCTTGTGATTAATAAAGCGCAAGCTGAATGGTGTCTATGTCTGGCCTGGGTACTGAAGCTTACAGACTGAGCTCTCTTGTAGGTACACACAGTTGCTCGTATCGCAATTGTAATCACCTTTAATTTTCATTCGGAAATTTGACGCCGAACTCTGGGCTGAAATAGAGGTGAGCATATGTACGCAAACCTTGCAACGTGATTTGCCACAAGCGTGGCAACCTGAACAGGCAGGAGGAGTTAGTACAGGTGAAATCAGCATATCGTGCAAGTTTCTCGACCGACGATACACAGCACGTGGCGATTCCGAAAATGTTTTTGAGATGGTCGTTCTGCATAAGAATCTTGTGGTGCCTTCGTAGGATGTGCTTAACGTTTGATGCTGATGCGGAATGCGTTAATTGTAGGTTTGTAGATGGTCACTGTTGAGCAGGCTTGTTGGAGTGAAGGAGCTCATACGGGGGACGGGCGTCATTTGGGTGACATCCTTGCTAGCCCAAGAGCTTGACCACTTCACTGCGAGAACTTTCGCATTCTGTCAGTACATACTACCACCGGCGAAACTACCAGAGTTCCGAGTATTTCAGGACGACGCCATCCAGTAAATAGGAACAGCATACTCTTTCGGCACCCACCATGCCTGGCTGGATCACTGAAAATGGCTGGCGGCCATTAACCGCCCTCGCGATGCTGCCAAAATCTTGCACAACAAGGAAGGCGTTAAACAGCACTCCTGTGTTGAACGGCGTGTCAGGTTGACTTAAATTAAATTGAACTGAATCTTTGATTTCTGGTTTGATATTAGATAAAGGATATGTATTTCGCCCGCTTTTACATGCCTCAATCTTACCTCTGCCGGCACACTCGGGCTTAATCGCGGATGGAAACTCTGCGACTCGCAGCCACGACGGTGCAGCTGAGTCGCCCACCAACTTGCCCTCCTTTGGAGATAAAGCTCACCGGCACCATATATCGGCCTGTATTGGCACTACTCACCTCACGCAGAAAATAATCCCCAAGTTTCGCCATTGCTACAGGCGAACGTAAAGAGTCTATAGCTCTTGTAGTGCATTACATGCCACCAGGATTGGGAGTTGCCAATTCGACGGCCGGTTGACACACCATCAACTATTCTTGCAATGGGCTCCTCAGCCACGCCACCCGTCATATGACCGGGAAACCTCCTGAAGTGCCGGACGATGATGAAAATGAAGAGAATGAGTGATGAGCCTCCCCGAAAGTGTATCTGCAGAAAAGGGTTTCTCCATTTTCCCGAAGCGACGGAAATTTCAGTTTGCTGACGAAGGTCGTGACCGTCTTTCCGGAATCGAAAATAATGCGAATGTGACCGACTTCCTCAATGAAATGAAAAGAAGCGTCGAGAAGCTACACCACCCATTGCACCTACTCAAATGCTGTTCTAGCAACCTACTTTGAGAATGCTGCGTCCATCGTTTACTCTGCGACACAGCCGAAATCGGCTGCCAGATGTACGTTTGGTAACTCATCATAAAAGGTCGTTTTGTCGCGTACTCTGTGATACACCCAGTCTCACCCTTCAGATACATTTGTGGCAGATCACCATCATCATCATAATCATCATAATCATCATCATCCTGACTACGTCCTTTGCAGGACGAAGGCCTCTCCCATGTTCCGCCAGGCAACTTGGTCCTGTGCTGTCACTTTATACCCGCAAAATCTCAATCTCACCTGTCCACCTAATTTTCTGTCTCCCATTAACCAGCTTGCCTTCTCTGGGAATCCAGTCAGTTACACTTAGTGACCAGCGGTTATTCTGCCTACGTGCTACATGCCCGGCTCATGTCCATTTTCTCTTTTCGGTTTCAACCATGATATCCTTAACGCCGGTTTGTTCTCTGATCAACTCTGCTCTCCTCTTGTCTTTTATTGTACCACCTATTATTTTCCTTTCCATCGCTCCGTACGTAGTTGTCAATTTAAGCTTAACCCCCTTTGTAAGTCTCCATGTGTCTGCTCCATAGCTAAATACCGGCAAGATGCAGCTGTCATATATCTTTCTCTTGAGGGGTAGTGGCAATCTACCAGTCATGTTTGAGAGTGCTTGCCAAATGTGCTCCACACCACTCTTATTCTTCTTGTTACTTCAATCTTGTGGTTCGGTTCAGTAGTTATTAGCTGTCCTAAGCAGACAGGTACCCGAGACTGGCAGATACCGGAACCAAATCGCAGCGTGGCTGGCGCCTGCGGCCACAACAATGTAGCCAATGTCAACCGCCTAAGTATTCGGCACTTGTGGCAGTAGCACTCGCCAGAGAGATTACAGCAGATCGTCATGCTACGTCGCAGTCTGGCCAAGTGTAAGGGTGTGCTGCGGGTGCGGACGGATGCCGCGTGAACGGGTGTTGTGTTTGGTTTGCCTTTACAATATTTGTGAGCGTGTGTAGGCGTCACTGTGTACGCCTTATGTGTGGTGTGTATGTGTGGTCCCTTTATATAGCATAGTCATGCCCCTACACCTGGAGATGCAAGTCAGTGGATAAACCAGGCTATGATCTCTGTGGTGATAACCTATATCTATCCAGTGTACTGAGTGTCAGCCACTGTGTCCTAATCTTCTAATAGCCTTACTACATCAATGAAACATCAAAGAACATAGCAAGAAAAACTTGTGGACAGCCTGACGGCATTTTAAATTATTACAAACGCAAGCCATTTACTTCCTCCCTGTCGATAACTTGCGTGGGACATAAAAAAAAATTATAACGCGGCAGTACGGGTGGCCGCAGCCGCTAATCAGATTACGAGATTCTGGACCATGCGGATCGAGCATGGTCAATGCGCCCAAGTCCTTACTGACGAAGCGTATAGGAATTGCCTGAAAAAGCGAGCCGTGCGACTTTTCGCGCAAAACATAAACAAGCGGCTCAACGATCGATTCGGCATGGTGAAACTAGACTTAAGGCTGGCTTACTTTTAATCTTAGTTTCTTTTATTTCTTCCTCATGGTAGGCGCAGCTGTCCTTAGCATGGCTCAACGTGACTCCCCGATGTTTTGTTTGCGTCTGCAAAGTCCGAGGCTCCCAAAAAAGTAGCAAGGGTGACTCCCTGGAGGAACAGACTCAACGGAGTGGGCATGGAGCGAGAGGTCGAGTAAATAAACAAAAGGGCCTGGGCGGTGGGATCCACGTGGGGACCAGCAGACATCAGCAGGCTTCTTGGAAAGCGCTGAGGCATGACAGAAGACAGTCCTCTGTGTTGTCTAGGCTGTCTGTACGGCTTGTTCGTTGCTTAGCTGTTTATTTTCTGTTGGCGAAGTGCTGTGCCCGCTCACACCGTAGGAGATCCGAAAAATTCAAGCAGACCATGAGTGCACGATCCAAGCAGGTAAATGAAATACGGGAGCAGTAAATTAGTCGTGTGCACAAGAAAAGAACGAAAGGGGCAGAATGAACTCTGAATAAATTGCGGGAACCTTTCACAGCAAACACTTTTTCTTTTTCTTCGATCTCTTTACTCGTGGCATCACCTTTCTCTGCGGGTACCTAAGCTATAAAACAATTCCCTCCTCTCTATTTTTTTTTGAAAAGTATGGTGCAACAGGAGAATTCCGCTGGTCGGGTTTGTCCGTGCACATGCTTGAACAATGGTCGGAAGTGGAATTCAGCGAAGAATAAAATGTGGGGGAAACGGAAATGCGAATAGAACAGAAAAAGTACAACGGAAGCCACCAAGAAATAATTGTCGAAGTCAATGCGCAATTCACAGTCGTTGGTCTAGTTTCTTTTTAATGACTCATATTCACCTGCATTCGATCGAAGGTAGACTCAGCGACAATCCGTCAGCGTTTTAAAAACGCCCCAAATGTCTGAACACGCTTGAAACAGTTTTAGGCTCTATTACATCAGAATTGGTAAGGTCTTTGGCTTCTTGAGTCGAGCATTGGGTCTCGGCTGCACAGGGCCGGAGCTGAAATCGCGCCGGTATACCAAATTTATGAAAATCATGTTTACTGTGTGTATACTGGGTGCTTCACTGGTGTCACTTGCGTCATGTGTGTGTGGGGGGGAAGGGGGTTGATTGAAGTCATGATTAAGTATATCGTCGACCATTCAGTCTCCTCAGGTAGTAAAGCTAAATGAATGAGACATGCATTTAAAAGATACTACGGAGGACATATCATGCGTAGGATATATCATGAGTGCATGCCAGGTAGTCCCCAAGAAAGACCGCTTAGTATCTGAACAATTATAAGCACACAGAGATTCTATACGTCTTCAATGTCCCCGACCTTCTTTTACTCATGAACCAGCACAGAGAGCTTCTGCTGATTGCAACAAGTGAACACCTGCTGAATCAGTCATTGGGTGTTCTTAAAGTACGCGAAATGCGTGCCTTGATGTGTCTAGCGACGATATACTTGTTGCCTTTATGCGCACCCATCAGGCACGCATGAATATATGAGGCACCAATGCGCCTCATTTCTAGGCAATGTGTGTCAGACGCGCACCTATCCAGAGAATGATCAGGATTTGGGGACATAGCATGTAGCGCCATCTCCCTGTGGTGCCAAACGCTTTGAGTGGTATTCATCAGAGCCACTCGCTTTGTAGTGGGATTCCACAATTTGACCAGAATATTTTAGTGGGTCTCTGCTGCATGCACGCGTATCCGGAAGTCTTTTCCTAATGACCAGCTTTGTTTGTCAGATATAATTTTTTTTGCCTACTTCCCATTTATTGATGGCAGGATACCGCTACTAGAGATGGCGCCATGTAGAGATGTCGCTAAATATCAGAAATGAGAGAACAAAAACAATATTTGTTGGGTTATAACGTTTCAAAACCATGATATGATTAGGAGGGACGCCTTAGGGGACGGCGTCAGATATGTAGACCACCTGGAGTTTTCTAATGTGCACCTAGATCTGAGTACGCGGGCCTCCAGCATTATCGCCTCCACGAAAATGCAGCCGGAATTTGATCCCGTGTCACCAAGCCTCCGTGGCGGCTGGAGAGAGAAAGAAAATTCTTGGAGTGCACTAGGAATGTCCAAAAGTGGCGCCACTGTTTTTTTCTCTAATGTGTTATTTGTAGAGAATGCAAGTTGTGCAAACTTCACTAACGTGTGCTCTTATGCTAGCAAAATATATTCATGTGGCATACAACACTATTGGCAGTTGTATATGAACGCCACACTCCTGCTTAGTGACTGCGCTGGTGTGTACATGCACACTAGAACGCATAAAAAGATCCGCAACCACAAAAATAAAATGAAGAAGAATAGACATGAAAAGCTGCCTTTTCACGGCCAAAAAAAGGCAAAAAGGAAGCCATGGCCCTATGAAACAAAGGTAACCTAAATCTAGTAATACTTGTTGCTGGACTAGTTGGTACGAACTCACAGCAATACATACACTAAGGATGTGTAACCATCTACTGTGGTAGAAGAGACAAAAACGGGCATTTTTCTGTCATAAAGGAAGTTCTTTTTTGTATGTCTTGCCTTTTTGGGGGGACAAGCGTTTTTCCGTCGGTATTCCGTTTCAGTGATAATATTCCTGCGCTTCGGAAACAGGTGAAGTCAAGAAACAGGAGTTATCCGAACAGAACACTGCGCTAACTTCAAGAGCGTGAACGAGCCAACTCAGCAGTGAGTCGGCGTGGACAGTCTGTTTGCTAGCACAGCTCAAGAAGCAGAAGAACAAGTACTTGGGACTGGATCGCGGCAACAAAAGTGTGTAACCAGAGCGTGTTAACGCCAAAGAACAGATGAGCGACGTCAGCAGCATTGTAAGAAGAGCAGAGTAGAAAAAAAAGATAGAAGAAGATCGCCAGCCACAAGAGCGTCATAGCCATTTCTATGGGCAATGATGTCCCGAGAGCTACGGTATAAGTTTCTGTGCTTGCCAGCTTCCGGAAGGCCTGAACTCGAGGAATCGAGCTAGGCGAGCAAACAGCGGACTCGAGCGGAAAGCGAAAACGCCTCGGCAAAAAGGAAGCGCGATCTTCGTCGCTGTCGAAGGCCTCTCGCTTTATCAACGCCGCAGGACAAAGAGGAATAAAGGCGAAAAAAGGTGAGAATGGCGGCGTTACCATCTTCTCGGAAACCCTATCCTTCCACGTCTCGATCAGCGAAAGCGCGCGCCTCGGCGCGGCAGGGAATGACACTCGGTTGGTGCCACCGGGCATCGTTGAGAGGGTGTTCTATGCAAGCGTCAAGAGCGAGAGGAGAGAGAGAAAGGAAAAGTGAAAGCGAAGCAGCCGATGCTTCAGTGGAGCCTTTTGTGGAAATGTGAAAAGATGTCGTTCTCAGGGGGCCGAGTCGGTTAATAGAAAACCTTGTGTCTGGTTTCTGGCGTTGTACGGATATAGCTGTTTTGAATGTGCAAGGCAGGCGTCCCTCAGAATCCAAAGGAACGATGTACATAAGAATAGTTGTAAACCTTGCAGCACGCAAATGCCAGCGAACATTCTAACAGTCGATGGTTCACATCCTCACTTTTGCTGTCTCTTGTTCTTTGCCCTGTATTTGTTAGCACTTAAACTGGTGTTGTTCGATTCTGAGACGTGTGGAAACGTGTCTGGGAGATATTGTATAAAAAAAGAAAGAAAGCCAGCCCACCTTCGCAGATGAAGAAAAAAAGTAAAACTAACCACCACTGTTTTTTTTGCGTCTGTTCGACAAACAAGCCGAAATTATCAATTTATTTTGATCTACTCGTATATCAACTCCACATTCCTGCAGCGTTCTGCCATTAACGCCGATCACGTGCAACACGTTCGCCTCCCATTTCCTTAAACCTGCGTGTCCTTTCATCATTATTCTCTCCCAGGCTTTTTGTTATGCATTTTTTCAAGATCAGCATTTCTCTCAATGTATGGTGAGCGGGCCTACAAATGACGCCTCACTTCCAGTGCTTGTGCAGGTGTGTTTCGTTGGAAAATGCGAGATGAGCTACATAAGTATAGTCACCTTATTTTTTGACAGACGTCATACCATTATTGCCTATTAATCATTGTTCTGTGGACACGGACCACATTCATTAAAGACTTGTCACATCGGAGAGCCATTCGATGCAATAACCTAAGAAACCCTCTTTCTTAGGCCCCTCGTGGTGACGATGCGCATCATCCTCGACAGAATTAATACTTCAACAGCTCAAGGTGCAAGTTGCATGTTCTGGATTCGTTGGAGGCAGTCGATTCTTTCAAGACATTTCTATCCCATCTCAAATTCCAGCTTACATTTGGATAACCGCAAAGGAAACGATCTCAAACATTTTTCGGTTGTGATGGTCTCTGTGTGCACGGGCAACACTGCTTTTTATTGTTGCTTTTTCTATTGTTTTTCTCCTCTTTCCTCTTCCCCCAGTGTAGAGTAGCAAAGCGGGTACCACCTGGCTAACCTCCCTGCATTTCCTTCACCTATCTCTCTCTCTCTCTTTCTCTGTTTCCCTTCCTGGGCCTTTTTACAGCCATATTTTGTACTATTCATCGTATTCCGTTTGTCATCAGCGACTATCTTCTATATTCACGAATTTTCAGTCACCTAGACCGCTGTGTCAGTCAATGCTATCACATCAAAGCAAGATCTCATTGTTTTTTGGTTTCTTAGTCACTTCAAGTGTACCAGTATCCCCAAGACATTGGAAAACCTATTTAATCCGGTTGGAACGAGCAAATGAACGGCAGAGGAGAAGTAATGTTTCTAAAGCAAGCGTTACAGCATGGCTCGCGCACTTACCTAATTCCTACAAAATATAGCAGATCGGTATTGCAGAACTATATTGTAATATAAATATAGAGCAATATTAAGCAAATATAAATATGGTTTTTGAACAGAAGGAGCAAGCTTGATGGGCGCGGGCAGAACTGCACAGACTAGACAGGCGCTAGGCATTGGTTTTAGCTAATGAAAAAAAGATAATAATATTATTATCGTTATTTGTTTGAGTTTAATGACCCAAAACCACCATATGATAAGTACACCATTGTGGAGCGCTGCGGAAATTTTGACCATCTCGGTTCTTTAACTTGTACCTAAACCTAAGCATGTGGACTTTTTCGCGTCATCGCATTTTCGCATTTTCGCCTCTATCGAAAATGCACCGATGTGGCCAGGATTTGATCCCGCGACATGCGGGTCCGCAGCCGAGTGCCTTAGTGGACTAGAACACCGTGGTGGGTCTAAATTAGATAAGTCGCACGATTGAGTGTAACATACGTCCGTTTAGGCATGCAGGTAATTTATTATAAAGACTTGTAGGATTATTCCGAGAGAAACAAGATAAGCCGTACTGCGCCTTTTAAGCAAACAAATAAAAAAGCTACAGGATATTTTGAGAGCAAGTGCCTCACCACTGTACGCTTATTTTCATTCGCTCCAATGAATATAGTTGTAGATTACATATAAAGAGCTTTGTTGAAGGATTAAGTGATTATCACAGTAGTAATATAAAATGTAGATAATATTAGATGCAGTATAGGCGTACGACGTAGTGTAGTGAAGTTCCATTCATATGGGAGGAGGGGGCGTCTTTTCAGTAATACTGAAGTAAAATGTGACTCTAATTTGACTGTGGTGACTGAAGTACAATAAACCTTAATTAGCCGACTAATTAAAAAAAGGCCAGGCCTGCGCCCTAGACGCAGCTCAGTCACAGCGAAAGCTAGAAGAGCGGCCTTTCAGAGCCTTTTCAAAACACTCATTGGGTAACTGCTGCAAGCCCACTTGCTTGGTACCCACTAGGTCATTAATAATTACCTTTTGGATAGGCCGGCATTCGATATGCTATTTTTCGCCATTCTTCTGAAAAGCGTGGTATCCGCTAAACACTTGAAGGGAATTTTGTGGAAATTGTGCATGCAGCGGCCGACGACGATGAGGAATTATGGCTGAAGTGGGCACGCGCCACAGTTAATAGAGAAACAAGAACAAGCTATTATAATGGGTTGAAACATGGGACGACCCACTCGTTACGCTAATCACATTGTGCGACGACTGGTTGTTCTTCCGCTGTTGCAAAATGCTTTATAAGTCGTATTAACGCGATTGCTTTTCCCGACATCAAGCCTGCCTCAGGCGAATTTCAGAAGAAGTCCCAAGCACCAGTGTAGCTCAGTGGTAGAATACTGGGCTGGCACCTAGCGGATCTGGGGCCGAGCCCCACTGTACCATTGGTGCTAGGTCATGCCTGGCAAGTTTGACAACAAGTTATAAGCACCGGCGTAACTCAGTGGTAAAATATTGGGCTGACAGCCAGCGGACCCTGGTTCAAGCCCCACTGTGTCTATAATGCAATGTTTTTTCTCTCTAATTTCGCGCGATGTGGTTACGGACACCGGCAGGGGCGGTGGCGGCTGCGGACAACATGCAACTGCGCATGACCCGAAAAGTGATCTCATAACAGCTTTCGCTGTAAAATTTAGGCAATGTCTCAGCCTATGAAAAGAAATTTGAATCACGCTACTTCCCGTTTTCACTTCTTCGCTCCCCATGACGACAGTGGATTTTTACAATCTAAACAGTCTACTGATTTCTTGTATAATAGTAATAATGCCTGTCGTTTCACGTCCGAAAACCACGAGATAATTATGAAATACGCCCTAGTGGAGAATTCTAGAAATTTTGACCATCTGGTGTTATTTAGGTAGAAGTAGTAGTAAACAACTTTATTATGGTGCTCTTTAACGCGAACTGTACACACGACACGGGCCTCTACCGTTCGGCCTCCATCGAAAAGCGGCCACTGCGACCAATTTTCGAACCCGCAACCTTTCGGTCGCCAACCGGGCCCCGTAGCCACTGTTCGAACGAAACGGACTTCATTTCTGTAGAAGGTGGTAGCAGTTGTTTGAGAAACTGAGCTATGATCCCAAACAAAATAATAAACGTGCGGCCTGACAGAGAAGTAATGTGTTGTAAAAAATGTCGCCTGTAGAAGGAATCCTTAAGAACTGCTTCTCTTCTCTGCCACTCTTTTTGCTTTCGTCTTCGAGTAGAGATGCTTTGCCCTCTCAGTTGTGTATCGCGTGGCACTCTGCCCTTCAAATTCAGCTTGCCAAGCTTCTTCTTCTGCCTGGATCATAATGGACATTTGAGTGCGTCGTACGCCGGCGAACAGCTTAAAAGAATCGTTTGAACGTTTGTATACGGCTTACGCAATTGAATCGCTGATGCAGTTTGTTGAAACGAGAAAAGTGTGCACTCGGAGCTGAGTTCGTAAATCATTCATTTGCCCGTCGCTGGCGTTCGCGCAACGCGCACAGTAGCCACAGTGTTTACATCTGGAGCTGAAGCTCCTGTCTAGTGTTTTTTCCCCTCTGTCTCCGCGAACAAACGTGCTTCTTTTCTCGTGTCCTCTTAATTTCCTTCTCGAGACACACTTTCTTTTCTATCCTTGCAACACTTTGTTTTATTTCATAGCATATCTTTGTTTGAAAGAGCAGGGGAAGCACACTTTAGATGTGTCTCCGGGATTACTCGCAGAAATGAAAGAAAGAACTTGCGCTGGAGGTGCGGACGTGAGCCGAAAGTGCGGTCACATCGTCTCTTTTGCTGCGTCACTGGAAAGTGCACTTGTGGCGTCACTGTCCATTAACGTTCACCGGTTTTCAGGCTGGAGAGAAAAAAAAAGACTAATGCATATTTCAATAGTAGACTCGCCTGTGAGCTTTCAGAGGCGCTTTTGCGAGTTGTGTTGAGTATTGAAGAGTAGAGTGTGCGTACTCAAGCTTTTGTTGCTATGAAAATTTTTTTAATGTGAAGCATTTCTTAGCGAACTTTGGCGACTATGAGCGTATCTATCCATCTATCTATCTATCTATCTATCTATCTATCTATCTATCTATCTATCTATCTATCTATCTATCTATCTATCTATCTATCTATCTATCTGTCTGTCTATCTATCTATCTATCTATCTATCTATCTATCTATCTATCTATCTATCTATCTATCTATCTATCTATCTATCTATCTATCTATCTGTCTGTCTGTCTGTCTGTCTGTCTGTCTGTCTGTCTATCTATCTATCTATCTATCTATCTATCTATCTATCTATCTATCTATCTATCTATCTATCTATCTATCTATCTATCTATCTATCTATCTTATTTGATTCCCGTAGGGAGCAGTTGGGACATGTTGATGACTGGACTATTCTCCACCTTTCTATGCGGTGAAGGGTAGGAAGAACGCCCCACCCATCCGCCACATGAAGTCCCGGAGGTGGCCAGGTAGAAATGATGCCGTCAGCGTGCTCCAACCCTTACGGAAACGCTATACATGGCCCATATATAAGTTATATCTGGCCATATATAAGCATATATGGCAGCATATGTGGCCATATATAGGCATATATGGCAGCATATGTGGCCACATATAAGCATATATGGATGTATATCTGGCGGAGTCGGTTCATGTATGGGGTTATATATGGCCATATATGACGCGGTTGGCCCATATAAGGAGTCAAATCTGGCCAAATAAGGCACGGCCACACCATATATAACATATCAAGTGGATCCTTATATGTGGAAGTGCTCTCTTATTTGGGATGAACCACGTATATATTTAGCAACGTGATCACACTTTTATGCGAATTGTAATATATAACAATTTGTACACAAAGCTGACCTGCTTGTTTTTCATACCAATAGGAGTATTAAATATATATGTTGTTTCTGCCATGCAAAAAAACCGAAATTTCAGGTCAGCTTTGTGTACGTGATAGTTGCAACTCAGTTGAATGCATATATGCATGCATTCGTGTAATTTAACTCGTACATTTTTCATAGCATTTAGGTTTGAAACAATAAGTTGCAATTAATACGACGTAAATAATGTATACAAGAGCATACATGTTTTACGAGGAAGGAATCGTGTCAAGTCACAAAACGTATTGAAGCTTCCGAACCTCGCTATTATTATAGAGCAATCCTATATAGTATTATGTAAAGACAAAATGCATGCAACTTATATTGTTCACAATAATGCATTGTTCGAAGGGGCAGCAAGAAAGAGTAATTTCAATGCACTTTTAGCTTCCACATCGGTGGACAAAATTTCTGATTATTTGAAAGTTTTGATGGCTATATGCTCCCTTCATATAACAAGATTTCTCTTAATCCTGTTGACCCCTCATCTGCGATTGCTTTCAGCAGCCATTTACTATAATTGCATGCGCAGTGCAATGTTTAAGGGAGTATTTTCAAAAACAAAAAGAACTTACGTGAATGCAACTTGCAGGCACTATTATGATTACATTCAAGATGGAAGTTGTACTAATTTATTGCAAAAATACACCTTGCGTTTCCTTTGGCTACGTATAATGTTCCTGGCTGTGCACATAGTAAATTTATCAAAAATTTTATGATTGCACAAGTGTACAAATAATTTAGTGTAATGTTTGCAAGCGTCAAATAAATCTCACGTCATAGACATGTACGTTAAGAAAGGTGCAACTGACTCACACGTGATACATATTTAATGGACCATGTAATGAAATGCTGAGGCTTTATAGCAACATTTAACGTAGGCTGCCGAATTCACAAAACTTCTATTTTGTGTCGGTGTGTCATTACTTAGTCGAGGTCACTAAAGCGCACGTGCCATCATCAGCATTAGCCTAAACATTGCCTTGTGAATACAATTAGTATGACACATTTTTTGCGGGCTGGCGTGATACCTAAGCCAAACTCTACATTATGTAAACAGCCCCTTGTTGTGCAGGCGCGTAACGATTCAAACTGCTTGCGAACATATCCTTTCAACACCAACACGGTAGTGCACTTACTTATAAGATATGTATGCCGGTACATACCCACCAAACTGCGCAAGTGCACACTCACGTATAGAGATTCATGGGCACCCGGACACTGGCATTTCATTCAATGTGGCTAGATATTTTCGGCCATGTCAGAATGATATGAGTGTATTATTATTATTATTATTATTATTATTATTATTATTATTATTGTTGTTGTTGTTGTTGTTGTTGTTGTTGTTGCTGTCTTTCGCAAAACGCCCAACAGCAAATCCATATGCTGTCATACTGCGTCGTTATGTAAGTTTTTTGAGATCAGTTATCTTGGTGTTCTTTTTGATAGCATGCTGAATTTTTTCTACTTGCATTAAATGTACTGCCATGCGAGGCCTTCATTCTCTTCCTGTTGGCTCAACATCTCGCGAGAATCCGGTTCTTTTACAGCCTTCTACAAATTGTACACCGCGATATGTCGTGGTCAACTTGAGTACATATGCATATTTGATTTGGAATGGCCTTGCTAAATCCAGCAGTAGCGCCACTGAGTGAGTCCAGAAAAATTTCATAAGTATTTACCCTCATCGTTTCACTAGAATCCTTTCAACACTGCTAGAATATTATATTTGCCATCAGTTAATGGCCGGCAAAATCGCGCTGAGCTGTTATTTCTTTACAAGCTAGTTCAGGGTGAGATATTCTGCCCTTCTCGGTTGTAATAATTTTGAAACTCCGCGTAAGTTATCGAGAGAGAATCGACCGTTGCATGTACCTGCCAGCTTCTTTCAACACTCTATCCTTTACAGAATACAGAGTCTATCTAACGTCAACTTTCTCAATTCGTTATGTTTTTCATAGTCTACAGTCATTTTTTTTGTCAGTGAGGGCTGCCCTGTCCTAACGTAGCTTTGCACATGCACAGGTTCTTCCCTTTTCCGTCTTTCAGGAAGCCTTCGCCACGGTTATGTATATTCCACATTATTTTTCAGTCCCATTCCATGAATATCTACTTTTTTATTTGTTGTTTCCATTGTGCGTTGATTTCTTTTCGACTGCTCGTTTTCGCTCTTTTTTTGCATTTCTGTGGACAGTCTGTAATGTATTGTTTTTTTTTTTGTTTTCTTTTCGCGCGCGCCAGCATGAAAGACCCTATGGTTGTTCTTGGGTAGGTTAAAAAATGATTGATTGATGATTGGTTGATTGAATATTATTATTATCATTTTAAATGCTTGCGAAATAAGATGAAAATTCCGCTGAAACGCGTCTTCGTAGCCAGCGTACACGAAGCAGCGATTTCAGCTCCACGGAATGCCTGTCTCAAAGGTCTTGCACGTGCAGCTTTCTGGGCCCGCGGGAGGAAGTTGAAGTCCATTGTTCGAAAAAACTCGCCTGACTGCATTGGTTGCAAGGGGTGCGCACAGTAAAAAAAATACAAAAAAGGGCGCCCGTCGGATGAGTGGACACTTCGGAGAAAGTTGTTCGAAGAAGCGTGGCGCGTAGGCACCATGTAGCCCTGCCGTACGTGACATACAACAGTCTGTCGACAGTCGACACAGCAGGAAAGAGAGTGCCGCGGCCCATTTCAAGTAACGACGAAGAAAATAGTTTGCACAAACATTCAGTCGTATGGTAATACCATTGCGTCAATAATAGTTAAAAAATGAAACGTCGTTCAGCAATAAGCTCAGGAAAATTCAGTTCTAGTGAAAAGTGCGTAAATCATTGATCTCAAGGAGTAATGTAGTATCCATTGCAATATTCATTGTCAAGCCTGCGTGCACTGTATCCGTCCGCGTCATTGTTGTTTTTTTGCTCGCCGGAGTGGGTGCCGTGCTGATCGAGTTTGTTAATTTTCATTCATTTTGCTCTTATTTCGTGTTCAACTACTGCTCCAATTTACACAAGGTAATCGCGCAGCTCTCAGGAATCTACCTCGCTGTACGTGGCGAAATTGTGGACGGACGTGGAAGTGTTTTTGTGTGTGTGTGCGTCTGTACGCTGCTGGATTGGCGATCATCAACTTTTCGTGCGAGAAGAAAATGGATACCCACGCTTGCGGGCAAGCGTTGCTTCAAAACTTCTTCCTAAAGCAGTACGAATGCACGTGGTGGCTTTAAGGTGTGAATAGGTTATCAGGATTAACAGGCTCCTTGAAAGACAAGTCTCGATTAAATGTTAAGGTAAGTTCATCATTTTCATTACCTTCGCACGTTGTTCATAAATATTATGATAACTCGAAAACATACCACATTGCATGCTTGCTGAGTAAATAACTTTATGCTAATCGTGGTTACGTCATTAGGCTGTTTTGTTTAAGCGATACGACAACGACTTCTTTTTTTTTTCACTTGATCCAGACAGTGCTCTATTTAATCAAAAAATCTATGCCAGGAAAATCTTGGTTTCGTGCCATTGTACTTTTTATAAATATATTGATGTAAATATACTTGTGTCTTATTTTTCTCATTTTAACGCTTGAGGAAAAACCAAGGATAAATTACAACTTGCGCAATTACAAATAAAAAAGAGTTGCATATCTCAAACTCCAAGGGTGTCATGAGATTTATGAGCGCACGTTTGAATTTGTCTTGCGTTTGAATTTATCTTTCTTCGTCTACGTTCTACTTGTTTTTATATTTACGTGTGTTTTGATAAGGACACGCAGTTAAAGTTTTGTTGCTAGTTTGATTCTTCAATGCAGGGTGCTATGTCACGGATCCAAATGGAAAAACTTAAGAATAGCCCGTAATTTAGTTTCCGCCATCTACAACCAGGGTGATATAAGTGTAAATTTGACTGCAATGCGTACATCACAGGCGACATTATCGTTACTGATGTCGCAAAATCGCGTGGTTATCTTGAGGAACTGCGCATACCCGCATCTATAGTTACACAAAATAATGCGATGTCACGTTTTAATCCGTGAGCACTGTAGATAGTTTTACGCAAGCCGACAAATAAACTGGTATGATTCATTAGGGCTTGCTACTGTGTGAAAAAATTGGGGGACCGTTAAGCTCCGTTTTTCACAGTTGAACGTGATAGCAGTATCGATCCTGTTTCTTGTGCGTAATTCAATCACTTAGTGTGTACTCTTTATTGCATGATGCTACTTGAACAAATTTAATTGTGGAATAGTACTGTGTAATTGAGAAGGTTGAAAGTGTCTCAATGAAGGTTTCGCACATGGCTGCATTTTGTGTAAAAAAGGGGTAACATAGTTTAAAGAACAAGAAATATTATGTAATTACCGAGTTGCGCGAAAAAATTGAAATACAAAAGGAAGACACCTAGACGCAGCACACACTGACAACTGAAACATTGTTGGAGAAAACAGACATACGTATATATGCGGTTACGAGAACACGTGCGGTGAAAGAAAAGGATTAGATGAGCAGACAGATTGTATAAATGATGCGCTTCCAGGAAAGCTACCTCAGTAGCAAGCAACATAAGTGAGAGTTACGTGACACATGAATCCCCAGCTTTGTTTATGAAATACGCCTCTCCGATTTCCCGCGCTATACCGTGCCACTGAATTTAGCTTTAACTACCGTATTCCAAACAAGGGCGTGCAGCCACACTCTCTACAATATGATGATTGGTTAAAGAATGGTTGTTAATTCCTTTAAAGAAGCTTTGTGATCTACAATTATATAAATAAATTCTAAATAATACTTCCCACACGACAGCGCAGTGCCGTCCACCACACGATGTCCACACTGTGAAAGAAAATGATGAGATGTCTGCTCATCTAATCATTTTTTTCCACCTCACGTGTTGTCGTAACCGCATACATATGTCTGTTTTCTTCAATAAAGTTTCAGTTGTTAGTGTGCGCTGTGTCTAGGTGTCTTCCTTTCGCACTTCAAATTTTTTCGCGCAACTAAGTTAAGATGAAGTACCAACTCGCCCTGCAGAACGTGCTTCTCAATATAATGTGTGTAAAATGTTTTAGAACTTTATGCACACACTACGCAGTCGTGAGGAAATACGTGCAGTAACCAGTGTGCCTTTTGTAATGGTTGGCTGTCTTTAGACCGCGAAGTCACGTTGGTAATAACGTGTTGTGATGCTTGATGACAATGCACGCTTGTATCATGCAATATAGCTGCGATATTAAAGGTGTTGTGAAACCTGCATGTAGGATACATGTATTTATTAAGCATGACAGTTATTTTCCTTGCATTTACAACAAGAGGAAGTTATTCATGCTTTATTTCCAAGCAGATGCATAGCTGTGTTGTAGAGCACTTGCATGCCATGCAAATTCCCTGCATGATTTCGATCATCACTCAAACCCGAAAATTTTTATTATTTGTTTTATTTGCATTCTCTCAATTTTCGATCATTGACAAGACGATTTTTCATGGAGAGCCACCGATGCCTACACCGGAATTTCTGCAGAATGAGCTCTTTACAACTGTTACGTTAATGACGCATTATTGGCAAAATGGAAAGCGGATTACGTTTACAAAGTACATTTTTAGTGTCCCGTTGGCAAGAAATATTGTTAAGTGCCTACGTTCCCACGCGCACAGAGACCTATAGCCACCAGTTTTAGCAGTCGTTCTATAGGTCATTAGTCACAATACTTGTACATAACAAGCTTGCATACCAATCACTTTCGACCGAACTTCTTAAAAGTTGATTATCAACTCATTTAAGTTATTCAATGCACACGCAGTTCATACGGTCAATAGCAAGTCATATTTCGTTTTGACTGACTATGGACGCTCCATTGACACACGAGAAAAGTTTTAAACATAACACACTGTGAAATATATCTTTACTAAACTCAAATTGGGTTCTTTTATGCTATTTATTTTTGTCAAGTCGGAATCGATAAAGCGGAATATTTACTTGCACCGTACTATGTCTCAGACCATGTTGACCATAGGTTCAAGATAAGAATAATCGCATGCAAGACTGACGTGTTTCAAAATGATTTGTTACCAAAAAAAAATTACAAGATAGAACCAGCTGCCTTCTAGCATTGCCTCTACACTCCCAAATATTTGTTTTATTTCATGTTAGAATTGTTCCGATTTATATGTTAGAACATGTTCCGATTTATATATGAATTTCTCTTGCAGATTGTGATTCAGGTGACTTTGATTATTTGTTTGGCTGACTATGTATTTTTTGTATTCTACTTTTCGTAAATGCTCCCCCAATGTAATGCCAATTGGTGCTGTGGGTAATGAAATAAATAGATAAATAAAAAAGTGTCGAGAAGTAAGCAATAAATTTAAGCACAAAGAATGTATCTCTTCAGGAAAAGTGGACTAACAGTGACAGGTGCCCACCACAAACTTTAAATATGATGCCAAGTTACATTTTAGCAAATTGTTGTTGAGAATAACTTGAGATATATTGAGGATAACTTAATTGAACAAGAATGTTCTGGGGTATGTACTGCCTTTGTTTTGGAGATGATAGTGACTGCATGCAGACCTTTCAACAAACAGGTATATTTCTAGCTGAAGAATGATTTGAGCAGCTATATTTTTTGCCGGTGACACAGGCTGAACTAATATAGATGAATCATTTGAATGGCTTTATATAAAGGTATCCACATAAGGCCATATATGAAAGCATCCATATAAGACCTTATATGGATGCCTCTATATATAGCCATATATGGCCATATACAGCAGCACCCATATATGGGGATATAAGGCCCATATATGGCTATATCAGGATTTGAACATATCAGTTTATATACGGCCCATATATGGGGATTCCGTATATGGGCCAGATATGCCCAATTCCTGATGTAGCCATATATGGGGATTTTTATATAAGTCCATATATAGGATTTTTGTAAGGGAAGACACACGACTAGAGCGGGTGCGGCGTGCTGGAGGAACTAACGGGAGCAACAACGCGGCTGTTGTGTCAACAATAGAATTGACTAACACATCTAAATCAGGGCAAGTCTACTGGATATGACGAAAAAACGCGACAGCTGTTGCATAAAACGAAGGAAGTACTAATGATTGTGGGCCCTGATTAAGGCGCACATTAGGCAATAAATACCGAAGGTGAGTGCCTAGAAAATAATATGCCAGAGTTCGCGCGGGGGATTCCTCTCCCTGAACGAGGCGCAACAGGAAGCGCAGGGCCAATAGCCGGCAGCGTATTGATACCGAAGGGAAAGCAAAACCTCCCTGGGAACGCTGCTGTCCTAACGCCGCACGAGAAACCAACTCAGTGCCACCAGACCAAAAGAAGGAACACAAGGCCGACTGCAATGACCTCACGATGCGTAAAGGCGGCTGTTCTACGTGAGAAAGGTACCAAATGCGACCGCAGAACACAGTCTGCGCAAGATACCTCCGCTCAAGAAGCGGGAAGTCGAATTCCCGGGCGTTCTCAATTTCTTGTTTTACTTCATCGAGGGCGTTTGACCAAACGGAGTTACAAATGCCGTAGTGGTTGTATAGAATTCCTAAAATGAGAAGAGACGCAGCTGGCTGACGAAGAGATGTAGACCTAAGTGTCGAGTTGGGATAGCCGATGAACAAATACCGGGATTTAGAGAGGTTTAGCGCGGAAGCTCCTTATAGCGGCACCCATTCGTCCCTCGTAGTCGTAGTAGTAGTTTGTAACAAGTGTTACATTTTGACATCCAAGGTGGTGCTGGTGGGGGATTTCTCCTGTGCTTTGTTGAAGAATAAAAAGTTCGCGGCGTGCGCGTTCACTAAAAGCCGAATGCTGCTGTCTCTCATTCCCCATTAGCAGCCATTATCATGTACATTGAGCACTATCTGACAAGAAAAGGCTGCTACGTTATACCCGCTGGTCGTAACCTTCTTGGTTTTAGAAAGGTATAGCGAGCGTTGGGCCGCAGCGCCATGAATACAGTGAACTGGTATATACCATGAAATCGAGGTGGTTACGGGTGGGAAGTAGACACGAAGCGCAAGCCGCAAGAAAATGTGTGCCTCCTCTCGTTCAGTCCTTGGAATGTCCGCTCGATGGTGGTGCTTCTATATGAGGAATATACGATGAAAAGATGCGAGATGGTGGTACTTGGAGTGTTGAATAGATGAACGAACGGACACAGGGACAGATGCATGCATGAACGCATGAACGGACGCAGGGGCGGATGCATGGACGAACGCAGGAACGGACGCACAGATGGACGTACGGACGCTCGAACAGACGCACGCACGGGCGGCCACACAGACGCACGCATGTACGAACGGAAGCAAAAACGAATTGACGGACGGATGCTTCTCCCCACTCTCCATCATTCACTCTGTGGATATGCTGCCATTTTTTTAAAGGTGGTGTTTTTCTTAGTCGCATGATGTCATGCGTCGTGCATCGGCATTGTCCACACCCCCACGGTACATGTTAGCGCCTCACGTTTAGTAATGCCCCCCCTCCCCCTCGCCCTGCAAGGCCGACGCAGGCAGCGTATGCTAGTAAATACCGACGGCTCGAGGGGCACAACCGTTCATTTGCCACTCCGTATAGGTAGGCACTGAATCGCACATCAGTGTCCTACCACTCGTTCAAGGCAACGCTTCTCCTTTGTTCACTAAATAAGAATAAAGACGAACCAACAATTGAGCATTCTCAAGCCGTACCCAATTACGTGATATCGCCCCTCCACTCTGCGACGCATTTACTCGAGTTCCCCCCGTGGGAAAATGCGGGCAACATTTTTAAAGACGATAGTCTTTCTTCGAATACTTCCACGCAAAAAATTTGTTCTGCCTGCCTGCCTGCCTGCTTGCCTGCCTGCCTGCCTGCCTGCCTGCCTGCCTGCCTGCCTGCCTGCCTGCCTGCCTGTCTGTCTGTCTGTCTGTCTGTCTGTCTGTCAGTCTGTCTGTCTGTCCATAAGTCCGTTGGTCCATCTGTCTGTCTGCCTGTCTGCCTATTTGTCTGTGTGTCAAGCGGTACAGATCAAGAAGTACGCCCACATCCGCAGCACCCACCATTATTGCTTTAGTTTCTGCGTTCGTACTCGTACGATTGTCGATTAAAAAGCGATTGTTGCGCACATCCGACGCTCAATATCAAGACATCAATGTTCAGCTGTGTGTTTCCTTATACCAGAACAAGTATAAGTAAGTACTTCTAAAAACCGGAGTGTGTGTTACGCTGCGCTGACTTTGCGACGCTATGCACGAAAAGGCGATTTTCGTACGCTTTGCTAAGCCAACACGTTGCTAAGTTGTGCGTGCACGTCGCGCGCTCGCTATAACAAAGGGTATCTGTTCGTTTTCGGAAATTACCACCAGGTCGCGATCATGTCTCACGCAGCATCTCCTGAATCTCATTCACCGATGTTCTCACTCAATACATCAGAAATGATGTTTTATTCGCCATATCCAAACGGAAGACTATCGTCTTTCGACGAGATTTACAGCCAAACATGCAGATGCGAGGCCAGTTTTTTTTTTCTTTAAGTCAACGTGTGCAAGGAGATTGCAGGTACTGGCACGTCTTTTTCCTGCTCCGTTTTTCCTTACGGAACATCTCCTTCGAGAATGGTCTGTATGGCTAGATTCGACATTGTGAACTGTGTGTTTGGCATATGCGTTGAACGGTTTAGAGTGCTTGATATAGTCAGTGTGTTTAGGAAAAGTGTTTAGCGATTTAGAGTACATCGCACTCTACTATGGGAGAGCATAATGCCGTCCCGATTACCTAGCGCTGTTGTAGAGTGTAGGTCGTGACAGTCTACTATGGGAAAGCGTACAGCCGTCTACCTGAGACAATGCTAACCTGTGTGATGTACTTTCCAATATTATCCAACGATATACACTGCTTGGGCTTGATGTTCATGTACTGGTTACATCAGCCCTACTGAAGTACCATTTCGCGTTGCTTGAGTACTGCGGATATTTATTTTTGTTTTTACTTAAAATATAGTCGTAAACGTTATACAAGTTATCTTAAAACTTTACCTCATGTACTGGATCGGGAAATTCTCGGCGCATTTGCTTCTTCAATCTACCACTCAACTTTCGAGGCATGTTATTGCTAGGTCTTTTTCATGACACTGCCTTGTTTTTACGCACGATCTTGTACTACTGCTCTTTAATGTCATGGATTACTGCTTCTGGTTGCTATCATTTCTTTCTGCAGCAGAAGATTTTTAAATGCGGAGCATTTCTTAGTCGAACAAGGTCGCGGATCTGGTGTTGGTGGCGCCGTCCCCCATTGTGCATGTTTACGTCTGGCGTCTCGTGAGAAAAAGAGAGAGGTTAAAAAAAGGAAAACACGCAAATTTCGCAGCCCTAATTGGGTGGTGGTGGTGAAAAACTTTACTTGTGTGAAGGCCAAAATGTAAAATAATATTTAAAAAAATGGCAGCATATCCACGGGGTGAATGATTGAGAGTGGGGTGAAGCATCCGTCCGTCCATTCGTTCTTGCTTCCGTCCGTCAATGCGTCCGTCTGTGTGACCTTCCGTTCAGCCATCCGCCCGTCCTTCCCTGTGTTCATCCATGCATCCGCCCCTGCGTCCGTCCATGCGTCCATCGTCCGTGCAGCCATCCGTGCATCCATCCATGCATCTGTCTGTGTGTCCGTTCGTCCACCGAGTTAACACTCCAAACACCCCCATCTCGTATCTTTTCATCATATATTCCGCATATAGAAGCACCGCCACCCAGCGGACGTTCCAAGGACTAAAGGAGAGGTGGCACACGCACACTTTCGTACGGCTTGCGCTTCGTGTTTACTTCCCACCTTTAACCACCTCCAGTTCATGGCATATACTAGTTCAATGCATTCATGGCACTGCGGCCGAACGCTCGCTAAACCTTTTTTAAACCAAGGAGGTTACGCCCAGCGAGTATAACGTGGCAACCCTTTCTTGCTAGATAGTGCTCAATGTACATGCCAATGGCTGCTAATAGGGAATGAGAGACAGAAGAATTCGGCTTTTTAGTTAACGCGCACGCTGCAAATTCTTTATTGTTCAACAACGCACAGGACAAATCTCCCACCGGCTCCACCTTGCAGGTCAAAGCGTAATACATGTTACGCACTACTATGAGAACGAACGGGTGCCGTTTTAAAGAGCTTCGCCCCTAAAATTAAAAAAAATTGCCCGCAGCTTCCCTCGGGGGAACACTGAGGAGGATGCGGAGCATATAATTGGTTAACGGTGTGTTAAAGTGCGACTTACTTGGGTCGATGGCTAAATTGGTTAACGTGGTTGTGAAATGGGGTGTTAAAGTGCGACTTACTTGGGTCGATGGCTAAATTGGTTAACGTGGTTGTGAAATGGGGTGTTAAATTGCGACTTACTTGTGTCGATGGCTAAATTGGTTAACGTGGTTGTAGGAGGGGGTGTTAAATGAGTGAACACGTACACACGTATGCGAAAGGGCGGCGCTGGTCGAAGGGACGTCGATCATTGTGTTTGTGGATTCGTTGGAATTCATTTCACCGCGACCTTGGACGTCGACGCGCCATACAAACCAACCGACGAGCGGCAACTGAGCGAGCGAGCGCCGACCTTGAGTATATATACAGCGCGACGGCGCATGCACTGTCAGCTGTCGAATGTTCGAGAAGGGGGAGAAGCGCAACGGCGCATGCGTGCGCGTCAGCTGCCGATGTTCTCGAAGCGCGACGGCGCATGCGCGCGCGTCAGCTGCCGATGTTCTCGAAGCGTGACGGCGCACGCGCGCTACATTATACAGCTAGCGAATGTTCGTGAAGAGGAGAAGCGCACGCGGTGTGTAGAGGAGGAAGGGTGCACAGATGGTGGAGGAGTGAAGCGCGCGCGGTGTGTAGAGGAGGAAGGGATGCACAGATGGTGGAAGAAGGAGGAGGAAGCTTGCGGACGGCGCCGCACTACAAGCCTCGAATATTAGATGCTCCGCATCTAAAAAAGCAGCGGTGTGGGCAGTCTTCGGGCTGCCGGTTGTAAAGCACGGCTCAGCGCCTCACGTCTTGTGCCAACAGTCGCCCCCCTCCCCCTCTCCCGCCTTGCAAGGCTGACGCAGGCAGCGTCTGCTGACTGCTCGCGCTGCACAACCGTTCACTGGCGCTGTATCACACGTTTAGTATTCAGTCAAGGGCGTCTTTATTTAGCTTTCGCTTAACTTGACGCTTTGCTTCACCACGGCCGGACTAGAGAGCTCCTCTAGCCCGGCCGTGGTTTGACTCGAGTATAGATGCGATGACAGCAACCGTAACTTCTACCAGTAGTAGGGCACGACCCAACATCAGCGTTCCATCAATCGTCGAAGCCAACGCTTCTAGTTCATTAAAATAATAGGAATAATAAATACGGAATAACAATTAGGTCTTCCCAAACCATGCCCAAATACGTAACATTCACGTGATACCCCTAGCAGTCTGTGACGCATTTACTCGAGTTTCCCCGTGAGATGTTGCGGGCTGCTTTTTGGAAGCGATGTGTTTCTACCACTCAGACTTCCACAGCAAAAATTTTAAAGGCTTGGTTTTGTTTGTTCGACACAATAAACATGAAAATTAACAGGCAACACTGCCAAGGAAATTATATAGTATCTTATTGGTAGTAAATGTAATCTAAACTTGAAGAAGAAAAATTGGACGAGAAGGTCACTTGCTGTGCGCAGGGCCCGAACCTGCAACCTTGGGATAACGCGTCCAATGCTCTACCAACTGAGCTACCACGGCAATCATCCTCCCGTCTACTTTATGGGATATCATCATCATCATCATCATCATCATCATCATCCGCCTGACTACGTCCACAGCAAGACAAAGGCCTCTCCCATGTTCTCCCAGTGAACTCGGTCCTGTGCTTGCTGCTGCCAATTTATACCCGCAAACTTCTTGATCTCATCTGCCCACCTAACCTTCTGTCTCCCCCTAACCTGCTTGCCTTCTCTGGGAATCCATTTAGTTACCCTTAATGACCAGCGATTATCCTGTCTACGCGCTACATGCCCGGCCCATGTCTATTTCCTTTTCTTGATTTCAACTATGATATCCCAAACCCCCGTTTGTTCTCTAATCCACTGTGATCTCTTCTTGTCTTTTAAGGTTACACCTACCATTTTTCTTTCCATTGCTCCCTGCGTCGTCCTGAATTTAAGCTGAACCCTCTTTGTTAGTTTTCAGGTTTCTGCTCCGTAGCTAAGTGCCGGCAAGATACAGCTGTTATATACCTTTCTCTTGAGGGATAGTGGCAATCTACCGGTCATAATTTGAGAGTGTTTGCCAAGTGTGCTCCACTCCTTTCTTATTCTTCTAGTTACTTCAATCTCGTGGTTCGGCTCCGCGGTTATTACCTGCCCTTAGTAGACAGTCTTTTACAACTTGAAGTGCACTATTACCTATCTCGAAGCGCTGCTCCCTTCCGAGGTTGTTGTATATTACTTTAGTTTTCTGGAGATTAATTTTAACACTTACGTTTCTGCTCGTCTTGTCTAACTCCGTATGACTTGCGATTCATCCCCCGAGTTACTCACCAATGCAATATCATCGGCGAAGCGCAGAGTATTAAGGTACTCTCCATTAGTTCTTATCCCTAACTGTTCCCATTCTAGGCCTCTGTAAACCTTCTGTAAGCACGCGGTAAATAGCATTGGGGAGATTGTATCTCCCTGCCTTACGCCTTTCTTGATTCCTATTCTTTATTGGATATATATACATTTTATACGTGGGAGCGTTTGATTATATGTGGGGTTTAACGTCCCAAAACCACCATATGATTATAGCAGACGCCGTAGTGCAGGGCTTCGTAAATTTCGACCACCGGGGGTTTCTTAACGTGTACCCAAATCTGAGCACACGGACCTACAACATTTCCGCCTCCATCGGAAATGCAGCCGCCGCAGCCGGGATTCAATCCTGCAACCTGCGGGTCAGCAGCCGAGTACCTTAGCCACTAGACCACCACGGCGAAGCTACGAGGGAGCGTTTGTCAGAGCTGTCACGCACTACTCGTGGCGCTTACTGATGCCCTCCAGTATTGCGTGTCTTATGATATCGTTGCTTCGGCACGCACACTCCCAATGATTTTTATTTTATTGTCGGCCTCTAGTGGCGGTGGAGGTTGTGAAGGAAGTATTCTGTTGCGGCTTCGGCAAGTAAACAGCCGTTTTCTCCGAGTTCACATTGCGTCGTTCACCATCGAGAAAATGTGTTCTTAAGTGACGCAGGACGGAAGCTCTTCAAAGGATCTATTAGTGTTATTAGTTTTCCTAATTGAAGCGCTTCGTAAGAAATACTAGCATAACTCACAGTTAAGAACTCCAAACAAATAGGATGTGGGGGGCGACCACAAGAAAGCGACGCCGTGGTGGGCTAGTGAATATAAAGGCGCAGTGCTTTTTGTTTTTGGTTCTTTTCTTGCACAGAGGAGAAGACCACGTTACGAAGTCGCAGTTGTATTTCCAAGGCAAATTATCTTGTGACCACCTTACGGTCACTCGCACTGCGCAAATAACTGCGGCAAATCACAGTTTACTGTACTTCACCGTCCCAACGCTACGTTTCCATGAATGGAGCCACTGCCTCATATCGAACGGTGGTAGTGGCTTTGTCTTCTGAGGCAGCATCCCCAGTGTCCTGCTCTCTCGTTGTGTAATCACATTAGCGAAGTGTCTCATCCACGCCCCTCGCGCAGTGCTGCCAATTCTGAGGGCTAAGAAAGCCACTTCCGTATGGGGCACGCAGCTTCGTATCACCCATCAGGTGTTCCGCCAATGTGCGTGGTTGTTATTCTATTTTTTTAGTATAGTGGCCCGCCCTTTTTTTTACTGTTCTTTACTCACAGAAGCCATGACTGCGTATCCAACATTGGACAAATTATCGTGAAAAAAATCCAAGACGTGAGTTTTTTGCGTAAGGTGCCAATTGCGTCATAAACTGCAACGGCGTGAAGCTGCGTTATGCCTGCTTTTACAAACCATTTTTGGTGGCGCGAGCACTGAGCGAAACTATGACTTTCTTTCGCAGAACTACCACTTAGCCTACCGACTTTTGGCTTAGGTAGGGCATCAGCGAAAAACATAATCACATAAAAAGTGTGGCTTCATTTACGATACATGATACACATAAAGTTATAGGATAAGTTTTTGTTTGAAATAGTTGCAAATACAGCGGATCAAGTGTCGAGAATAACTGGGAACAAATTATGCTAATCCTCAACTGACTTAACGCCACCAAGGCTGCTTAAACAATGTAGGTGATAGCAATAGTTTCAGCTAGCCATTGTCGAATAATACAGAACGAATGCAAGACCCTCGACCTGTCCAGCTGTTCCACCTCTCCCCATCACCTGATTCGCTCAGGCAGTGAACATAGCAGAATGAGAGTAGTAAAAGCACGCCGCCGGTTACTCTATTCTTGGTCTACATGCTATGCGAAAATAACCTATATTCCGTATCATCCGCTGATGCCATGCCTTTGAACATAAGTCCCCAGTTTTACTTTATCCAAATTCTATGCAGGTGAAAATGCTGTAGGCCTCTGTGCTCAGATTTGGGTGCACGTTAAAGAACCCCAGCTAACCTAAATTTTTTTAGCCCTCTACTACGGCGTCTTTCATATTCGTATGGTTGTTTTAGGACGTTAAACCCTACATATCAATGAATCAGTTTTACTTTATCATAACGTTAACCAGTCTTTCGTAGCACCAGAGAAGTCATTGATAGTAGGTATTTCTGAGTTGTGCAATGAAATAGAAGCTGTACTAAAACAAATGCTAAAAAAATGTGACCATCGAGAGATTTTCGCTTGTCAGTGCTACCAGTTCCGAGGCTGGCAGTTCCTTTAATGGTCAGATACAAGTCACACATACTAGCTTTTCATAGAAGATCGTTGAAAATTCGCTGACAACCATTTTATCATTCAGAGCCACTCACTACGATTCACTTTGTCTTCAGTGAAGAAACAAGAGCTCCTTCAGTTCACTTTTGATGTTCAGGCAGGAGCAAGATAGTTAATTAAGTCACTAGTCTTCTTCGATTCGCGACAACTCAAGTGTTTTATGGAAGTAAAAGTGTGAGCATACCAAATAAACATCTTTAGCATTGAATAGCAGTCGAGGAAACAATTATCTGGAACCACGAAGTGGTGGACGCTCATAGACGTAATTAGTGCGATAGGAAGTCGTTTCTGATATGTCAGCTGAAAGAACTTCGCTATGAATTTCAAAATGTTTTCTTTTGTTTTCTTCTTATTGTTTTTTGTTGGATTGCGTAAAAGAAATGGTCTCAACCAAGATTCGAGAAACTGGACTGCCCAAAACGTGAAGAAAAAAAAAGATAACGAGCTTTCATCGCGACTTCGCGTTCCTGACAGCACTATGACAATGTGTTGCTGAATAACGACGTAATTAATTCTGACGATCAGTGGAGGCAGTTTTGTTTCAACCACTGTTATTATTTTTTTGTTTCTACGCGCAATAAATGTGAGAAGCCTGCTCGTAGCAGCACGTCACATCAAAAATGGTCACAAAAGAACAACCTTCTTTGTTTTTATTCTGTGCCCAGATATTTTTACTTAAAGGCTGCCAACTGGAGAGAAAGTATTGATGTCGCAAATGAAATAAAAATGACTAACGAAAGGCAGAAAAGCTGACCATGCAAGACTGTGAAATAAAGTACAATAATGCTGTCTGAGCAAGAGTATTTTTCTTTTTTCACAAAAGGCAGATGAGCGAAACTTTGTTCAACCTGACTGCGTTTAATTTCCTTTCCTTTATCTCAGAGTCGTCGTAGTCTATTTGTTCTTCGGGGCTCCTGATAGCTGTGTATCCTATTGTAAACTTTTTGTACACACCTAGGTGAGCTGCCATACCTGATAATTTCAATTAAATTTCTCTTACGCCTGCTCCGAAAAGACTGCTGCGTCATTCATTACTGCTACGACAATTACTTTGAAACCACTAACGTCAAAGTTGCTCATAGGAGTGTCTATCAGATAAAAATCTGAACACTTCAATCTGTACCAACATGCGATTCATGAACCCACCTCGGTGTTTTCTTGGCTAAGGCACTCAACTGGGGACCCACCGCGATAGTATTCCGACCACGGCGGCTGCATTTGCGATGGAAGCAAGAATGCTTGAGGTCTTTCTGCTTGGATTTCGGTGCACATTAACTTAACGAACCGCAGGTGGTCGAAATTCCTACAGCCCTCCAATACGGCACCTCTCTTAATATATAGTGGTCTTGAGACGGTAATCCACAACATATATTGTTATATATGGGATCCATGGTAGTGAGTATTTAATCTCTATTGCGTCGTGTTTTCACAGGGGTATCGTAATTTCAAGTCTACTATATATGCTAGACTCTGTGATACAATAGTTAAAATAGGAACAATTTAGAATGTCACACGAACAACGGCAAGCAGCTCTAAACTTGCAACTTGATGCTCAAGCGTAAAAAACGCACAAAAAGAACACGCACTGGTCGAGCGTTAGCAACTGTCACAGCTAGAAACTTGCTGCATCTTAAACACAAAAAAAACGCCACGAGACGAGAACGCACAGATATACACAAGACAAGCTGAATTCAACTAGCCCGTAGTTCAATTCAGCTAGGACATCACTAAGTTCGCAAACGCGGACGCTGCAGCAAGCGAGGTGACCTTCTTGCGCTGTATAGCTTCGGCGCAAAGTTTGCGGTGAAAGCTCAAGACGTATAAACCTGCTACTTCTTGGGATAAGCGCGCAAGTGCGTGTGGCTACGCCAGGTACTTAAAAGAAATAAGAGGCGTATGTAAAAACTTCGGCGAAACACTCCAAAACTATAGAATGCGGGACCAAATGAGCTCAGGCATCTAAGGTGGTGGTGGTGGTGGTGGTGGTTCTTGAGAAAAAGAAAAAGGCACCTTATTTCTGTCCGCCTCTTGGGCGACACGGCGCAGTGCCTTGGAGGGATGGGGGAAGAAGATGAAAAATAATAGAAGAAAATATGTGAAGAGATATAGAAGGCAAGCGAAAGAAAAAGACGGAGATAGGAAAGTTGGGAGCCGGTTGAAAAAAAACCACTGCATATCCATGGAGTGAAGGAGGAGTTTGGCGAAGCTTCGAAGAGTTTTATCGGCAAACCGCGTATCATCCATTGGCCGCGTGCGTGCGTCTGCCTGCCTGCCTGCCTGTCTGCCTGCCTGCCTGCCTGCTTGCCTGCTAGCCCGTCCATCCGTCCGTCCGTCCGTACGTTCATGAAGTGAACACTCCAAGAACCGCCATCTCGCACTTTTTCATCATACATTCATCATATACAAGTACCGCCATCCAGCGGACATTCTAAGGACCAAAACAAGAGGTGGCTACTACATACAGGAGACGCATGAGCTACGCCTTAAGGTGCTTTGCACCTAAATGTCGAAGAACAGGGTACCGCTCAATGAGAGCTTCACGGCGTCAGGAGACCACTGAGGGTGAACCCGTCGGCGGGAGTTACGCTGTCGTCGGAGATCGCGGGGGCACAGCCGTTCAGCTTGAAATCCTCCGAGCAACTCCGCATCCAAGGAATAGGGAAGCCCCAGGGCACATACACACAACCCTAGCAATTCTTGCACTCCCGTTGATCAAACTCCGAAAAATATTAAAATATCGTGGCTTGCCAGTAAGACGACGTCAACGCGGTATGATGCTCAACTCACATAATTTTTATATCTGTACTAGCGGCCTCCTGTTCGTTTGACCCAGCGCCGCTTACGTTGGGCACAACTCCCAAATGGTAATGTCCTCCGGGCTCAAGAGCAGCCCACCAACGAAGCTGGGTTACTCAGTGTCTTGGGTCCCTATTTCTAAAATGCGCTCCTATAGCAGAATGATGACGTTTAAAGCACGCTCTTCGCACCATCTCGTGGGTAATAATGCACACGCGGAAGCATCTCGGAGCTCCACGTACTGCCTGTGGTAAGTGTTATGTGTAAATAGCTCGTCGTTGGCACACGAGAGGGCGTATGCGAAATGGCCGAGCAGCTAAACGCTGCCAAGCGAAGGTCCCAGGTTTGTATAGACTCGGGGAGGCACTTCGGAATTTTAGGGGTGAAGCTCCTAATAGCGGCACCCGTTCGTCCCTCGTAGCCGTTGCAGTAGTGTGTAACAAGTATAACATTTTGACCTCCAAGGTGGTGCCGGTGAGAGATTTCTTCTGTGCGGTGTTGATCAATAAAAGATAGTGTACTTGCCTATAGCTGCTAAAGGGGAATGAGAGACAGGAGAATTCGGCTTTTTGTTAACGCGCACGCTGCGAAGTTTTTATTGTTCAACAAGGCACAGAAGACAAGAAAGGGTTGCTACGTTACACTCGCTGGGCGTAACCTCCTAGGTTTTAGAAAGGATTAGCGTGCGTTGGGCCGCAGTGCCATGAATACAGTGAACTAGTATATCATTTATAAGGGTATAGCGCACCACGACAAGGACACAAGAGAGACGCACACACACACACAGCGCTAACTTGCAGCTATTGTTTTATTTGCGATCACACATGAAACATATATAGTAACAGTGGGCCGATAAAACCTGGAACACACCATGTTAAGATACAGCACGCTTCATGCACGCGTCATCAACGATCGCGACAATCTGAACTCGCCGACGTCAAATTGAAGATTCCAGATACTTCTTTTCTTTAGGAGGCAAAGCTATTGAAGTGACACTCACACAGTTATCTTTCATTTTTTCAATTTCAAAGGCTTCAATGATTTCACGTGTAGTTCTGTCACGGGCGCTAAAGAACTAGTATATACCATGGACTCGATCTGGTTAAAGGTGGGAAGTAGACACGAAGCGCAAGCCGTAAGAAAGTGTGTGTGTGCCTCCTCTCGTTCAGTCCTTGGAATGTCCGCTCGATGGCGGTGCTTCTATATGAGGAATATATGATGAAAAGATGCGAGATGGTGGTAGTTGGAGTGTTGAATAGTTGGACGAACGGACACACAGACAGATGCATGGACGGACGCATGCATGGCAGCACGGACCGATGGACGCATGGACGGACGCAGGAGGGGATGCATGGACGAAAGCAAGGACGGACGCACAAATGAACGTGCGGATGCACGAACAGACGCATGCACGGATGGGCGCATGGACGCACGCATGGATGGACAGAAGCAAGAACGAATGGACGGACGGATTCTTCGCCCCACTATCCATCATTCACTCCGTGGATATGCTTCCATTTTTTTTCAGCCGTACATACGTCAATGTTTAATTAATATGATTGATTTTTTCTGTCGTCGTGGCCGTACGTATACAGGAGGAGGTATTAACTTTAACGAAGTCCCCAAAGCAATGATATCTGTGAACAAGTAAAGGCTGTCCAAAGGGGCCACGAACGGGCATAGGGCCATGGTCTCACGGCCCAAAAGTGGGCATGGCCCTTAACTACGACTCTATAGTTACTTACAACCCGAATAAAGTTATTTCGACCGACCAACCGACCAACCGACCGACCGACCGACCGAACGGCCGACCGACCGACCGACCGACCGACCCTTTCAGCAAGTTTTTGCCGTCGTCGTGGGCGTACGTATGGAGGAGGAGGAGGAATAAACTTTATTATAAGAAACCAGAATGTTTAGGTGGCCGGGCCTAAGCCTCTCATGAGGGGACGTCAAGGGCTTGCCTCGACGCCGTCTCACGGGTGTGCTGCTTTTTTGAGTAAAGTTTTAGTTAAACACGAAAGTATATTATATTGGCTTAATTTGACCTAGACTTTCATGAAGTTTCTACATCACGTAAATACGTTTGCAAAAAAAGTCGCCATTTTGTCCTGCGAACGCGAATGACCTCAGAAATTGTATCAAACACAGTGAATGATGACGGGGGTGGTAGGTTTTATTATTACTTTCGCGTAATAGTTGTAATAATCTCTTTGTGGTCACTGTGGTGTACTGTGATTGGTTCCGCGACCCCTTTCAGTAAGACGAATTTCTTCCCATTGTGGAGCATTGTATTCACGCCGTTCTTCTCGTGTCATTATGTTTGGTATGGCAGTCTTAGAATGAACTCAGTTCGTTGCTGGACTGTTCTCCTTAATATATAACATAACAGGAAGCATTCACAGAGAAGGAGGAAGGGCCGTTTGACGTCATTCGATGCTCTCATGGGAAGTCCAAACGAGCGATAACATAATCTTTACCAGGAAAACGTGGGATGGTGTTACTGTTGTTCACTGGTCACTTATCGTTCAGCATGCGGTTTTGGTTCATCTTTTTTAGTATTTTCAACAAATAAGGAAGGCTATGCTGTTTGACTGATTCGAAAGAAAGATGTGTCGTTTGTAATAAAATGTTGAAGAGCACCTAAGCCATCCACAGGTCAAAATACGAGAGGTTTAGCCAAAACGTGACACATTCTAAACACCATGATATAGCTCATGAAAAGAAAAATTGAAAACAGTTAAGCCATCGATAGATTAACACACATACCCTGAAAAAACGTTCGTGATAGCAATGAGCAGGACATCGAAAAATTGTGCTACATTATCCTTCCTGCTGCATTCAGTCACCTGGTTCAATTATGCGCCTGATGATAATGCGTACTTTTTTACAGCATGCTTGATGGAATGGTGTGCTTAGTTTGTACACAGGAATGGTGTTTTCTAATAAACCCATTATAATTCAGTCTTCCTGAATATGTTAGGCTATCCAATAATTCCCAAAAGCGCCTATAGTAAGGAAATTCATTCATTCAATGATATCTGTTAAGTAATTTGTACAATTTTTAGGTACCATTATCTGAATAAACTCTATACTTGTACGCGGTGTGCCTGCATTTTTATTTTTTTGCAATAACCGTAAAAAAACACCTACTTCTCATAGGCATGCCTGTCGCCAATTTCACCACCAAAAGGGCTGAGGAGTGCAATTTCACGAATAAAATAACAAAGCACTCAAAGTGTCAACAGAAAAAAAATGTTGAACCATCGTGGCATCATGGCACGTTCGAAAAGAAACTTGGTGCTCGATTCACGCCAGCCGCTAGGAATGCTAGCAGTAATGTGGGGGCACAAGTGTCAACGGTAGTGCCCGCACTTTACCTTTGCGATAATACTACATGACAGTATTACCAATTCCTGCGTCTCCATAAAGTGTTCCATCATTTAGAATGCTTGGTATTTTACAACAGTATGTGTGTTTAGAGAAAGTACTTAACGATTTAGATCGCCCCGCCACGGTGGTCTAGTGGCTAAGGTACTCGGCTGCTGACCCGCAGGTCGCGGGATCAAATCCCGGCTGTGGCGGCTGCATTTCCGATGGAGGCAGAAATGTTGTAGGCCCATGTGCTCAGATTTGGGTGCACGTTAAAGAACCTCAGGTGGTCAAAATTAATGAGCCCTCCACTACGGAGTCTCTCATAATCATATGGTGGTTTTGGGACGTTAAACCCCACAAATCAAATCATTAACGATTTAGATCACTAGGTGCTCTACTTTGGGAGAGCTGTGTGCCGTCCCTGTGGTGTTTCGCAGATTTCACATGACCAAGCCTTGCCGAATTTTCACTGTGAACATTTACGTAGAGGCAGCCAAACTCGCTGGTTGTACTTTGCATGTAAAGCCTAGTAGAGATAGCAAGTTTAAGAAAGTTTATTTTGTTTGAATATTTGAAGTCGTTGCACGACAACGACTTCAATTTTTGGGTCCGTACTGTAGTTACGTTTAATCATGACTCTTCTAGTTGTGCTTTCAAGAGGCGGCAACGAGTTCCTGCATGTCACATTTTTTTTTAGTTTCAATCCGGACTTTAGCAGAATGAGTGGGTTGGTTATCAATATTTTAACTAGCGCGTGCGTGAAAGATGTGTATATTTCACAAGTGGTAATGTAGATTGAGTATTCATTTTTATCCAGTCCATAAGTAATGCCTTAGATGGTTCGTGAATTGCGAAAAGTCAGTTTTGGTGTCGGCAGCGTCAACCCGAGCGACGTAATGCAAATGACGGGCGGTTGTCTCTTTCGCCTTTCTTTACCCTTCCGCCACCTCGCGCGTATGTGTAGATCCCATGGGCCTTATTGTGCCTATTTGCTTCGAATTGCTGATAATTCATCCTCGCGCTGCCATTTGATAGCTTCCTAGTTAGCTCAATTGGTAGAGCGACCGCCCCGGAAAGGCGTTAGTCGCGCGTTTGAGTACCGGACCAGAACACATTTTTCGGCAAATAGAAAACTTTTTTTTTCTGAGAAATCTGTACAGATTTATTTGTGGCTTCGGACCACAAATGCGTAATTGTCTATTTTCTCTTTAGACGAGCTCTTCACTTGAAACACGTCTTTGTTTCATCGCAGTAAGTTCACGAGAAAGCGGTCGTCTCAGAAGAAACGGTTGTTTCGAATATTGCGAGAAAAAAAAAGGCGTTATTAGACGCGTAGGACGTTAAGCACGTGGCTCGACATTTGTGAGATAAAACGCATAGTCGAATTCCGCAGAATAGAGCAAAGGTAAACACACTGCTTTTTTGCACTATCACACTCGGTCGCTCAGTGAACGAAGCTTTCCATTCCACCGTACTAAGAGTGATGCGAAGCACCTTTTGTGAGCGACCCCGAATAACGGTGGGCCCGCCAGAGTGTGGCTCTCGTCTCTTTAGATCGCTCTCTCCTTTTGGAACCGCTATGCGGCGGGCGTCTGTGGCATCTCTTCACCCTAACGAAATTAATCCATTCATAAAAAAAGTTAGAGTTCATCGCGTGCTCTACGCAAATAGCTGGCATTGCTGGCGTTCCGAGTGTGGGAAATACTTGCGAGTGTCTGTTTGCTCCCTTTGTCAGAAGATGAAAAGCATTAGAGAGTTGGTAATGTATGGGGAAGTTCAAATGGTTCGCAAGCGTGTGCAAGGCTCCACACTGAAGGAGCCTGGGGGAGGGGGGGGATGTTCCATGGCAGTACACCCTTCGACCCCCCAGAGCTCTATCCTTAAGTACTAGAGACTTCAGAGTAGAAGACGAAAATCGCAGCATATTCATGGAGTGAATGATAATGAGTGGGCGAAGCATCCGTCTGCCTGTCCATCCGTCCATCCATGCGTCTGTCTGTCTGTCTGTCTGTCTGTCTGTCTGTCTGTCTGTCTGTCTGTCTTTGCGTCCATGCGTCCATCCCTCCGTCCATCTGTGCGTCGGTCTGTCTATCTGTCCGTCCATGCGTCCGTTCCCTCGTCCGTCTGTCTGTCCATCCATCTATTCATATAGTGAACACTTCAAGTACCGTCATCTCGTATCTTTTCATCATATGCTCATCATATACAAATACCGTCATCCTGCGGACATTTCAAGGACTAAACGAGAGGTGGCTACTACTACTACTACAACTACTACTACTACTACTACTACTACTACTACTACATACATAGATACATACATACGTACGTACGTACGTACGTACGTACATACATACATACATACATACATACATACATACATACATACATACATACATACATACATACATACATACATACATACATACATACATACATACATACATACATACATACATACATACATACATACGTACATACATACATACATACATACATCGGGGACGCACGACCCACGGCTTAAGGAGCTTCGCTCCTAAAAACGTTGAAAACGAAGCGATGATGTGTTTCTGACAGTGACTTTCCTGAAGTACTGGTGAACAGTTCTCAGAATGCAGCAATATCAGGGCGATTCGGCTGCCGTTGTCATGAAAACTCTATCGCGAATAACGCTGCCATTTGAACATGTTGAAACAGGTTCGACTGAGTATGCGTATGGCGCAGCCTTTACCTCTCCACTCTGTCTCATATGAATAGTGGAGAGAGGAGTGCCTGCCCTCCTAGAGCACCCACTTATAAAATCATACCGAATGCTTGAAATAGATGGAGCATATACCGGACTCGTCATTTGCTTAGCTGAATGTTTATTAAATTTCTTTGATGCTGTGTGCTCACTCTCTCACCCAGACTGAATGGCCCAGTTGACAGTTATACAGGTTGAACATCAGGTCAGAAACCAATTGCCAGCTCCAGTGGACATATTTACATTGGTGGCAAACACGAAAGACATTGCAAGTTTATGTCCGCAGGAGGCATACCTCTACTGCACAACTATTACATGTTGCGTTCGGTCTGTGCTTGACTTTCCCTTAGAGGAGCTTTTACACTCGCATTCATATATCTGCTAGTGTAGACGTTCGAAGGTTAGGTTCAACTGTTTCAACTGCATTGAAGTTTCCGACACGTGTCGTAACTTCAATGTAGTTGTCATGGCAACAAGAAAAAAATGATGTTGTAAACAGAGGGAACACCTCTGGTTGTAGCAGTTCATTCAGCAGAATCGAGAAAACGGGCTGATTTTAATGCGATTCATGGATCACATCCTCAAAAGAATAATTTTTCAACGCGTCCCTGGTTCTGATTATAGCCAGATCCTAAAAAAAAGCTTCATATATTTTGATAAACTGGTCAGATCATGAGAGCACTTTCGTGTAAACTGTTTGGCTGTTCTACGGTGTATCCAGTGCTAGTAGGCCCATATGGTTCGTTTCGCTTCCCATAAAGAACTGTCTGGTTGTGTTTCCAGGCACCCATGACCTACTAAAAAAAAGCTTGGATGACACTTGAACTATGCCTCAAAAGTGGGCCTCGTGCACACTGCCTTCTCAATTGCTACGGTTCCTGGGGCATGCCCGACCGTGCCGCAATACGACGAATGTCTGGGGCGTTGCAGTGTATCCCGCATACCAATTGCAATACAGTTGCGAAGGGCGCACAATATCGTAACTCTTTCTTTTGCGAATCAGCGGTGGGTCCACTACGCGCCCGCACTTTGTTGATGCTTTTGCTTCTACAGATGACGATTCAGTATGTCCGAGCTCTTCGAAATGGATGGGCCCTTAAATCACTCGCTTGGTGCGCAATTCACATGCATGTTTTGGCGCCTGGCACGATTATACGGCTCTGCTAAGTAATATTACACGCGTCAATGAGTTTTTTTTTACTAAATGTCATTCATATAGTGTTTTTTTAAAAGTTTCATGCAATGACGTGGATCTGAGGTAGAGAAAGTGTTCGCCATGCGAATGGCTGCGGTTCGATAATCACTTGAGCCGAATATTTTTCTTAGTATTGTTCATCATCTTTGCATTGTTTTTTTATTTTTGGTGCCAGTCAACGCTGAGTTTTTGCTAAAGACCAAGACGCCAACTTGAATGTTGACGCCGGATTGTCTTCGAAACTTGCTCTCTAAGGCTATCATAATAAATGCCGGAAATTGTATCTGCTAACGTGTTATTGCGTATGTTGTATGAGTGTTTGCCACCATTTATTCAACCTCGTTGGCTCCAAGTTGGCCTCCTATCACCCAGCCTTTAGAGTCTAAGCAGCCCTGCAGCTACAACAACGACGTGGCGATGTCATCAAAACGACTTTGAGAACAAAATTTACAGCTACAACGAAACACATGCTTATGCTGTATACGATTACGCGTCTTTAGCAAAACTTAAGCGAAATGTGTATGAATTGGCTTTGTTCAAAATCAATATGCTGAACTCTTTTTTTTTGCATGAAAAGGGCTGGATGGTGTTAACCTTGCCGGCTCCTCTTTTCACTTTGGCTTCACTGTGAAGGTGAGGTTATATTAAATGACTTAGAAATACAGCAAGCTGACATAGCTGATAAATATTCATTATAAAAAACATGTTATGCATACAAGAACACAGAAAGGAACTCATGACACCACAAACATCAAACAACAAGTTCTAAGGCGCCAAACAACCGAAATAGAAAAAAAAAGACACGAAGATTTAGCTGCGCATGCCCAGGCAATTCACGAACCGTCAATGAGGCATGCATGGGGGCCTACGGCAAAAAATGATTATTAAAGCATTTCACTTGTTTATGCAAGTTAATCGGTGGTTGACTCACGCATGTTTTACTACTATAATCAATATGCCATGCCTAAATCATTGGACGCGTGCCTCCATTCCTGTGCTTGTAGAAAACTGCGCATTCATTGGATTTCGGGGAGCCCTTTCACACTACACAATGTAATGACAGATCAAAAGGTGAGCCTCTGGCTAGCGATCTCTTGTGTTCCAATATTCTCTCATCAGCGCAGCGGCCCACCTCTCATACGTCCCACCAGCTCAGCTATCTCTCATTCTGGGCTTGAACCAGCCTTTGAAATTTTATTTTACGTGATTCAATGAGAACTGCTGCTTAAAGTAGAATAAGTTATGTTATTTCAGCGGTCTTTCGTCGATAGCTAAGTTCACATAAACTTTCTGCGTCTGGAGGTACAGTTGTTTTCAATGAACCACTTCACGTTACAATAACCAAGCTGCAAAACCAATTTCTTCACTGGCAGCCAAGGAAAGTGTGTTACTCGTCGGTTTGTTAGCCTGGGCTGGATTTTCTCGCCGGCTCACTTGCCATGTCGCTATTGCTGCTGGCAGCTGTGCCCTGTCTTCGTCAAAAACCAATTACCCTAATCGAAAACAGAGGATTCGGGCATTCTCAGAGAAGTTCCATGGTGGCGTCGTGTTGGCGAAAGAAACGATATAACACCGGCATCCCTTAGATTCCAGAGCTGCTGTATGTTAGGCCGAACTCTCGGACTTTATGAGAGTGCAACGCCACCAGGGCTTTAGTAACAAGAATCGTTGCGGTGGCATGTCACAGTCACAAAAAAAAAAAAAAAACACGCTTACTGTGCATGCATGTGGCGCACTTTCAGTCAATCCCGGGGCATTAAGTGACTCACCACTACAGGAATAAATGATTGAGAAGAGATGATACGCAACCACACACGTGTTTCAAATCAAGAATAAATAGAGACTGTGTAGAAATTGTTAGATTTTGTAGGTATCCAGTAATGAAATTGCTGTTTTTTTAATTTCCTACAAACATCGCGTCAATAAAATTAGTCATCATCCCCATAACGATGACACCGCACTGTCTCATGAAGGTAAAGAAAAGCCTTACGTTACTGTCCTTCTTAGTAGTCCTAATCTGAGTCTTGGTAAATATATTAGTGAAGCTAACAAAGCGGTGTCACTTTATTATCGCGGCACATGCGCATTCTTTTGCGAATATTAGTTATGCACCTTGACAGAACTTTGACAGGGTCAGAAGAGAATGCACCCCTGTGCACAGGCCATTAGAATATTAATGGAGCAATGTTCGCAAACACGTCAAGATGCCTCAAACGACCAATCAATCAGTCGGTCGGTTGGTCTAGTAACCATTCAGTAATCAATTCAGTAATCAAAGCTTTGAGCGTTCTTATTGCATGTTGGTTATATGATATTGAATCAGTCTCTTATTTATTCAGCATTGAACCACCTAAACTGTATTGTTAAGCTGCTTGTCGACACAGTAACGGGCCGACATGAGATGAGCGAAAGAACAACCTGCATTTGAGGCTCGATTATATAGGCCGGCCAGCACGTGAGGCCGAAAAGAGAATTGGCATATCTTGCGCCGAGTAACTAAAATACATGACGCTTCGACGCATGTTTTATCACATGGTGATATCTCCGCTAATATCTCACGATAAAGTAGTTTGAAAGTGACAATTTATAAGTGCTTACCCAATGCAAAAAAAAACCTTTTTACGTGAACCTCTCACGATTACCAGTGCCGCTAGACAGCAAAATTATCACCACTGCACGTTAGGCTATAATTGTGCCAATTTAGCGGAAGCACCTCGTTTTAGCTGGTGGTGTAATGTCTATCACTGTAAAAGAATGAATCCGTATCGAATTGTGCACAGATAGCCAATGAAACTTGTAAAGTGATTTGTGTCCTCTGAAATACCAAGAAAATGATGAAATGTGCAAACTTGTCCTGCTCTACAAGGATCAAGCTTGTCTACTGGAAGCCTCTAAGGATACACGTTTGTGGACTGCGATGATTGACATAGACTTTTAATTTACTGACTTCCCTCCTTCCACTCCCCACCCATGCGCAGCGCACCAGCCTTTCGAATGTGTAAATAAGTGTTAGTGCCCTAGAGCAATCGAAGGAAGTTGCACTAGCATTGAACTAATGAGTTGGTTACCATATCTTTTTGCCCAATAAAAATAAAAAAGCAACTCGTGTGGTCAAAAAAAAGTCACAGTTCCGCCAAAAGGGCAAAGCAATGAATGCGATAGCAACATATTGGAATGCTTTACGAAGCAAGGCTGGAATTGTTAGAAACAATATTATTTGTAGTAAGCATGTGCTTGCAAAGTAACGAAGTTTTCTGCGGCACGGCCACAGTAGATGACCACAATAAGGCTCGTGCATAGTGCCGGCGTTGATATACGAAGTGAGGCTGGCAGTTAACTCAGTTGGAATCTGATCTCACGTAACTATACAATTCGCTGGTGTTAGAGAACATGGCCACTCTAGGTGCCCTTTTGGCACCGTTTTTTAGGGGCGAAGCTCATCAAGGCGTGGGTCTGTACATCCTATGAGAGAGAGAGAATAAAATGAGGGAAAGGTAGGGAGGTTAACCAGTAAATGGAGCATCCGGTTTGCTACCCTGCACTAAGGGAAGGGGGAACGGGGAAGAAAGATGGGAAAGAAAGCAAAGAGGGAAGTAGACGTGCGCAAAAAAGGGGGGCTGGGGTGCTGCAGTCTATACAATAGGCCACTGCCACGCAAAATGTTCAGTAAGGCCTTCACTGATTTTCTGTGCGCACACAAATCATGTCGCCTTTCAAGCACTGATTGTTTCGACAAATGTCTGTCGTCAAGGCGAGCTAACGCCGCAGCTAGTTGCCGTCTTTGCACGCTGCAACGAGGGCAGTGACAGAGAACGTGCTCTATAGTTTCATCGCTGCCGCAATGACCGCAAGCAGCACTGTCTTCCATGCCGATTCGGAAGGCGAAAGCTTTGGTGAAGGCGACACCAAGCCATAGTCGGCAAAGCACCGTTCTCTCTAGTCGAGAGAGTCCAGACGGAGGCCGGAGTCGACGAGACGTGTCCAGTCTATGGAGTCGAGTGGGCCGTAAGCACTCGGCGTTCCACAGGGATATTAATTCTGCATTAGCGATTTTTCGGAGTGTCATTGCAGCATCAGTCCTTGAAAATGGTATGGATTCTTCTTCACCATCTTCATGTGCTGATCGAGCAGCTGCATCGGCATGTTCGTTGCCCAATATGCCGCAGTGACTTGGAAACCACTGAAACGTGATTCTGTGTCCTTCGTCGAAGAAGTGGTGAAGCAGCTCTTTAATTTCCAGCACTAGTTGTTCATGAGGTCCCCGGCGTAAGGCGAATATCAAACACTGTAGTGCTGCCTTAGAGTCTTGAACACGCTCCATTTCTTGGCTTCTTGGTACATCCTCTTAGGTATGTAGTTTTAGTAGTAGGTAGCCACCTCCCATTTAGTTCTTGCAGTGCTCACTAGATAGCGGAACTTGTAGTTGATGAAAAGATGCGGGATGTGAGAAAAGAGAAGTTCCACCGAGCGGCAGCTGCCTCTTTGGTGAGCCATTATTTTCCTGTTCTTGAGGGACTAGTGCTTGTTTCAGACTTTTCATTGCTGGCTAGAGGGACCAGACACTCTGAAGGATACGCATGGATTGAATTTCGCACATTATTGTGAGGTTGGCCGGCACTCTATAGGGCGTCTCTATCATCTACGGGAGTAAGCAGCATCTATCAACTACTGCAGTAGGCAGCAAAGAGTGACGGCACTAGCCCTATGACCGGCAGCGCGTTCTAAGGCACGTGAGTGCCAGAAAACTGGCCCAGCAGTCGGGAATGTCACAACATGCGAACCACGTTATCAAACCGGCGACGCTAGTACTCAACGTGGCAGCTGAGGCGAGCGTACCTTCAGAGACCATGACTGATGCTGGTGAAAGCGAGGCGAGAAAGCTCGCGTCGACGACGATAGGACATCGACCTGTGACTTGAGCGATGAGAAAATTGACTTTGCCTGGATACGCCACATCGTAAGTTACTCACTGCTTCTGCTGCACGGAGTTCCAGCCTCCACCGAAACGAGACTTCCCTTGCTACTGGCAAGGAGCTTGGGGGTATGTCTGGGGTTGACACGGTCAACTTCCAGTGCTTTAGTGTATGCACAGGCTCGACAACCACCTTTGGCAGTACTCCGAGCTAAGGAAACATCTCAAAATTTATTTAGAATTTTCGCACAACATGAAAGGCATTCCTTACCTGGTGCACTAACACAAACGACGGCAACGAGACTACAGGATAGTTTATCACCATTTCAAGCAGTAGTACCAGATTTCAAACGATGAAAACCTTCAAAACCACCTTAGACGCTGCCGCTTCTCAACGTTACCTGTGAAATAGACGGCATAGAGAAGAAAGGAGACATGGCGCCTCTAGTAGCGGCGCAGATGGTACTTCATCAGTTTCATATAATGCACAATAAAAAAAACGAAGATATATACAGATGGATCATGCACTGAAGAAGCGTCAGCCTGTGCGGTCTTTATATCAAACATTCAGAAAAAGAGAATGTACAAATTATCGCACAAATCTTCATCGACGACAGCAGAATTGGTGGCTATCTCTGAAGCACTTAAACTTATCTGTGAGAATCCTGAGCCACGAAAGTGGGTTATATGCACGCATAGCAAACCGGCTCTTCAGCTAATCAGAAATGCGAGATCACTTTACAAAAATGGTGAAATAGCACAATTTATTGCTGAAACTGTGGATTATGCCTCTTCGCAGGGTCACAGCATTGTATTCCAATGAATACCCAGTCACATTGGAATAAAGGGAAATGAAGAGACTGACAGCCGTGCGAAGAAAGCATTGAACGAAGGACGGGACTGTGTAATCGCAATGTCTGGGGTGGATATTCGACATTTTATAACGCAAGGAGCTAACCATTGTTCGACGGAGAAGTGGTTTGATAGCCCTGAATCAAAGGAAACAGTACTTTAGAAAGTTGATCCACACAGGAAATTTTTCATAGCGACAGACCTCGCACGACACCTAGGGACATTAATCCACAGACTTCGATCGGCAGTAGCATACACAAATAGCTTCTTGCATAAGATACATCAATCCAACTCACCGGAATGCCATTGTGGTCACGCAGAAGAAAATGTTCGCCATATTTTTTGCAGTGCGTCAAATACGCCAATGAAAGAGAAAAACTAAAGAACAGATTAGCAAGTTTGGACAGATGGCCCCTCACAATAAAGAAACTACTTGAACCATGGCCTCAGATGCATCTCCAGAAAAAAGCGAACATCTTCCTGATAGACTTTTTAGTGGAGACCGGACTGGACAAGCGCCCATGATAGACAGTCAGAGATGAATATATATGAAATGTGTTTGTGCATTTACTCACAGTAGAGAAAGGAAGGTGTGCGTGTAAACAGTTTATGACTGTGTGAACTGCTGTAAGAAAACTGTGTATTAGCATGATAATTGAACTAGTTTCAGTGCGCTATTATGTTTTTTTCGGATTGTTCATTTTTGGGTACCGTTCTGTATTATTCTTTTATTTCGCTGCAGCACTTCATGATTTGGAGCAGCCGAGGCAATATGCACCTCAACCTCTTCACAGCAAAACCGTTAGAACAGAACAGAACAGAAAATTAACTGATGACACCTCATTCACCTACGTGACATACAGGAAGAATCGACCGTAGGAAGTTCCAGTGGTCTTTTAATCATCAGAAAAAGGCGACAACTTCTGGCACGTGAGTCCAAACCGCACTGCGTCAGATATTGTCTCAGCGTCCAAAGAAAAAAGTTCAGTTGTTTTGGGTGAACAGAGATGGGAGCTTTTCTGTCAGCGTTTCTTCTGTTTCGTCAGCAGAGCATCGCCTGTCTATTAGTGAAGTGGCTGGATTGGGAGTGAAGCCTTATATCCTCTCATCCTATACCAGAAATGGCGAGATACGCCATGTTCCACTTCAATACACCGAGAAGCGACTGGTTGCTTTCCTGGTTGATTTTAGTGTGACACCTGCCCGCCGTCAGACACGCTTAAAACGACAAGAAGATAGTGCAATAGAATATTACCCTCTGAGAGCTGTTTTTCTGGCCTTCAGAGAAGACAGGCCCATTAATTAAAGGGTACATTTGGGCTTCACAAGTCACCCTGTTGAAGAATACCTGGGTCCTGCCCTTACATGCTACAACTTCCGAAGATTTGGTCACTTAGGGAAGAACTGTCACAGTCCACGTCGCTGCAAGATATGCTCAGAGAACCATCACCATTCGGAGTGCAATTCCGTTCTGCAGCCAAAGTGCGCCAACTGTGGAAAAAATTATACGGCTTCCTACTCTATAGATGTCCTCAGGACAAAGCTGCCTCAAGATTACGCCGGCACGAGTTGATACACGGAGGGTCGCCTCTACGTAATGCGCCCCCACCTAACCATGACACTGTAAGACGTGTGGCTTCGATTTCCCCCAAAAAGCTGAACCAGGCGGATAAATTGAGTTATTCTACAGCTATCAAAAAACCAAGCCGACAACGTCCATTAAGCGAACGACAAGATTCGTCTTTAGGGAATCGGGCTCATCTCTCGCAGCCCCATGACACGGCAGATACCTCATCAAAAATCATCTCAGCGACTACCTCAGCATCCACTGCTGACGCAGAAACCCCCTCAGCGGTCATCTGATACTCCTACTCGACGTTCAGCTCCGACCACTGATGGAGCTTCAGCGCCGGCTAGTGATTAAGCGCCTGTGCCTTTAGCTGATATCATCCAACCGATGGTATTCACAGCTGTTCATGCAATTCTCAATGCTCTTCCATAGGCAAACAACCTACCGGAGGTAAAAGAATTACTCTCAATGGAGCCGCTAGTGCTTCCACAAACTCAGTGAGCTTCACGGCAGGCTTACTATGAATAGTCGCTTTAACAATGTCTTCATATATCAATGAAACGCTAACGGCCTTCGTAATAAATCAGCTGATTTTCGTAAACTCCTTGCTGAAGATAGCTTCCCTGTATTATCCATACAGGAAGCAGGTGCGCAATATGATTTCCGACTGTCCAACTACGTGATATATCGGTCGTCGTGCTGAGCTGGAAAGAGCACAGCTATGCTTTGTGTTAGAAAAGACCTATCATCCTATTTAAAACAGCCAAGTGACTCAGACATACCCAAGTTTTTGGCCCGTAAAATATCCTTTAGAAGTAGAAGTGTCACAGTGATAAGCCTTTATCTACAGTCTTCAAGAAAAAATATCTTTAGACAGCCTAGTTGATGTGTTTGATATCGCAGACTCATGTGTACCAGTTTGTGGAGACTTTAACGATTATAATGTAATCTGGGGCCGTGAACATATTGACTCTCGCGGAAATGTTATTGAAAGTGCTGCCGAGAAACGAAATTTGATGGTGCTAAATTATACTTCTCCAACGTTTAAAAGAGGATATCGTTACTCCAGTTGTATGGATGTCACGCAATGACAACATGACTTTCTTGAGGGTTCTGAATGGTCAATGGTTATCGAAACGCGCGGCAGTGATCACTTCCCAATGCTGGTAGGGCATGGACTTATGAGGAGTACAAGGACTCAACGCTACCCAAAATATACTGACTGGCAACATTTTCGTCATCGCATAACAAGTGCATTAGGCGAAAAACCAACCTTAGAAACATTTGCAACTATATATACTGAGTGACTCTTACAACATTTGCACCAACCAAGTCATAGTGCCAAATGAGTATACTGCAGTTGACGGGGAATACGAACAGTTAAGAGCAATCAGAGCACGAACGGAACGGGCTTACCATCACAGCGGGAAACTCGAGGACTACAAGATGGCACAAAAAACTTGCTCAAAATCACTCCGTCGCTTACAGAAATTATAGGTAGCAGGCGATGGCGACAATACTGCTCGTCGTTGAGTCCTTTCACTCCTGTGCCTCGAATATGTGCGATTGTGAGTATGACAAAAAGAGAGTTATGTCGGTAAGTGTTTAAACAATAGTACCACTACAAACGAACCGCAAAAGAAGACGACGACGATGGTGGCAACAATAACAGCAATAACAGCAGCATCAACAGCAACAACCACTAGGAGAACAGCAATAACAACCTCGACAATGACGAGAGCCACTTAAACAATACAGACGCAGTCAGAACAACAACAACAACAACAACAACCACCACCACCACCACCACCCCAACAACAACAACAACAACAACAACAACAACAGCAACAACGAGCACAACTACATTTGAAGAGGGACAAAATACCTACTGGTGTGTGTGGGAGTATTCAGGTGTGTCGATTATGTGCGCTCACCGATGTTATGCTGCTGTGACGGGCTTGAGTATGAACGAGTACGTGGTTGTAAGCTACGTGATACGCACATCAACATGTCTTTAACCTACAGAGAAGCGCATGTGGCCTGCATGAAGATGGCTGAGAATATATTTCGATTCGGCAAGCTGGTTAGACTGTTGCACATACCTTGCACGAAGCGTTTCTTTTCGGGACTTGTACCGTTGGGATCTGACGTTCTTCGATGTTCACTAGGGTGTTGCAATTGAGTGAAACTTCTAAAAGTAAGTTAGGTATAGAGTGCAACAGCAGTAACGAGACTAGGTTACCGTCTACCATGAACAGAGTGCTCGGAAAAGTGGTGGCCGCTGTAGGTGGAGTTAGTGTGTCTGCACAAAACTAAAGGGAAATAAAAGGCTGTAGTGCTCTTGCACACAGTCTGGAAAAGATGTTCTCTGTGCACAGAGTTCTGATCAATCGCTGTCTCCTTCTCTCCCCCCATATATATAGCTGCCAGCTCGTAATGAGTTAACGTGATACGTGACGCCACGCAGGCTTTTAATATATATATATATATATATATATATATATATATATTAAGGGAATGAAGTGTATACCTAAGGGCTCGTTTTTCCGTGTTTTAACACAATATTAATGAGATCTAACAGACAGCTGTGGTAGCTCAGTGGTTAGAGCATCGAACGCGTTATTCGAAGATCGTAGGTTCGATTTCTGCTCACGGCTGGTTATTTTTCATCCACTTTTCTTTCTTCTTATTTACATTCCATTGGTTCTAATAACTTCCCCTGTAGATTCCTTGGCATTACTGTCTGTTAGATCTCATATATATATATATATATATATATATATATATATATATATATATATATATATATATATATATATATATATATATATATATTTGAAAAAGAAAACTTCACGCTAGATTCGTGTCGTCGTGTCTCGTGTCGTCGTGTCGTCGTGTTGAATAGTACAACAGTTTTTGAAGTGGGTTATTATCAAGCACTAATAGAGAATAAAAATTTTTTTCGCCACCACTGAATTGACTGACGAGAATTACCCCCTCCCCCCTGGCAACTGCAACTGCTTTCGTTAACTGTATAACGTGAGTGAGTAAGTAAAAACTTTATTGACATTGTCTGGCGGTATTTAGCGGCGTGGGGCTACGCGCACCCCAGCCTAGGTGAGGACTTCGAGTTCTTGGCCATGGGTGGCTTCCTGGGTGTGCCGGACTGCCCACAGTTGATCGGTGAGTTCGTGGCTGAGCAGAGTCGCCTCCCTTCGTGCCTCGCAGTTCGAGACTGCCATGTCTACCCGGTTCACAGGGGACAGCTGCACGCTCCCGGTACACTCCCACAGCATGTGCTGCAGCGTCATTCTTGCTCCACACGTTTACAGGCGTCGGATGTAGAAATGTCTGGGTAACAGAGGCGCAGGATCACTGGGTTCGGGTACGTGTTAGTCTGTAATAGTCTCCAGGCAACCTCCTACTTCTTGCATAGTTTTTTGTGTGGTGGTGGATATCTGCATCTGTTCAGTCCGTAGTGTTGGGTGATGTCTCTGAAAGTTGTCATGTGATCCTCCCCTCCTTCCACTCCCGCACCGTTCTCGATGTCTGCGAGACATCGGGGCTGCCGGCAGGCGCCACAACTCTACAACGTCTTTGAAATTATGTTACAATATATTGTCGCATTGCTTCACTGGACATGCTGGATGAGTTGGTGATCATTCGAAAACAAAATTTAGCACGAAAAAAAAAGAGACCATGTGGACGAAGCACTTCGCAGGGGACATAGTAAGGGCCTTGATTACCACATTTAAAGTTTGAATGTTTTATTCCATGAAGCCAGGAAAATCTTCTACGCAGCTTTCTGCCAATCTGCCAAGAGATTTATATAGAAATGCACTTAGAACACCGAGGCAGCGTATACAAATACGGCACTTCGAGAGCCGGAGCAGAAATACCCCCGCGACAAGGATGAGTTTAGGTGTTGCTGATGTTTTTGCAAAGGATAAAAAAGAAATGAATCCGTCCTCTTGTTCTTAAATTTCAAAACGAATGGCGTTTTCAAGTCAGAGTTATTCTGCAGTGGTAGTAGAAAGCATTCAGATTGCATTGCCGGAGCAAAACTTCTGCTTTATTATGTGTCGAAATGAAATCACGCTTTTCTTGGGCTACTCCTGGAAATACGTGATTGAGTCTGCGTTTATCTAAGAAAACAGAACGTACTTTCGATAGTCCAACGAAACGCACTTAAGATACTTAGTTTGCGAGAAGCGATCAAGATAAGTAGAATATTTATGTATTGAATCACACTTAAGAAAAAGGTATCTGTATTTGCGACTCGCATGTATTCACCTGCATTTCACATATTGTGATAATTTTTCTTCTTGTAACTCAATATCGGTGCTAGAGCCAGCACAGCTACTTCAATTTCGAGTCCCTATCTTCAGTCGTCGTCGAAATTAGGTCTCAAATTTTTTTCAATCGTGAATAGAAAACAAATGAATTCGCTAAGCGAAATAAAAGAACATGGTGGTTCAGCCCCGGCAATCCAATCAGAATGCAGCCATTCGCCTTCGATTGTTTTTCCCAAATTAATCAAGTTTTTTGTTGTTATGGTTTTCTATCACTTCACCCAAACTCATTGATATTGATGCTGCCTCGCCGAAAAGCTCCAACATTTTTCTTAAACATGAGCATAATTTTTTTTCGGAGGATAGACTGGGCTTAGAACACGAGCATGTTTTGTGATGCCGAATTCGTAACGTAGGTATTTTTATTCTTTTGTCGGGACCGTGCATGGACGGCTCTTTTTTGTTTGAAGCATGACAGGATACATAGAAAATTAAACTTATTATGAAGACCGGCTGGGTTCGAATAAATAGACTGATTAAAAATGAATATAATAAACAGCAATACTGAACGATATGTTTTTTTTTGCATAATCAGTGTACTTGACTACGTTGAGGCGGTATATATTATCAATAATTACCGCTCGAGAAAGAACAGAACAAATACCGAACGCAGTTTAGCTGGATAATGAATTGCTGCATGCAAGATGATGATTAAGCAAGCACTAATCAAAAGTTCCTCCTGTTTTTGGAAGGCACGTACCCTTCCACATCGGTAATGGTAACGCAATAAATAAACTATCTTACCGTATAGTTCTACCTGTGAAAAAGAAGATGTGCCTGCAGCGAGAAGCAGGATCGCCAACGCCCGGCTCTCTCGGCTTGTGCTTCGGTTCGCTGCTGTGCCGATCGCTGGATGGTTCTTCACGCTGTCTCGTCGCTGTCTTTAACGCCTAATAAACCTCCTCACATTTGGTGGAAGGTGCTGTTAATCCCCGTAGCTACACCCTGGAGCTGCGAAGCCGCACGCTACCACCTGTCATGACTGCCAACGCCACTACATCGACACCTTCGCTCCAGTTCAACTGCCCTGGCCATCCTAGGCTACGGGAGCCGAAGGTCTTCAGCGGTGCGGATGGGACCGACGTCGAAGACTGGCTCGAGCACTACGAACTGGTGAGCGCCAACAATAAGTGGGATGAAGCCGACAAGCTGGGCCACGTGATATTTTATCTCACTGGCGTCGCCGAATTGTGGTTTAATAACCACAAACACAACATCCCCACATGGAGCGTCTTCAAGACGTCATGTGCTGAAGTGTTCGGTCGGCCGGCTGTCCGCAAGCAGAGGGCAGAACATCGCTTGCGCGTCCGCTCTCAGCAGACTGGCGAGACCTTTACCAGCTATATTGAGGACGTCGTCGACCTTTGTCAACGTGTGAATGACACCATGCCCGAATCTGACAAGGTCAAAAACATCCTGAAGGGCATCAACGACGGCGCATTTCAAATGCTCTTGGCAAGGAATCCAAGCACAGTTTCTGAAGTCGTCAGCTTGTGTCAGAGCTACGAGGAGTTGAAGAAGCAACGCACTCTGACTAGGCAGCCTCAGCCTGGTGGTGAGTTGCTGTCCAGTTTCGACTCCATGCCCGACAATCCACCATTGCTTCAGCAAGTCCGAGCCTTCGTCCGTGAGGAAGTCGCCCGCCAACTTTCCCTAGTGCCCTTTACTCACGGGACCACCACCCGTCTACCTGCCCCGCTTCGCACTGCTATATCGGAAGAGGTTGCACAAGCTGTTCCTCTTGCGCACTACGAGCCAACTCTATCTAGCCGTGGTCACTGCCCGGGTGTCGCACAGCCGGTAGGCGCTCCTGTCACCTATCCGCCAGCCGTTCAGCCTGTGGCCGCGCCCCTAACCTATGCAACGCAGCCTGTGGCTCCTTCTGTCGCCTTTTCGCAAGAGATGCAGGCCGTAGCCGCGCCGCTCACATATGCAGACGATGTACGTAGGCTCCCGCAACCACCCTACACCACGCGCTCACAGCCCGCACACCCGGCTGCTTATACTGCACCTTGGGCGGCAGCACCAGTCGCCAATCCCTGGAGGACGCCCGATAACCGACCAATTTGCTACGGTTGCTTTACTCCCGGACACGTTGCTCGCTACTGCCGCCGTCGACCTCAGACGTTCGGCAACTATGCCCGGTCGTCACATCCCGGCAGCCAACCCTTCGTCCAATACGGGCCGGTCTCGCCACCCCGCTATGCGCCTACTGACCACCTTGACTTCCAGCCGCAACGTGCACCCTCTCGTCGTCGGCGATCGCCCTCCCCCATGCGTCGCCGGCCCGGGCCCTCCGACCAGGAAAACTAAGCAACGCAGTTCAAGAGGCAAGAACTGCGCCGTTTTCGAACTGTGTAAGCCCTCGCTCCTCTCCTGCTAACTTGGTCGCAGTAACTGTTGAAGGTTATTGTACTTTCGCCCTTGTGGACACTGGCACCGCTGTTTCTGTTATTGCCCCTAATCTCTGCCGTTTATTACGCAAAGTAACGACGCCACTTTCGGGACTGTTGCCTCACCTCAAGCGCACAGCAAGTAACGCCTCTCGCAGCCTGCACTGCAAGAGTCTCCCTCGAAGGCATTCTTTACATCGTGGAGTTTATTGTTCTTCCTGTCTGTTCGCATGACGTCATCCTCGGGTGGGACTTCCTATCCCGCCATAATGCCGTCATAGACTGCGCACGCGCCGAAGTTGAGTTTTCACCCTTGTGTGATGTCCCATTACTGGACGCTCCTCATCAGCCGCCGAAGTTGCTCGTTCATGAAGATACCGATATTCCGCCTGGAAGTTTCGCCCTTGTTCCCGTTTCACGCAACGCCTACACTGACGCTACAGTTCTTTTTATGCCTTCCGATATCTTCAAATGTCGTCGCGCTTTACCGCTGCCTTTCGCAACAATAGACCTTGCCGCCGGAAGAAGCAACACGTTCGTAAGCAATCCGCTTTCCACACCTGTCACATTGCTTGCGGGGGAATGTCTCGGCCGCGTGCAGGATCTCGACCCTTCGTTTTTGTTTGATGTCCCGGACGACTACTGCGACCACCCAAAAGCACTGTCGGCACTCGAGGAGTCGACCAATGATACGTTTTCCAGCTCCATCGCCGACACTCTCACTCCCACCGAACATGCCGACCTGCTGGATCTTCTGCATGAGTTCGGGAGTTCGTTCGATGTGTCGCAACCACAACTGGGCCACACATCACAAATCAAACATCATGTTGACACCGGCCTACACCAGCCACTGCGTCAAAGACCATACCGTGTCTCCGCTGAAGAGCGCCGCGTCATCAACGATCAAGCCGAAGATATGCTTCGTAGAGACGTCATTCGACCATCTCACAGTCCCTGGGCGTCTCCCGTCGTCCTGGTGCGTAAGAAAGACCGATCTATCCGATTTTGCGTGGACTATTGTCGTTTGAATAAGATAACCCGCAAGGACGTGTATCCTTTGCCGCGCATTGATGACGCCATTGACACCCTTCACGGAGCGGAATTTTTTCGTCGCTAGATTTGCGGTCTGGCTACTGGCAGGTCCCAATGGCAGAAGCCGATCGCCGAAAAACGGCATTTATTACACCAGACGGACTATATGATTTTAACGTCATGCCCTTTGGGCTTTGTAACGCGCCTGCCACGTTTGAACATCTTATGGATAATACGCTGCGTGGCCTCAAGGAAGGAAGGAAAATAGAGGGAAAAGAAAGGCAAGGAGGTTAACCAGCCTATAGCAGCCGGTTTGCTACCCTGCGCATGGGAGAGGGATGGGGGAGATGAAAGAGAGCGGAGAGGGAAGATAGAAACAGCACATTCGCCTCGAATGGAATATGTGCCTCTGTTACCTCGATTATGTCGTGGTTTTCTCCCATGACTTTCCTACGCACCTCCTTCGCCTCAGGCACGTTTTGAGTTGTCTGACCAACGCTGGTCTGCAGCTTAATCTGAAAAAATGCCGCTTCGCTGCACGCGAGCTCGTCATCCTAGGCCACATCGTGTCCAAGCACGTCGTATTACCAGACCCAGCAAAACTTCGAGCAGTCGCAGAATTTCCCAAGCCAACGACCATGAAAGAACTTCGCAGTTTTGTAGGCCTATGCTCCTATTTCCGGCGCTTTGTTCGCAATTTTCCATCTATTATGTCACCGTTAACCCAGCTTCTTCGCGGTGACGTGAACCTCACCTCCTGGTCCCCTGCATGTGACGTTGCCTTCACTACTCTGCGCCGTCTGCTCACTTCCCCACCTATTCTTCGCCACTTCGACCCGACGGCTCCTACCGAAGTGCACATCGACGCCAGCGGCGTCGGCCTAGGCGCGGTCCTCGCTCAACGAAAGCCCGGCTATTCAGAATACGTTGTAGCCTACGCTAGCCGCACTCTGACGAAAGCCGAAACTAATTACAACGTGACAGAAAAAGAGTGTTTGGCTCTGGTATGGGCACTTGGAACGTTCTGGCCGTATTTATACGGCCGCCCGTTCGATCTAGTAACTGATCACCACGCGCTTTGCTGGCTCTCCACGTTGAAATACCCTTCTGGCCGCCTTGCGCGATGGGCACTCCGCATCCAGGAGTACGACAATCGCGTCGTATACCGCTGCGGACGCAAACACTCTGACGCTGATGCCCTGTCCCGCTCACCTTTACCACCAGATCAGACGTGCGGAAACACTTGCCTCCAGACTTTGTCATCGCTAAATCTCGACTCGATTGCTACCGAACAACGTCGTGACCCGTGGATCGCCTCTCTTATCGAATATTTATCTGGCACGCCCAACCTTCCAGTATCTCGATCCCTCCGACGTCAAGCTTTCCATTTCGCCATCCGTGATCAACTTCTTCATCGACGCAACTACGCTCCCGATGGCCGCCGGTGGTTGCTGGTCATTCCACGCACTTTACGATCGCAAGTATGCGCCTCCCTTCACAACGATCCGCAATGTGGCCACGCCGGAGTGTTCAAAACATATGAACGCCTTCGCCATCGCTATTACTGGCGCGGCATGTACAATTTTGTACGTAAATTCGTGCAGTGCTGTCCTGACTGCCAGCGACGTAAATCAACACTGCCACGTGCGACTGGCGCATTGCAGCCACTTCCATGCCCTGCCAAGCCATTTGATCGCGTTGGCGTTGACCTCTACGGTCCCCTTCCATTAAAACCAGATGGTAATCGGTGGATTATAGTGGCGGTTGACCACCTGACACGCTACGCTGAAACAGCCGCTTTGCCGAGCGCTACAGCTCAGGATGTCGCCTCTTTCATTTTGCAACGCTTTATCCTTCGACATGGTGCACCTCGAGAGCTCCTTAGTAACAGAGGCCGCGCTTTCCTTTCCGAGGTCGTCGAAACTCTGCTTTCGGAATGCCACGTCATTCATCGGAAAACGACAGCATACCACCCGCAGACTAACGGACTAACGGAACGGTTCAACCGCACGCTAGGTGATATGCTCTCAATGTACGTGGCATCTGATCATAGCAACTGGGACCGTGTTCTACCATACGTCACGTTCGCATATAACACCGCAATACAAACCACCACGGGATTATCACCTTTCTTTCTTCTTTACGGACTTGAGCCTTCCCATACAATTGATACCCTACTTCCTTAGCGTCCTAATGCTTCCGAGTGTCCACCTATCTCCGATGCTGCTAGACAAGCCAAAAAGTGCCACCAGCTCGCCCGTGCGTTCACCTCGGAAGAGCAACAACGCCAGAAAGGAACCCGTAGCACCTCTCTTCCGGATCCCAGCTATGCCTCAGGGTCTCTTGCGTGGCTTGCCATCCCATACCAAACACCGGGACTCTCCTCGAAACTTGTCCCCCGGTACGAGGGGCCTTACACCGTTTTGGAGAAAACCTCTCCGGTTAATTTCCGAATTGAACCAGTTTCCCGATCGGACGACATGCGCCGGCAAGCACGTGACATCGTCCATGTTTCCCGACTGAAACCGTACCATGAGCCTTTGCCTGAAACTTCTTAAGTCGCCAGGTTGGCTCCTTTTTCAGCGGGGGCGATTGTGAAAAAGATGTGCCTGCAGCGAGCAGCATCGCCAACGCCCGGCTCTCTCGGCTTGTGCTTCGGTTCGTTGCTGTGCCGATCGCTGGACGGTTCTTCACGCTGTCTCGTCGCTGTCTTTAACGGCTAATAAACCTCCTCACATACCAAATAGATTGTAGTGTCCAGGTCATGAATGTTCAGGGGGGAAAATGAAACGTCCATGTGAACAAAATATAGAAAAATAATTTTTTCTTTGGCTGAATATGTAAGACCTAGAGGATCATAAATCATCAGTACCATAATATCGTGCTCCAAACTACAAAATGATTTCGAGGCACGCAGTAGTGAGTACGAGGCAGGCCGTAGGACGGACGGACGTACGGACAGACAGACAGACAGATAGACAGACGAACAGACAGACAGATAGACAGACAGACGGACGGACGGACGGACGTGACGGACGGACAGGCAGGCAGGCAGGTAGGCGGGCAGGTAGGCAGGCAATCGGGCAGGCTGTCTTGCAGGCAGACTGACCTGCCAGTCTGCCTGCAAGGCAGCCTGGCAGGAAACTGGCTTGTGACAGGCTGGCAGGCAGGGCGATGCTCAAAATGTCTGTACTCGAAAAGAAGTACATTTTCTGAGCAGAGCGTGGGAAACAACCACCGCATCAAATTTGACAAATCTGACGTCTACGACTTAGAAACCAATCACTATAACCTACTTTCTGAAGAATTTTGACTCAGTCATGAGACAGCCGGTAACTACAACTTGCCTCTGAAACAATAATAATAAATTACTGCAATAAGTAGTAATTTTTATTACTGTTTCAGATGAAAGTCGAGAGGGTGTGTGTGTCAATACAGCTTTATATCAGCTAGTGTCGGTTGTACATTCAGTTCACTTCGAAAAAAAAAAGCTCCTCGACGTATTCCACTGATAGGCTTACTCATGAGGCAGTTTGGGTGTTTCTGGTATATGCACATTTTAATGGCAGCTTTGTGAAAGACTGATTATCTGTGGGGAAGTAATGTAGTCGGAACACGGCCGTTGAATTATAAAGGAACTCAGCAATACGACTTCCCTGAGTTAGTATTTAGCACGTCTTTATTTCCGTTTAATGAAAATCTTCATTTATTATGCAAATTATCCACTTGCATTGAAGAGACGCGCATTTCACTTCATTAGAAACTTTTTATTTCCGGTGAAGTGGTCCGAACGAGCGCACTATGCTGTTTCGTAACGTCAGAAACGTAAAGTTTCCGCCGAATTCAGTGGCGCGCACTACTTAGGGCATGATGGTAAAACCCGGAAGAGTCGATCTACTGCGTTGGTTTTTATACAATATCCTCTATAGGATATCACATAGATGAAACAATACTTCAAAATAAATAGGAAAAAAGCTCATTTTAATCTCTTTTGAACTCCTAAACTAAGTACACAAACTTTCCTACACTAAGTACATTTTTAAACTTTCGAAAGGAGATCAGAGGTGTCTTACAAAGGTGAGCTGACAAGAATCCCACAATGGGAATCAACGATATGCGAAGCACGAATGAGAAATGTTGACATGTCACTTTAAATTCAGCAGAATCCCACGATGTGGAGGTAAACGAAGCCCTACATGATTTCCGTGTCATGATTATCATGTTTGGATCTGTCGTTTACCTTCGTCGTCTATTCACGCCACGTGATACCACATTTAGTATATGTGGAGGTAGCGAAACGGCCTCGTGCATGCTATGAGCGTGGTAAGTAGTCATGTTCTTACGTGAAACGCGTGTTAGGATTATCACGTTTGCACCAGTCATATATTTCGTCATCCATTGGCGTCACGTAACACCAAATTTGTTATATGTGGAGCTCGCAAAACGGCCGCGAGCGCATGATGAAGGGCTCCATGTACTCCAATGTATCTATAGCACTGACGTGCGCGCACGCTGAGCACAGCGACGCTACGTTAGCAAAACGCGAGCACGCCAGGCGCACCCAGCATCCGTCGGCACGGCCCGACGGCAACCGGCGAGAAATGCGACGTGCTGCAATTCGCACCCATGTGACGGAGGGACGCCGGACGTGCTGAAACGCGCATGCGTCAAAGCAATGCAGCGTGGCGCGCGCCTGCGAGTATATGGCAGGACCGGCGTCTGGCGTGGCAACGGTGGCGTGACGCGACAAAATGAACACCGGCGAGCAGGCGCACCACGTCACGTGGAAATGTATTCGCGACTTGGCTTTTGTATGTAGTTGTTCTCATATGACACGCATCTCATGATTATCATGTTTGCACAAGTCACATACCTTCGTCATCCATTGGCGTTACCTAATACTAAATTTGACATATGTGAAGCTAGCGAAACGGTCGCGAGTGCATCATCAGTGTGGCATGTAGTCATGCTGTTGCATGACACGCATGTCATGATTATCGTGTTTGGATGTGTTTTTACCTATGTCGTCCATTCGCGTCGCCTAATACCGAGTTTGGTATAACTGAAGCTAGCGAAATGACCGCGAGTGCATCATAAGCGTAGCATGTAGTTTCGTTGCTAGACAACATGCATCTCATGTTTATCATATTTTCACAGGTATCATACCTTCGCCATCGATCAAGGTCCCGTAATACCAAATTTGGTATAAGTTAAGGTTGTGAAATCGCCGCCAGCGCATCATGAGCGTGGCATCTAGTCATGTCGTTACATGACACGCATCTCTTGATTATTATGTTAGGGTCTGTCGCTTGGGTTCGGCACGCAATCATGTGATACCATGCCAGTTTTGCAACATGCCATGTGAACGAAACCGCCGCAAGAGCTGCAGGACCATGAAATGTAAATCATGACATTCATAATATACATATTATGCTTCATTATTACGTCAAATAGGTTCTTAATACTACTAAGACTATTACGTCAAATAGGTTCTTAATACAGTCATGTTATGTCACAACAAGTTTCGCATTGATACTATTATCGAAACGGTCTGGAGAGCTGAAAGTCGTAAGCGGCTATATAAAAAGATACGCTCAATGTCACCGAAGTTCGCTAAGAAATGCTTCGCGTTTAAAAAGGGGAAAAAACGAAAAGTTTGTTTTGACAGTTTCACCGCATCACGCTTCATCGCCTTGCTGCTAGTAGCCTCTTGAGAGCAAAGCTAATGTTGATAAAGTGGCTTTATTCTTCAAAAATTTCAATATGCACAAACAGAGCAGCAAGAGTGGTGACCGTGGCAAACTGGCACGGCAATAGCGTACTAACTTTTAAGAATGAAGTGGCTGAAAGCAGTTACACATGTAACGTTTGATAAATTATGCGCATGCCATGGGTGTACGAAGTGGACTCTAATGCGCTTATATGATGACCATGAATTGTGTGCTCTACGCTCTTTGTAATTATGTGAGTGCTGTGGGCTTGGTTTGTTTTAGCCGAACGGAGGGTGCTAAGTCAGCTTTTACTAATGTTAACTCAGCTACGAACTATAAGTTTCGTGTGCGGTCGGCCTGGGGTGTGTTATACGCATATGATGTTTGCCATATCTTATGGCACTTCTGGTTTTCATTACTTTTTTTGCTACGAGAGTTTGCTAGAGCGCTAATGAATAACCGTTTTGGTTTCCGGGCGCCAGGCTTTCTTAATCAATATTTAGTTAAAAAAAGCTGAAGCGATCAAACAGCCTTACTGCAATGTGCAAACGTTGAACATCAATATTTGAAATTTCCTCGGCGAAGAACAAATGTTTTAGACGCTGAAAGTATATATTGTAATGGCTACTCGCACATTTATTCGTCCTGTGTGTGAAAGAAGCAAAAACCAATATGTCAACGAATTGACATATTGACATATTGCCCAATATGTCGCGCAGGCTAGTGGAAAAGCCTTGAAGCCAAATTATGAAGCCGGCCAATTTGCTGTATACGTAGTTTGATGCTGTAATATGTGCCTTAATTCGTCCTCAAATTTATAATACCTATAATATTATTCAGCCTCACTGAATATATATTTATATTTGTGTGTGTGTGTGTGTGTGTGTGTGTGTGTGTGTGTGTGTGTGTGTGTGTGTTATTTGTTATAGTGGAAAGTTATTTGTGTCCTCTGAAATACCAAGAGAACGATGAGATGTGAAAACTTGTTCTGATGCACAAGAATAAAGCTTGTGTTGTGGAAACCTCTCAGGATATACGTTTGTGGACTTTGATGATTGACATAGACATTTAATTTACCTATTTTCCTCCTTCCACTCCCGACCCCTGTGCAGTGCACCACCATTTCGAATGCATAAAGAAGGGCTGGTGTCCTAGAGCAATCGAAGGATGTAGCACTAGCATTGAACAAATGAGTTGGTTCCCATGACTTTTTGCCCAATAAAAATAAGAAAGCCACTTGCACGGTGAAAAAAAAAGTCACAGTTTCGCCAAAAGGGCGAAGAAATAAATGCGACAAGAACATATTGGAATGTTTTACGAAGCAGGGCCAGCATCTATAGGAATAATAATATTTGTAGTAAAGATGCGCTTGCAAAGAACCCAAGTTTTCTGCAGCGCAGCTGCAGTATATGACCACACCAAGGCTCGTGCGTAGTGACTGCGTTGATACAGGAAGTGAGGCTGGCAGTCAACTCAGTTAGATCCGATCTCACGCAACTCTGCAAAACGCTGGTGTAAGTGAACATGACTGCACCACGGACACTTTTAGCACCGCTTTTTTGTATATGTGTGTTGAGAGCGCAGCCCATAAATGTTCCCGCCTGTTGTGGTGCACACGACACGTGGTGATTGTAGCCGCAATAGCGCGCTAACCTTAAGCGCCCTGCCCACCTTGTTCACTCACTAGAAGCGCGCGCTCAGATGATACCGGCCGCAAAGGCGATGCTCGCGCCGCAGAAAGAGGAGGATCTTTCCGCGTATACATATACATACATATACAAGAATGACGGTGACGGTGGCGGTGACAGCAAAAACTAGCCAAGACTGTCAAAATAATTGCTATCGCAATAAAAACCCGCTAATGAGGTATCAGAAACTAAGCCTAGACGTGAATAAAGGATTTACGTTGTACAAGAATATGAAAAAGGAAGGGCATGTCGGTAAGTTTTTAAGCACAAGTACCACCACCAGTACCACAAGGAAACGACGACGATGACAACAAACAACAAACAACAACAACAACAGCAACAACAACAACAGCAGCAGCAGCAGCAGCAGCAGCAGCAGCAGCAACAAGAACATCAACACAACCTCGACAATGACGAGAGCAACAAAAAATGCCAGGCCTGCGCGGTAGGCGCAGCACAGTCACATCGAAATCTAGAAGAGCGGTCTTTCAGATCGGTTTCAAAACACTCATTTGGTAACTACTGCTAGCACACTTGGTTGGTACCCACTAGGACTATAATAATAAGCTTTTGGGTATGTAGGCCAGCATTCGCTGTGCTATTTTTCGTCGTTCTTCTGAGAAACGTGGTGTCCGCTAAACATTTGCAAGGAATTTTGTGCCAATGGTGCATGCAGTGGCTGACGACGATGAGGAATCAAGGCTGAAGTGGGTATGCGCCACAGTTTATAGGGAAACAAGAACAAGATATTGTAATGGGTTGGAGCATCGGACGGTTCACGCGTTACGCTATTCGCATTGTGCTGTTGTGCTTTCGCTGTTGTGCTTTCGCTGTTGCAAAACGCTTTAGAAGTCGTATTAATGCGATTGTTTTCCCGACATCAAGCCTGCCTAAGGCAAGTTTGACAACAAGTCACAAGCACTGGTGTAGCTCAGTGGCAGAATACTGGGCTAGCATCCAGCCCACCCGGGTTCGAGCCCAACTGTGCCATTGGTGCTATAGGTCATGCCTTCCTAAGGCAAGTTTGACAAGTTACAAGCACCTGCGTAACTCAGTAGTAGAATATTGGGCTGGTACGCAGTGGACCCGTGTTCAAGCCCCACTGCGTTATTAATTTTTTTTTCTAACTTCGCGCGATGTGGTTAAGGACACCGTTGGTGGGGCGGTGGCGGCGGCGGACAACATGCAACTGCGCGTGGCCCGAAAAGTGATCTAACAGTTTTCGCTGTAAAACTATACAGACTCAACAACAACAATGACCATGACTACAATTGAGAAAGAAGCAAAATACCTACTGATGTGCGCGGGAGTATTGAGGCGTGTCAATTTTCTGTGTTCGCCAATGTTATGCTGTTGTGACGGGCTCGCGTATGAGCGAGTACGGGGTTGTGAGCTACGTGATACGCACATCAACATGTCTTTAACCTGCAGAGAAGCGGACGGGGCCAGCACGAAGATGGCTGGGAATATGTTTCGATTCAGCAAGCTGGTTAGAGTGTTGCACATATTTAGCAAAAAGAGTTTCTTTTCGGGACATATACCGTTGAGACCTGACGTTCTTTGATATCCACTAGGGTGTTGCAATTCAGTGAAACGTCTAGGAGTAAGTTTGGTATAGAGTGCAAGGGAAGTCACGAGGCTAGGTTACCATCTACGATGAACAAGTGCTCGGAAAAGCGGCGGCCGCTGTAAATGGCGTTAATGTGTCCGCTCAAAAATAAAGGGAAATAAAAAGCACTAGTGCTCTTGCACACAGTTTCGCGAAGATGTTCTCTGTGCAGGAAATTCATTCTTTTCTGTCTCTCTCTCTCTTTCACACAAACACACACACACACACACGCATATATATATATATATATATATATATATATATATATATATATATATATATATATATATATATATATATATATATATATATATATATATATATATATATATATAATATGTGTTGTTTTATATGCAAGTATATTAGAAAAAGCAGCAAACTTCAGGCTAGATTCGAGTCGTCGTGTCTCTCAGAGCTCTTGAATAGTTCAACGGTTCTTGAAGTGAGTTATTATCAAGAATTAATAGAGAAAAAACATTGATTTCGCCGCCACGGACTTGACTGACAATGATGCCCCTCCCGACCTCTTCTGGCAAAGGGACAAATTAGCAACTGCGTGTATATGGAGGTCCTTGCGCTGCCATAGAGATTTCGTTAACTGCATAACGTCTTCAAAATCATTTTGCAAGATATTGTCACATTGTTTTGCGGGACTTGTCTGATGAGTTGGTGATCACTTGCAAACAAAATTTAGCACGAAAAAAATAATAAACACAACACGCGCACGAAACACTTCACAGGCGTTATAGTAAGGGCCTTGGTTACCATACTCAAAGTTTTAATGTTTTATTCCATGAAGAGAGGAAAATCTCCAACGCAGTTTTCTGCAAATCTGCCAATAGATATACGCAGAAATGCATTGAGAACACAGAGGCAGCAAATACAAATACGGTAGTTCGAGAGCCGGCGCAGAAACACTTCCACGACAGAGATGAGTTTAGGTGTTGCTGATGTTTTTGCAAATAATAAAAAAGAAATAAGTCCCTCCTCTTGTTCTTCTTAAATTTGAAAACGAATCGCGTTTCAACTCAGGCTTATTCTGCAGTGGTAGTACAAAACATTCAGATTGTATTGCCGGAGCGAAACTTCTGTTTGAATATGTCTCAAAATCGAATCTCGTTCTTCTTGGGCTACTCCTGGAAATACGTGATTTAGTCTGCGTTGATCTATGAAAACGAAAAGCACTTTTGCTAGTCAAACACAACACCCTTAAGATACTTAGTTTGCAAGAAGCGACCAAGATAAGTAGAATATTCATGTATTGAATGAGACGTTAAAAAAAGGTATCTGTAATTGCGACTCGCTTTATACGCTTGCATTTCACATATTGTAATTACGTTTTTCTTGTAATGGAATATCGCTGCTTGAGCCAGCACATCCACTTCTATTTCGAGGCCCTATCTTCAGTCGCCGTTGAAATTAGGTCACAAATTTGTTTTGTTCATGAATAGAAAACAAATGCATTTGCAAAACTAAATAAAAGAACATGACGGTTCGGCCCTGCAGCCAATCAGGTAGCAGCCGTTCGCCTTCCGTCGTTTTTCCTAAATAATGAAGTTTTTATGTTGTTATTGTTTTGTGTCATGTCGCGCAAACATTGATATTGATGCTGCCTCGCCGAAAAACTCGACATATTTGTTCTGACATGACTGATTTTTTTTTCTGGAGGATGTTTTTTTTTTTGGAGGATGAACACGAGCATGCTTTGTGATGCCGCAGTGGTAAGGATGGTATTTTTGTTCTTTCACCGGGACCGTGCATACATGACAATCTAACGGCCAGCTTTATTTTGTTTGGAGCACGACAGGATACATAGAAAAATATGTTTTTAAGGGCGAAGCTCTTTATAACGGTACCTGTTCGACCCTCGTAGTCGATAGCATGTAACAAGTGTAACATTTTAACTTCCAAGGTGGGGCCGGTGGGAAATTTCTTCTGTGCGTAGTTGAACAATAAAAAATAGTGCTCAATGTACATGCCAATGACTGCTAATGGGGAATGAGAGACAGGAGCATTCGGCTTTTAGTTAAGGCGCACGCTGCCATCCCCATTAGCAGCCATTGGCATAGACATTGAGCACTATCTGACAGAAAGGGTTGCTACGTTATACTCGCTGGGTGTAACCTCCTTAGTTTTAGAAAGATTTAGTGAGCGTTGAGCCGCAGTGCCATGAATACAATGAACTAGTATATACCATGAATGAACTCGAGGTGGTTAAAGGTGGAAAGTAGATACGAAGCGCAAGCCGTAAGAAAGTGAAAGTCGAATTCTCCTGTCTCTCATTTCCCATCAGCAGCCATTGGCATGTACATTGAGCACTATCTGACAGGAAAAGGTTGCTACGTTATACTCGCTGGGCGTAACCTCCTTGGTTTTAAAAAGGTTTAGCGAGCGTTGGGCCGCAGTGCCATGAAGACAGTGAACTAGTATATACCATGAACTAGAGGTGGTTAAAGGTAGGAAGTAGACCCGAAGCGCAACCCGTAAGAAAGTGTGCGTGTGCCACCTCTCGTTCAGTCCTTGGAATGTCCGCTGGATGGCGGTGCTTCTGTATGGGTAATATATGATGAAAAGATTCCAGAGGGTGGTACTTGGAGTGTTGAATAGATGGATGAACGGACACACAGACAGATGCATAGATGGATGCATGAACGGACGCAAGCACGGATGCATGGACGAATGCAGGGACAGATGCACGAACAGACGCACGCATGGACGGGCGGATGGACGCATGGACGGTCACGCAGACGGACGGAAGCAAGAACGAATAGAGGGACAATTGCTTCGCTTCACTCTGCACCATTCACTCCGTGGATATGCTGCCATTTTTTTTTACGGAGAGCGGCAGGTTTCGAATATATAAACTCATTAAAAATGAAAAGAAGAAACTACATTACTGAACAAGAGGGTTTTTTTCTTTTTTGCATTATCAATGTACTTGACTACGTTGAGGCGGTATATAGTATCAATTATTACCGCTCGAGAAAGAACAGAACAAACATCGAATGCAGTTTTGCCGGATGATGAATTGCTGCGAGAGAGATGTTGATTAAGAAGCACTAATCGAAAGTTCCTCCTGGTTTTGGAAGACTCGTAACCTTCCACATCAGTAATGGTAACGCAGTAAATAAACTATCTTACCATATATAGTTCTCTCAAGTAGACTGTAGCGTCTAGGTCATGAATATGCAGGGAAAGCAAAAATGAAGCGAAGCGCTCACGTCAACAAATTATGCAAAAATGACTTCTCCTTTGGCTGATTATGTAAGACCTAGAGGCTCATAAATCTCCAATACCATAATATCGGGCCCCAAACTATAAAATGAATTCGAGCAACGCCGTAGTAAGTTCCACAATTACACAGACAGACAGACAGACAGACAGACAGACAGACAGACAGACAGACAAGCAGGCAGGCAGGCAGGCAGGCAGGCAGGCAGGGCAGGGCAGGGCAGGGCAGGGCAGGGCAAGACAGGGCAAGGCAAGGCAAGGCAAGGCAAGGCAGGGCAAGGCAAGGCAAGGCAAGGCAAGGCAAGGCAAGGCAAGGAAAGGCAAGGCAAGGCAAGGCAGGACAAGGCAAGACAAGGCAACAAGGCGGGCGGGCAAGCAGGCAGTAAGATGCTAAATGTGTCTGAGCTGCGCAAAGAAATGCTTCGCATTTGAAAAGAGTACACTCACTGAGCACAGCATGGGAAACGACCGCCGCATCGAATTTGACAAGTCTCAGGTCAACGACCAGTTACTACAAGTCGCTTTTTGAGAAATTCTGGCTTATCCAGGTGTTAGCCGGTTACTTCAACTTACCTCTGAAACATTAATAATCAATTATTAAAATTATTAGTACTTTTATTACTGTTTCGATGAAAGTTCAGAGTATATATGTGCCAACGCAGCTTTATTTCAGCTAGTATCGGTTCTGCATTTGGCCCATTTCGGGAAAAAAAAGCTTTCCTCGACTTATTCCACTGTAAAGCTTGCTCATGAGATTTTCTGGGCGTTTCCAGAATATACACATTTTAGAGGCAGCTCAGGGAAAGTACGATTATCTATAGAGGGCTAAGGTAGTCGGAACACGGCCGTTTAATTATATAGGAACTCAGTAATATGACTTCTCTGATTTAGCATTTACGGCGTCTTTTCCCGTTATAATTAACGCCTTCATTTATTATGCAAATTATGCACTTGCATAAAAGAGTCCACGTATTTCGCTACATTAGAAACTTTCTATTCCCGGTGCAGTGGTCCGAACGAGCGCACTATGCTGTTTTGTAACGTCAGAAACGTAAAGTTGTCGCTGATTTCAGTGGTGCACTACTTAGGGCATGATGGTAAAACCCGGAAGAGTCGATCTACTCCGCTGGTTTTTATACAATATCCTCAATAGGATATCACATAGATGGAACAATACTTCAAAGTAAATAGGAAAAAAAGCACAGTTTTGTCTCTTTCGAACTCTTACACTAAGTACACATTAGTGGCTTGACAGTTTTTAAACTTTCGAAAGCAGATCAGAGATGTTTCCCGAAGGAGAAAGGACAAATGAAGCAATAAAATCTACAAGCCTTTGATCGGCCTATCTTCGCCATATTACAATTCATCGCCTTGCTGTTAGTACGCTGTTGAGAGCGAAGATAATGATAAAATAGCTTTATTCATTGAAAATTTCAATACTTGCGGACAGAGCAGCACGAGTGATGACCTTGGTGAAATTACAGAGCAATAGCAGGCCGGCTTTGAAAAATGAAGTGGCTGAAAGCACTTACACGTGTAACGCCTTATTAATTATGCGACGCCATAGACATTCGCACTGAATTCTGGTGGGCTTGTATGATGACCACTCAATTGTGTGCTTTATACGCTCTTTGTATTTGTGTGTGTTGTGTTCTTAGTTTGTTTTAGCAGAACGAAGGATGGTAAGTCAGCTCTGTACTAATCTAAACTCAACTACAATCTGTATGTTTCGAGTGGGGACTGCCGAAGGTGTGTTATGCATAAGGTGTGTCGTAGTATTTGCCATAGAGTATGGTATTTCCGGTTTGTATTATTTTTTCGCTACATGAATTTGCTTGAGCGCAAATGAATAACCAGTTTTGCTTTCTGGGCAGCGGCCTTTCTTAATCACTATTGAATGAAAAAAAAAGCTGTAGTGATCGAACAACCGTACTACAATCTGGAAACGTTGGACATCAATGTTTGAAGTTCCCTCGGTGAAAAACGAATGCTTTGAACGCTGGCGGTATAATGTGGTGTCTACTCGCACGTATTTTGGTCCTCTGTGGGAAAGAAGCGAAAACCGATATGTCGCGCAAGTTAGTGGGTGAGCATTGAAGCTAGATTATGGGGCCGATCAATTTGCTGTATACGTAATCTTGTGCTGTAATGCGTGCACTATAATATTATGCAGCCTCACTGAATTTTTTTTGCTGCTTACGAGGTAAAAGAAGCTGCGTGGTGTAAAGCAGTGCGGCCTTCATGGCCGCCAGTGGACCATATCAAGCCGCGACTGATTCTCAACGGATATCACGCATGCGCAGTAGCTCACCGCGCTCGAACACAATCTGTTATCGCACTCGTTGTTTTCTGCATATGGCCCCGCCGCGGTGGTCTAGTGGCTAAGGTACTCGGCTGCTGACCCGCAGGGCGCGGGTTCGAATCCCGGCTGCAGCAGCTGCATTTCCGATGGAGGCGGAAATGTTGTAGGCCCGTGTGCTCAGATTTGGGTGCACGTTAAAGAACCCCAGGTGGTCTAAATTTCCGGAGCCCTCCACTACGGCGTCTCTCATAATCATATTGTGGTTTTGGGACGTTAAACCTCACATATCAATCATGTTTTCTGCATATGTTGTTTTGTGTGCAGAAGACTTCACATTGGCCACAGACAGAAAAATACACCATCTTCCATGAAAGGGAACCTTGAGTAGCATGCGAAGCAGTGCATGGGTCGATTTAAAGTTCTGGTCCTCACGGGCACCTTGACCGATGTGAACGCGTCCTTGCGAATGGAGCACATCGTGAACTCCTTGTAGGTTCCGTTGCTGTTACTCGTCCCGAACTCTTCTTGGAGCACGCCGCGCGGGTTCATCGCCTCGCCACGCTGCAGCACATGGGTTCATCGCGCGTCTGCAGAAATCTCGTTCCCTAACTGCATCACATGATTGCTGAAAAAGTGTAAGGGGGAGAGGCCTCTTACACAGCGCAGGCTTGAACGCGCGAGTGATTCGCTCGGAGGATTTCAAGCTGGACGGTCGTGCCCTCGTGATCTCCGACGCCAGCGTAGCTCCCGCCGACTGGTTCGCCCTCCGCGGTCTCCTGACGCCGTGCAGCTCTCGCATTGTGGTTCCCCGCCCTTGGACTGCTTTGACCGGATCCGCGCTTTCCTATCTCCTTCTATTTTCCGTCGCTTGCCTCTCTATTTCTTCATCTATTTCCTTCTATTCTTTTCATTCGTTCTTCCCCCCACCCCTATAAGGCACTGCGCCGTGTCGCCGCTCAGGCAGACAGAAATTAGGTGCCTTTTTCCTCTTCCTTACAACCACAACCACCACGCGCGAGTGCACGCGAACGCGTTGGAGACGGCTGGGTGTACGACAGGGTCTTACCCAGCCCCTCACACAGGCCGGCAAGCGCTGGTGCGTGAGCACGTTATGGCAGTGCTTGGCCCAGGTGTTCCACATGCGGTCTTGCTGCACATGGCATTGAACTCCGCCATAAGTTTCTTTGCCTCTAACACTTCTGCTTACAAATTTGCTGCGGCATTTTCCACATTACCATTTCGTCGTAGAACACTCTCAACGGTGGCCTATTCATTACGCTAAAAAAAATAGCTACCATAAAATTTTGTTGACGGCCCTTTGAACCCGTGGAAAACATCATGTCATACAAATGCTTCAATTTTGTTTTGTGCGTAGTTGTCGCCTAACACGTTTTCGTAACTAAGTTCCTGGAACTGTAGCTATAGGATGAATACTCTTTGAAACCCGAAACGTCATGTAAAACTGTGATCACTAGCAATGAGAGAGAAAAGTATCCAGCTGGGATCTTTCAGTTATATATTCACAAGAAGCGGTAAAAAAAAAAAGCTTGTTGTGTCATAGGCTTCGTAGAAACACCGCATACATTCAACAACGCACAAGAGTGCCGTGCTCCTGGTGAGGCATACTCAGCGTAAAAGGGGTGAGACATGGTATACTGCGTCTACCAGATATGAGAGATCAGATATACCAAAGCACGTTCAAGGATCGAGTGTTCTCGCTAACTCTTCCAGGTTAGCGTTTGCCGTCCAACGTTTTCGACTGACCCCGTTAGCTGACCTGTAGCTCACGTGAGAGAGTGCGCGTGCCTGGAATGTATACGTGGACGTAAGGGCTTAGATGAAGTGTGGCCCACGCTTCTCCCGAGGCAGTGTATCGGTGCTCATTTGGGCGACCCACATGTCCCGCGAGTGGAAGTGGGCGTAGAGGATGAGATGTCGCTCTGAAGCAGCTCTACTGATTAACGTGGCGTTCCTCAGTAACGCTACCTATAGAGGGAAATCCGGCGCCACCGGCTGTTCGAGTTTCTTAAAAACGCCCAGGGGCACAAATTAAACGTCTTGTTATCATCACTCCCTCTCGAAGTTTGGAATGCATCAATATTCTGCGTGAGCTGCAGCCCCGAAAATAAGGATGCTATAATTTTCTTTCTACAGAGAAACCGCACATGGATGGATGGATGTATCCAGCTGTGCCCTTTAGATCTAGCGGCGGCTCACGCCACCTAGCCGTAAGGTTAAGCACTATCACTATGTGTGGAAGGATTGAATTTCACTCGTGCCTTGACTGTAGTCATGAATCAGCTAACCACCTTCTGGTTATTTATACCCGTTTAAAGTCTATTTCCCCTTCACTGTCCCTAAACCTCAATGCTTTGGAAAATTGCACTCCATTATCGTGGACTGTAGGGTGGAGCCCTTTACAGAACATTATCAAATGTTCAGCCGTTTCCTCCTCTTCTCCCCACGCACTACATAACGTGTCTTTGTCTTCGTATTTGGCTCGGTGCGGTACACTTTGGCTCGCAATACTCCCGTTCTGGCCTCGAAGAACAGGGAACTACCCCGAGATCTATCGTAGATATTCTCTTTTCATAGATCTTCTCATAGAGCTTCCCTGCACTCGAATGATTTCCATCCCATGTCACCCTGTACCCTCTGATTTGGGGTGTTTCCGCGTGCTCCCAAAGCAAGTCTACCTATCCCACGTTGTTTAATTTCCAATCTTGCTTGAACCTCTGATTTCGTGCACAAGACCGCATTACCTTACGTCAAGCCCGGACCACGACATCTTTCCAAATCTCTCTCACGACGTCAAACCTATTTTAGTTCCACAGTGCCCTATTTTTCAGTAAAGCTGCATTCTTCCTACCCTTGTTCATTACGTATCTTTCGTGCTCCCTTAGGTACTCAGCCCCGTTATTTATCCATACACCCCGATATTAGTATTTTACCCCTATTTCTAGCATGACTTCCTGTATCTTATGCTCACTGCACCGTTTTCCGACTAGAGCGTCAGAGCGGCTATTTCCGTGATCGTAACTGAAGCTTCACCGCGTGGGAATGATGACACAAGCCATGCGTTTTGATAGGTCATCATTATCATCATCATAATCATCATCATCATCATCATCATCATCAGCCTGACTACGTCCACTGCAGGACAAAGGCCTCTCTCATGTTCTGCCAGTTAACTCGGTCCTGCGCTTGCTGCTGCCAATTTATACCCGCAAACTTGCTAATCTCATCTGCCCACCTAACCTTCTGTCTCCCCCTAACCCGCTTTCCTTCTCTGGGAATCCAGTTAGTCACCCTTAATGAACAGCGGTTATCCTGTCTACGCGCTACATGCCCGGCCCATGTCCATTTCCTCTTTTTATTTCAACTATGATATCCTTAACCCCCGTTTGTCCCCTAATTCACTCTGCTCTCTTCTTGTCTTTTAAGGTTACACCTACCATTTTTCTTTCCATTGTTCGCTGTGTCGTCCTGCAACAAATCGATGCAACAAATCACACGTTATATCCGAACGCTCTACCATAAGTCTCATTATTGTGCACTGAAGATTGACTGATTGATTGATTGATTGATTCATTCATTCATATGTTGGGTGTAACGTCCCAGAACCACCATATGATTATGAGAAACGCCGTAGAGCAGTAGTCCAAAAATTTTAACCATTTGGGTTTTTTTAACGTGCGCACAAATCTGAGCACATGGGCCTCCAGCATTTTCGATGGAGGCGAAAATGCAGCCGCTCCAGCCGGGATGCGATCCCGTGACCTGCGGGTCAGCAGCCGAGTACCTTAGCCACTAGACCACCTCAGCGGAGCTTCTGCACTAATGATAATGAAGGCACTTGTTATGCTTCCTTAGATACAAAAGGACTTATGTTTTCTTAAACTATCAATGTGAACTGTGAACTTAAACTCAGAAAACAAATGCAAAACCATGCTAGAAGCGCTGCACACCAGCCACTACGAGGCAAGTCGTCCGGTACGTCTCAATGAGAGGTGCGCAGTCATTGGAAAAAGCCTTTGACGTCAGTCGGAGAGCCAAATACGAAAGGAAATGTTTTTTTTTTCTCGTCGTCTGCTGGGGTTTTGATCTTTGCGCTACCGCGTGTACCGATTTCGATAATTATTTTTGAGTTCATCTCTGTATTGAACGCTGCGCGAACTCCAGCGAGGCAGAATGCAGACGAAAAAGCGTCGCAGAACTCCTTTAACGAGCACTGCACCGTCATCAGAATGCAAGGAGGTTCTACATAGTATAGAACATTCTTGTCAGAATGACGGTACGTGTTTCTGCGAGACTTGCGTGGCTGGCCTTGAAGGAGGCTCGACCTAAATAGGTGCATGCGTGAATAAGGCTCTCTTACCGCAGAACCTTCCAGATAGGTTGTCATGCGTCTCCTAATTTTAGCTACATGCCGATACCTTAATATACCTTATTACAGGAGCCTCCCCTCCCCCCTTCAAACAGCGAAGCAAACCCACAAAAGAGAAACAAAAAGGAGAAAGAACACAGCACTTGTGTTTTGTCTATATGTACCTGCGGCTGTCTGCGTTTTCGCGCGTGGTTTGAATTTTCTTCTTGCATCCGTACCAGCTCACCCACATGCTTGCTGTAATAAGCTTTTCTATTTGGTAAACACCTGTACGCCATAGTTATGCAAAAAGCGTTCTTGTGTAAAAATGAAGTAAAGTGCCTTCATTACAATGGCTCATTACATAACGAGCCAATGCGATAGACGGAACTCTGTTCCCAAGTTGCACGCTGAAGGCTTTCGAGTTCTTGAATCACGATGCCAAGTTGAATGTGACACACCCCGGTATTTCAACGCACACGACATCTCAACTCCAGTTAAAGCTGCTTGAAAAAGCTCATAACAACCTTTCACAAGCAATTCAAAAGCAATGAAAGAATAATTGTCGCAAGAGTGAAGTGAATGAGCGACGTCTAAAATCTGCACGTTTCGTTATGAAGGGTACCGCAGTTAGTGGACCGTGATTTTGTGATCGAACGTCTTAGAAAGCCGATAGCCGATCTTTCATTATTTGTCATCAGTGATTCAGCTTGTATATTTTACCACACACGCTCATGTCCAGACGTGTTGAAAAGTGGATATTATTGCAATGATTGAAGACTAACTTACCTGGGCTGCACGCATGCATGAGTTATTCATTGTTTTGCGTGATATGCGCGGTGAATTTCAAGCTGACCGAATCAATATTCTGTCGGAATGTGTTGAAATGATGGATGATACCTCATTTGGAAAGGCTTTTTAAGAGCCGTAATAATCATCGGTCTCTAACCAAAAACCCAACCGTCTGGGTGCTTCAACAGTCCAGCTACTAGATGGTCTGGCCTTCTGAATGGAAATTCTCGTGCCTCATTTGCAGACTCAGAATACGTAATGCTTGCGAGTACAGGTGTTAAATTTTAAATGCTGGTAGTCAGATGATACCGTATTAGTCAATCTGTGGATAACTTCGTTCTCGTTGACGAAATGTCGCTGTAATTAACGTTGCGTGTTACTATAACTCATATGATTAAGGATAGACTGGAAGTAAGTCTGCATGAGTCAGTGAATGATTGAGAGAAAGAGTATTAGTGATATAAAAAATTCGTATGTAAAATTATGTACTTTGTCATTACTATAACGTGTTTCAATATTATGTCTCGGTTGTTGAGTCTGGTATTGCGTTAATAATAAAGGAAAAAGAACCTGAATGCGTTACTACGTGTTCCATTGTCGTTCCGACATCCTTACTTCTCTTAGTTTAAGCATATTATATTTGTAAAATAAAAAAAACCTCAGCGAAAAAACGTGGCTGGGTATATCTTGTGCAGTTTTGGGGTCCCTGTCCTCCATTAAATTCTCCCAAGAGGGCCCTTACGGGTATACCAAATAAAAAAAAACTAAGCAGATCGCGTTTAACAATACTAGGGCAGTAGTTTAGATGCATAGCCCTTGCCGCTTTATCAAGTGAAGGAACATCGAACATACGTTCTCGCAATCCCAGAAATCACCGTTTACGTGTTATCATTAGGTGAAAAAAAACGAGAAAAGTGCGGAAAGGGGAGGAAGTATTTGTTAATTGGGGCAATTTCGCATGCCGCTTCACGAGTTCAGTTTTAGAGAATATTGCACAAAACCCTTGTACGAAAGAGTATTTCAAGGAGAAAGAATTCGTCGATAATGTTACACCTCAGTTCACTTACAATGGAATTTCTGCCATACTTTATCTTGTTTTGTGAAAACTTATAAATTCGAAGGTCATGGCTCAGCGACTTGGCAGCGAATGAAGAGAAATAATTTATATATCGAAATGAAACAGACAGATAAACGTAAATAAACTCAAGAAAGAGTAGGAAAAATGATCTATTTTACTGATTTCATTGATCCTCACGTTATAAAGAGTTGGGGTAGTTGCATTAGTAGACTGCTAGAGGGGGCACATCATTTTTTTCACTCACCCCCTTTCCTCTATTCTTCTTCATGAATGCTGCTGCTTTAAGAAGGCGTCAGTCTTCTCTTTCTTTGGTTCATTATAAGGTTTATTTCTTTGTGTGTGTTTGGCTGTCTTCGAAAACGTGATGCAGCAGATCTTCTTTCAATACTACTCAGACTTATCTGTTCGTTGTTATTGAGAAAATCGGTGGTGTGATAAGATAGTTTCGTAAAGGATCACTGGTTCGTCTCGCTCTTGTGTTAGAATCTGTTGAGAGTTAAAAAAAATAGTGAACTGTCTGTTCATCTGGCGTTTAGTAGTAGCCTGTCATGGCTTCCGTCATCTTAAGTACTCTGTCGAGCGAGGTTTTCTTCTACTTGCACTACTAATGTTGTGGACATTGGTTAACGTTTGCTGGTTAGAGCGTATAATGGCGTATATTAAAGTGGTGAACGGTACTCAAGGGGCGTAAGAGCATGCCGCGCTCCTGCTTAACCAGTTGTCTCGTTCAGTCTTCTAAAAGCGAGTGCAGGCTTATTTTGTTTTACATGTTACGCCGCTTACGAACGCTCTACAGCCCCCTCCTCTGCTATTCTTGTTTGCGTAAGTGTTGGGAAGTTGAGCTCTTGAAAAATCACGTGCTTTCTTTGCACTCTTCTCTCAAAAGTAAAGGCCAATCCATCAAAGGCAGTGTGAGAACAAGCACGTGGTGGTGTCGTGCATAACGGCAGTAGCGTCATGTTTTTGCTCTTCGTTTCTTGACTGCAAGATTGCATCGCGCGGAGTGCTTTTCTTCCATCTTCTTGATTTTTCTACCTCTGCTACTTTCTTAGATTATTTTTTGTTATATGAAATCTTCCTCCGAACGATTGATGAGGCTTGGCTTTTTTTTTCAGATTTTTTTTGGTGTTTATAGATTTCGCTCGTCATTTGAGCTGTGCTCGAGGAACGCGCCGTGCACAGAATTTCATTAAACACACACACGCAGAAAACAAAAAAAAACATAAAAATGGCTGGAAACATTCGAGCGAGGTAGTACGGAACCACTCGTCGATTCTTCGTGCTTCAGGTTCGGTAGTATTTCCTTTTTCATACGACCCTAATTCAGCTTCGCGTTCCCCTCAATTTTTATCGCGGCGGCCCCCAAATAAAGCGGGCCGAATGATGAACTCTCGAGGTCGTCATTGTGTGCCTCTGTTTAAGCGCGCAACTAGTTTTGCAAGTTCGGAATGAGAAGAGCGTCGAGTCTCTACCAAACTGGCAGTATTGATGAGAAAATTCTATCCAGCCATGCGCATGTCTCAATTGCGCTGAAATCGGCGCACTGTGCCTCGATTGCGCCGCCGTCGCAGGCTCGTGGAAAGCTTCGTTGTATGCTTGACCTTAATACACAAGACGTGCTGCTCAAGTCGCATTCCTTTGTTCAATACAGTCCATTGCACAAGTCTTAAAACAGGATGGACACAAAAATTGAAGGCGACCCTGACGCTCGACTTAAGAGGAGGTCCGGAGCACGGGCTAAGGATTTATTCTTTCGAAATGCTGATAGAGTGGATGTTTTATAGAAAAATGAATTTATGAGTATAATTGTTTTTACAAAGTAATTAAGGGCCTTAGAAAGTGCCCCACCCACTGCAAAAAAATTACCTGCATATTTGCGTGCTTCACTGCAAATGTTTTGATAGACGATAGCCTTCTGCCGGCCTTATTTGGTGCATAGAGTCCCACTTTCAGCGCAAGCTAAGTAATGGTGCGGCCTTTAGAATAACGTATCTATGTACTTTTCTAGTAAAGCAACACACCACCAAATGTTTACGCCTCGATGTTGTGCTTCCGATATGCATAATATTTGATTTTTGATCAATGTTAAGCAGTATGAACGCAGTCACCACTTCCAGGTGACTGAGCATTCAGCAACTGCTTAAACTTTGGCCGGGTGGCTGAGTCGTGTGACAGATAGATGAATAGAAAGACTGACCAATATTTCTGCGTTCAAGTATCCTAAGAAAGACTATCGTCTTTGAAAATACTGGCTACGAGACTCCTGGCCTGCCCAGGAATCGGTGTTCGGCGTTCGGCGTGCATGTCGGTGATCGCGTGCCCCGCTGTGTTTCTTGGAGTAACATTGTGCTTTACCGTGGTACTAAAGCAGATTTTGCGGCCATGTAGAAGTAAACACGTAGGTGGGACCTGCTTCACCGTGTACCGCAACAATCTGAGCCCCTCTCGAGAAAACCACGTGCTCTTTGAATCTTGTACTTCAATTTATTAGATGGGAAACAGATTATGGCACAGTTCAATTCAGCGGTGTGTGGCGTAACCACCCTTACTGCGCATGCGCCAACTCTCCCCTCTCTCCTAACGTGAGCGCAAGGAGGTAAGAGTAAGGAAGTTTTAGGGGTTTTAGTAGGGAGGGCTTTCTCTTCACACATACGAGAAGACTGGGAGAGTTGGCGTAGTGAGGAAGCGGGCGGTCGCCGAGGGCCCTCTCCTCACGTGAGCCGGAGGAGATGGGAGGAGGAAGTCGGGTGGAGGAGGTGGCAAAGCACCGCCTCTGCTTCGTTTCTATTCTCCAGTTTATCTCTCCGCCACACCGGTTCACTCGTATACTATGCTAAGACGCTGCGCCATGCTGCCTCAAAGGCTGCCTAAATAAGCGTCTCTTTATTTCAGCAAACACAACCACTGCCATATTATGGTACACTCGCTCGTTCCGTTGCACTCTCCTAGCAGCGCTGTGTGTTCCCTTTGCGTAACACACATGGTAATACGCACTAATGGGGAGTGGGCAGATAGCATAAGCAGTACGCAACATATACACAACTCTACACACAAATGAAACATGGAGAGAAGCATAGAAATGGAAACTACAAGTAGAAACACAATTGAACTCCAGTGTTGCTTCGTATCCCCACTTTGTTCCCTTTAGTGGGAGATGTAATTTTTCCTGTTTGGCTTTAATTAGGTACACTCAAGCTTCAATATCATATGCGCCTGATATAACTTTTAAGCTAGAACCGTAAAATTCGCACCAGTTTTATTTCTGAGAAAGCTTTTTTCAAATATTCAGAACACTGGAAGGGCTTATAATAGAAACAAGAGTGGAATTTGGTGCTTGTAGTACTAAAAAATACAGGAGGGAGAATATGATTACGCACTTCTTTTAGTCACTTGTACATAACTAAGCATAATTGGCTTTGGTCAGAGTGAGAGGTAGATGTGGTATGAAGAAAGACAGGGAGGTTTACCGGAAGGGAAGTATCTGTTTTGCTACCCCACAATGGGAAGGGGTAATGGGAGGCAGAAAAGTAAGGAGAGGAAATGAGATAAACAGAGCAGAAGGGAGGCGAAAATACACACACTAGAAGTTCACAATCGTTTGACGAGGTGGATCGATCACAAAAACTTCAGAAGGGCCTTTGTCGCTTTTTGGCGCGAACTTGTAAAGAACACTAGGCTTTGTGCTGGAGGCTAAAGCGCAATGGACGGAGAACTTTTGAGCAAAAGCATTATTTTCGCAAGCTTTTGGGACTTATACCAGGATGGGGAATAGCATGCATGACCGATGACGTTTGCTGTATGACGCAGGGCAGTTTTAGCATGGTGTGAGGAACACTGGGTACCCCCAGCACTTCAATGCATCTAATTTCTGTATGCGTCCCTATAATATTTGTGTCGCAATCAATTTCGATTCCTACAGATAACAGGAACAAGGATTGCTTGTATTGTTCACCATCCACTAACACTTTCAGTTGAGGGAACGAATACAGCCGGCATTTAGTCGTCGTTAACAAATTAATGTTGTGGACGTTCATTCTAAGCACGCGGAGTTTTCTTCGTAGGGTCGGGCCTGTCTGGTGATTAAAAGTTGTTGCTTGGCATGAAGGCTCCCTTGTTTCAATGCACAAAGTGCGGGGGGAGGGAATGAAGAAGAGGTGAGAGGAATGGGGAGGCGCTATCATCATGAGTACTAGACTACCACTGTTCAAAGTCTGATCAGTGTTACTCCATAGCGCTGTAGAAGGTCGAGCGTCATGCGAGCATCATTTTCAAAGGAGCATAAAATCATATCAATGCCTATCGCGTGGTCAAAGCAGGTCGTTGACATCATAACAAGAGCAAAGAAGAGAGAGAAACAACTCTAAATAAATAAGCTCATTTTATTAGTGTTGGTCAAGCCCCTCGACCGGAGCACCATTGGCTATTCAGGCTTGTCGTGCCTGAGCAAGGCTGGCTGATTGGCTTCCCAAATCTGTTTCGGAGTGTCGTTTATGCTACGACCTACAGACGAGTCTGTCCTTAATTAGTGATAATACGGCCTCGGACGTATGCTGCGTGCACTGGCATGTTGTGTTCGAGCGTAGAAGTAAGGCCAAACCACAGACGTTTGTTTCTGGTTCTTTCGGGAAGTATATGCTTTGAGGTGAATGTACGTGCGACTATAGGCTTATTCGGCACCCGCTCTTCGCCTGGTGCGGAACATCCGAAAAGGTGAGAAGAAAGACGAAACGAGGAGCAGAGGGGTTTGCAGAACAGCTGTTAGCCGCCTCGGGTTCGGTATTTAACAACAATCGTTAGCATGGTTCTCCGAAGCTTTTCCTATTTACTGCGACGTGGAAGAAGATATAGATGTCGTGTAATTGCTGCATGTCTTTCAGACAAAAATATCGTCAAAAGGGTGTGAAATCATTGGGAAACTTTGCATAAGAACGACCAGGACAAATAGTGAATGCTCCTAAAATAAGAGAGAGAGAGAGAGGAACTCACAGAGTTCGGGAAGCTTCGCCGCAGAAAATGACGATGACCAAACAGACTTGAAATTCGACCAAAGCAGAAATTGCGTGAACACACAAGCTGCTTATAGCAACCGAGCTTAAATGGCCGTATAGACTCGGTTGATATATAGTTCCAGCGTTGCGCAGTTTCTTCCTCTTGTGTCCGCGCCCTTCAGGTCTTGGTGTCATCAAAGATTAAAACAGTGTTGAAAAATGTTTGCCAGCAGGTCCACCACCAGATAGATCCTCGTGGGAAATGACAAGAAAGTGAATTAGGAGAAGTAGGATAGAAATCTACTTTCAAGACCTAAACAAACACCCAAATGATTGAGAGATAATAACCAAAATTTTTTAACAAGAAGCCGTTGACTCCGCAACTAAATATTTTTAAAGCTTCGATTCTCCCTGGTAAATGCTGTTTGTTCTTCTTCTTATGGAGCAAAGCGCAATACATCGCGTCTTCATCATGTCCGTTCGATACAACCCGTACGCAAATAATGCGACTGACTGGTTCGTTTATCTCGTACTTATGTCAGTGGCATAGCGTACGCATATGAAGTAGGCGTTGCGAAGTGGCAACCGTAATGCCTTTCTAATACACACAAACGAGGAAAACATTCATCGCGAGCGGTCAAAAATATGAACCTCGAACAGTCGAAGAGATTGGCTCATTTTGTTGACTCCAAGCTTTTCTATCAAAGCTTTCTTGCTTGCTTAATCAGTGATCGCCATGTTGGTAAGGAGTTCAATTTCGTTTCGTTGCGTGGACGCTGTTCGTGTATCGAGAGACATTCGTTGGGTATTACAGAACGAACGGTGTTCTCTGAGGGCAGGGAAAACAAAGCAACGGATCAATGCTACCACCTATTTCAGAGTGATTGGATCGATTATCGCAGATCGAAGAGCTCATTTTCTCGGCTGGATCACTATTCTCGTTCCGCTATACGTTTTACTTCTCGCAAGATGTTGATAGACGTCTGAGCAGCCCTCCAAGCCGCGGCCTAGCGTACCGCCATAGGCAGCTAGGTCTGTGAGTGTGTGAGTGAGTGAGTGAGTGAGTAAGTGAGTGAGTGAGTGAGTGAGTGAGCGAGCGAGCTACCATTGCAGGTCTATTATGCTTTCCCGCATCGCTTACGACTCGTTGGTGGCACTCTTTATGTACATCATAAAAGAAACTTAAGAAACTTAAGTTAAGAACAAGATCAGACTTTGTTTCCACTCGAAAGTCTGCGGGGCTCAATCCTGGGTGGTGTCCAGGCTCATTTTTAACCAGGCTCAATCTCGCTGGCTGCCGCGGCAGGCCGAGCTTAGTTTAGGGTGGCCACTTGGGCTTCCCTAGTCCAGTTAAGATCCGCATCCGCAAATAAGCACTGTGAGTGCTTATTTTGTGAGCCCTGGTGAGATCGGTTTGTTTGGGAGGTTGGTGAATTGGAGTGTTACGTGAGCAAGTGTCTTTGCGTTCGTTGTAATAGGGACATGTACTGGTCGCGTGTGTCGGGAGCAAGGGCGTGTAAACGTGATAGATGAAAGGAAGGGGCGGGGGGATTTTCAGGCGACGTCTTTTTATGAACTATAACCTATTCAGACTCTTGTGGGAGGAACCAGGGACGTAGCCAGGAACTGGCACACTAGGCCTACGCCCCCCCGCCCCCCGTCCCGAAATTTCGTTTACCATCGCATAGACAGCGGAAATTAACCAACTTAAAGGGTTGCCTTCACCGAAATAATGTAGGAGCCCCCCCCCCCCCCTCGAAAAAAATTCTGGGTACGGCTCTAGGAAGGAACGAGTCGTCTACCTTTTGTGTCTTCGTCTTCCAGCAATTGTTTGCTCGTGATGGCTCACTCGTTTGTTCTCTTTGGATCAATGACACACATCGAAACATTGACCGCTACCAATGCTTCATTGCCTCGTCCGCACGTATGCAGGTATGCGCAAAATCAGTCGCCGCTTGTACTTAGCAATGACGCAACATTTGCGTAACGCTGTTCAGGCGTGTAAACAACTGGCGGGAGTATTACGTCATGTGGTAGTGCGAACGCGTCACAAAGTATGCGCGAAAACTCTCACAGGCCCTCTGAGCGCCGAGAACTGTCTTACTTTGCATAACGATATTCAAAAATTGTATCCAGCTCCACTAGACTGCCAAGTGGCGAAATTGCTTTCTAGATTGCTGAAGAGAACAATTGTCCTCTTATGTATTTGAAAAGAAGCTGGGTAGGCAGGACTTCATCATGAAAATTACCAACGGGTGTTCATAGCAAGAATCGGAATTCAGCTACGTACTATCATTCTTATGATAAGAACGCGAATTGGCTTCTTTTACATGTAATTTCCAAAGCCATAATTTCCCATGCTAATGTGCAGTTGGGAATGAGGTGGTGGAAATGAAGTATATGGATCGGCGAGGATGCCTTGCAAGGTTCCCTGCAAATAAAATAGTGCCTAAGCTCCACCCGTTCTGGCTATTTTCGGCTGCTTTCCTATACCGGCTACGGTCGACACCAGATCATCATCATCATCATCAGCCTGACTACGTCCACTGCAGGACAAAGGCCTCCCCCATGTTCCGCCAGTTAACCCGGTCCTGTGCTTGCTGCTGCCAATTCATACCCGCAAACTTCTTAATCTCATCTGCCCACCTAACCTTCTGTCTCCTCCTAACCCGCTTCCCTTCTCTGGGAATCCAGTTAGTTACCCTTAATGACCAGCGGTTATCCTGTCCACGCGCTACATGCCCGGCCCATGTCCATTTCCTCTTCTTTATTTCAACTATGATATCCTTAACCCCCGTTTGTCCCCTAATCCCCTCTGCTCTCTTCTTGTCTCCTAAGGTTACACCTAACATTTTTCTTTTCATTGCTCGCTGCGTCGTCCTCAATTTAAGCTGAACCTTCTTTGTGAGTCTCCAGGTTTCTGCTCCGTAGCTAAGTACCGGCAAGATACAACTGTTATATACCTTCCTCTTGAGGGATAGTGGCAATCTACCGACACCAGATATACGCACCCAATACGCATGAGGCCTTTCGGTTCAATGTACTCTGAAAAGAAACAAATTTACATTCACTGTTACTACTGCAAGTGAACCTCTGTTTCGGGCCTCCATGAATCAGCAACGATTCACAACATTTCTTTGAAACTGATAAAATAAAAAAAGACGAAAAAGCAACCAATTTTTTAAAATTTATTTCCCAACAGGCTTCCCAAAACGATTCTTTGGTTTATAATGTCAAAATCTATGTGCCATAGATATTACTTGAAACGTTTTCAAATGCTGTGCATGCGTGCCTGAAGCCTTCAGTGTCACGTGAAGAAGAGGTATCGCAAAAAACAAGAAGACAAGACGGAAACACTTTAGGTGGCGAGTACAATACACAACTACTCTAGCGCTGCCCTTTCTTTGAAAATATTGCACCAGCTCGCCCACTCAAGCACCCTCTGTTTCATTGTAGAATGTCTCGGTACACCGAGAAATGAAGCCAGAGCTTTTGTTAACATAGTGGCATATTTTTTTTTATTTACAGTACCTTACAGAGCCCTCGGAGGTGATTGTGCAAGGGAGTCGTTACAATAAGTATATATATATATATATATATATATATATATATATATATATATATATAATGAGATCTAACAGACAGTAATGCCAAGGAATGCACAGGGGAAGTTATTAGAACCAATGGAATGTAAATAGGAAGAAAGAAGAAAGAAAAGGGGATGAAAAAATAGCCAGCCGTGAGCAGGAATTGAACCTACGACCTTCGAATAACGCGTTCGATGCTCTAACCACTGAGCTATCACAGCGGCCTTCCCTCCATCCACTTTTTTTGGGTTTATATGTGAATTTAGAAGTAGGAGTGACGAACGTCGTAGGTTCGATTCCTGCTCACGGCTGGCTATTTTTTCATCCACTTTTCTTTCTTCTTTCTTCTTATTTACATTCAATTGGTTCTAATAACTTGCCCTGTACATTCCTTGGCATTACTGTCTGTTAGATTTCATTAATATTGTGTTAATACACGGAAAAACGAGCCCTTAGGTATACACTTCTTTCCCTTATTTCATTGAACGAGGGTCTCGTACTGGCAGACTTGGTGTGTTTAGGTTGTATAAGAGGGACAATTAATCAGCTGCCCGCTCATAATAAGTTCGCGTGCTACGTGACGCCAAACATGCGAATAAGAGTGTTTTCGCACTCGTTCTTTGGCTTATAGATGGCGCTGACTGTCACTCCTACTTCTAAATTCACATATAAACCCAAAAAAGTGGATGGAGGGAAGGCCGCTGTGATAGCTCAGTGGTTAGAGCATCGAACGCGTTATTCGAAGGTCGTAGGTTCGATTCCTGCTCACGGCTGGCTATTTTTTCATCCACTTTTCTTTCTTCTTTCTTCGTATTTACATTCAATTGGTTCTAATAACTTGCCCTGTACATTCCTTGGCATTACTGTCTGTTAGATTTCATTAATATTGTGTTAATACACGGAAAAACGAGCCCTTAGGTATACACTTCTTTCCCTTATTTCATTGAACGAGGGTCTCGTACTGGCAGACTTGGTGTGTTTAGGTTGTATAAGAGGGACAATTAATCAGCTGCCCGCTCATAATAAGTTCGCGTGCTACGTGACGCCAAACATGCGAATAAGAGTGTTTTCGCACTCGTTCTTTGGCTTATAGATGGCGCTGACTGTCACTCCTACTTCTAAATTCACATATAAACCCAAAAAAGTGGATGGAGGGAAGGCCGCTGTGATAGCTCAGTGGTTAGAGCATCGAACGCGTTATTCGAAGGTCGTAGGTTCGATTCCTGCTCACGGCTGGCTATTTTTTCATGCACTTTTCTTTCTTCTTTCTTCTTATTTACATTCCATTGGTTCTAATAACTTCCCCTATACATTCCTTGGCATTACTGTCTGTTAGATCTCATTATTATTGTGTTAAAACACGGAAAAACGAGCCCTTAGGTATACACTTCTTTCCCTTATAAATAAATAAATATATATATATATATATATATATATATATATATATAATAAAGAAAAAAGAAAATACAATTCTACTCATGAACATATAAGCACTATGCACACCAGAAAACAGAAAAGTAAGTTGCAATATGTGAACGTGGAATATCAAAGATAAATGAACAGCAGCTATATACTAGCAATAGTGCAACAAAACAAGAAAACATCATGGGCATTTCATTTCGCCATCGCCACTGTCATGATGATCTGTACGTAGCTGAAGTGAGATTAAATTTAGCCCAAGTGTTGTATACTAAGCATTTGACCCGGCCACGTGGACAACCAAAGGCATCTGCGCATCAAAGCAAACAAGGTATGAGACAAGCCTATTCATATTGATAATCAACACAGCAAAACAAATTGTCAGCAGTGAGCCCTCTCTGACATGGTAACCTGTTTTTATCGAAGAGAATTGCCATTTCACGTGGTCACGTTTAATGATATAGGACCTTCGTTGTTACCTAAGCTAAGGCCGTGCACTTAGGTTTAAGGTTCACAGAATTAAACAAGAGGCCATCAAGGAGCGAGCATTGCGCAATGCTAAAGAAAAAAAGAGAGAAAGAAACATACAAGCAGAAACAAAACAGTATATATATATATATATATATATATATATATATATATATATATATATATATATATACTGTTACAAAAGGGTTGACGGTAAAACAGCACGTAGCCTCATTCCGCTTAGCCCTGTTGCCGGAAGATTTTACCTGCTCCCAAAAATACACAAGTCAGGAAATCCAGGCCGTCCCATTGTTTCGGGCATTCGAACAGTAACAGAAAACATATCTCGTTACACTGAGAGTTTGATAAAATTTCTTCCGCCCACATTCGCTTCCTTTGTTAAGGATACCAACGATTTTCTCAATGGAATATCACACCTAACAGTGCCTGATGGTTCGCTTCTGGTTACGATGGACGTCACCTCCCCCTACATTAACGTACCCCACAAGGACGGTATACAGGCTGTTTTAGATTCATATGACCACTCCAAATCTGACAAGCTAGTTACGCCAACTCTCGAAACACTGCTGAACCTCATTCTCGAGTTGAATAACTTCGAATTCAATGGCTCTCATTACGTACAGATCAGTGGAACATCGATGGGCACAAAGATAGGCCCTACATACGCAAACATCTTCATGGGAGTGCTCGAAGACTCGTTTCTTAAAAGTGTGCCACTAAAGCCTGAGCATTTCAAACGCTACATCGATGACATATTTTTTATTTGGACACACGGTGAAACAGAACTTCTAAACTTTATAGCGAAATTCAACCAGGTACATCCCGCTATAACAGTCTCCCATACTTACTCACCCTTGTCTGTAGCCTTTCTCGACGTCAGGATTACCATTTCCCATGGACGCCTAATTACGAAGCTTTTTAAAAAGCCAACCGATAATCACCAGTTTCTTCATTTTGAAAGTAGCCACGTGCGCCATTGGAAGACTGGAATTCCATATAGCCAGGCACAGCGCTTTAGGCGCATATGCTCTGAATATCAAGATTTCAATTCTTGCTGCCATGATATGAAAAAGAAGCTTCTTAAGCGAAAATATCCAGAAAAAATTATTGACGACGCGATACACCGAGCCAGAGGACGCGATCGAATGGACTGTTTAAAAGATAGCATAAAACGCAACGGGCTTCAGTCAGCCAATTTAGTACTAACACACTCAGCGTCCATCCCCAAAGTTCAAGGTATACTGCGTAACCATTACAACATCCTCACCCAAAGCGACACACTAAAAGCGGTCTTTCCTTAGCCCCCTCGAGTCGTGTATAGGCGCTCAAAAAACATAGGTGACATCCTGACGTCATCTAAAATTGCTAATACTAACCGTACTGGTTGTAGCAGCTGCAACAAACCCCGTTGTAAAGTTTGTCCTCATATAGAATCGTCATTAACAGCCACCACCACTTCTAACCAATTCATTTTCACAATTTGGGGAAGCTTTAATTGTGATTCATCCAATGTAGTGTATTTACTTGAGTGTGGCACCTGCCATATGCAATACATAGGCCACACTGAAACCCCATTCAGAATACGTTTCAACAATCACAGATCGCATGCTAAAACCCAAGCAAACCTTCCATTATCAAAGCATGTGAACATGCCCGGCCACTCATTTAGTAACCTCAAAGTCACGATACTAGAATCGGGATTCCGCACCAGCCATGATCGTGAACTGCGCGAATCATATCTCATTCATAAATTTAACACTGTTTCAGCTGGAATCAACAAAAACAAAGGAAAACTGACCTGTCTTTCACTAGATTAAGAGCGATGATCCACTGGTTTCAAATTGTACCACCTAAATCACGCCTTCTATGTCTGCCCTTTTTATTTTTGTTTTTTATTTATCTTCAATCATTTCACAGTGGCTTCCATTATACGTTCACATATCACTAAGATTGCTCTTATGCTGCCAAGCAATGTCATTAGACATCTACATCTCTTAACTACGTATAAGCATAGTATCACGTCACAGTACATGTAAGGGAATCTTTAACTATGTCTTTAGTATGTATGTACCCTTCTGGTTTTCGTATTTTTTGTCTGTTTTTCTTTTTTTCTGAAGCACTTGAAATTTTATGATGCGCATTGTAATGCTAACCAGAGCAGATGGCGCTGACCTGTTATTGAAAGGAGCTTTTAAAGCCATGTATGAATTGTTGTCACATTACTCTGACGAAGGCTGGTCCACCAGCTGAAAACGTTTAGTAAAGACGCTTCCACGAAAGTTTCGTCGTCTCTTTCTTGCCTATATATATATATATATATATATATATATATATATATATATATATATATATATATATATATATATATATATATATATATATATATATATATATATTGTACCGAAGCATAGTGGCGCCAGCTCTGTGCCAGCGTGAAAGAAGACGTTGACGTCCGTGTGTGGCTCGTGCTTGCCGGGTTCCTGCCTGTACCAGCTTGTTGCGGCTAACGTTTCTGGAATAATAACCTGTGTTTTTACGCAACCTTGCTCGTTGCATTTGATGGAGGTGCTGGGTAACGTCCTGGAGCTCCGCACCCGTAAGCTACCATCTCAGTCCACGATGACCGAGCGCGTCGATGCCCCACAAGGCTCTTCCACGCTGCCACCCGTCATGTGTTCTGGTGTACTTCGTCTGCGTGACCCACCAGTATACAACGGCACTGAAGATCAAGATGTCGAGGACTGGCTGGCAGAGTACGAGCATGCCAGCGCGATTAACAAGTGGGATGACCATGCGAAGCTGATTCACGTCATCTTCTACTTGACGGATTTGGCCAACCTATGGTTCACCAACCACCAAGCCGACATCCCCACCTGGTCGGTTTTCAAAGAGGCCGTCACCTCGTTTTTCGGTCGTCCAGCCATGCGTAAGCTTCGCGCTGAACTGGGACTGCGGGGACGATTTCAGCGAAATGGTGAGAGCTTCACGAGCTACATTGAGGATGTGATCAGCCTCTGTAGGCGAGTTGATGCCAGGATGACGGAGGCTGACAGAATAAAGAACATAATGAAAGGCATCGATGACGACGCTTTTCATATGCTTGTGGCCAAAGACCCACAGACCATCACGGCTTTGATTCAGTTATGTCAAAGTTTCGATGAGCTGCGCAAGCAACGAGTTTCTACACGTCGCGCTAATACGCAGACAGCTGATATTTCGGCCTTGGAGTGCAAAAGCAGTGGCTCCGACTACAGCGTGTTAATGCCTCAAATTCAACAGTACATCCGGGAGGAAGTTGCTCGACAGCTCTCTCTTGTCGCCACCATCAACGAGACCCCCACAACACTGGACCACTCACTTCGCCGTGCTATTCAGACGCAAGTTGCCGAGGCTCTCCCTTCGCCCACATCCCCAATATCAGTGGCTGCACCGCTGACTTATGCAGAAGTCGTCCGCCAACCTTCTGCCCAACCGCCGCTCCCTTCATACAGTCCAGCCACCAACTACTACAGGTCACCAGTTTCAGTTTATCCGGTAAATCGGCCCATTCCACCACCTCGAGCACCTGTCAACTCTTGGCGTACTCCGGATAACCGGCCCGTCTGCTACAACTGTGGTATTCCAGGACATGTCGCGCGCTACTGTCGTCGCCGTGGATTCTATTTTAATGATGTGCAGCATTCCGGCAACATACCTCGGCCATCAGAATCGCATGTGACACCTGATTCACATGACCCCCGCTCACGTCGACCAGACTTCAGCCGACGTCGATCTCCTTCACCCCGTCTTCGGTCTCCTTCCCCCATGCTTCGCCGTTCCAACCACGCCCAGGAGGAAAACTAACAGTCGCAGTTCCTGAGGCAAGAGCTGCGCCACCGACGAAATTTCCAAGGCCTCATCTATCGCCCCCTAACGAGATTGCTGTGTTTGTGGACGGTTTCGCCACAACTGCTCTTGTCGACACAGGTGCCGCTATTTGTATAATCAGTGAAGTGTTATGCCGCAAACTGAACAAAGTGACGACTCCACTGGTTGAAATTTCTTTACGCACGGCGAGTTCGCAACACGTCCAACCTTCTGCCACATGCACTGCTCGTGTTGTGATTCAAGGAGTGCTTTACATCGTTGAATTTGTCGTCCTTCCGCATGCGTCTCATGAAATCATCCTGGGATGGAACTTTCTTTCCGCTAATCATGCGGTTGTAGACTGCGCTCGTGCTCAACTCGTTTTGTTTCCATTCAGCACGACAGTCATAGATCTCCCTCGCTCACCCAAAAAGGTGATCGTCGCCGCTGACGTCGTCATTTCTGCTTTTTCGGTCACCGCGGTATCTCTTTTGTGCAACTCCGTTTCCGATTCAACTGCCCTATTTATGCCATCACAAGAATGCGCTCGTCGCCGGAACCTTGTAGTCCCGTTTGCCGTCATAACACTTGCCGATGGCTCCAGTGCCGTGTACGTGTGCAATCCGTTCCCTTGTCCCGCTACCTTATTGCATGGCGAATGCATTGGGAGTCTTGACACTTATGATGACATCTTTCCTTTCGATGCCCGTTCTGATACGACACCAATGTCCGTGGATGCTGTCACAGCTGGCACCGCGCCCTCACTACCTGACGAAGACGTTCTGTTGCGCAGCGTAGACACCGGCCTTACGCAAGACCAGCGCAATCAGCTCATTCAACTACTTGACCGTTTCCGCGCCTCCTTCGACCACGGACAACCTCCCTTGGGACGCACGTCAGTTGTCGCTCACCATATCGACACCGGTCATCATACTCCACTTCGTCAGCGCCCCTACCGCGTTTCGCAGGCCGAGCGTGACGTCATCACTCAACACGTCGACGAGATGCTGCAACGTGGTGTTATTCAGCACTCACACAGTCCTTGGGCTTCGCCAGTGGTCCTCGTGCGAAAAAAGGATGGCTCCATCAGGTTTTGCGTGGATTATCGTCGACTAAACAACATCACACGCAAGGATGTTTATCCCCTGCCACGCATTGATGACGCCTTGGATTGCCTTCAAGGTGCGGAGTTTTTCTCTTCACTGGATCTGCGCTCTGGATATTGGCAAGTACCAATGGCTGAACCAGATCGTCCAAAAACGGCGTTTGTGACCCCTGACGGCTTATATGAATTTAATGTAATGCCCTTCGGTCTTTGCAATGCGCCTGCGACTTTTGAAAGAATGATGGACAGTGTCCTCAGGGGACTTATATATATATATATATATATATATATATATATATATATATATATATATATATATATATATATATATATATATATATATATATATATATATATATATATATATAAAAGTTTTTCAGTGAGTCAAACGTACTTGGGAAGAGAAGAGACACAATTCAGCGGTTGTATTCATGCTATTTCTAACGGTGTCAACCGGTGGACCAGTCTGCGTCAGGGTTTGCGAACAAACCACTGAATGGTGTCTCTTTTCTCTCTCTCTCTCACCATATATATATATATATATATATATATATATATATATATATATATATATATATATGCGTCTCTATCCACATGGCTTTCTCTGCCCACTCCTCCACTTCTTTTCCCCGCAGTTGTACGTCAGTGGTAACTGTACACCAACTGAATTATATGGCTTTCAATAAAGGGATTACTCTTCCACACACGCACCACCCAGCTCCTCGGTTTAGGTATGCCTCCTTCATCCACCTTGTTTCACCGCAGTCGCATTGTTCGTCATTCGCACCACCCTCGCGTTATAACGAATCCTTTTCTACCATCTCCGCCCGTAACACGGGATTTCTGCGTTCCGTTTGGTCACGTACACACAGCTCTCGCGTGCGGCGTGACAATAAAAAGCGCGCGCTGACACGCAATGAATGAGCCTCGAGAAAGCGCAGCGTCTTCGTTATCTGACTGAAGCCCCTCCTTCGGCAGCGCCTGAAACCAGCGGACTTAGCCGGCGCGCTTTCCCGGCCGCATGGGTGTGGCGGCAATTAGGCCTGATGAATGGTGCCGCGCGAGCGCCGTGCCTCTTTAGGGACCGCTAACCCGCGATTGCATCCCTTGTTATCCCACGTGCCTCCTTACGGCCTTACCTGCTTGCCTGATTGCCTTGTTCTCACCATTTGTTTCGGGTAAACACACCTTTTCCTCGGCGTCGCACCAAAGCTGTACCCGTTCTTCCATGCTGTCGCACGCATACTTTCTGCTATTTGACACAGTGTCCTCCTCTTCGTTTGAAGCGTTTAAGTATTACTGAACCTTCTGAACACCATTTGACGTAAATTCGTTACTATAACTGTTAAGGCCCAAACGCAAACCTTCGCTGCATCTGTCTCGCAACACGTGCCTTGTTAACGTGTATTTTGGCCTTGAATTAGTACTTTCGGCATCACTATAGCATGAATACAAATGTCTTATATATCGCAATATAAATGGATGCACCATTAAATGAGCACATACCTCGCATAACTTAAGTGTTCTACACTGTCATAGATACGAGCTTTTCATTGCACTAGGAGGCCATTGTAATAATATTGGATAAAAAACGTGTTAGACGAAACGAATAGACGTTGTCTTACTTCGACAGAATGTGCATGATACATGCGACTGAAGCCCGGCTACGAAGGCGAAAACGTTTTGAAATTTGAATTTTTTAGACCCCTTTTTTCACTTGCCTTCTTCAGAATCGAGACGGTAGGTAAACAGTACCACGTATGACGCTTCGCGCTAGACTACCAACAACAAGATAGCGATTTTAAGTGAGAATACACTTTATAAGCGACCACAAACTATCCACCGCCGTCGGCGGCGTCCGCAGTCTTCTCTCTATCTTTAAAAGAAAGAGGACTTGGCGGGCCGCAGCGCGACGCTCTACCGAATAAGCCACGGACGCGACGCTGATATTCCCCTTCGCTCACTCTCCGCTCTCCTCGCTCGCTGCAGCTGCGCGCGCACCCCTCTCTCTCGCGCGCCCGCCTTTTCTCTCAGTCTCCCGTCGAGAGCGGGTCGTGCTATGGATGTCCCGGAGGCAACGCTACCATCAACAACGAATGCAGTACAACCGAATGCCAGCACTGCACCCGTCGTTGGAGGTGACGGTACCGCGGTGGTTTCGCCGACGTTGGAAGACAAGGCGGTGCTGCGAAGGGCTCGTGGGACCGAACGTAAGCGGGCGAAGCGTGCAGCGGATGCCGAACTGCGTGCTCGCGAGGCCGAGTGCAAGCGGGCGAAGCGTGCAGCGGATGCCGAACTGCGCGCTCGCGAGGCCGAGGACAAGCGGAGAAGCATGCAGCGGATGGTGAACTGCGTGCTCGCGAGGCCGAGATGAGGCATCAGCATCGAGCCGCGAACGCGGCCCAAGAAGCGGAACGACAACGCAAGCGTCAGGCGGAGAAGGGCGATGAAGGCCGGCGTCAAGACGCCGCTCGCAATCGTCAACGGTGAGTGGACGTTCCCGAAGCCGTTCGAGCCATTGAACGTGCCCCGCGGGAGAGGGTGCGAGCCCTGGACTTTGCTCGTCCGGACGCGCGTTTCAAACGTGACTTTCTGGATCGCAGCTTCGGTCACAGCTGCGCCGTGTGTGACCGGCTGTGGTTCGATAACAACCTGAGCTGCATTTCCGGCGTGAGGAACGAGACCAACAGGTTGAACACGTTGCGGGTTCTTTGGAACGAGTTCGGAAGACGGTCGGGCGAACACCAATGCGACGACATGGATGCGCAAGACCCGCGGCTGGCTCCCTTCGGTGAATCGCAATTTGATCACACGGGGGAGTTTACGTTAACTCACTGGCGAATGCCAACAGATTTTAACTTTACTCCCCCTCATAGCATCACCCCGTGCATTCGCACTTAGCCATGTTCACACTCGGGGAAATGCTTGGGAGTTTTTTTTTTTTCCTTTTTTCGTTTTTGGTCACACTCCCGTAGTAAACACGGCCTTAACAGGAGCACGTTACCTCGAACCGACTTGACGTGCAAACGAGCAGCCCGCGCAACAGCCAGCGCAATTACCATAAATAGATCGCGTCTACCCCGCCCAACGCTTAACGATACGCCAAGCCCTACTCCTGTTATAGGCTGCAGAGCGATCTAATTAGCCCGAGATGACCAGCTATTGTCGCACTCCTTTTGGCGCCAGCTGCGACAAAACTGTTTTCCAAACAGGCTACGACTCCCCCGAGAGAAGGCAGGTGGAAACGATAACAAAAACGAAAGCCTTTCGCATTTCCCATCACTTTCCATAAAAGTAGCAATGAGGAGCCGCTTGACGGCTCGTTTATCCCGAAGGACGACTAAAACTATGAAGCGGCTATAGCATCGACAACGGCACACACATACAAAAAAAAAATCTAGAAAGACGCTACTCCCCGAGGCAACCACGCGAGCTAATTGAGCGTATATTGAAGGCCTCGCTAAATGCTAGTTTGCCGACCAGAAGCCGCACACGCTCTCTGAGGAATGCTTTATAGAGAGCCTCGCAAATGGATGGAAGATATAGCGGGAAGGTGCTGTATACACGAATAGGTGCAAACGACCGGTACGTAGTTCATTAGCCACAGGTTCGAGCGGCACTGGGGAGGTGTCACGTGCATTGGAGTCGATGTACAAGCTTTTTCACACCTGTTCAAACACGACGATGTTTACATAAATCTTAATTACAGCTTCCCTGCGTTCTAGTCGATCGAGGTTTTGTTGCGACTTCTTTCTCTGCCATAAAATCTGGCAGCGTAAGCTAGTTTATTTATTTATTTATTTACAATACTGGTACTTTCCTTTGAGAGCGTGGCAGTTGGGCAATACAGTAATTTTTTAAACACACAAAAAGGGTGTAGACGTAAAAACATGCAAGCATTATAACAGGACATGAGGATCATATAACCATTGAGCAGTGCAGAAGTTAAACGTTAATTATGTTATTAATACACAATGTATGCAATAATCACAAGATACAAAGCAAGTTATAGCCATTATACAGAGCTGAAACCATGCCGAAAGGCGATAGAAATAAAATACATGATTGAAGAAAGGAGCTTATGTTAGCATTGGTAAATAGTTATTTGTGTGTTTATTATCATGTTTACTTAGCGGTAGCTTGTAGGCTTTTACGAGACAAAATGATCATACTATTATGAGGCCAGCCCTGATTCGGGACTGCAGATGAATTTTGGCCAGTGTGTAATCCCTAACTTGCCTCTAAGTTTGTGTTCACGGGCATTTCTGAATTTTGCAACCCTAAAATTGCTGCTGCAGGGATAAAAGATACTACCACCGTCCGCGAGCTTACCAGCACGACACATTACCTGCTAAGCTATAATACCAAGGTGGGTAAATTACTTGAATGTAAGTCCGTTTTATTGGGTGTTTGTATGGTCCTTTTTGCCTTCTCTATTTATCAATGCCAGCCAGATGTGCTGAATCCAGCCGTCCACCACCTTCTCCTCTAGCAACCCTTTCCTGCTCGCACCCATCGCCTAGCCTTCAAGTGTGCTTTTGGGTTATGGGGCAGAGAACCTGTATTTCATTGCCTCACGGCGGAAATAATATGAAGTAATTTTTTGTACTGTTGTGTACAGATCTGGACCGGGAGCGACGTCTTGCATTCCTCGTCTTCACAATATTGGCGGTCAAGTTGACTCTGTAAAAGATACAGTGTTTTCCAATAGCATGTCGCCGTTCATGGCACTATGCAAGAGCCGTTGGGGAAGCGTCAGTGCAACGCTACAGCGCGCACTGCACTGCCATGTGGTGGCACCGTTGCTTCGAGCTACAAAGAAGGAGCACGAAAGAACAAATCTGACAGACGTACGATGTTGGAGTGGGAAGCACGTCTATCGCACCTGCGGGGGAAAATTCTCGGAAGCACGTGTGACGCAAGCAGCGCTACCCCTCATGTAGCGTCGCATCACTATCACACCCTTAACTAGGGCGAACAGAAAGCTCCTTTGAGAAGCGTGCGTTTTCACGAGTCGTGAAAAAAAATGAAGGAGGCACTGGTTCAACACACTAGCCAAATGACTCATTTGTCAAATCGCCTTCTGTGTTGAGTCCTTACAAGTGATACCACCTGGAAATAGAAATATGAAGCATCGTGAAGAAGGAACCTATAAGCCAGTAAGGAACTAGGAGCAAAGAACAACAACGTGTGTAGAAGGATAAAACACTTTCGTACTAGCATTACATTAACCGTCATGGTGTCTCGGTGCACAATGAAACACTAACGCGTTTAAGTCAGTAACTCTGCACATATAATTTCTCAGTGATTCGTTACAATGACGGGGGAGGCAAAGCCTCTTACGCGCAAGAATGAAGGCCTCATAGGTCAAATCGTCATCGTGAGATTTGTTTAGGCCTTGGTGCAACGGGAGGATAGGCTAAATATTTTCTCTATCTTTTACGGACATCCTAGCTTTTTATTCAGTGCAAGATAATCACCAGCATCAGAGCACATTGCATAGGTTACTTTTTCTGACGAAGTAGTTTCGTCAAAATATGCAATGACCTTTTAAACCGAGATTTTGTCGCTTGGAAGAAACTCACACCGGCAAGTCTGGCCACTCCCATCGTCTTGTTGAGACTTCTGCGTTCTCTACTCGATGCGTGGCCTGATGTAGCATAGAACGGTTTGACGCGACTGAAAATCACAAGACGTCATCCTCATTCGCGCAAGGAAATAGTTTGCAAAAGCAAACTGGTGGTTTTGAACAGCGCATCGCGCCATTGATGTTTGAGATTCTCAGTCTCTGCCCAATGGGTTATAGCGACGTGACTATACTTTTGTTATAGCGACGTGACAATCGCGGGCTTGTTCTGTAAATAGGCAGCCAGATAGTATACGTTTCCGTAGCAGTGTTTTTCGCACTGCTCGAAAGTCGTGCTACAGCCTCCTATAAAACAATAAACATCGCGGACAACACGGCGGCAGGAGAACGATGATCTAAGCGCCATATGACCTTTCGCACAGTCTCTACCATTAAAATGCCACGCAGCTACGAAAGCTGTTCTGTCCACAGTTCTTCTGATATCGAATATCTTGGGCAGACTATGCTGGACGCTGAGATAATAACCTAGAGAACAAACTGACTTAATAAACAAGTAAGAGGCAACACACACACACACACGTATAAAACGTGAACGGTCACGACAATGGAAGTGCCACTCAGCATATGGCGCCTTAGTGACGGTATCACGTGCATAGGCTTTTTTACCTAGATTACGGTAATGGTTTGCGAAATCCTCGCCCCACGCATCCTGACTCACGCACAACGTTGCGTCACGCGGTCAGCAACAAGAGAAATGTGACAATCAATGAAAGTTTCAGCAATAGGTTGAAGCTTGTACAGCGCACGAATATACGTACGAAAATGCAATGAATGATTATGCAGGTGCGAAGTGGCTTCTCGCGCTGAAATTTCGAATAGGATCGGGTTCGTCTCTGGAACGTCATACCCACAGATATATGTTTGTGCTTTTAGAAAAGCAAAAAAAAAAAGAAACATATGTTATAAGTTTAAGTTACGGTGATGATATAATTAACATTCAGACACATTTGAGTAAAAAAATGTGCAACAGAATAGTTGATATAGCACTCAAATGTCGTTGAAATTTTATAAGCTCCAGCCGCCATAGTTTGGATGGGTTGTAAATGGTGCAACGTTAATGCTGGCTACTGGAGAAGTTGCGCGAGCTAGACCAGATGAAAAACCAACCTCCGCGAAGACCGTGAAAGCGAACCACTATTTCAAATGACGTCCACCTATGTCATATCGGCATGCTCTTTTGCCTATTGATGGAATCGTATGATTAGCTAGAAAACAAATTACAATGCCAAATGAGCAATACGCGGTGCTCCAAGTATACATAGCTGACCACCATACTACTGGTGGGCATTCGGAAGTTACACCTTACGCGCATAGCTCGGCAAACTCACTCACCAGTGGACTCACTAAAGTGGCCTTAGACTCAGGTCTAGCCGCGAGTCTGAGGAAGTTCATGCGAGCCCTATCTCAGTCAGTTTCAACAAAAGCAAGTTTGTTCGGAAAAAAAATTTCGTGAGCGTGAGTGAGCTGCACATAGTATACCGAAATATGCCTGGCAAACACCTTAACAACAAAATTAGTTATGCTCGAGATCGGCTGTGTGTCGAAGATAGAAAATTGTCATCATCACTAACCGACGTGCTCTGAATCACCACCCAAGCATTCAGTAGAGATGGTTAGCAAGAGAATCTGAAATGTGCGGGCCCGATGTTTCCAACGGTTTCTTAAGACTCCCATACATCGGTTACGTGTGTGCAGAAACCTTCATTCAGCATTAGCCACCCGAGTGCTACCTTGTTAATTTTCAGTGGACCACCGTGTTCAGTTATGGAATTTGCTCAATTTATGTAGCAGATCCGTGCCACAGAAGATCTACAGCATCTACCATTCGTCAGGATTCATCGAAGGCCGTGCCACGGCCGAAACGTAAAGTAAACAATTATCACTTTTCGTAAGTGTGCTCCTTTATTCTTAATTATATTTGCACCGGACCCACAGAATTTCTTTTTTGAATCATATATATATATATATATATATATATATATATATAGATGTGTAGTTATCATCGTCATTACCTCGCACGTGGTCAAGCACCGCCGAATCATTCTGTACTGATGGTTAACAAGAAAAGCTAAAACGTGCCCAGCAGCTCAGATATGACGCCGCCTTGCACAAGTTTAGTGCAAGTTAAGCAATCTTGCGTGGTATGTATTGACGGAAGCGAGGTGCCTTAAAGCAGGATTCAAAGGCTTTGTCAAAATAGTTAAAGCAAGGGTACAAAAATCACAGCATATCCGCAGAGTGCATGATGAGGAGTGGGGCGAAGCGTCCATCAGTATATCTGCACTTCCATCTATTCGTTCTTTCTCGCTTCCGTCCGTCCATCCATGCGTCCGTTTGTGCGTCCGTTTGTGCCCCCGTACGTCTGTCGGTCCATCCGTGAGTTCGTCCCTGCGTTCGTCTGTCCGTGCATCCACCCGGCCATCCATGTGTCCGTCCGTCTGTGCGTCTGCCCATCCGTCCGTTCATCTACTGAGCATTCTAAGTACCACTATCTCGCATCTTTTCATCATATATTCACCATAAATAAGTACCGCCATCCAGCGGACATTTCGAGGACTATACGAGAGGTGACACAGGCGGACTGGAGGAGCGGCATGCGCGCACTATCTTACGGCCTGCGCTTCGTGTCTGGTTCCCACCTTTCACTGCCGCTAGTTCATGGCGCTGCGGCTCAACCCTCACTAAACCTTGCTAGAACCAAGGAGGTTACGCGAGTTTACAGTGGCAACCTTTTCTGGTCAGATAATGCTCAAAGTGCGTTCTTTTGATACTAGTTTTGTTTAGTAAGCATCAAATTGAAGGCAAATTTTATTGGAGATAAAGTCAGCGATACTCGTCTTTGTAGGTTATTTCATCAGAAACAACTATCTTTTTATTTAGATTAAGGTGCGCGGGTTTCCTCTTAATTCAAGTTAGTGCGCGCGTGCCGATCTATTAGTCTTGCTGTGGAGTTGGCTACCTACTACTACTACGACGACTACTACATGCATCGCCGACGCACGACCCACGGTTTAAGGAGCTTCGTCCCTAAAAAGCAAAGCAACGAGAACGTTTAGGTTCAAAGAACGTACGCCGAGCTAGCTATATACCGACCAAAAAGAAATAAAGAGACATATTATATGTGCAGTGCATGACACTGCTATAAGCATACAAGCAACTGCTAGCATATAAGCGGTGGCGCGTAGTGCCACATTAAGGACGTGGGCCATACAATCATGTTCAAAAACAGTTCAAAGTGGCAGAAATTCCTCTTTATGGAAGCTTCATGTAGCCCACCGTACCACATAGGACAGCTGACTGAACCACGACGTTTACGCATCTATCGACAACGTTTCTGTTGCGTGGAGTCGTTAAACAGTTATAGTTTAGCGTAGCGTGATAGCGTAGGTTAAGGGAATGGCGTTACCGTGGAGCGAACGTTCATTGTGGGTAGCGTCTTATAGTTTAGCGGGATAGCGTTTACGCGGTTCACGTGCCTCAGCTGGGATGGTGGCGCTGCCTATTTGAAGGTTAATAAGCTAAACAGTGAAAATAAAAAGAAAACGAGAATGTTTGCCTATGCCACCGCGCGAAGCATTGTTAGAATTTTATTTTAGTGATAATAAAAGTAAATAAATATGAACCACGCACCAAACGCAAAAACATTTACGTTGCCGATTTGTTTACATCGATCTTGTAGTTAGGCCTAGGCGCGTCCGAAATGGGAAGCTATCTCAAAAACTACGCCAACTTATCCGTAATACTCGGTCATCGAAGCTAACTGAAGGCAAGCGAAGCCACTTTGAACAGTCGTTTGCGGTGAACAAGGTGAGTCTTTCAACAAGTACGCCAAAATCACTTCGAAGCGGGCGTCCGAGAGCGCCGCCTTGTTTACCTACACTACATCTCCTTAATATCATATCAATAATAAAAAAAATAATAATTTACCTACACTACGTACACTACGTACACCTACGCTACCACGGTAACGTGAAATCTGAAAAATACCGCACGTACGGGAACCTGTACGAGGGACGCACGTATCTGCGCATGCGCCCTTCGATTCCGGTATCACGGTATACTATAACTCTCTATTAACACTGTTAGGTGGTCAAGTCGGTCTTCCACTCTTGCTAACTAACCGTGACTCAATGGATGCCTCAAAACAACCCATAAGTGGCCACAAAAATGCCAAAGAAGTTCCAGTTTCGTGATGTGTGGTATCCTTGTCGAAACTCATTTATATTTACGAAAGTTATAAAGATGCGCTGCTTTGTCACGCAGTGGATTAAGATTAGGAAGTTGTATCAGTCTCTACATGTCTCAATAATTTGACAATTATCGCTGCATTCAGGTGTAATGTTATCGTACCGTCTAATCTCTTATATGCTTTGGAGAAGACCCTGTGAACTATTACATCAGTTGAGAGATAATGGGATTTCATGCATCGTTGTACCCAGGGGCGTAACCAGAAATTAAGGGGGGGGGGCACCTTTTTCATTTTGGGAGGGGACCCCTTTCAAAGAGTAATTTTTCTCTTTCTATGCTATGGCGAAGAAAGTTTCAGGGGGGAGGGGCATGGGCCCGGTGTGCCACCCCCTGGCTACGCCCATGGTCGTACCTGATCAGACATTACTTCTGAAAACCACATTAAAGCAATGTTTTAGCTAAGAATGCAAGCACCGCCATGGTGCGCTAGTGGCTAAGGTACTCGGCTGCTGACCTGCAGGTCGCGGTATCGAATCTTGGCTGCGGCGGCTGCATTTTTGTTGGAGGCCAAAATGCTGTGGGCCCGCCCGTGTGCTCGGATTTGAGTGCACGTTATAGAGACCCGGGAATTCGAAATTTCCGGAGCCCTCCCCTATCGCATCTCTCATAACCATAATGTGGTTTTTGGACGTTGAACTCCACATATCAGTGATTGAGATACGGATGCGACACTTTCTTTCGTGAGAACTGTACAGGGTGTTTCAAAAAAATTGTCTAATATTATTTAAATATTACAAAAAGGAGGCAACTGCGTGCTACCTGCAGCGTTCCGTTTATTGTGGGAAAAGGCATCTTCAAATGCGCACAAACATTAGTTACTGAAATATAGATAGCAATTAAAACTATAAACTTTTTAACAAATGAATATTTCTGGTCAAATCAAATAGGTGAACTCAAGCCCTTTCTAGGAACAGTCCACAGCCATTTTGCTTTTTCAGAAGACGCCCACTGGTAATCACCACCGAGTGAAGAAGTCTAGCTAATTGAGCAGGGAAAACTGAAACTAACGCACCAAACAGTGCATCTACCATTCTCTTAAAAAACACGCCTTTAATGACGACACTGTTCATCTAGCATTGGTGGAGGAGGATAAGCGTGCGTCAATAAGCAGCCACGAAGCGAAGTGTTTAGATTGACGCTTGATAACGGCGAGGGAAACAGTGTTGTCATTCGGGACGTTTTCGATGAGAATAGTTGATGCGCTGTTTGGCGCATCGGATTCGGTTTAATCGGCTCAATCATTCGGACTGTTGTGTTGCGGTGTTTATATCAACGGCCGCTTTTCAAGCATTTCAAAGTGGCTGTGATCTATTCGCAGTATGAACTTGAATTCGCTCATGGGACTCGATCATCTAATCTACTGGGTAAAAGGTTAGTTGTTTCGGTTTCCACAATTACTCCCGAAATTTAAGCTTGTGCGCATTTGAAGATGCTTTCTTCCACAATAAAAGGAACGCTGTTAGCAGCACGCATAAGCCCCATTTTTTAATTTTTTAAATATAGTTGGGCACATTTATTGAAACACCCGGTACAGTATGCACGGAGGAGTACTTCTTTGAGCCATATTCATTGATTTTATTACTGCCTACAATGCCAAAAAAGCCCTTCATATATTTGATTCGCTTAAACAAAGCCTGTCTTGAACCATCGGACATGATGTGTTAATGTGCTTAAAACTGGCCATGTCTACAGCCTTGGGTAAGTTCATCATGATGTTGTACATCCCCGACACGCAAATAAGAACGAACGAAAGAAAGAATGAAAGAAAGAAAGAAAGAAAGAAAGAAAGAAAGAAAGAAAGAAAGAACGAAAGAAAGAAAGACATACTACGCTTAACTCTTATTTATTGTTAAATCTGGGGTACTTCTCTTCCTCCGAGTGTTTAGAGATAGTGCAATTTTTTTTTATACTGTGATATTTGCAAAATAATGCCAGCATTTCCACGGAGTGAATGATGGAGTGTGGGGCAAAGCGTCCTTCCGTCCATTCGTTCTTGCTTCCGTCCGTCCATGCGTGCGTCTTTGTGGCCGCCCGTGCGTCAATCTGCCCATCCGTGCGTGCGTCTGTTCATGCATTCGCACGTCTATCTGTGCGTCCGTCCCTGCGTTCGTCCATGCATCCGCTCCTGCGTCCGTCCATGCGTCCATCTGTCCGTGCAGCCATCCGTGCATCCATCTATGCATCTGTCGATAGGTCCGTTTGTCCACCTATTCAACACTATATCATCTCACATCTTTTAATCATATATTCCTCAAATTGAAGCACCGCCATCTAGCGGACATTCCAAGGACTGAACGAGAGGAGCCACACGCACACTTTCTTACGGCTTGCGCTTCGTGTCTACTTCCCACCTTTAACCACCTCAAGTTCATGGTATATACTAGTTCACTGTATTCATGGCACTGTGGTCCAACGCTCGCTAAACCTTTCTAAAACTAAGGAGGTTACACCCAGCGAGTATAACGTAGCGACCCTTTCTTGTCAGATAGTGCTCAATGTACATGCCAATGGCTGCTAAGGGGTAATGAGAGACAGGAGAATTCGGCTTTTTGTTAACGCGCACGCTGCGTTTTTTTTTTATTGTTCAACAACGCACAGAAGAAATCTCCCACCGGCACCACCTTTGAGGTCAAAATCAAAGACTGGTTACACACTGCGACTACTTCTTCTACTACGAGGGACGAACGGGTGCCGCTTTAAAGAGCTTCGCCCCTAAAAAGCTGTGCAAGTGGCGTTGTTTATTCACACATATAAAACGTCGTTTTTTCGTGCCACGATCTGCTAATTATCGCTTAGTTTGGTTCTTCGTTTTCCAGGGCACCGTGCTCGTTACAAATTTCTCTCTCTAAATTTTTAGTAGCTGCTGCCTCGTGTGTACGTTTAAAATTTCCTTATATATTTACTCAAAGCTTATTGTGAATTTTACTTCTTGTTTTTTTATATAAGTATTGTCTTTGTTGTTTCTTCTTTGGTTTGGACTAGGATTTATTTTGCTGAGTAACAACTTTGTATACCTGCTCTTCCAATCTTTCGCAGGTGCGTGAGCCTCTTTTTAGATGTGACGATAGAGTTACTGAAAACAGAAATGCATCGCTGACGCTGCTCAAAACAGCTATTCGAGTGCAGAGCCCGGCGCTTACCAGTTGTTTGTCACTGCAAAACAAATGAACTAAATATCTGCCATTTTATTTACTAACGCTTTCATTCATCCATGTTTATTTTCCAAGAGCGACCAGCTCTTCCAGCCCCTAAATCCAAGTCTTATCTTGTCGCAATACTTTTGGATGCATTAGGCTCAAGTAATAAATGTATTTTCCCCAAGGATGAGCTATAACGTGCCTGAAAAATAACGTTAAGCTGATCGACGTGGGAAGCGTCTTTGAACAACATAATGAAAGCAAACCTGCTGTGAGACCCTCCTCTCTCTCTATCTTTTTTTCTTTTCCCCTTCTCACTCTTTATTCGTTGCTCATGTGATGCGCTGCATTTTTTGTTTCATTCACCCATTTGTAGATAAGCCTAGACGAAGACCTATACCTAAAGGCGACATGCAAGGGAGTTCGAATTGAGGAGGAGAATGACAAGCGGTGCAAGAGAAATGAAAAGTTTCGCCAAATTTATTCTCCTCTCAACGTCGACGAGACCAGCGAAACAATAAAAAGCAAGTTATTCCCATCCTCGGAGCCTAGTCGTGATGACATCGATTTATCTCCCTTAAAATCACCTATAAAAAACGCAGACTATGAATTTCTTTTTTGTATATATATACAGAGGATTATCACTGTCTCGTATAGGCGTAGCGCCGGTTCCCCGTCGCGTGGAAAATTCGCTAAAAAGGCACTTCTTGTGCCTCCCTTTTCTATGCCCTTAAGATTTACTGCAAATAAAGCAGCGCTGCAAAGACGCATCGTTTTCACCTTGAAAGATTTTCGTGGCGAAACTGTTAAAACCGAACCGCAGGGCGAAATCAATGTGCCTCACTTCAGCTTATTTATTGTCTCGTTTTTATTCATGCGCTTTGCTTCGAACATGTGCTGTGCTCTCTTATTTTTTCTACGTATAGTTTTCTGTGCATACCTCCCTACTTTACGACGCTCTCTACGACAAACTTGGCAGAATAGTTTCTTGCTCTTTGTCGACACCTCATTTCCCTGTGAGCGTCATCGTGAAAAACAGGTCGGGTTTTGAATAGAAGGCACGGTATATACTTAGAGCAAAAACTCCTTCAGGCTTTAGACGCCTTCGCGGTTTATCATCATTTGAAGAGACCACTAGTTGGGCCTATGCTATCAAAGGAGAGCATTGAAACATGTAGGTCTCTCTCTCTCTTTCTCTCGTTATGCTCCGAGGCAAAGTTTCCGCCCATGGAATATAGTGTACTTCGGTTAAAATGATATCCGTACGTTTTGCAGCCACGGGGCAACATTTACGCAGTGAAGCTGCAGTTCTGTTATTTTTCAAGAACCATCGAGTTTTACCCTCGACATTATCGTTCTTCATTTTCTAGATTTTTTTTGCCCTCTTAGAATCTCCCGTATGAAGATTTGAGGCGTTCTTTCAAGACCCGACGCGCGAAAATTCGTTGTAGCACTGAAATTTCGTGCGTGACAGACTGGTTGTATGTCAGTTTCTGAAATGATGCGTTTCCAGGAACGTTCCAATGAAAAGTATTGCGTCGGCGAGGATCAGAAGAGCAGTCACTTACAGGCGCCAAACTCTCCTAGGGTCCATTCTAAGTATGTGAAAACTTAGCCGTGCACTGTTGTTTGTGCCTGCAAATGCAGGTGTACTGTAGTGGTGCCTGAATGCGCAGCGCCCATCCCTCCTACCGAAAGCGTAGACAGGTGACGTGTGGCACTCAAGGTGGCCGTTGTTAGCTTGCCATCACCCAATCTCTTTGGTGTCCTTGTGTATAGAGATCAAATATTAAAATTAAACAAAGAACTTTGGTTAAAGCCTCTCAGAACTGCCATCAACCCGTCAATATGTACTGCGAATTGCAGCAGGTACTGACACTGAGAATGTCTTCAGGCTAATAAATTTTTATTTATTAATAAAATCTGCACTTATGAGGTTTCTGCATGTTATGCTGTCATATTGAAGATCCGTGCATTTGGAGTTCATTATTTCGTCTTCGTACTGCGATCTGTAGGGCAGCTGGTCAGCTCACTACCCCTAATCAAGACAGTCCCAGAAGGAATTCCATCCAGATTTAATCGTCGTATTGAAAGAGAGAGAGTACATAGCATTTATATCAGTGAAGATGGCGCATCACAAATGGTTTGTCGTAGCGTTCCCCCCCCCCCCCGCCCATTATGTCAATGTATGGTGCTGACTTCGCACCCTCTTCTATCACCCATCCTGCCCCCGCCCCCATGCGCAGGTCTATCGCTGTTAGTCTTCAGATGCCCCCGTCCTCGTGTGTCCTAGTTTGTTGCGGTGCAATTACAAAGGAAAAATGACAATAAAACAAGCCCAAATCACTGTCCTACATATATAGCAGCTTTGTACGACCGGGTTTTCGCAGGCTGCTCTAGCTTTTCAAGCTTCACTCTTGGTCGTAACCAGCCCTCCCAGTTATAGTTCCATCCATACAGTCGCTCGCCAACGTTATCGCTTCACAACAATGCAACGGTATGCGCCTGCAATAGTATAACAGTAACAGTTAGTCGAGAAAGTCGTCGGCGGAATACCAGACGCACCGGTATTGCCTGGCAGCCACCGCCGACAGCCACAAAGTTCAAAGCTTCCACATCGTCAGGAGTTCTGTGGTTGAATAAGTTTAGGGAAAAAAGACCGTCAGGCGGAACAGTTCCATTTCCGAGCGCAAACGGTACCACCTCCCTAATGGCCTCCGTATTACGGTCGACCGGATCTTTACGTTCAGCTTCCAGCGTGGTTAGGCATGGGTTCGAGCTTTCAAATTTCGCACGAGGCCTGCCATCGACGTGCACGCTACAGTGCCATGCTGGAACAGGCCACAGGATATGGAAACGCTACGGAGGGAATGGGTTACAGCCCCGAAGAACTGATATTCAGCAGCCGGAGGATAACGCTTGGCTTGCCACGTCTCGAACCCGACCACAAGCCTTACTTCCCTATAGCGCGCGTTTGTACGAACTCACATCTGGCGGCAACATTCCTCGGGAAGTTTATATGTATAGTCCGCCGATAAAAGTATGCCACAGCCAAACTACACTGCTCGCCAGGCTCTAGCCTCTTTTTTATTCATAAGGCACTAAGGCTCCGCGGCAGGACGTGCACGAGCAAAACAAACAAAAAAAAGACTTCAGTTTTAAGGCGTGCGTTTACTAAGTCATTTTCTTTCTTTAACGCTCGCTCAGAAGCTTCAATCGCGAAATAAGTATATGACTGGGGGCTGTTGGCAGACAAAATAGAAAAAATAAAGCAACAGTCTGGCGTACGTGACGGACACAAGGAAATAAAATTAAAGTGATGCATAGGTATATCAACTGCATAAAAAATTTTTGAGCGTGCTATAACCACTTTCAGATGAGTAATACGAAATACTGAGCGTCCCATAATTCTGCTTTAACGCGGAAGGCAAGCGTTCAAGTTGATGTGATTGGTTTATCCTTGGGTGATATTGTCTCTCTTTTTTCACATCGCCTAATTTGCTTTATTTTGAGAATTTGCCAATACTTGCGAAATATTTTTTCATATTTTATTATTTCTTGAAGAATCGAAGTAATAGCGAATATTTCGGAATAGATAGCAAGAACAAAGACCGAGAAAAAAATATGCAGAATGAGACAAGTGACAGAAACAGTGTAAGAGAGAAAGAGAAAGAAATAGATACATAAATGACGATAAAGAGAGAACGAGAAAGAAAAGGAAGAAGTAAACAGAAGTAGCAAAAGAGTGAGAAAGTGAAAAATGAGATAAAGAAATACGAAGACTCCAAAGAAGTATAGGAGACATGAAAAAATAAAAAAGCGAAAAAGGAGTCAGAGGGAAAAAAACATGGCTGACCCCTCTGTCTTATGAATCGAAATAACACAAAAGTAAAGCGTGCCCTCACTGCAGCAGTTGAATGTTTTCTGTTTAAAAGAGCTGGTCTTCCTTTAGCATTATTGCACCTGCGCTTACGTTTGGTGTTACATCATTATCCCTACTCCCTATCTATACGACTTACGCGCTTGATGAGTGATTAAACAAACCTTTGTGGTAGGTGTACTAGCCAATGGTTAGAGAGTGATCGGAAAGAGCAGAGTGGCAGCCAGAAGAGCGTCGCTGATCCAACGCAGGACTTGACATGTGTTAAGACTTGGATGAAATTGCGACGCACGCATAGCAACGACGCCTTGCAGGAGCTAATCACGGAGGTCATGATGCGTTACTTCCCCGTGGCGCTGCCAGAGGGCAACACCCCTCCGCGGGTCGAGAGCGATGCGAGAGGAAAGTGAGATGTATGAAAGGCACGTTTGTAAGGCCTCCAGTGTGCGTGACCATGACGCAGTGGATGGCGTACCCGGTATCTGTTGTTGCGAACCCAGAGGTAGTAGGATGGATTTCCGTTGACAAAACTTTTTTGCCCTCTGATTGCGTACATTTCTGACGTCACGTTCGTAACGGAAGTACGTCACCAAAGTTTTGGTGGACACTTTCATGTAAAAAGTAAAGTATATAAGGTCACCTAGCCCCAGTTTTCAGGCTTGGTACCACATTACGATAGTTATAGCGCGAGACCAAAACCACGACACAAAGACAAGAAGGACACGAAAGACACGATACTCGTGTCTTTCGTGTCCTTTTTGTCTCTGTCGTCGTTTCGGTCTCGCGCTATAACTATCGTCAGGTGACAAGAAGGACACGAAAGACACGCTACTCGTGTCTTTCGTGTCCTTCTTGTCTCTGTGTCGTCGTTTTGGTCTCGCGCTAGCCCCGCCACGGTGGTCTAGTGGCTAAGGTACTCGGCTGCTGACCCACAGGTCACGGGTTCGAATCTCGGCTGCGGCGGCTGCATTTCCGATGGAGGCGGATGTCACACATGTCCCGTTTATTAGGGAGGCGATCACCGGGCTAATTCCAAGAGCCGAAGTATCGGCCCCCCGAACCGCACCACGAAAGCGTGGACAATTTAGAAGTGGTCCTTATTGGTGCGCCAGCGGACGCCGGCTGTGGCCCAAAGAACAAGTCAGAACCGAGAGTTGATAAACAAACAAATTATATTCTCAATAATGGCAGATCGAAAATAATACACAAAACGCACACTCCACAATAGTTGCATACAATATGTCACCATTCAAACCAATCAATCAACGTACTACACAATACAATCAGCCACACTTGAAACAACGGACACGGACAACAATACGCACTACAATGCAGTCGCATGCATTGAACAACCAAGACACTTAAAGACTAAAGAGATAGAAAACCTATTCAGTCCAAAGTTCTTGGAACCAAAGTCGAGATGATACTCTTCCGAGAATCACTCACTCAAAGTCCAGCGTTGTTGTCGTTCCGCAGCCCTCGAAGTTTCTCTTCCAGGAAACCTCCCGTCTTCAATTGGCCACTCTTCAAACTTCAACTTCTTCGCCGGAATTCCGTCGGCTTCACACACGCAGCTGTTGCCCGCGTCTTCGCTCGATAGCGGTAAACCCCCGCTCTTGCCTGTAGCTCGAGCCGTCCCTACGGACCAAAAACTTCGCCGACTACACGGCGGACTCTCTACGCACTCTGGCGCTCACTTCCGTCTCCTCCTGTTCTGTCACTACGGGCAGAACCATCGCCGACTCCACGGCGGAATCCCTACGCGCTCCGGCGCTAACTTTCCGTCTTCTCCTCATTTCTCGTCTCGGCTGCTCGATTAAATACGTTCCGCGCCACCTTCCAGAACGTTCTCCTCATTTCGTCGGCGCGACGCGCAGCGAAGGCTGGGGAGAGGCACGAGACGGTTCGACTTCCCTCCCCGGAGGATGATTCACTCGGTCTGACCACGCCTCCTTCGTTCTAGAAAAATCGCGGCCTTGCTGGGCCGCCGATGTGGGGTGAGGAGGTTCGTCTGCGAAGCCATGCTTCTGCGGGGAGAGCGCGCGCCCGGGAGCCTTGGATGTTTGCTTTCTTTTTTTTTTTACCTCGCGGCGTTTCTGCCGCCCGTTGTCGCAAGGATTTGGCGGCGCGCTCTTTTTTTAGCGCTCGTTCTGTGACACTGCCCCCCACTTTAAGAATATTATCTCATAATATTCAAACCACACAAACGAGCGCGAACAGTCACCACACACTCTCACATACTGTAACACCATCAGTCGCTCATAACACTTCACATTCACAATAGATCATTAATACAATTGTACCTTGTAATTCAATTACACCACACGCGAAAACACAACCACAAGCACATGAGTACAACACTGCACCACACATTCCCAATAATACAAATGTACAATGTTCTCTCATTACAACAATGGTCCAATACTATACATCACATCACAGCACAACACTTTGACACTTGTGACACAGGATAACACAACGTTAACACAACATACGGCACTCAACACTGCCAAACACATTCTGATTCGACCTCAGCACTTATCCTGAATACTTCGAACAGCGCTTGCGCCCCTTTTTGCGGTGCTCGCTCGATCTCTTCTTGTGCTTCCACGTTCTTTTTCGGCGAGCCCTTTCCAACGACGATATCTGAGGCGTCGTCTCAGCCATCGTTGTCTCTTCCGACACCGTTAACGCGTCATTACATTCGACGGGTCCTGTCTGTTTATTTACCCGCTTGATCATGCCTCTACATTTTGCCCGGCTGGCCAACTCCGTCTCTTTTACACTGTCGGTCGGTTGAGGTCGTGCCGACGTAAGTCCGGTTGCTCGGCCCGTGAAATTATTCGACACGATCGTCTTCTCCTTCGCTGTCTCTTGCGCCGCAGCTTCACCTTGGGCTCTAATGAGATCCGTCACGAGATGTTCCTCCCTTGTATCTCGCGGCCGCTGTGTTGGCGAGGGCTCTATCTTCGGGTCTTCTCCCAAACATTCTGGATCACTTGGCCCTCGCGCCCCGTCGATGTTTCCGATGACAAGGTCATACAGGGGGGTCGTCATGCATAGAGCTGTAACCTTCCCGCTGAAGTACGGTGTTTCAACCTCAATCTCTGCTTCGGGAAGCATCCGGACCGTACGATCAATTAAGCCAACCGGTTTCGTTCTGCCTGTCAACTGACTTTCCCGTACCAAATTTCTCCGCACGATAACCGTGGAGCTACTGGTGTCTCTTAGAACCGTAATCTTCTTGCCCGCAACCTTTCCAGGCAGTGTTGGCATTCGCTTCGTAACACCGGTCGACTGTTTTGACATTACAGCACCAACAATAGGAATTTTCTCCCCATTTTTCAATTCTACGAATCCGTCGGTGACGGCATTGTTATCGGATTTCGGTGCTGCTTGCACACAGGATACTTGGTGAGTTTGACTCGCTCCGTTTCGACATGCATCTGCTTTGTGCCCAGTCTGACCACACTAAAAACATTTTACTGCCGTAGGGCTCGTAAAGATCGTTCGACAAGTTTTCGCGCGATGACCCACTCGGTTGCACAGAAAACACCGCGGAATGCTCTCTGGTGCACGCTTCTTTTCTTCGGGAGCCAATTTCTTCGAATCATCTGGACAATCCTTCTTGACCTTGGCCAAATTAGTTCCACCTTGCGCTTCCAAGAATTGATCAGCTAATTCAAGCATGTCTTCAAGTGACTTAGCTCTCCTCTCTTTCAAGTACAGCGACAGGCTTGGGTGGCAACTAGTAAGAAATTGTTCTCTAATTAGGAGCTCTCTAAGCTCATCGTACTCCTGTGCTGTCCCTGAAAGTTCAATCCATCTGTCGAAATAATGGCAAAGTCGGGCGGCATACTGCGTAGCCGTCTCCCCATCAGCTGGCTTTCCTGTCCTAAATCTGTCCCGGAATCCTTCCACGGTAAATCTAAATCGCTTCAGCAAAGCAGCTTTCACCTTGGCATAGTTGGCTGCATCGGTCGGCGTCAGCCTACCATACACACTGAGCGCTTCACCACTCAAGCAAGTACTCAAAGCAGTTGCCCATTGATGTTCCGGCCAATTCTGGCTCTTCGCAATCGTCTCAAATCGGTGAAGGTACGCGTCAAGGTCGTCCTTCCTTTCATCAAACGCTACGAGCAGCTTGCTTGGGTTCAAGCGGAAGCCATGGTCTTCCCATTCGCTGCTTTCAACTCTAGCTTGGACGGGAGTTTCGTTTCGCTGTTGCAAACGGAGCCGCTCGAGTTCCATCTCGTGCTGCCGCTGTCGCTCCCTTTCAGCCATCTCCGCTTCTCTTTCTTCTCTCGCCCTCTCAGCCGCCAGCTTTTCTCTTTCCAGCTCAGCTGCCTTTTCCTCTTTGACCCTCTCTTTTTCTTCTTTTTCCTTCTGGGTGACCCACTTCCGTAGTTCGGCGCCAGAAAGACCCATCTTTTCACCAAGAGCAACTAACTTTTCGAGATCCATGGTGTCTCGCAACTCGCAACTAAAACCTTGCCGCGTGCAAAAAGTATCTGCCTAAATCAGTCTATCGGAACACTCCCCTACACTCGTTAACGAGAACACTGAACAACACACAAAATCGTTCCGATAGCACTATCAACAACTCGAGGCTCTTTCTCACTTCTTTGGACACACTGTGCACCAAAAGGTCCTGTCGCGGACGCCAGATTAATTGTCACACATGTCCCGTTTATTAGGGAGGCGATCGCCGGGCTAATTCCAAGAGCCGAAGTATCGGCCCCCCGAACCGCACCACGAAAGCGTGGACAATTTAGAAGTGGTCCTTATTGGTGCGCCAGCGGACGCCGGCTGTGGCCCAAAGAACAAGTCAGAACCGAGAGTTGATAAACAAACAAATTATATCTCAATAATGGCAGATCGAAAATAATACACAAAACGCACACTCCACAATAGTTGCATACAATATGTCACCATTCAAACCAATCAATCAATGTACTACACAATACAATCAGCCACACTTGAAACAACGGACACGGACAACAATACGCACTACAATGCAGTCGCATGCATTGAACAACCAAGACACTTAAAGACTAAAGAGATAGAAAACCTATTCAGTCCAAAGTTCTTGGAACCAAAGTCGAGATGATACTCTTCCGAGAATCACTCACTCAAAGTCCAGCGTTGTTGTCGTTCCGCAGCCCTCGAAGTTTCTCTTCCAGGAAACCTCCCGTCTTCAATTGGCCACTCTTCAAACTTCAACTTCTTCGCCGGAATTCCGTCGGCTTCACACACGCAGCTGTTGCCCGCGTCTTCGCTCGATAGCGGTAAACCCCCGCTCTTGCCTGTAGCTCGAGCCGTCCCTACGGACCAAAAACTTCGCCGACTACACGGCGGACACTCTACGCACTCTGGCGCTCACTTCCGTCTCCTCCTGTTCTGTCACTACGGGCAGAACCATCGCCGACTCCACGGCGGAATCCCTACGCGCTCCGGCGCTAACTTTCCGTCTTCTCCTCATTTCTCGTCTCGGCTGCTCGATTAAATACGTTCCGCGCCACCTTCCAGAACGTTCTCCTCATTTCGTCGGCGCGACGCGCAGCGAAGGCTGGGGAGAGGCACGAGACGGTTCGACTGCCCTCCCCGGAGGATGATTCACTCGGTCTGACCACGCCTCCTTCGTTCTAGAAAAATCGCGGCCTTGCTGGGCCGCCGATGTGGGGTGAGGAGGTTCGTCTGCGAAGCCATGCTTCTGCGGGGAGAGCGCGCCCCCGGGAGCCTTGGATGTTTGCTTTCTTTTTTTTTTCTTTTTACCTCGCCGCGTTTCTGCCGCCCGTTGTCGCAAGGATTTGGCGGCGCGCTCTTTTTTTAGCGCTCGTTCTGTGACAGCGGAAATGTTGTAGGCCCGTGTGCTCAGACTTGGGTGCACGTTAAAGAACCCCAGGTGGTCGAAATTTCTGAAGCCCTCCACTACGGCGTCTCTCATAATCATATGGTGGTTTTGGGACGTTAATCCCCACAAATCAATGGTCTAACTATCGTCATGCCATACCAACTAGCCCAAGCTGCCACACTTATTGGTATTACAGTCGCGAAGCTGTCCATTTCTTTCATTTTCAACAGGAACTTCTTGTTCCTTGGCAATCATTTTGCTACATCTGACTTGGATTCAATTCTCCTGTTGAAACGCGTCACTGGATAAAACGTAGGCTTACCTCCCTTATTATATTATATTTTTCTCGGGAATAATGTGTACATGTATTCTTCCAGTAAGTTCTCGTAAGCTTTGACCCTACCGAAGGCCTTTTAAATAAACCAGACGCAGCCAGCGCCATCAGCTACAACAGCAAGCATTTACTGACGACGTCTGAAGAGAGTGCATTGCCTTGTCATTTCGCGGGAATTGGGAATGCGTGGAAGAAGTAGCGTACATCGGAGAAAAAACTTTGAGCGTGTTGGTTCAAATACACGATGTAAAGTGACAGAGCTCTCAAAATCAAACTCAAGCAAGAAGGAAGTAAAAATAACATAGTCATAGGCCCATCCTCAAAAGTTGGGCTTTTCCTCATTATGAGGATACACTATACCAGTCGTCTTCTGCTGTGCGTGGGACTTCGCTCCAAGATCTCAGCGTTAAAGAGCATATGTGAAGTGCAGCAGCTTTTTTTTTTCCCTCACTGACATTCCTAGTCTTCAAACTTAGATGTAGGCCTAATCACGCTAAGCGTGTGACATGAAGCACGCTTTAAATGCGTGCTAGAATATTCATCACCTACTTAAAGATTCTCAAAGGTATCAGAATCAGTGTTCCTGGTTATGGCAAGGACGTGCGAACGCTATTCGGGATGGAAGTGGAGTGTGATTTCCCTGGAATACAAAATTGCGTGTCTATTTTGTGCATATTTGAATATTAAAATCTTTCGCAGTAAGTCACACGGAAGGTGGCACATATGTTCAACACGTGTTGCCCGCGAAACGGAAAATTCCCGTGAAACAAACAAAAAAATCGATATTGATCTCTTTGTAACGCCAAGATACAGGAACAACCGCACGCATTTTAAAGGATAGAATCTTTGCAGTTCATATAAACGTCATAGTGGTCAGTAATTCAGAAAATTTCAGCAGTTTTGTTTCCCATAAGATATCTAAAAACATTTTTAGCAACGGGTCCACGAGGATTGTTGCTAAAACTCAGGATTAAACGACGCGACTGGGACGATGACACAAATGACAATACTTGCCTTGATCTATATGTTCCTTAATTTTTACATTCTAGATGCACTTCTTTTTTCTAGGTGTTTCTTTTTTTATATTTTGATTGGGTAGAAGAAAAAATGAGTTTTATTTAAAACCAGCCCTTTTTTTTTCGTCAGCGCCACCGCGGTTCTTCACTTAGTGTTGTTTGCGCCCACTTCATTTCGGCAAGCGGTAAATATTTCACAGAATCATCCACTTATAACCGGTACTTTATTATAACGAGCGTTCACCCTAATTTCTCGGTGCATCTGACCTGTCCTCGTGAGCCCTTATGCAAACATTCTCGAAAGGTGCGCACGCTTCTGACACGCCACGTCCCTCATAACGCGTCTCCGAGTAACGCCTCGGCCATCGCCGGGTAAGTGCTCCCGGGAAGAGCAAGGCGACGGACGGATATAGCCGGCCGCTTCTTTCGCGTTATGGGTGTGGTGGTAATTAGGCCTGATAAATGGCGGCTGCGGCGTCTCCAAAACAGCCTACTCGGCGACCGTCGCTAACCCCCTCCACTTTAGCCCCTCGTTCTCACTCTTGTTCCTCTACACAGATTCCCGTTCCCGTGTCGGCGAGGTGAACGTACCTTTCAACTACACCTGTCCGCGGGCCGTTAAGCGGCAACGTTGTGCCACACGGCGAGTGTCGCAAGTGGCACCCGTTTTGCCCGGTACTTCCCGCGACTGCTTTAGGTACATATTCTGACACATCGTAGTAGTAAAATTATATGCTGCGTTAAATATCAGAGTGACCTATTAGTCATGCAATCAGGTATTTAATTATTCATTCCTGGAACAGCCCTAAGGTGTGAGAGTTTGAGCAACAATATGAGGGAAAGAGTAATAATAGAAATAGTAGTACAATATAACACTCAGTATGAGTAAAAAAAAACAGATAAGATGTAAGGAAAAGTGAGCAGAATGTAGAAGATAAACGCAAGAAATATATTGACAAGGTGGCAATTAAAACAGTTGACATAAAAAGTAGGCTGAAAAAACTAATAAGAATGAAAATATTATGAATAACAATACATTTTATTATTTGATTTGCCTAGAATGACCATGGCATTATTGTGTTGGTGAATGCAAACAATTAATAATTTTAATATATAAGACAGTTTACACTAGGAATATAAACAAAGCGAGCAAAAATATTGAAGCGAAAATTCACGACAACATGAAGGTGAACCAAATTACTGCACGAAATATATATGGGTTTGATTAAAAACAAAGTCTCCCACAACCATTCCCAAGTTGGGCTGTAAGACAAAGAAGAAAAAAGTTAGTAGAATGTGCAACACCATGTTAAGGTAGCGCAAAGCGTGGGAGGAAAACAATGAATGTGGTCCACGAAAAACAACGTGCAGCTAAGAAAGTATAAATTGTAAACAATTTGCATCATGCGGATGCTCCATCGTTGGCAAAGAGAGGCGGGTACATCACTTGACTCTATATGCTGTTCGGTTGTATGAGACGGAATTCGTAAATTAACGCATCCTAGAAAATAGGGCAGGGCATGATAAAGCCGCCCACCTTCTTGTTTCAATTGCGCCGTATTCGGTTTATATTCGCAAAGACTGTCGACAACGCTCGGCATAGACCACGCCTTTGTGTTTGAGATGCTTCGTGCTCGCAGTAGATCGTTTTGTTAAGACGGCAGGCAGGACGCGAACAGTCAAGCTGATCAAAGAGCATGTGCGAGCCCCGAATTAAGGCTGGGAAGTTGTACGCACGACACTTAAAAGAAGGTGCGTCTCAAGAAGATTCTGTTTACGCGCGGCCCGACGCCCTGTTCGCCAATATCAGAGTATACGGGATGCATTGCTTCCTGTATGAGTTTTTGCATCCCGGCCGCAGGTTTGGCCAAATAAAGAACTTCTGCTTGAATAAACCGACCAGTTTTTTTTTTGTTCACGTCATGACAATTTATTTATTTATTTTATTTATTTATTATACCTCAAAAACCCCAGGGAGGGGTGTTACATGAGGGGTGTTACATGAGGGAGGGGTGTTACATGTTATACAATGTGAGAATACTGTCAACAAGTTTGGAAAGATAATAAATATTAGCCTATATTTGAGCTCAATTTCGCTATCAGTGAACTGATAGCATTAGTAATATTCCGACAGAGTTGGAACGAGATTCAGTCGTAACAGGCGGAGGGATCTATATTATAATATATTGTAATAATATTTGGGGTTCATGCCCAGAAGCGACCATTTGATTATGAGAGGCACCGTTATGGAGGGCTCCGGAAATAATGACCATCCTTTACTGTGCACTGACACCGCATAGTACACGGGCCTCTACCATTCTGCCTCCATTGGAATCTGCGACCTTCGAGTGAGCAGCCGAGCACCCTATAGCCACTGATCTACCGAGACGGACACAAGCGATGTATATACTGGCTCTCCCGAGTATTGAAAACCAAGATTCAAAGGAAAAAAAGAGCGGCACTATACCTTTAGAAAACCTTGTACATGATGTTCCCGCTATACACTAAAGTACCAAATAATATTTTTTGTTAATAAGGTTTAAATAGTTTGTCAAATATTTCTGTGATTTGGCTACGACTCGCCTGATGATATAAATGCCAATGAGGAATACTGCCATCTTTTCCGAACTTCTATGCCGTTTTCAGTACCGTACTAATCGTATATTGTTTTTTTTTTTCGGCTGCAAAAGTATACCCTTCCGAAATGTGAAAACGTCTCGTCAGTATACTGCAGCGTGGCTATGCACGCAACTTGTTACAACATATGCTAGTTAATTGCTTCACGTTTGATGTTGTGAAAACCAAATTTGAAGGAACATTTAAAAAACGCCAGGTTTGCGCAGAAGCCACAGCACAATCACAGTGAAAGCTAGAACCCCGGCCTTTCAGAGCCTTTTCTAAACACTCATTGGGTAACTACTGCAAGCACACTTGCTTGATACCCACTGGGTATTAATAATAAAGTTGGTCGTGTAGTAGGCAGGCATTCGCTATGCTATTTTGCGTCATTCTTCTGAGCAGCGTGGTATCCGCTGAACACTTGCAAAGAATTTTGTGCTAATTGTTCATGCAGTGACTGACAGCGATGAGAAATTTTTACGGAAGTGGGTATGCGCCACTGTTAATAAGGGAACAAGAACAAGCTTTTGTAATGGGTAGGAGCATTGGACGGCCTACTCGTTCCGCTATTCGTATAATGCGATGACTGATGGTTCTTTCGCTATTTTAAAACGCTTTATAAGTCGCATTAACGCGATTTCTTTCCCAACATCAAGCCTGCCTAAGGCAAGTTTGACAACAAGCCACAAGAACTGGTGTAGTTCAGTGATAGAATACTGGGCTGGCACCCAGCGGACCCGGGTTGGAGTCCCACTGTGTCAGTTCCTAATTTCGCGCGATGTGGTTATGGACACCGGCGGCGGACAACTGCGCGTGACCCGAATTGTCATCTCATAACAGCTTTCGCTGTAAAAACATTGACATCTGATTGGATGTGAAGCAGTAGTGTCGCGCACAGGCGCCATCAGCTTTTTTCACTCGCACCTGGTCGGTTTCATTGGTCTTCGACTGCGGACGCCTGCGTTCAGTTTCCCTGGCTCGCGCTACGTCGGTGTTGCAGGCACGACGTCACCTTTGGCAAACGCAATCGACTTTGCTATCTCTCGCCATGCCGGCAACGGTCGCGTTAGGCCAAATCAGTTTGGTGCCTGTTTCGGCGGACGAAGAAGCTTCGCTTTTCGACGTCCTGTTCATTTCAGATATGCAAGCCGAAGAAGTATTCACTTCGTGTGCGCTTGAACGTTGCAAGCGGTGGAAAGGGTGAAGCGAGAGAGAGGTGACACGTGGGAAGGGGAGACACACTAGAGGGAAAGTGACGTTAACGCGCGCGCACTGCGAGGGAAGGCATGACCTACTTGGCACCGCCCAACACCTGCGGCGGGGGGAGCGCGGCACAGCGCGTTGGCACGGAGACATGGACGAACAGCGTTACACAAGATACTCAAAGAGCTGCTTTGCATGTAAAAGCAAACGGCAAGTGCTCGCTTCCATGTGTGAACTTTGTGATGGTTAAAGACTGCACATGTCGTTTCACGTGTGACATTGTTTCAAGAAAAGGTACTTGCGCGTTAGTGCAAAGACAAGGAAAGGAAGCAGTCGGAAGTGCAAAAAAGAGCCTGAAAATTGAGCGCGTTTTATAAATATATAATTGCACGCATTCTGCATCTCTTTTCTAAGGCGCCTAACTTAAACAAAATTAAACACCAGATTACCAAGATTGCGTCGAATCTGACGCAGTTTCTAGAGTACACGTTTCAAGATCTGAGCTACATGTTCACTACTTTTAAAAAATGGAAGGAGGGTTTAGGGGAAAGAATGATGAAAAATTCAACAAAAGCAGCGTCGCCGAGTGATAAAGGGCAACTACCAGTTCCATGAATGCATAGGTATACGTGGAAGGGAAATTGAATGCGCTGCGAGATGCCCGCGAAGTAAAGGAAAGAAGCATCCCCCAGCGAGAAAAGGAAACACGCAATCGCATCAGTACCCTGCGGGTACATGCCTCGAAATGGAACTTTCGGCACGGGAGAGACGAATAGCAATAGAAAAAGTACGAAAAAGTAAAAAAAAAAAGCAAGCGAGGCCTGTTTTCGGCGCAGCCATCCCTAAACGGCGAACACGCTAAAGCCCCAATATACGGGCCGCGCACCTGCTCCGCTAGGTAATACTCGCAGTATTACGCACGGCATTCGCACACCTACAGCCTGAAAAAAACACCCACAAACATTGTCGGCACATAACAAACGCTCGTTGCTGCGTCTGCTGCTTGTCCTTGGGTGCTGATGCGTGCCGTCACTATTCCCTCGAATGGTGCGAATACGGTACAACGCCGAGGGAATAGGGGAAAGCGCAATGAAGCGCCAAACGTATGCAAATAAGAAACAACGCAGTCTGACGAAAAGGTGCACACCGCTATATACGCGAGCGGAGCGAACGCTCGCCAAGAGGAGCGCTGCGGGAGACTTACGAGGCCGGCGACACTTACGAAAGCTCGCGCTTAATTACTGTAATGGCCGGGCGAGTCGTGGTGCCGGGTGCTGACTGTGGTGCCCAACCTCTAATTCGCACTTCGGCGAGTCTATAAAAGCACGTGAAATGCCCGAGCGGCATCACGAATGGCCACAAAGATGGGCGCACGTAGGTTGGACGGGGAATATGCAGATGAGAGAGCTTTAGGGCCGGCCTCGTCGTCACGAATCTACGAGTTTCTTGCTTCTCTCGACTGACATTTTCCCGTTCTCTCGCTCTTACCGACATCCTTTTTACTTGACGGAGCATGCAAACCCTGTATTTTACGATGTCGCTGCGCTAAATCTGCCCACCAATCCTGTCTTCTTTGCGTGCTCCCTCTGGTGCATTGGTTTGGCAGCTGCCATACCAACAGCTTTCTTCACGCCTGATTGCCGACAGTTTGCCCATGTCTACGCGTTCCGCATTAGTTTTCACGACGATAACCAGCTAAAGAAACTCCAGTTTGCATCGCGTATGTTCGCCCATTTCTCGTCGAAACTTTGCCATTAGTGTAATCTGGGGGCCACCCTCGTATATTATGCAATTAACATTAGCGCAATTTGTCGAGACACACAGTCTTTCAATTCAAACCACCTCTTCAAGACTTAGCCTAATTGTTTGCTTAGGAGTGACGTAGCCCTTGTTACCGCACCCTATAGGTCGTATATAGAGGTAAAGCTAATGCACAAGTCTGGCTGTCCCAGCAAACTCATCTTCTGCAACATTTATGTGCCAGCAAATGACCATTCTGCGAAGAAAAAGAAGGGAAAATATTACAATGCTGCAATATAGTTCAATTTACTTTTTTTTCTCCTCCTTGTTTTCAATGTGCGCTGCCATATGCTATCATTGGGTGCGTACAAAGAGACAACATTTACTTTAAAAAAAAACGGTTCATTGCAGGGGAGACCTGAAAGGTATATTACAAAAAAAAAACATGTTATGTATAAGTGTGTGCGAACTTCACTGCTTTACCAGATGAAGAACGTTTCATCTGCATTATAATTTTTTTGTGTTTGTTGTTTTTCTGTTGCTTTAGATCAACAAATAGAGAAAAATATGTACTGAAATGATCGAGTACCAATAGCTATTTATATTTACAAACTATACCCCTTTTTGATCGTAAGTATGGTGTAATGTATGTTTTAATCATAACAACCTCATTTTTTACTCACTTTATGAACGGGCTAGTTGATTTTATATGTTTTATTTATATATTTTTTGCCCTTTGTGATATCGATAGCACTGAATTGACTAAAAAATTTTGTATAATACTGTGTTTTTTATTTGTAACGTGCTTTCTTGATTTTTCAATAGTATTTGCCGGAACTTGTGTGTCCCTGTTGTTCGCCTTGTTCAGGCGGCTTAGAATTTGTTCAAGCGAACTATTTGGCTTTTCGCACAAGCTTGCCCACATATTCACGATGTAAACTTTTATTTGAGTTCATTTCATTCGATTTGACTCTTATGCCAAGGCTGCCATTGCTTCAACAATTCATCTGTTTCGGCCCAGGGCCCCACATTTGGCTTCACAAAACTGGCACAACGAGCCGTGCTTTCCCTTACCACATGCGTATTGGAAGTGTATGTCTGGTGTCGACCGTAGCAGGTCGCTCTGGACAGCTGTAGCTTATGTGGAACGTGATGTACATGAACCCACTGTACATGCCCTTGTACTCAAGTAGTATGCGCTGTTTTCACTTCTCAAGGATGAAACAGTAAACACAAAGGAAATCACTGCGTCGTCTAGGAATCTACCAAATGTGTTATCTGCCGCTGTCCTCTCTATAGCGCGTCCAGGCTGTTCGCTAGTGGTCATGTTGGCCCGCCTTGATGACAGGACACCTTCGGGACATACACTCTTACTCTTTGCACCCGAACTGTCGTCACACTGTTTGTATTTATAGGGTTTATTGAAATTTTGAGCGGAGTTATATGCACCCTGCTAGACAGATGACAAAGCTCTCGTTAGCCGCCCATCCTTCCGTATGCGAAGCGTGTGCACACCTTCGTATCATATGATACTCCGCTCTTCCATCCATCTTTCTTTCTCCATGTCCTTTAGGGTAGTGTAGCAAACCAGATGATTCCCTTCCGGTTAACATCCGTGCCCTTTCCTCTCTACAAAAATCGAAAAACATACATGATAGACAATAACGTTCACCGGAGTTTTGAATATTGACTTGACCGGTGACACGTCATCCATATATCAAGCAGCCTGCTTTCACGTGATAGGCTACATTCGCTCCGACACGGTCGGGTCACTCTCCCTTTCTGTCTTTACACTCGCTCCATGGCACGAACTTTGCTTTCAAATTCGTGCTTAACGGTCGCGCAGCAGCTTATTTTCTTGGGCTTCATATATTATTCACTGGTCCGGAAAGCGCGTGTCCAGGGCGTCATTGTCCGTACTTTGGCGACGCGAAATAGGATGGTGCGAATGGCCTCTGATCGTGGTCTGAATTCAAAACGACTTCTCGCCTCAGCTTTTTCTCGCCTGTCGACCAGCGTGCTATCTATTCTGGGCCACGCGTGGTGTCATGCATACGCATGCGTTTGGGCACTGAGTGGACGAATGCATAAGTAAAATGCTGGCGCCCGCGTGCCTTACTCGTGACGGCGCCAACAGCCAGCTCTAATGCTGTGTTATACTCCAATGTTCACTCGATTTCTGTCCTATTTGCTTTTTCTTAAGGCGAAAGCTTTAGGTGCGTCATCGAAGGGGAGAAGCGACTGTTGGTGGCGTCGATGCCAGAACGAGTGACGTGAAATATTGTCACGTGGTGGCATCAGCTTAACACGTAATCGTGACGTCACAGGTCATCAAAATTTGTGACGCCAGCGTGGCGTCACGTAACATAGCGTCACATCATGAAGTCATCCACTGGCATCGTGACTTGGTAAAAGCTGAACCGATCACGGAGGCACTGAAAAACGTAAGCGGCTTCATTTATGCCTGCGATCTCAAAAGCTGGGCAAAAAAAAATGTTGGATGCCGAAACTTTTTCTCCAATTCGCATTTTGTATGACCCCGCTGCGCATGCGCCCTTCCCTAGCGGAAAAGTCGCCAGTGACTCCCAGTAGTTGAGGCCTTCGTTCTAGCGATGCCATTTCTCTCGGCCCCTACCAAATCCAACCAAAACGCCAGGGGCAAGACAGGAAAATGGAAAAGGCGATTGAGAGAAGGGGATTCTACTACAGTGCCTAGTATATATTCTAGGCACCACAACTCTACTCTATAGACTGCGAAGAAAAAAAAGATGGCTTTCCGTTTGGAGGGGTCTTAAGCAAATACAAAAGGCACAAAAAGGCAAATACAAAAAGAGCAAACTTGGTAAACACTTTTCGCACTTGATTTGTAACTGTTCCAGTCCCCACTGACTGTGTCCAAAGTACGCACCTATTTAACTGTAGTGTATCCATAACTGACTTGACTGCTTAGTGAATGCCTGAGACGAATGCGCTGGCAGTGTTTAACTATCCGACACCGGCTTACTCATTGAGCGATCATAAAGCAGTTTAGCGTGCAAACGTGGGCATAAAAGAGCCAGACAACACATACGAATGATTGGCTTTATGACTGGGTGTGAATGCATCATTGATTTGGACTATTGAACTTTGTCTGACTGACTTATTGTTTACTCACGAAACTAAACGACCACTTGATTGAGTGATTGAATTATTATTTCACTTCTTTACCTAATCAACTGAATCATGGGTAGGTTTATTGCTTTACAGAGACTATCTAGACACCATAATTTAAAGTCGAGTAACAAATTGAGTCGCTGGGTGTCTTTAAACATTTTTTATGCTCTACCAGAAAAGAGTAGCATCAATTCATGGTCTAATACAGCGATTGTCTTCTATCACGATGTCGTCGCCTTTTTAAATTATTAAAGCTTCTAACAGCTCACTATTATTTAAATATCTGCGAAGCTTGTGAGGTAGCCAATAACGATAGCACTCTAAAACATTGAGTAGCAGTTGTTCCGTGGAAGTGCTACATCTTTTTCTCCGTTTCTTAACAGTTTAGAGCAGGGATGTTGACAACATTCTGGTTAGCTCAATTCCTGGGCCAGCACGAACTTCTAAAAAAAATTGTTTATTTCTCAAACATCGGTAAGGAATACCTTGCAGTAAGACGGTAAGTTGGGCCAGTTGGTTAGGATGCATCGTGAACTTACTTACAGCGCAACACCAGAAAAAATACAGGACAGGGAAGGAGTAAAACAGAAACAGCGCCGCCTTTTCTTTCTGTTTTACTCCTTCCCTGTCCTGTATTTTTTCTGGTGTTGCGCTGTGTGTATAAATTTACCTTGCAGCTTTGTGCCGCAAATTGTGCATTTTCGAATTTTCCGTTCAATAACACTTGAGCCAATATTTCGGCATCCCAAAGAACTGATTCGCTATATTTTTTTTATATCTTGTGTACGACAAACATTTGCTTGCATGGAGCACAACGAATTTCTTTCTGCTTATATTACAGGGTCGATGCACTGATTCAGAGAGTCCAGCATTCGCACATCACTGGGTCATCTGCAGTAAGCGCATTTGCAGAGGTAAGTTAACCTTGTACACCCCTCCCCCGCACACACAACAATATTTGTTTATTTCCGATAACTCAAAGCCCGGAGAGGTCTACTTGAGGAGTGGGCGTCTGAATTTTATTCAACTTATTGTACGTTTTTCGATGATCAGTTCAAAATGAAGGGAGGTTTTACGAAACACAGCTAGAAGAATAGAGGTCGTAGCCTCGTAATCAGCTCGAACAAAGAATGAAGATTGATCATGGTTGTAGTTTGTGTTTAAGGAGGAAATACGACCTTGTCGTGGTTGGCGTAATTGTAATGGCAGAAAGTTAGCCAGGTGTTGAAGGTCTGGCGTTCACAGATTCATGAGAAAAAAAGAAAACTTGAGGAACAGGCAGCTTTTCGGCGAGGTAGAAATGGTTATGCAGGTTGTGTGGCGACTTTCGAATTGTGATAAGCAGATTTCGCTTCTCCGAAGAAGCTCGCAATGCGCGGATCTGGAGAAAAAGAGCTCCAAAATAAGCAGGCTTTAAAGGGTCCATTGAATCGAATCTTCGGTAATAAGATTTGTTGCCTGAGTTAATACATGCGCGTGCACAATCAAACTGAAAAAAATTCAGCACATTGACTCCGGTACTAACTTTATAATGAAATATTTTTATAACTAAGCAAGCTGCCTAAGGGTCGGGCGAGAATGCCGCACTTGCGAGCCGTGACGTAACAAGCAGCTCAATGTGCGAGCATCTGCGATCCAACTAAATATAGTGCTGCGTGATCAGATGCGTGTGAGATAGAGCTGTTTATTCTTTGACCTTGAAATGGAATGATATGCAACAACTGAAAGTTTGATAGATGACGGCTACGTTCCATGCAAGACACGACGTCACGCACGCCTTGGCAAAATGGCGGTCGTCGACGTCATAAGTTTCCTAAATATACACTTGAGGGAACTCTGGCGCTATAGTGCCTCTGGGAGTTGCAACGCGCGGCGCCTCAGCGAGCATGGGAATGATGGGTACTACACACATTTGTCTAATCTTCGTACTTCTGGCTTTGTTTGCCTCCGCGTGGATTGGATTTTCTTTGTCACGAAACAAAACTCAGCATATTTTCAGCGGTTGCACTTCGTCAGTATAACTTTTCAGGCTTACCATTTCAAATTGGGTAACTAAGTTCAAAGAGAGTCTGTTCTTTTCTTCGAAACAAAAGCGAAACACAGCAATGAACTCAGCCGCAAGTGCGATTATGCGCGCGTGATTACGAAGACTAGGCAAAAGTGTGTACTATATACCCATCATTCTCATGGTCGCTCAACGATCGCAGCGCCAGAGTACCCTCTAATTAATTTGAGAAAACTCTTTGGTTGAAGTTGGGCAGGATTTACAATGAGGTACTACTGAAATAGATATAATAAACCATCAACTTTTATTTTACGCAGAAAACGGTATTTTGATGGGTGACAATGTCATGGCCTTTATAGCACTTTTTTTTCCACTAGAATACCCGCAGGCGTTGTGTTGTTGATCTAGCAAATTTGTACTATAAGTTGTACCACAAGTGGTTCCCGATACTTTTCTTTTTTGACATATACGAAGCTTCAGCTTTGAACCTTCACAGTTTAATGTTTACAGAAAAAAAAGCCTATAGAAACCCGCCAAAACATAGCAGAATAATAAGGACGCCATGTGTTGCGTCGTGTTTGTCTGAAGGTAAAGTGGCGGTGGGTGTTTGAGCGAATGGCGCCCAACACAGATATGCACAAATACGCGTACAGTGAGATAAGGGGAGAGTAGATAGATAACGGCTAGAAAGTGACGGCCAAAGATCGAAGAGCAATTTTTAACAGTATAATATCGTACCAGGCGTGTAGCAAGAATTTTACATGTGAAGGGTGGAGGGTGCGCATATGTACAAAGTTGCCCTCGTGTATCTACATTTCAGCAGAAGGATGAAGCTTCGCGAAGAGGGGTATAGTATCCGAACTGAAGGGAATCTACAAATTTTGGTTCAACATGGAGTTGCACGGCGGAAACAAGAATGCACCAGAAAGGCTTCGAAGGCGACTATTGCAATGGCGCTGTCACGCCATCTGGGCCGCAGCTGATTCTACCTCTCCCTGTATACTTTGTAGATATATTTGTTTTTTTATTCTCTCACCCTCTTTGAACAACAACAACAATAACAACACTGGGCAAACATTAATTACACAGTACACAATACCAGCTGATGAAATCCACAAATGGTATCCTCCTATAGCTTTACACTCCACCAAAAAGGCGTCGAGGCACAAAGCCGTTTCGTGAATAACGCCCCCCGGAGTCGAGCAAACAGTGTTATAGCTCTACCGCGCATTGCCATTCATGGCTAAGCCCGGGTGAAAGGAGATCCTGAGGGGTGAGCTGATGCCGGATGTTTGAACATCGAATGCCCCCTGGCATTTTATAGGTCTCATTCCCAATGGGGTCATTGGGGCCCAGTGATATTTAAGGTTCATTCCCATTGCTTGTAGCCTCACGTGCATGGCCTTCATAGGTTGCGCCATCCATGGAAAATGTGTGGTTGCCTTCTGCCGTCCCGACTTCTTTCGCACCTACTTTTACTGCTCTCATGTCTTCTATTCTGCTCCATATTTTAATAATTACATGTGGCTTGAATTGTCCTTGTCTATATGTCATCTCTCGCGTGCATTTCCATGCGCGTTCAGTAACGTGCAGTAATGACCATGATAATCATGGCCCCCATCAACGCGACGACCCATCTTGAAGGTTTGAAAGCAGAGGAGGAAGAAAGTAGGTTGGTTAGTTGGTTGGTTGGTTGGTTGGTTGGTTCCTCAATAACTTGGTGCAACCCACTCTGGGAGATAGGCCATGAGTTGGACGGTGCCTTGTTTAGGAAGGAAGAAAGCAACAAAAGGAAAAAGGCAGGGAGCTTAACCAGAAAGACATCCGGTTGGCTTGTTTAGAAAACTAAAGCACTTAATGAGGTGACAGGGTGAAAATTATTTGTTTAATTATTGCAGTCATATAATATAAGCTCGCCAGATCTGAACAAATAAAATTTGGAGTACTAACACCAACAAAACCAAAAAGAACTTTAAACAAGCTGACTGGCCTAAGTTACACCTAACACTCAATTTTTTAGGCTCTCGTAAAAATTTACATACAGCATTGAAAACGCTCCTGTGGCTAAGACCAAATATGATGGCGCCAAATAAGAAAAATAACCGAAAGCGTTGATCTTGCCTACAGACGAATAGAGAGTAGAAGGAAAAAAAAGTGACCGCATATCTGCGTACTTTTTGCGGATGCTGTTTTCTGCCTCCCGTCGCGGGGCATGGCTCAGTGCCTTTAGGAATGGTGAAGTGGAGGTGAAGATGATAGAAAAAAAAAGATAAGAGAAAAAGAAATGAGGAGGTGAGGTCCTGAGAAGCCAAGAACTCGAGGAAGCCTAGGAGGGCTTGCGTCTTCGAGCACGGGAAAAAGCATTACATCCGCCGTTACCACAAACAGACCGAGCAGGCTATAACGGCTCACCATCACGCATCATTCGGTGGCCACGACAGGCCAACAGCGAATAATATGCTCCTGTGTTTCATCATTGCCGGACCTTTGGCGCGCAGGCGATGAACGGGGGGTGGAAGTGATTTTTTTATGAGGGAAACAATATAAATAAAAGTGTACCCCATAACTGTATGCAGCCAAGTTCGACACCACAGCAATGGTTAAAAAGAGCTTGTAAGGAGGGATTAAAAGGGATAGATAGAGAAGTAAAGATTGAAAAGTGTCACAGAACGAGTGCTAAAAATGGGCGCGCCGCCAAATTCTTGCGATAACGGGCGGGAAAAACGCCGCGAAGTCAAAAGAAAAAAAAAGAAAACAAACATCGAAGGCTCCCCGGGCGCGCGCTCTCCCCGCGAAAGCGTGGCTTCGCCGACGAACCTCCTCACCCCGCAACGGCGGCCCAGCAAGAACTCGATTTTTCTAGAAGGAAAGGGGCGTGGTCATACCCAGTTGAGTCATCATCTGCGGAGGGCATTCCAACCGTCTCGCTCTCCCCCCCGCCTTCGCTGCGTATCGCGCCGACGACATGACGAGAACCTTCTGGAATGTCGCGCGGAAGGTATTTAACCGAGTAACCGAGACGAGAGATCAGGAGGAGACGGAAGTTAGTGCCAGAGTGCGTAGGGTATACCGCCGCGTAGTCGGCGAAGGTTTTGTCCGTAAAGACAAAGCGGGAGAAGAAGATGATTTCCACCTGAGGGGTGACGACTCGAGCTACAGGCAAGAGTGTGTGTGTTTACCGCTATCGAGCGAAGACGCGTGGCAGCAGCTGCGTGTGTGAAGCCGACGTGTTTCAGGCGAAGACGTTTGAAGCTTGGAAAGTGGCCAACTGAAGACGCGAGGTTTCCTGTAAGAGAAACTTCGGCGAGGTTTCCTAGAAGAGGAACTTCAAGGGCGCGGAACGACAACAACGCTGGACTTTGAGAGAGTGATTCTCGGAAGAGTACCATCCAGACTTTTGTCCCAAGAACTTTGGACTGAATAGGTTTTCTATCTCTTTAGTCTTTAAGTGTCTTGGTGGTTCAATGCATGCGACTGCATTGTAGTGCGTATCGTTGTCTGTGTCCGTTGTTTTGAGTGTGGCTGATTGTACTGTGTAGTACGTTGTTTGATTGGTGACGTATTGTATGTAACTATTGTGGAATGTGCATTCTTGTATATTGTTTTCGATCTGCCATTTTTGAGAATATAATATTTGTTTTGTTTATCAACTCTCGGCTCTGACTTGTTCTTTGGGCCACAGCCGGCGTCCGCTGGCGCGCCAAAAAGGACCACTTCTAAATTGTCCACGCTTTCGTGGTGCGGTTAGGGGGGCCAATACTTCGGCCCTTGGAATTAGCCCGGCGATCGCGGTCCCGAATTAACGGGACCTGTGACAATTAATCTGGCGTCCGCGACACAAGACCTTTTGGTGCACAGTGTGTCCAAAGTAGTCAGAAAGAGCCTCGAGTTGCTGATAGTGCTATCGGAACGATTGGTGTGTTGCTCAGTGTTCTCGTTAACGAGTGCAGGAGAGTGTTCCGATAGACTGATTTAGGCAAATACTTTTTGCGCGTGGCAAGGTTTTATTTGCGAGACACCATGGATCTCGAAAAGTTAGTTGCTCTTGGTGAGAAGATGGGACTTTCTGGCGCCGAACTACGGAAATGGGTAAGCCAGAAGGAGAAAGAGGCGGTGGAGGGAGAGAGGTTGGCAGCTGAAAGGGCGAAAGAAGAAAGAGAGGCAAGGGAACGACAGCTGAAAGAAGAAAGAGAGCAGCAGTTAAAGTTGGAGCTGGAGAGAGAAAAGCTTGCCGCTGAGAGGGCGAGAGAAGAAAGAGAGGCAAAGGAGCGGCCGCTGAAAGAAGAAAGAGAGGAAAGGGAACGGCAGCGGCAGCACGAAATGAAACTCGAGCAGCTCCGGCTGCAACAGCGAAGTGAAACTCCGGTCCAAGCTAGAGTTGAAAGCAGCGAACGGGAGGACCACGGCTTCCGCTTGAACCCAAGCAAGCTGCTCGTAGCGTTTGATGAGAGGAAGGACGACCTTGACGCGTACCTTCATAGATTTGAGACGATTGCAAGGAGCCAGAATAGGCCGGAACATCAATGGGCAACTGCTTTGAGTACTTGCTTGAGTGGTGAAGCGCTCAGTGTGTACGGTAGGCTGACGCCGACCGATGCAGCCAACTATGCAAAGGAGAAAGCTGCTTTGCTGAAGCGATTTAGATTTACTGTAGATGGTTTCCGGGACAGATTTCGGAGAGGAAAGCCAGCTGATGGTGAGACGGCTACGCAGTATGCCGCCCGACTTTGTCATTATTTCGACAGATGGATTTAACTTTCAGGGACAGCGCAGGAGTACGATGAACTTAGAGAGCTCCTAATTAGAGAACAATTTCTTACTAGTTGCCACCCAAGCCTGTCGCTGTATTTGAAAGAGAGGAAGGCTGAGTCACTTGAAGGAATGGTTGAATTGGCTGATCAACTCTTGGAAGCGCAAGGTGGAACTAATTTGGCCAAAGTCAAGAAGGATTGTCCCGATGATTCGAAGAAATTGGCTCCCGAAGAAAAGAAGCGTGCACCGGAGAGCACTCCGCGTTGTTTTCTGTGTAACCGAGTGGGTCATCGCGCGAAAAACTGTCGAACGATCTTTACGAGCCCTACGGTAGTAAAAAGTTTTAAGTGTGGTCAGACTGGGCACAAAGCAGACGGTTGTCGAAACGGAGCGAGTCAAACTCACCAGGTATCCTGTGTGCTAGCAGCACCGAAATCCGATGATAATGCCGTCACCGACGGATTTGTAGAGTTGAAGAATGGGGAGAAAATTCCTAATGTGGGTGCTGTAATGTCAAAACAGCCAACCGGTGTTACGAAGGGAATGCCAACGCTGCCTGGAAAGGTTGCAGGCAAGAAGATTATGGTTCTAAGAGACAACGGTAGCTCAACGGTTATCGTGCGGAGAAATTTGGTACGGGAAAGTGAGTTGACCGGCAAAACGAAACCAGTTTGCCTAATTGACCGTACGGTTCGGATGCTTCCCGAAGCAGAAATTGAGGTTGAAACCCCGTACTTCCGCGGGAAGGTTACTGCTTTATGCATGACGTCCCCCCTTTACGACCTTTTCATCGGAAACATCGACGGGGCGCGAGGACCGAATGATCCGGAATGTTTGGGCGAAGACCCTAAGATAGAGCCCTCGCCAACCCAGCGACCGCGAGATACAGTGGAGGAGCATCCCGTGACGGATCTCACTAGAGCCCAAGGTGAAGCCGCGGCGCCAGAGACAGCGAATGAGAAGATGATCGAGTTGAACGAGTTCACGTGCTGGGCAGCTGGACGTACGTTGGCACGACCCCAACAGACCGACAGTGTGATGGTGACGGAGTTGGCCAGCTAAGCCCAATGCCGTGACATGAACGAGCTGGTAAATAAACAGACAGGACCCGTTGAACGTTATGACCCGTTAACGGTGTCGGAAGTGACAACGATGGCTGAGACGCCGCCTCAGATATTGTCGTTGGAAAGGGCTCGCCGAAAAGGAACGTGGAAACACAAGAAGAGATCGAGCGAGCACCGCAAGAAAGGGCGCAAGCGCCGCTCAAAGTACACAGGATAAGTGCTTAAGTCGAATCAGAATGTGTTTGGCAGGGCTGAGTGCCATATGTTGTGTTAATGTTCTTGTTGTCCTGTGTCGCAACTGTATGTTGAGTGCGTCAAAATGTTTGTTTCGGTGATGTGATGTATAGTAATGTGTGGGTATAGTAATTGTTGTAATGAGAGAACTTTATACATTTGTATTGTTTGCAATGTGTGATGAAGTGTTGTAGTCATGTACCTGTGGCCATATTTCATGTGTCATGGAACTGAATTACAATGTACCGTTGTATTGAGGATCTATTCCGAATGTGAAGTGTCATGAGCGACGGTTTGTGTTACAGTCTTTCAGAGTGTGTGGTGACTGTTCGCGCTAGTTTGTGTGGGTTTGAACATTATGAGATAATATTCTCAAAGTGGGGGGCAGTGTCACAGAACGAGCGCTAAAAATGGGCGCGCCGCCAAATTCTTGCGATAATGGGCGGGAGAAACGCCGCGAGGTCAAAAGAAAAAAAAAAGAAAACAAACATCCAAGGCTCCCCCGGACGCGCGCTCTCCCCGCGGAAGCGTGGCTTCGCCGACGAACCTCCTCACCCCACAACGGCGGCCCAGCAAGCACTCGATTTTTCTAGAAGGAAAGGGGCGTGGTCATACCGAGTTGAGTCATTCCCGCGGAGGGCATTCCAACCGTCTCGCTCTCCCCCCAGCCTTCGCTGCGTATCGCGCCGACGAAATGACGAGAACCTTCTGGAATGTCGCGTGGAAGGTATTTAACCGAGCAACCGAGACGAGAGATCAGGAGGAGAAGGAAGTTAGCGCCAGAGTGCGTAGGGTATACCGCCGCGTAGTCAGCGAAGGTTTTGTCCGTAAAGACAAAGCGGGAGAAGAAGATGATTTTCACCTGAGGGGTGACGACTGCAGCTACAGGCAAGAGTGTGTGTGTTTACCGCTATCGAGTGAAGACACGTGGCAACAGCTGCGTGTGTGAAGCCGACCTGTTTCCGGCGAAGAAGTTTGAAGCTTGGAAAGTGGCCAATTGAAGACGCGAGGTTTCCTGGAAGAGAAACTTCGGCGAGGTTTCCTGGAAGAGGAACTTCAAGGGCGCGGAACGACAACAACGCTGGACTTTGAGTGAGTGATTCTCGGAAGAGTATCATCCAGACTTTTGTCCCAAGAACTTTGGACTGGATAGGTTTTCTATCTCTTTAGTCTTTAAGTGTCTTGGTGGTTCAATGCATGCGACTGCATTGTAGTGCGTATTGTTGTCTGTGTCCGTTGTTTTGAGTGTGGGTGATTGTACTGTGTAGTACGTTGTTTGATTGGTGACGTATTGTATGTAACTATTGTGGAGTGTGCATTCTTGTATATTGTTTTCGATCTGCCATTTTCGAGAATATATTATTTGTTTTGTTTATCAACTCTCGGCTCTGACTTGTTCTTTGGGTCACAGCCGGCGTCCGCTGGCGCGCCAAAAAGGACCACTTCTAAATTGTCCACGCTTTCGTGGTGCGGTTCGGTGGGCCAATACTTCGGCCCTTGGAATTAGCCCGGCCATCGCGGTCCCGAATTAACGGGACCTGTGGCAAAAGGGAAGTAAAAAATTGGGAAAGTGGTAGAGAAGTCAGTGGACGGGATCTCGATCGGCAAGTGGTCGTCTTAGAAAGGACATTGTGGACAGGACAACCGTCAGCTACGAAATCCAACGAGCTTCTCGCAATGAACGAACAGTAACACGTGAAATATTGAGCTGTTAAATAGGCTTCACATATTTACAAATTTCATAAGATCTATACTCTGTTTCACCACTGTGGTCCAGCAGTACCACACCTACGGCGTGTAAGAAAACGACACGCTTAAACAGCTTAGTCTCAGATACAAGTGTCTGATGGTTCAGAGGGTTGGCTGAAATTGGCGTTAGTTTGGTATGTCTTGCGCCACACCGATACGTGGTGTGTTTATTCTTATTCGCATTTGCTTCGTACAATTTTAATCCTTCGTGTCGCTTATCGCCGGTAACTGTGGTTACAAATCAACATGGCAGCACCCATGCCTGCAGAAACGACCGCATGCTTCGATCTCAACTTGCTCTTGCTACCTTCCCACTTTGCTGAGAGCAATAAATAAATAGTGAAATCAGCCATCGATTTGTGTCATCTCACTCTGAGGATAAAGCATCACGTACGTTTATTCATTATTAGCGAAATATGCTGCTGCCCCGCCGCGGTGGTCTAGTGGCTAAGGTACTCGGCTGTTGACCCGCAGGTCGCAGTATCGAATCCCGGCGGCGGCGGCTGCATTTCCGATGGAGGCGGAAATGTTGTAGGCCCACATGCTCATATTTAGGTAAAGAACCCCAGGTGGTTGAAACTTCCGGAGCCCTCCACTACGGCATCTCTCATAATCATATGGTGGTTTTGGAACGTAAACCCTACATATCAATCAATCATATCAGCGAAATATGCTGCTTGTTTAGCCGCCCCACATATCAATCAATCATATCAGCGAAATATGCTGCTTGCTTAGCCGCACCTGCTCAGCCCAATGAACGGTGGTGGTGGTAAAAAACATTTATTTCAGAAAAAGTATACTAGAGAGTGCCGACGTGGCCCATCGGCGTGCTAGAGTGGCAAGACCCTATTCCGGGACGCCAGTGGACCTGGAAGCTGCCCGTGCGCGCTCCACCAAGGAGCGTTGTCCAGCCAAGGTAGAGCGGCCGAGCAGGTGCTCCTCCCAAGCCTCTCAAGTTGGGATAGGAAAAGGGGGTGAGAAAGGGACGGGATTAACTGGGCACGATGCTACGACGTGATATGTGTCGGCGAGGACATGACAGGTCGAGCAGGTGCCATTGATTTCCGGCAAAAAGTGCCTGGCGACCTAATGAGCGGAGACAGTGCTCGGGCTGCGTCACCTGACCAAGAACTCCGCCTCTCCAAATATCGGAGGTGCGACCCCACAGAGCGTTCCGCGCACGTCGGGTCCTCTTTCAGTGGAAAGTAAGAAAAAAAAGGGGGGGGGGAAGAAAAGAGAGAAAATGAGCGTTGCAGTTGGAGACGCGTCGATGGAGAAGCAGTCTTACGAGAGCCACCAACAGCGTCGGAAAGAAACTGAGACCATCCGTGTTCTCCATTTTATGGGTGGAGCATGCCGATTCAAGTACGGTATTTGATAAATTAAAACAATCATTTTTATTTACCACGCAGCCACCCATCTCTATCTGGATAGTAAGTGTTGTACACCCCCCCCCCCAAAAAAAAAACCTCCGGTCACCTCACTTACCAGCTCCGAACGTCGAAACTGAATGCACGTTTTAAAATGCGAAGCATTTCTTGACAAACTTCAGTGACATCTATCTATCTATCTATCTATCTATCTATCTATCTATCTATCTATCTATCTATCTATCTATCTATCTATCTATCTATCTATCTATCTATCTATCTATCTATCTATCTATCTATGTATCTATCTATCTATCTATCTATCATCCCGCTTAGGACTTTCAGCTCTCGTGACCGTTTCGATACTGGTATCAATAACAAACTTGGTAAGGCATAACAAGACTGTTTGAGGAACATATTTTACTAGTCATAACATGAGAACCATGATATTTCTGTCATTAATGTTATGATTTACATATCATGGTCTTTCTGTTCTTGCGGTAGTTTTGTTCACATGACATGTTGCTAAACTGGTACGGTATGGCGGGATTGCATGGTGGACACAAGAGACAAAGCGTAACATGAAAATCACGACATGCGTGTCATGTAAGACAATGACTACATGTGACGCTCATGATGCGGTCGCGGCCGTTTCGCTAGCGTCACATATACCAAATTTGGCATTACGGTACGTGACTAGACGACAAAGGCATGTGACTGGTGCAAGCGTGATAATCATGAGATGCGCGTCATGTAACAACATGACTACATGCCACGCTCATGATGCGCTGGCGGCCATTCCGCTAGCTTCACTTATGCCAAATTTGGTTATACGGGACGTGAACGCATGACGAAGGTATGTGACTGGTGCAAAGATGATAAACATAAGATGCGTGTCATGTAACAACATCACTACATGCTACGCTCATGATGTGCCCGCGGCTGTTTTGCGAGCTTCACATATGCCAATTTTGGTATTACGTGACGCCAATGGATGACGAAGGTATGTGACTGGTGGAAACAAAACAGTCATAAAATGCGTGTCATGGGATAAGATGGCTACATGTCACAGTCAAGACACCAACATATTTCGACATGACGTGGTGCGCCTGCTCGCCAGCGTTCATTCTGTCGCGTGACGCCGGCGTTGCCACGCCAGGCGCCGGTCCGGCCATATGCTCGCAGGCGCGCGCCGCGCTGCGTTGCTTTGACGCATGCGCGTCTCAGCGCGTCCGCCATCCCTCCATCACGAAAGGAGAGAGACGCAGTGTTGTCTGCGTAACGCATCAGCATAGAGTAACGTTATCCTGTGGCATCGGCGCGAAATGCAGCATGTCACATTTCGTGCCGGTTGCCGTCGGGGCACACTGACGGACGCTGGTCACGCCTGGCGTAAATAGAGTAATCGTGTTTTGCTAACGTAGCGTCACTGTGTCCAGCGTTCGTGCGCGTCAACGCTACATTGGAGTATATCGGGCCCTTCATGATGCGGTCGCGGCCGTTTTGCTATCCACATAAATCAAATTTGGTGCTACGTGACGTCAATGGACGATGAAATATAGAACTTGTGCAAACATGATAATCCTGACACGCGTTTCACGTAACAACATGACAACAACATACCACGCTCACAGCGTGCTCGCGGCCGTTTCGCTAACTCTACATATACAAAATCTGGTATCACGTGACGTGAATAGATGAAGAAGGTAAACAACATATCCAAACGTGATAATCATGACACGGAAGCCATGTACGCCATCATTTACTCCACCTCGTATTGTTGTGCTGATTTTAAACTGACATATCAACATTTCAACATTCCCGCTGTACGTAGGATCAGCCAATTGTTTTTTAAGTTCCCTTTACATGTAACAAATGTGCCTCTTTTGTTTTTCAAATTATAGGAACGTGCACAAAGTTCAAGAAAATCTCTTATAGTTTTCGTGTAGCTCAGAACAACATTTATCTGACTATGTTTGGCAAATAAGAGAAAGAAAGTGTGTACCGATGCTACTAAGGCACATCGGCAGAGAAACCAGATGCCATCAAGGGGCTGTGTTTTTAAAAAGTGAAAGGGCTACGATGCACACATACATCATCGAACAAAAATGGCAGTTTTTCGAATGAGGTCAAGTCGGTGACTCGATGTAGTTGCTTGTTTCACTGTTTTACTTTATCTATAAGTTAATAAGCCAGCCATATTAACTACAGGGAGCGTATATAGACCATTCGGCGAGCAGACACTGTGAAGACGATCAGCACACGACATGCTGAGGATGTGGAGGGGTAAATCCACGACATGTGGAGGTGCAAATCGCCCTGCTCATTGGCTGCGGGGCCCTGTGGCCTACACATTGCTGCAGGAAACTTTTAAAACAGAATATAAAGCTTTCAGAGAGAGAGAGAGAGAGAGAGAGAGATAGACTTTATTAATTTCCGGCATAATGCTGGGAATGGCCTCCACCTAGGGGCCAACGGAGAGACCGTGTCTCCCGGCAGCTTCCTTGGCCTGCTGGAAAGCTTTCATTCCGAAATAATTTTGAAGTGCGAATGCGCTTTATAAGCAACCCTGAATCTGCAGTTCGTGGTGTGCCTCCTCCTCTCCCCTAGCAACGGTGCGAGGAGCGGAGAGGAGCATCTGTAGCAACGGCGCAGCGACGTCACACACCACGTGATTGCGCGCGCTCCGCCCTCCTCTCCGTGGCTGCGCGCGCCCGCGCTGGGTCCCGCACCGCTCCTCGCGCCGTGACGTCACGGTGCGCTGAGCACCTGGCGCCTTCACGCCATGGCTGCGTGCGCCACGCCGCCTCCTCACACCCCTCTTCAGCGCCAGGATGAACGTCACGGCATCATGCAGCCGGCGTGCCTCTCCTCTCGTTAGGTTTGCACTCACTCTGGACGCGCGCCTCTCCCCTCGCCCGACAGCTCTCTCTCACCAGTTCTGCGCTTTCGCGCGTGTCTCTCCGCTGCTCCCTCCCTCTCAAACCATGTTTCGCTCCGCCGTCCTTGTGTGCGCGTGGGCGGCGCCTGAGGATCAGTCCGTATATAAACGTCCGCTGGCTACCACTCACTCTCACTTCTTGCTCACGGTTTGCTGGATGATTTGCTATGACGATTTGCTGCTATGACGACTTGCTCGAGATCGGCAAGTCGTCATAGGTATGGATCCATCGCAGGCATCAACCTCGACTGCGATACCTTCAACAACGAGTACAACGCAATCAAATGTGAGCATTGCACGCGTCGTTGAAGATGTCGCGCCGGTTGAAGACAAGGCAGCGCGGCGAAAGGCCCGTGATGCCGAGCGCAAGCTGGCGAAGCGGGCCGCGGATCCCGAACTCCGCGCGCGGGAGGCGACGTAAACGGCGCATTGCCTGCGGTGTTGAAGGCCGGTGGCCAGAGGCCGAACGAAAGTGGATGAAACGAGCCGAGCCCCCCGAAGCCGATCTGGCGGGGGGACGCGCGATGTGCGAGCGAGCGCGGGTCCTGGAGTTTGCTTGTCCAGACGCGCGCTTCAAGTGCGACTTTATGAATCGCAGCTTCGCTCACAGCTGCGCCGTGTGCGAACGGCTGTGGTTTGACGACAACCTGAGCTGCATTTCCGGCGTGAGGAACGAGACCAACATGTTGAACGCGTTGCGAGTTCTTTGGAACGAGTTCGGAAGACGGTCAGGTGAACACCGATGCGACGACATTGATGCGCAAGACCCGCGGCTGGCTCCCTTCGGTGCGTTCCGGGTGTGTGCCTCGTGCCGAGAGTCCCTGCTGGCCGGGCGGGTTGCGCCGTTGAGCAAGAGCCACGGCTACGCGTACCCGCCTCGTCACGCAGACCTCCCCGATCTGAACTCGGTGGAAGAGCGCCTCATCTCGCCTCGACTCCCCTTCATGAGCATCAGGCGGCTGACGCGGGGCAAAGGTCAGTACGGACCTTTGCCCCGCGGATTAAGGGACAGATCGTGAACGTGCCCATCGACGTTCCAAGCGTAATAAAAAAACACATAAACATCATTATAGTGTGAATTTAGTTTCACATATGCACGTAAACTCACCAAGATTTCCCGAAAGGGTCTAATAGAGAGAGAGAGAGAGATAAGGAAGGAAGGAAAATAGAGAGAAAAGAAAGGCAAGGAGGTTAACCAGCCTATAGGCAGCCGGTTTGCTACCCTGCGCGTGTGGGAGGGATGGGGGAGATGAAAGAGAGCAGAGAGGGAAGATAGAAACAGCACATTCGGCAGCACATGCGCGCACACTCAGTCATAGTCTAGTCTTGTCTTTCGCGGTGTGTGACATTGCTGTTACAGTCGCTTGTTCAAGTCGGTGTCGCGTAGGAATTTCAACAGAGCTTTCGTCGCCTTCTGTTGCAGTGTCTTCTCTCGGGCACTCCACAGAGTAGTGTCCACAGACATTTGGCTGTTGTCGATGCGCGCAAAAGCAGACGCCAGTGACTGTCTCTGGATTTCATACAATGGACAGTCACACAGGATGTGGTGTAGCGTCTCTTCGCAATGACAGGCATCGCAGAGAGCGTTGTCGGCCATTCCTATGACAAAGGAGTAAGATTTTGTAAATGCCACTCCTAGCCATACGCGATGAAGTAGGGTGGCTTCTCTTCGGTCGAGTCCAGTGGGCATGCGGAGAGCCATCAAATAGGACAGGTGGTGTTGACGATTCGTATCGATGCTTGGTGGGCACCATAGTGAAAACGTGATTTCACGCGCAAGTCGTCGAAGATTACTGGCAGCATCAGTCCTCGAAAGTGGTATGGCTTCTTTTCGTGTTCCTTCGAGGGCTGCCCGCGCGGCGGTATCGGCATGTTCGTTCCCTATGATGCCGCAATGACTTGGCAGCCATTGAAGCGTCACATGATGCCCTTTCTCGAGTAAAGTGTGGAGAAGGCATCGAATTTCGAAAACAAGCTGTTCGTACGGGCCGCGACGCAGTGCTGAGAGCACAGATTGTAGGGCAGCCCTTGAGTCGCTGAAAATCGACCATTGTTGCGGTGGTTCCCGATTGACCACACAAAGTGCAGCGCGCAAAGGAGCTAGTTCCGCTGCTGTAGATGCCGTGGAGTGGTAAGTCCTAAAGCTGATGGTAACACCTCTTGCTGGGATAACTACTGCCCCTGACGAACACTGGTGGTTCGTGGAACCATCGGTGTATACATGTATGCTGTCTGAATATTTCTCGTGCAAAAGAAGAAGAGACAGTTGTTTCAGCACGGGTGACGAAAACTCAGATTTCCTCCGGATCCCTGGTACACTAAGATGCACTGTGGGTCGAATAAGACACCAAGGTGGTATGGGTGGTTTAGATGCATGAGTGAAGCCCGAGGGAAGGTTATCGTTGTATTTCACGATAATTTTGGCGAACGATGCTTGGCGCCTCTCTGAAGGCAACAGTGCAAGGTGATGGCCGGGGGCACGTGCGAAGTGTCGCATGTGCGTTCTCAGGACTTCTACAACAATGTGAGTTTGTATCGGATAGTCACCAGCAATTGCAATTGTTGCTTCTGTTGACGTACATCTGGGCAGACCGAGGCACACTCTCAGCGCTTGGGCTTGTACTGCCTGTAAAACACGAACATTGGTCTTGCAGGTATTGCTAAGCACAGGCAAGCTATATCTGAGGAAACCGAGAAACAGGGCCCTGTAGAGCTCAATCATTTCGTCTACTGACATCCCCCACGTCTTTCCTGCCAGGAACTTGAACAGTTGAGTAACAGCAGTCAGGCGCTTTTTCATATAGGTCACATGCGGACTTCAACAGAGGTCCCTATCAATAATGATGCCCAGAAACCGGTGGGTTTTGGCGTAAGAAATTGGTCGCCCGCAGATTGAGATGACATAAGGGGTCATTGCTTTGCGAGTGAAAGCCACCAGCGCGCATTTTTCCGGTGATATGCTGAGACCTTGTTTGAACAAGTAGTTGGCAATCATAGTTGCTGCTTTTTGAAGCCAGGAACGTATCTGAGGACGTGTGACTGCCGATGTCCAGACACAGATGTCGTCTGCGTATATTGATATTTTAATGGTGCTTGGCAAGTATTCAGCAAAGCCAATTAGTGCAAGATTGAATAGCGTCGGGCTAAGAACTCCACCTTGAGGAACACCCCTGGAAGTATAGCGTCGCGTAGTTGGGCCATCTTCTGTTAACACAAAGAATGATCTTGCAGCCAGGTAACTCGAAATCCACCGAAAGACTCGACCACCAAGGCCAACCTCCGCAAGAGCACCCAAAATGGCTTCATGTAGAACATTATCATAAGCGCCTTTCACATCTAGAAACAAAGCTGCAGATAGTCGCTTAAGGGATCTTTCGTGCTGAACGCACGAAACTAGATCAACGACATTGTCAATAGAAGAGCGGTCGCGTCGGAAACCAGCCATTGAATTCGGATAAATCTTGTAGTATTCAAGATACCACTCCAGGCGGCCTAGTATCATCCGTTCCATTATCTTCCCTACGCAGCTAGCCAACGCTATTGGGCGGTATGAGGTTAGTTCGAGTGGGGATTTGCCCTGCTTCAAGATGGGTAACAAGCGGCTTACTTTCCAGTCATCAGGAACATTGCCATCCTGCCACGAGATGTTGTAGAGGCTCAACAGTTCTCTCCTTGCACCTTCCCCAAGGTTGCACAAGGCTCGGTACGGAATACCATCTGGGCCCGGAAAAGTTGAACGCCTGCAGAGAGCTAGTGCCGCCTCGAGCTCCTCCATTGTAAAAAGGAGGTCCATTTGGTAGTCACAGAAACGGGGGACGTCACCTCTCACTGGAGAATCTGGACGAGTGGCTAGGTTGGCGATCTGCGCACAGAAATCTTCTGCGACATCGATGTCTGGCCTCCTTTGAAATAGCGCGAGCGCTTTGAATGGAAAGCGCTGTTCCGTAGGATGACGCAGACCTTGCACCGTTTTCCAAATGTGTGAGAGTGGCTTGCGAGGGTCTAGTGACTGGCAAAACGTTGTCCATCGTTCCGACGCTAATCTATCTATGCGACGCCGAATCTTCTTTTGCATCCTCCTGGCTGCCCTAAGATCGTGAATTGATTTTGTACGCCGATACCGACGTTCCGCCCGGCGTCGCAGTGCTCGGAGTCGCTCCAACTCTATATCAAAGTCGTTTCGTGTGGAAGATATTGTCACCGTGCGAGTGGCGTTTTGCATTGTGCTCTTAATTGTTTCCTCTAACCGAGATCGTAGGCCATCGCTGCAAGCATCTTCCATGTCAGATTTGAAGTTGGTCCATTGGACTGCTCGAATGGTCGTCCGTGGACCATAACTAGACAAGCCTTTGATGTTAAGGTAGATTGGAATGTGATCGCTTCCTCGTGTCTCAACATCTGGAAACCACTTGACGTATCTCGCGAGGGAGTTGGAGACAAAAGCAAGGTCGAGACAGCTGCCGTATGTCACCCCTCGAAGAAAAGTGGGGCTGCCATCGTTCAGGAGAGTAAGGCCATAGTTGTAGGCGATGTTTGCTAACCTGCGTCCTCTTGCATTTGTCCGCGTACTTCCCCATGCGTGATTGTGCGCATTGAAATCACCTATGAGGACCCATGGTGCAGGACACACTCTCAAAATATCCGCTAATCTCCTGGAATCGAGATTACTTGACGGTGATATATAAACGCCTATGAGAGTAAACATGAGTTGGTTCTTTTTCACAGTGATGCAGACATACTGATTGTCATCGTGAGGTGCAATTGGTTGCACAACATACGTCAGTTCACGACGAACAAAGACGATGATTTTGCTGCACGCACCGTTTGTTGAAGACATGACAGAGAGAGATAAAGATACAAGGAAAGGCAGGGAGGTTAACGAGACGCACATCCGCTTTGCTACCCTGCACTGGGGAAGGGATAAAGGGGAGAAAAAAGGTTGCACAAAGATGAGAAGGTACACACAATCACGAGCACACTCGGGGAGCACACACAGTTCACAGGCGGTCGCTCAGGTTTGTTGACTTAAGGTAAAGGAGCAGTGCTTTAGTTGCTTTCTGCGCAACTGAGGCAGATGCCCAAAGTCCTAGTATCTTCTGCACACAAAATGGTCCGGGGTCAAGTCGATTCAAAACCATTCGTAGCTGGAATCACTGTGTGTCGTAGCAAGCGCAGCTGCAGAGGACGTCTTCGATCGTCTCTTCATCTCCGCAGTAGTCGCATGTAGGAGTGTCTGCCATACCAATGCGAAAGGAGTACACCTTTGTGAATGCAACACCCAACCAAAGGCGGCATAACAGTGTCGCATCGGAGCGGGAAAGTTGTGATGGTAGCGTTAGCTTGAGCGAAGGATGCAGTTCATAAAATTGACACCTTTGGAAGCTGGTAGACGACCAGAACGTGCGTGTGAGATCTCGAGCCAGCAGGTAAAGTTGTCTTGCTGCATCATTTCTTGATAGAGGAATCGGGACTACACGGGTTTCTTCATGGGCTGAGCGGGCTGCATCATCGGCTAGTTGATTTCCGGTAATACCGATATGTCCAGGCAGCCATTGATATATAATATCATGCCCTCGTGCTAGAGCTTCATGATGGCAATGTCTTATTTCTTGTACCAGTTGTCATGGCTCCTCCTACGCATGGCAGACTGCAAACTCTGAAGGGTCTAATGATTCCTGGGAATCGCAATGAGATCATACGGTTGAGTTTACGTTAATTCACTGGCGAATGCCAACGTATTTTGACTTTACTCCCCCTCATAGCATCCCGTGCATTCGCACTTACCCATGTTCACCCTCAGGGAAACGCTTGGGAGTTTTTTTTTTGTCAAGAGCTGCTCTTGACGCCCTTGACCTTTTTTCAAACATCTGGAAAGAGTGGACTAGGAAAGAGTGGAATATTCATAAATTATAATATATTCTTGAAGTTCAAGTTAAATGGTTCACGCAGTGAGAGAATTACAGCCGCTAGGCCTTTATTTTTTCGAGAAATTCATTTTGCGATGACAGATGTGCTTCATAGATTTCATTATTTCTTTTGCGATACTTTGAAAGTTTAGGGCCATAGCATTAAAATTACTCGTTGTATCACACTGTGTGTGCATAATCGTTCACGTTGTGGTCAGAAGGTAATGCCGCCTTCACAGTTTTAAGCCTTATTGGTAGAGTACCTGGTACTCTAAATCGTTACCCACTTTTTCTAACCCCCCCCCCCCCCCCCCAGGAACCTCTACGGGACGGCTTCACACTGTACCGTAGTAGAGTACTTAGTGCTCTAAATTCTTAACCACTTTTTCTAAACACACAGGCAACTCTCCCAACTTCCCGCGCGAAAGGTCCAAGGAGGTTCAGAAAAATTTGCTGGAGTGGAACTTCTTCCCCACGAGTGAAGCCATGCCGACCGTAAAATGGCGGCTTTTGCAGCCATCCTAACAGGCATAGCGTTTCCTAATATATACTAGAGGGAACTCTGGCGCTAGTGTCTATGGGAGCTGCAACGCACGGCGCTCAACCAGCGAGCATTGGAATGATGGGTAGTACACAGATTTGTCTAATCTTAGTACTTCTGGCCTGCTTCTGGCTCCGTGTGCGTTCGTGAGGCTTGGAGTTGCTTTCCCACGTAACAAAAACATGAAATGTTCAGCGGCTGTGCTTCACTACAATACTTTTTAGGCTTACTTTATGAAATCAGGTCACGAAGTTCAAAAGGGTTCGTTCTTTTTTTTGAAACAAAACACAGCAATAAACAAAGCCGCAGAAACGATTCGTCACCTGCAAGTACGAAGACTAGGCAAATGTGTGTACTATTTTTCATTCCCATGGTCGCTTAATGATCGCAGCGACAGAGTCCCCTCTAGTTAATTTTAGGAAACTCTACGCTAATAGGCACAGAGTTTCATACAAAAATACCCAGAGTGGAATCTGGCGCTAGTGTCTACGCGGGCTCCTTAAGCGGCGCTTGTACCCGCATGGGAATGATGGGAAGTACAGGCTTCACTTTCGGAACTGCTTCGGACGGATAAGGTTCTCCAGATTCGCGACGCTTCTTCTCGAGTGTAAAAGAAGATGACATAAAATTGTATTAAATTAAAGCTTGCTTCATCTTTTTGTACGCAAAATTTATTGCAAAAATTTTTTTGTGACCGTGGCGTAAAAGTGAAACATAGACAAATTTATTCATAAGGGTATGCATCGCTCTGCCTATGCGTCCCAGATTTGGCATCCAGATTTAATGAAATATTTTTTACAACAATTGAAAAGAAACGTGCTTGTTTTTCTCTCATAAGTATGTATTATCTATTTATGCAAATGACAGTACAGTATTAAGTGAGAAACACTTATCGTTTCGTCTTCTTCGACGCTAGGTGCGTCTGTCCCAGTTGTCTGCCCCGAACGCACCCTATGGTTTTGTTGTGAAGTCGAGTCAGCGGTGCGTGACGGTGCATCTACTCATATTCGTCATCGCTTTGCAGTCGATTTAAAACAAGTTTAGGCAAGACGCGTTCGTGAAAAACATGAACGCGAGGCAATACCATAGAGTTTCCTGATGTACCCTAGAGGGAACACTTGCGCTAGTGTCTATGGGAGCTGCAACACACGGCGCTTCGGCGAGCATGGGAATGATGGGTAGTACACACGTTCCTGTAATATTGGTACTTGTGGCCTGCTTCTGGCTTCGTGTGTGTTCGCGTGGCTTGAAGTTGTTTTACACGAAACAAATATTAGCAAATGTTCAGCAGTTGCGCTTCACCATCTTATTTTTTTAGACTTACCTTTCGAAATCGGGTCATGAAGTTCAAAAGGGTTGAATCTTTCTCTCAAAACAAAACCGAAACAGAGCAATAAACGAAGCCGCAAGTACGATTCGCCATCCGTAAATACGAAGACTAGGCAAATGTGCGTACTAGCCTTCATTCCCATGGTCGCTAGACGATGACAGCGACATAGTCCCCTCTAGTTAATTTTAGGAAACTTTATGGTCCCGTGGGCCTCATATTTCATGAAAGCGTGTCGACGAAAATAGCTTACATGCCGTATTCAGATAACGTGGATAACAATTTAGAGTACTTGGTACTCTACTATGGGAGAGCCAAAGCCGTCCCTCGGGCCTCACACTTGATGAAGCCGCATGGGGGGGGGGGGGTGTTAGGAAAAGAGAGTAACGATTTAGAGCACAGGGTACTCCACTATGGGAGAGCTTAGAGCCGTCCCGAGCAAGGAAAGGGGGGGGGGGTGTTAGGAACAGAGAGTAACGATTTAGAGCACAGGGTACTCCACTATAGGAGAGCTTAGAGCCGTCCCGAGCAAGGAAAACAGTAGAATTTAAAATTGCGAAAAGGGCATTGTCGTACGTAAGAATCAGAGTGCTGGTAGGCTTTAAGAATGCGGCCCTCAAAGGTGCGCTGCTCACATGCGGATTGCTGTACGGCTTTTTTTAATAACTGACTTGGTCACGAACGCTAACTCGACGGCAATATGTAGTTTGTCATTCAGATGTCGAATCTTTTATTAAGGCAGCTTGTAATTTCACATTCACAAATGTCATTGTTGCTTGGATGTTAGGACAGAAACTCGCATAGCGGTGTCGGAACCTGAACTATGATCATTAGGCCTTATACCAACCAACGTTTATAGAACCAGTTCAGTTTGAAAATTCGGCGGTGTTGCTTGGCACTGCCGCAAGCGGTGGCTGAAAGTGGCACTGCTGTCGTAACAGGCTTCTGCCAGTTCAGCAACATGCGCCGAATCGACTGTGTTTGGCTGCAGTTTTGCTGTGCTGCGTGTTGTAGAAGGTAGACTGAAGAGAATTTGTGCGCTGCTGTGTTCTATGTAGCGTAGATGTTTCTTTGTTCGTCTGCAATGTTGACGTATCGGCTTATATATATATATATATATATATATATATATATATATATATGTGTGTGTGTGTGTGTGTGTGTGTGTGTTTGTGTGTGTGTGTGTGTGTGTGTGTGTGTGTATGTGTGTGTGTGCGCAAGCGGCTACAGTACTAACAGGTGCCCGCGACACTCCGGGGCTCCACGTGATCTGACGCTCAACGCTGCGTTAAATCGCGCTGTTTCTTCAAAAAGCTGTCGGATAAGTCTTGAGTCTGCGATGTGAATTTTCAAGCCAAGGACGCTTTGAAAAAATACAACTACAATGTTATTGATGAAAATACCCTAAACGCCCGCAATAGCAGTCTTGAGCAGGAAAGTGTATCTAAATATTTTCTAACCTCCTGTGACATTTACGGAGCCACAAGAAAGATTCCACATCGAGGGAGGATAATAGAAGAAAGTTGCATGAAAATAGTCAAGTCACCACGTGAGCCTGAAAAGTGTGTGGATACGCAAAGAGTGCACGAACGTTGAGCGATATTTAGAGTGTTTGTTTGCCGTCTGCGAGTCGTCACAGCATTGACATCCCCGATAAAAGTGGTCGTGTTGTGATCTTTTATGCAATGGAGGCTTAAGAGCACACGTTAGTCTTTGAAAATTGCGTCATCATCGCTGTGGACATGTCAGTGAGTGTTAGATCGCATAGGCTTGTTGGAAATACATTTATATCTGACATCATATTTGACCGTGCTTTCACAACTGACAGAATCGCTCACACGCGTTGACGCACTGATTGTGTGCCCAGGCTGCGAAAGATTATGTGCAGGGGTGCTGTGAAGGAGCTGCTAAGAAGCATTAACCTTGTCACAAACGACTCCAATTTTCGGATTATCCGCGGGCCCCATCTTCCAAAGAGGGGTGCTTTTGTGTTCGGGGGACGACATCCGGCGACTAACGACCCAGCGTGGCGCAGGCTTGTCTTCCCTGCACCTGTACTGAAAGGGGAACCGGCGGCCTAAAAAAAGGAAAATTACCCCCAGATGAGACGGGAGCACGTGTACGCCCCTGAAGAGGTTTGGACTGCATCGGAAAAGGCAGTTGACGTACAGCCAGCAACAAGTGCGGTCGTCGGTGTCGCGAGTCTCGCGTAGGTGGCGAGCATGGAGTGACCCGCGCAACGTATTGAGACGGCTGCAATTCCGGGCACCCTCGTCGTCTACCAAGCCGGCGAGACCTTCAGCGGCACCCGTCAACTCCCCTACGTGCACCAAGAGCTGGCCTGGTCCGTATGGAACTTTTTATTGTGACTTTTTTTTCTTAAACTGTTAAATTATTTTAACCAGCCTTTTTTATTATTTGTAGTTGTGTGCGCTGCGACGCACATAGAAATTCAAAAGCGCGACCAATGATCATTCTGTAATTATTCCCTTGTATCGCTCTTTTCTGATTTCCATTTTGTCGTTATTTTTTGTCGTTTTTTTATTAACATTCCGCGTATTGGCCTGTGTTGGTACCTTTTGTGGTGTTCTTTTAGCATATTGTGTTACATAGCTGTTGTTTCTATCGCGCGTATCAGTTTTCCTCCTTTGTTATTTTTGTAATCTCCTGCCTTTGCCCCTGTTTCAATTAAATGCTTGTTTGTGTGTAATCAAACTTCGTGTCTGCTCTATGAGTGCGTCGGTCAGGCCCACACATCACCACACGTGCAACCCCGCACGGGTCGACCAACCCGCAAATAAATTCGAAATGTGCCACTTCGAGGTCTTTCAGGCGTCGCAGGCCGAAGCGTAAAGTGGAAGCCTGCGAGTCTGCCGCACGTCGATGTTGGATCGGCGGGGCCTCACCCGAAGTGTGTGACATTATCTGGCGTCCGCGACAGGACGAGTCTGCCGCACGTCGGTGTTGGATCGGCGGGGCCTCACCCGAAGTGCGTGACATTATCTGGCGTCCGCGCGACAGGACTGGCCGACCACGTGGTGGTGTCTGGGAGACTGACGTAACTCTGAGCGTGCAGTATGTAGACGTCCTTTTATTGTTTTGTTGGTGGTCAACTGTTGGTAACAATGGACGGCACGCAGTTTGACAGGCTTATTGAACAGGGCAAAGCCTTTGGCTTTGTAGGCAAGGAGTTATATAATTTCGTTGAAAAAGAACGAAATAGGCTTAAAGAGGAGCGCGATGCCGAACGTATTTGGTACAGGCAACATCTGGAATATTCGATGGAACAGGAGCGAGAAAATTCAAGACTTCGAATTCAGAAGGAGAAAGAGCGCCTGGGACTGTGTGCGACGGAGTCGGGTCTTAGCTAAGCCGCTAGAACGCCCAGTAGCGTGACCGACCTTGTCCCGAACAGGCAGTCTTACCAAGATCATGTGCAGCAACTGCGCCAGAAAATCGAAAGTAGACGGCGCATGTTTGAGACCTGGGATGCAAGGCACAAAAGGGGCAAAGAGCCCGTTGATGCCAGACCACTGAGAGCCGGACAAGGTAATAGTACTGTTGGGGAGAACATCGGGTTCACGAGTGAACCTAAAAAGTTAGCTGCTGAAAGTCCCGTTGTGACCACAAAGGCCACTGAAGGCCACAGTGATGGCGACGAGGCGCTGTGCCTGGAGAGTCTTGTTAATACAGAAATGCCATCTGTAATGGACTTGGCACAGCCACCCTGTTTGTGCGTCGCCATAGCAGCTAATTGTGAAGTTCGCAGTACCTCCGGCCCGGTAGGTGAGGACCCCTGTACAGAGAGCGGGGCACAGTCGGGTGCTGACGCACAGTGCGAGCTGGTCAATGTTGGGGCAAGTAGTTCTTCCAGGTGTGAGCGGCGCAGCCCCGAGGAGGACGCTTCCATTGCTCAGCCGTCAGTCAAGCTTCCCGCAAGTCAGGGTGTCCACAAGTTAACGGAAAATCCCGACTGTGTAGGCATTAGAGCCGAAGAGACCAGCGAGACAAGTTCTGCTCTGCAAATGTTGCAAGCGGACTTTTCAAAAGTGAGCACTGAGCAACGTGCAAAAGGAAAAAGACGCCGCAACAGCAAGAACAAGAGAGAAGCGGAGGGTGTAAATCCACCCATGAAATCGAGATTTGCCAAACGTCAATCAACGCAACGAAAGCTTCGATTGCGTTTTGTGGCATTCGCCAGTAGAGGGGGTAGTCATGCCACAAACCGCTTGAAGGGTAGGGGGGTGAGGCAGGCGATTGTATCTGGTGCTCCGAGGAGCCAACCCCCACCACTCCATTCTTGTGTTCGAGGAGCGGAATGCATGGGGAAGGAGCGCAATATGCCTAGACGACGCGACGCGGGTGCAAAGCCCATTTCTGTAGAACGCGGTGTCGACGATGGCTTGCTGCCACGGGGCAAACTAGCGGGAAACAGACGTGGGGGTAGCGGCCGTCCTCTGTTTTGTCTGCCCTGGTTGATTCAAACAGTTCCTCCACGAGCACGGCCACCTCGAGCACGGGTGAAATTTGCGTACATCGACACTCAAAGGTAACCTTAAAGGCAAATGACTTGTTTTTTTGAAACAATGTTCAGTTTTTTTTTCAATTTTGGAGCATTCTATTAATGAGGGGGACCAATAGCTTATTTATTTCATTGTTTGCTTGTGTCGTCCGTATGTTTGTAGACGATGCTTTTATGTTTGAACTTACTACACGTTTAGTTAGGGAAGCTCTGTTTGAGGGACATGGTTATTTTAATTAGTTAAATTTTTAAGGAGACCGGTTGGTCATATAATCAAAGTCTATCACGGTACGCATGTGTGATAAACATGGCGCTATGTTATCCAAGACGTTTCCTTTTTATTATTATTTTAAAATAGAGCGCTTTAGTGGACAGTAAGTTAAGAAACTGCGCGCAGGCGATCATGCCGAATATTTTTTCATCCATCCTTGTCGGAAGCTGCGTGTATGTAAGTGATTTTTCAATACCGCTTAAAGCGTGTAGTTTCTTTATATGTGGCATCAAGGAATGCTTACCTGTCTTACTCCTGAAGTGTGCAGTATTTTTGTCATTGTCTTTTCATGTGTGGTGCCATGACGTTGTGCGCGAGTTCTGACTTTCATCGTATAGTGACCGTGAAAGTGTGGTGTGTCAGGTGTTCTCTGCGGTGTCGTCCACGTCAGTGAAATGGTGTGCGAAAAAGAAAACGCATTGGTGGACAACCAGAACGCTGCAAGCTCTCGAACATTGTGCGTTTGTGATTTTCCTGAATATTACGGAGTAATATTCTTAAGAAGGGGGCTATGTCACAAACGACTCCAATTTTCGGATTATCCGCGGGCCCAATCTTCCAAAGAGGGGTGCTTTTGTGTTCGGGGGACGACATCCGGCGACTAACGACCCAGCGTGGCGCCGGCTTGTCTTCCCTGCACCTGTACCGAAAGGGGAACCGGCGGCCTAAAAAAAGGAAAATTACCCCCAGATGAGACGGGAGCACGTGTACGCCCCTGAAGAGGTTTGGACTGCATCGGAAAAGGCAGTTGACGTACAGCCAGCAACAAGTGCGGTCGTCGGTGTCGCGAGTCTCGCGTAGGTGGCGAGCATGGAGTGACCCGCGCAACGTATTGAGGCGGCTGCAATTCCGGGCACCCTCGTCGTCTACCAAGCCGGCGAGACCTTCAGCGGCACCCGTCAACTCCCCTACGTGCACCAAGAGCTGGCCTGGTCCGTATGGAACTTTTTATTGTGACTTTTTTTTCTTAAACTGTTGAATTATTTTAACCAGCCTTTTTTTTAATATTTGTAGTTGTGTGCGCTGCGACGCACATAGAAATTCAAAAGCGCGACCAATGATCATTCTGTAATTATTCCCTTGTATCGCTCTTTTCTGATTTCCATTTTGTCGTTATTTTTTGTCGTTTCTTTTTATTAACATTCCGCGTATTGGCCTGTGTTGGTACCTTTTGTGGTGTTCTTTTAGCATATTGTGTTACATAGCAGTTGTTTCTATCGCGCGTATCAGTTTTCCTCCTTTGTTATTTTTGTAATCTCCTGCCTTTGCCCCTGTTTCAATTAAATGCTTGTTTGTGTGTAATCAAACTCCGTGTCTGCTCTATGAGTGCGTCGGTCATGCCCACACATCACCACACGTGCAACCCCGCACGGGTCGACCAACCCGCAAATAAATTCGAAATGTGCCACTTCGAGGTCTTTCAGGCGTCGCAGGCCGAAGCGTAAAGTGGAAGCCTGCGAGTCTGCCGCACGTCGATGTTGGATCGGCGGGGCCTCACCCGAAGTGTGTGACAAACCTGGAGTTTATAATATGCATATTTGTTGGTATGGGAACCTCCCGACCTCAATGAGCTCCTTTCCGCAACTATAGCGCAGATGAGCCTGCAAAAAAATGCAAGCATACGCACGGGCTGAATAATGCAGAGTGGGGCGAAGCATCCGTCCGTCCATTTTTTCTTGCTTCCGTCCATCCTTGCGTCCGTCTGTGTGACTGTCCATGCGTCCATCCGCCCGTCCGTGCGTGCGCCTCTTCCTGCGTCCGCACGTCTATCCATGCGTCCGTCTCTGCGTCCGTTCATGCGTCCATCCGTCCGTGCAGCCATCGATGCGTCCTTTCATGCATCTAAATATGTGTCCGTTCGTCCATCTAGTTGTCACACCGGTCCCGTTAATTAGGGAGGCGATTGCCGGGCTAATTCCAAGGGCTGAAATATCGGCCCCCCGAACCACACCACGAAAGCGTGGACAAATTAGAAGTGGTCCTTTTTGCGCGATAGCGGACGCCGACTGTGGCCCAAAGAATAAGTCAGAGCCGAGAGTTGATAAACAAAACAAATATTGTATTCTCAAAAATGGCAGATCGAAAACAATACACAAGAATGCACACTTCACAATAGTTACATACAATACGTCACCAATCAAATAACGTACTACACAGTACAATCAGCCACACTCAAAACAACGGACACAGACAACGATGCGCTCTACAATGCAGTCGCATGCATTGAACAACCAAGACACTTAAAGACTAAGGAGATAGAAAACCTATCCATTCCAAAGTTCTTGGAACAAAAGTGTGGATGATACTCTTCCGAGAATCACTCACTCAAAGTCCAGCGTTGTTGTTGTTCGGCGCCCTCGAAGTTTCTCTTCCAGGAAACCTCGCGTCTTCAATTGGCCTCTCTCCACGCTTTAAACTTCTTCGCCGGAAACATGTCGGCTTCACACACGCAGCTGTTGCCACGCGTCCTCGCTCGATAGCGGTAGACACACGCTCTTGCCTGTAGCTCGAGCCTTCACCCCTCAGGTGGAAATCCTCTTCATCTCCTGCTTTGTCGCTACGGACAAAACCTTCGCCGACTACATGGCGGTATACCCTACGCGCTCTGGCGCTAACTTCCGTCTTCTCCTGATCTCTCATCTCGGCTGCTCGGTTAAATACCTTGCGCGCGACATTCCAGAAGGTTCTCGTCATTTCGTCGGCGCGATACGCAGCGAAAGCTGGGAAGAGGGCGAGACGGTTGGAATGCCCTCCGCGGCCGATGACTCAACTCGGTATGACCACGCCCCTTTCATTCTAGAACTTTCGCGGGCTAATCGGCCGCCGATGTGGGGTGAGGAGGTTCGTTGGCGAAGCCTTGCTTCCAAGGGGAGAGCGCGCGCACGGGGAGCCTTGGATGTTTGTTTTCTTTTTTTTCTTTTTTTTCTTTTGACCTCCCGGCGTCTCTTCCGCGCGTTACTGCAAGAATTTGGCGGCGCGCCCATTTTCGGCGCTCGTTCTGTGACACTGTCTCCCACTTTAAGAATATTATCTTATAATATTCAGAACCACACAAACGAGCGCGAACAGTCCCCACACAATCAAAGACTGTAACATAGTCCGTCGCTCATGACACGTCAGATTCGCAATAGTTCACTCAATACAATTGTACATCGTAATTCAATTACACAACACATGAAATATAACCACAGGCACATGAGTACAGCACTCCACCACACATCCCCAATAATACAAATGTACAAAGTTCTCTCATTACAACAATTAAACAACACTATACATCACATCACAGCACAGACACTTCGACACTTGTGACACAGGATAACACAACATTAACACAACATATGGCACTCAGCACTGCCAAACACATTCTGATTCGACCTCAGCACCTATCCTGTGTATTTCGAGCTGCGCTTGCGTCCTTTCTTGCGGTGCTCGCTCAATCTCTTCTTGTTTTTTCTTGTTCTTTTTCGGCGAGCCTTTTCCAACGACGGTATCTGAGGCAGTGTCTCAGCCATCGTTGCCACTTCCGACCCTTCTAACGGGTCATGACGTTCGACGGGTCCGGTCTGTTTATTTACCAGCTTGTTCATGTCTCTACATTTGGCCTGGCTGGCCGACTCCGTCTCCTTTACACTGTCGGTCAGTTGGGGTCGTGCCGTTGTACGTCCAGCTGCCCAGCGCGTGAACTCATTCAACACGATCGTCTTCTCATTCGCTGTCTCTTGCGCCGCGGCTTCACCTTGGGCTCTAGTGAGATCCGTCACGGGATGCTCCTCCACTGTATCTCGCGGTCGCTGGGTTGGCGAGGGCTCTATCTTAGGGTCTTCTCCCAAACATTCCGCATCATTCGGTCCTCGCGCCCAGTCGATGTTTCCGATGACAAGGTCGTAAAGGGGGGTCGTCATTCATAGAGCGGGAACCTTCCCGCTGAAGTACGGGGCTTCCACCTCAATCTCTGCTTCAGGAAGCATCAGAACCATACGGTCAATTAGGCAAACCGGTTTCGTTCTGCCTGTCAACTCACTTTCCCGTACCAAATTCCTCCGCACGATAACCGTGAAGCTACCGGTGTCTCTTAAAACCGTAATCTTCTTGTCTGCAAACTTTCCAGGCAGCGTTGGCATTTTCTTCGTAACACCGGTTGGCTGTTTTGACATTACAGCACCCACAATATGAATTTTCTCCCCATTCTTCAACTCTACGAATCCATCGGTGGCGGCATTATTATCAGATTTCGGTGCCACTTGCACACAGGATACCTGGTGAGTTTGACTCATTCCGTTCCGACAAGCGTCTGCTTTGTGCCCAGTCTGACCGCACTTGAAACATTTTACTGCCGTAGGGCTCGTAAAGATCGTTCTACAGTTTTTCGCGCGATGACCCACTCGGTTGCACAGAAAACATCGCGTAATGCTCTCTGGTGCACGCTTCTTTTCTTCGGGAGCCAATTTCTTCGAATCTTCAGGACACTCCTTCTTGACCCTGGCCAAATTAGTGCCACCTTGCGCTTCCAAGAATTGATCAGCCAATTCAAGCATGTCTTCAAGTGAGTCAGCCTTCCTCTGTTTCAAGTACAGCGACAGGCTTGGGTGGCAACTAGTAAGAAATTGTTCTCTAATTAGGAGCTCTCTAAGCTCATCGTACTCCTGCGCTGTCCCTGAAAGTTCAATCTATCTGTCGAAATAATGGCAAAGTCGGGCGGCATACTGCGCAGCCGTCTCACCATCAGCTGGCTTTCCTGTCCGAAATCTGTCCCGGAATCCTTCAGCAGTAAATCTAAATCACTTCAGCAAAGCAGTTTTCACCCTTGAATAGTTGGCTGCATCGGTCGGTGTCAGCCTACCGTACACACAGAGTGCTTCACCACTCAAGCAAGTACTCAAAGCAGTTGCCCATTGATGTTCCGGATAATTCTGGCTCCTCGCAATCGTCTCAAATCGGTGAAGGTACGCGTCAAGGTCGTCCCTCCTTTCATCAAACGCCACGAGCAGCTTGCTTGGGTTCAAGCGGAAGCCATGATCTTCCCGTTCGCTGCTTTCAACTCTAGGTTGGACGGGAGTTTCACTTAGCTGTTGCAAACGGAGTCGCTCAAGTTCTATCTCGTGCTGTCGCTGCCGTTCCCTTTCCTCTCTTTCTTCTTTCGCCCTCTCAGCTGCCAGTCTTTCTCTCTCCAGCTCCAACTTCAATTGCAGCTCTCTTTCTTCTTTCAGCTGTCGCTCCCTTGCCTCTCTTTCTTTTTTCAGCTGTTGCTCCTTTGCTTCTCTTCCTTCCCTCGCCCTTTCAGCTGCCAACCTCTCTCGCTCCAACTCAGCGGCTTTTTCTTCCTTGGCCCTCTCAGCTGCCAACCTCTCTCGCTCCAACTCAGCTGCTTTTTCTTCCTTGGCTCTCTCAGCTGCCAACCTCTCTCTCTCCACCGCCTGTTTCTCCTTCTGGCTTACCCACTTCCGTAGTTCGGCGCCAGAAAGACCCATCTTGTCACCAAGAGCGACTAACTTTTCGAGATCTATGGTGTCTCGCAACTCGCAAATAAAACCTTGCCGCGTGCAAAAAGTATCTGCCTAAATCAGTCTATCGGAACACTCCCCTGCACTCGTTAACGAGAACACTGAACAAGGCACAAAATCGTTCCGATAGCACTATCAACAACTCGAGGCTCTTTCTCACTACTTTGGACACACTTTGCACCAAAAGGTCCTGCCGCGGATGCCAGAATAATTGTCACACCGGTCCCGTTAATTAGGGAGGCGATCGCCGGGCTAATTCCAAGGGCCAAAATATCGGCCCCCCGAACCGCACCACGAAACCGTGGACAATTTAGAAGTGGTCCTTTTTGGCGCGCCAGCGGACGCCGGCTGTGGCCCAAAGAATAAGTCAGAGCCGAGAGTTGATAAACAAAACAAATATTATATTCTCAAAAATGGCAGATCGAAAACAATACACAAGAATGCATACTCCACAATAGTTACATACAATACGTCACCAATCAAATAACGTACTACACAGTACAATCAGCCACACTCAAAACAATGGACACAGACAACGATACGCTCTACAATGCAGTCGCATGCATTGAACAACCAAGACACTTAAAGACTAAGGAGATAGAAAACCTATCCAGTCCAAAGTTCTTGGAACAAAAGTCTGGATGATACTCTTCCGAGAATCACTCACTCAAAGTCTAGTGTTGTTGTCGTTCCGCGCCCTCGAAGTTTCTCTTCCAGGAAACCTCGCGTCTTCAATTGGCCTCTCTCCACGCTTCAAACTTTTTCGCCGGAAACGCGTCGGCTTCACACACGCAGCTGTTGCCACGCGTCCTTGCTCGATAGCGGTAGACACACGCTCTTGCCTGTAGCTCGAGCCTTCACCCCTCAGGTGGAATTCCTCTTCTTCTCCTGCTTTGTCCCTACGGACAAAACCTTCGCCGACTACACGGCGGAATCCCTACGCGCTCTGGCGCTAACTTCCGTCTTCTCCTCCTCTCTCGTCTCGGCCGCTCGATTAAATACCTTCCGCGCGAGATTCCAGAAGGTTCTCGTCATTTCGTCGGCGCGATACGCAGCGAAGGCTGGGGAGAGGGCGAGACGGTCGAATGCCCTCCGCGGCCGATGACTCAACTCGGTATGACCCCGCCCCTTTCGTTCTAGAACATTTCGCGGGCTATCTCGGCCGCCGATGTGGGGTGAGGAGGTTCGTCGGCGAAGCAACGCTTCCAAGGGGAGAGCGCGTGCCCGGGGAGCCTTGGATGTTTGTTTTCTTTTTTTGTCTTTTTTTTCTTTTGACCTCCTGGCGTCTCTTCCGCGCGTTACCGCAAGAATTTGGCGGCGTGCCCATTTTTAGCGCTCGTTCTGTGACACTAAACACTCCAAGTACCGACATCTCACATCTTTTCATCATATATTCCGCATATAGAAGCACCACCATCCAGCGGACATTCCAAGGACTAAACGAGAGATGGCACATGCACACTTCCTTACGGCTTGCGTTTCTTGTCTGCTTTCCACCTTTAACCACCTCGAGTTCATGGCATGTACTCGTTCACTGAATTCATGGCACTGCGGCCCAACGCTCGCTGAACGAAAAAATGGTTGCTGAACGATCGCAGCGCCAGAGTCACCTCTAGTTAATTTTGGGAAACTTTATGGGCAATACCGTGCACTGGCATGAGATGATACATCTAGGTACAGTGTCTAGAAATATACTGCTATATTGTGCTGAGCGTCCGCATTCCGTACGAGAGAGGGTGGCCGCGCGTGTATTGACTGCACTCAGATGCCACAAGCGGTGCTGCGTGTCAAAAGGGTGCACGAACGCGCGAAATTCTTCTCGTCCTGTTGCTGCTGGGGCCTCGCCACGTTTAAAATCAGTGTGTGACAGCTGCCATCTGATTTACTGTGAAGTTCGATGGCGCCTTATGTACACTGCAACACCCTGAGATGTTAAAAGCTAAGCGGCAATGCAAAGAAAGGACGTGTATTGTGCCGCTGTGTCAAAGAAGTTATCGGTCCAACAAGGAAAAGGTGTCTTGTTGCCCGCACTAACGGATGCAGAACGGTTTCCGGAATGGAAAAGTAGGATCAAGAGGACAGTGAAAAGGCTGAACCCGAAGGCTGTCGCATGAGAAAAACATTCTGCGAGTGACTGCATCGAACTATCTTTTCGGATTAGGGTGAACGGTGTCGGGAATGAAATTGCCGTTTAGGCAAAATTTCAAATATTATTACTTATCTAAAAAATTTAAGATACCCATTCAAATTTCATTCGCACAGTTTTTCTCCCACGTCAACGTCGGACTCCCTTTCCAACAACGTTTCGAGCACTATATGCGGTGAGTGTCAGATTATTCATTGGCATGTTATCATTCTTTATTTTCACTCGAATCCTAATGGCACGCAGGCTAAGAGGTAAAAGATTTAGGGTCTCTTTGACAACTCTTGCTCTCAAGAACAAAGCACATTCTAAAAAATAAATCCAGTGGTTATACTGTCAATGGTTTTTAAAATTAATTTATTTGCGTACTGAACCCTTTGAGCATCTATCTATCTATCTATCTATCTATCTATCTATCTATCTATCTATCTATCTATCTATCTATCTATCTATCTATCTATCTATCCGTCCGTCTGTCTGTATATTCGTCCGTCTGTCTGTATGTTCGTCCGCCTGTCCAGCCGTCCGTCCGTCTGTCTGTCTGTCTGTCTGTCTGTCTATCTGTCTGTCTATCCGTCCATCCCTCTGTCTGCCCATCTGTCCGTCCGTCTGTCTGTCTGTTCATCCGTCTGTCCATCTGTCTTTCCGCGCGTCCATCCGTCCTTCCGTCTGTCTGTCTGTGCATACGTCTGTCCTTCCGTCTGTCTGTCTGTCCATGCGTCTGTCCATACGTCCGTCTCTCTGTCTGTCCGTCTATTCGTCCATCCGTCTGTCTGTCCGTCTATCCGTCCACCGGTCTCTCTGTCTGTCCGTACATCTGTCTGTCCATCCGTCCATCTGTCTGTCCGTCTGTCCGTCTGTCTATCTGTCCATCCATCCATCCGTCCGTCTTTCTGTCTGCCTGTCCGTCCGTCTGTTTGTCTGTCCGTCCGTCCGTCCGTCTGTCTGTCTGTCCGTTTATCCGTCCGTCCATCCGTTCATACGTCTGTCTATCTGTCTGTCTGTCTGTCCGTCTGTCTGTCTATCCATCCGTCCATCCGTCCGTCTGTCTGCCCGTCTGTCTGTCCGTCTGTCTGTCTGTCCATCCATTTGTCCGTCCGTCTATCTGTCCGTCTGTCCGTCCGTCCGCCTGTCAATCTGTGTCCGTCCATCCATCTGTCCATCCGTCCGTCCGTCCGTCCGTCCGTCTGTCTGCCTGTCTGTCTGTCTGTCTGTCTGCCCGTCCGTCTATCCGTTCATCCACCCATCCGTGAATCTGTCTGTATGTCCGTCTGTCTGTCCATCCGTCCGTCCGTCCATCCGCCCGTCTGTCTGTCTGTCTATCTATCTATCTATCTATCTATCTATCTATCTATCTATCTATCTATCTATCTATCTATGAAATCGCCTACGTCTGGGTGCCCTCACGATCCCCCCCTTAACTTAGGGTCTTCGAAATACTTTGCAAGAAGAGCCAAATGTTCGTGAAACGCCAATGCTGGTTCCAGTGTTGAGTATCTAATCTATTGCATATATTTAGCGCAACTTTATGATGTTTCACTTAACAAAAAATTACAAAAGAGTCACCTTGCATAGCATTGATTCCAAAGTTACGTGGGATCTGCGTCTTTTTTTTTGCGGGCAGTAGCGGATGGCGAAATGTATGCCACGAAATGAGCTTCATTTGTTATTGCAAAGCGCCACTACTGTGAAAGCAATCGAGTAGTTCTTATACAATAAAGGATTATGTAAAAAAATTGCCCGCAGCTTCCCTCGGGGGAACACTGAGGAGGATGCGGACCATATAATTGGTTAACGGGGTGTTAAAGTGCGACTTACTTGGGTCGATGGCTAAATTCGTTAACGTGGTTGTGAAATGGGGTGTTAAATTGCGACTTACTTGGGTCGATGGCTAAATTGGTTAACGTGGTTGTAGGAGGGGGTGTTAAATGAGTGAACACGTACACACGTATGCGAAAGGGCGGCGCTGGTCGAAGGGACGTCGATCATTGTGTTTGTGGATTCGTTGGAATTCATTTCACCGCGACCTTGGACGTCGACGCGCCGTACAAACCAACCGACGAGCGGCAACTGAGCGAGCGAGCGCCGACCTTGAGTATATATACAGCACGACGGCGCATGCACTGTCAGCTGTTGAATGTTCTCGAAGCGCAACGCCACATGCGCGTCCACTGGAGAATCAGGAGAATTGTAGATGTCGAACGCGGTGTGTAGAGGAGGAAGTGTGCACAGATGGTGGAGGAGTGAAGCGCGCGCGGTGTGTAGAGGAGGAAGGGATGCACAGATGGTGGAAGAGTGGGCGACGGCGCATGCGCGCGCGTCAGCTGTCGAATGTTCGAGAAGCGGTGCGGACGGCGCGGACGGCGCGGGCGGCGCACTACAAGGCGCGAGTATAAGATGCTCCGCATCTAAAAACACTCCAATAATGCAGGAAAATAATAGTTGGCCTCGCGCGGCTCGGCCTCCTGCAAGCTTCGGAGCGCTTGCTGAGCGCCAGGATTGCACGCCAATGCACCCACTCGCACAGCAGCGCACCATGCGGGCGCTGCCGGCTGTTATCAGTTGCGGGGCCATCTAGCCCGCGCTCAGCACACTAGGCAGTATATTTCTTGACACTGTAATTTAGGCGCAGCAGTGATTGGACGACGCTTCGTTTAAACTGTTAAATGCGGCTCGAAAAGCTCCAACGTTGTAGCGAGTCAGGAGATCTAGTGGTCGTCAGCCTCTTCGAGCAACAAAGGCACTTCAGCCTGTTTTACCGCACCTCACTAACCACGCTCCGCGAAGAACGAAACTGAAGCTGTAGCAAAGGTCTGTAGAGATATTACTAGCTAATCCTATCTAATCCGCCCCGCCGCGGTTGTCTAGTGGCAAAGGTACTCGGCTACTGACCTGCAGGTCGCGGATTCGAATCCCGGCTGCGGCGGCTGCATTTCCGATGGAGGCGGAAATGTTGTAGGCCCGTGTGCTCAGATTTGGGTGCACGTTAAAGAACCCCAGGTGGTCAAAATTTCCGGAGCCCTCCACTACGGCGTCTCTCATAATCATATGGTGATTTTGGGACGTTAAACCTCACATATCAATCAACCCTATCTAATCCGAAGCCTGTAGTTCCCATAATTCTCAAGGGGGTACACGATCGCAGCGCCAGATACCACTCTAAGTATTATTGTATGAAAGTCTATGCTAATACGGGTATGATGAGCTGTTGGTGTTTGAGAAGGAGCGTTTTCTCGCACGCCCAACGAGCTTAACGTGGCAACCTTTTCAGTTCAGATAGTTCTCAAAGTGCGACCTTGTGTGACTAGTTTTCTCTAGTAAGGCTCGAATTCAAAGCAAGTTATATTGGAGATTAAGTCTCCGATACCCATTTTGTGCATTATTTCATCACAAAAAACTATCTTTTAATTCATGATTAACGTAGCCTTTAGACTGACAAATAAAAGTCACTTGATGTTTAAATGGGCACGACTAGAAAAGAGCATGTTTCTGATATATTTGGAGGGCAAAAGCTGGCTACTGTTATGCCTGCGAGTCCACAGCGAACGTCCATGCCTCTGAAAAAGGCAATCTGTGTCAAGGCCAGCCCGCGAGCCCACCTGACGTGAACAACTCAATGGCGTTAACACGCGGCGGTGCCTCTCTGCCGCGCACGCACAGTGAGTCATCTCAGCCAGCGAGCCCGTCGAGCAAGCAACCGGCGCCTTCCTGTCTGGCGGGTCTGACGCAATGCCTGGCGACGTCACTCGTCCTTGAGTGCAGCCACCTGCTGCGACGCGGCTCTAGATTCAATGAGAAAGAATGACGCGGCCCAGCGGCGACCCCATTGGAGGATTCTGACCTCACCACCAGCGGCGCTTCTGGTTGGACATTTGGTTACTCAAAGAATCTACCCGGTGCATATAAAGGAAGCCCTGCGGTGCGTCGCGAGCAGCAGACCTATTTGAGAGCAAACCTATGTGTTAGAGAGGAGAGCTCGGCTCTTCGCGTCGCTAAGCTGTCGGCTCCAGTGCCGAATTTGTAATGCCTGTGTATATATGCTGTACATAAACCTTGTTTAACTCACCGTCGTCTCGTCCGCTCGTCTATCAGCTCTGCGCAGAAGCAGTCGCGAGCTAAAAAACCTACGCTACCAAACGGCTGGTGACCTTCCCAGCGGAATTTAAAGCAGTGGCGCCTTCGGGACCGTGTTGGCGTCGCCGTCTTTCGAAACAGTGGTTGCAGCGGTGAAATTGGTGGCGCCCTTCGTAACGTCGTCGGAGGCGCGCTTCGCAACACTTCACTACTGCTGGCAAAGCTTTGCGGGAGCTTCCACTCCAGGATTTTTTTGTCCAGCATGTGGTCCAGCAATTTTGTCCAGTCCAGCATGCTGGACAATTTTGTCCAGCAATTTTGTCCAGCATGTGGTCGTGCATTTTTTATCACTGGCAGTGAGCATGCTGTTAAATAAATCCTTGCTTGGCTCGCTATAGCGGCAACGCATAATCACCTTTTGAAGCTGATTTTACAAAGAGAAAGTTAAGCTTTGTCTTAAACCAAACGGAGTGAACAGATGCTTCGGATACTTTGCCGATAAACTTGCATGTCTCCTCAAGACAAATTAGTCATAGCTCATGCCGAAAAAAAAGGTCACCCGCAGCTTCCCATGGGGGTAACTCGAGTAAATACATCGCAGAGTGGTGGGGTTATCACGTGTATATTGCGTAATTTGGTATGGTTTGGGAATGCCTAATTGTTATTCTGTCTTCATTATTCTTGTTTATTGAAAGAAGAGGATGCGTTGCCTCCAACGTCAAGCTAAAGTTAAGCCACCCTTGTTTGAAGTCCGAATGCGCGATTCAGTGCCAGTGAACGGTTGTGCAACGAAAAAATTAGTTTTCAGAGGCGAAGCCCTTTACGCCGTGGGTCGTGCGTTCCGTGTCATCGCAAGCGTCGTAGTCTGCGTAGTAGTCAGTAATCTTGCAGTACATGTCAATAAAAACATCGTCACAGCATATCCACGGAGTGGATGATCATGAGAGGTGCGATGCGTTCGCCAGTCCGTCCGTGCGTTCATATGTTCATTCGTCCATGCGTCCGTTCGTCCGTCCGTGCATGCGTCAGTCAGTCCGTCCTTGCGTCTGTCCGTCCGTCTGCTTCGCCCATTCGTCATCAGTCACCTCGTAGAAATGCTCTGATTTTTTTTTACTAGCAGACGCTGTCCACATCGGCCTTGTGATACGAGAGAGGGGGAGAAAACCGACAATTTTGAGGGTGAATTCCTGGGCTGAGACATCTCGGGCGGAGACGCGCGCGAACAAGCGCAGATGGGGGGGGGGGGGGTTGTCGACGATGCCACCGCCAATGCCGAAGCTCAACATCGTGCGATTAAGAACATTTATTAAGCATAGTCCGAATAATCAATAGTAATCCATACAAAAATTCGCAGATCCCACGTGCAGTGGAAATCGATGATATGCAAAGCTCGAATGAAGAAGGCTGATATGTCAGTTTACAATCAGCACAACGTTACTAGGCGCACGTAAATTATGCCGTGCATGACTTTCATGTCATCATTATCATGTCTGTGCCTGGCATTTTTGTTCGTCGTCCATTCACGTCACCTAATAGCAAATTCAGTATATGTGAAGCCAGTGAAACGGCCGCGAGGACGCCAAAAGTGTTGCATGTAGTCATGTTTTGCATGAGACGCATGTCATGATTAGCATGTTTGGACGTGTCACTTACTTTCGTCGTCCATTCACTTCACGTAATACCAAACTTGGTACTGTGAAGCTAGTGAAACGGTCACGAGTGCATAATGAGCGTGACATGTGATGCTCTTACATGACATGCATATCATGATTATCATAGTTGCATTAGTCATATACGTTCGCAATGCATTCGGTCCCGTAATACCAAATTCTATATACGTGAAGCTAGCGAAACGACCGCGAGCGCATCATGAGTGTGGCGTGTAGATCTGATTTGCATGACATGCGTGTCATGATTTTCAAATTAGCGTCATTCACTCATGTGTGCCGTACAGTCATGTCATGCCCTAACAGTTTTGCAATATGTAATGTTAACGAAACCACCACAAGAGCAGCAAAACCATAAAATGTAAACCACGACATTCATGACATACATGTTATGATTTTCAAGTTATGACAAATCACTTATTTTTATTATACAGTCATGTTTAGGTATACATACCATCAGTTTAGGTATACATACCATTGTCGAAGCGGCCGGGAAAGCTAAATGTCGTAGGCGGCTCGATAGATAGACAGATAGATAAATAGATAGATAGATAGATAGATAGAGAGCATTTCGCTACATAACAACATAACATGTTGCAAATATGGTATCGTATGACATGACTGCATGGCGAACACAAGCGACAGACCCTAACATAGAAATCATGTCATGCGTGTCATGTAACAACATGGCTACATGCCACACTCATGATGCAGTCGAGGTCATTTCGCCACATATACCAAATTTAGTACTATGCGTCCTGAATGAATGGAGAAGGTAAATGACATGTCCAAACATGATAATTGTTTCATGCTTGTCATTTAAAACATGACTACATGGTACGCTCATAGAGCGCTTGCGGCGGTTTCACTATTTCCTTTCACTATCATGTGACGTGAATTGAAGACGAAGGTATGTGATTGGTGCAAACATGATAATTATGAGAGGCGTGTCATGTACAACATGACAACATACCACGCTCACGATGCACTCGCGGCTTTTTGGCTACATTTACATATACCAAATTTCGTATTACGTCACGTGAATGGATGACGAAGGTATGTGTCTCGTGCGAACATGACAATTATGAGATGCGTGCATGTCAGAACGTGGCTACATGCGACACTTATGATGCACTCACGGCCATTTTCCTGGCTTCATTTATACCAAATTCGGTATTACGTCACGGGAATGAATGACGAAGGTATGTCACTGGTGCGAACTTGATAATAGTGCGATTAGTGTCATGTATTAAGATGACTACATGCATGCCACGCTCATGATGCACTCGCGGTCGTTTCGCTAGCTGCACATATACAAAATTTAAAATTACGTGACGTGAATGGGTGACGAATGTAAATGACATGTACAAACATAATTATTTCATGCGTGTCATGTGAAACATGACTACATGCTATGCTCATAGCGCGCTTGCGACCATTCCGGTAGCTCCACATATACCAAGTTTGATATCGTGTGACGTGAATGGACGGCAAAGGTAAATATCACGTCCAAACTTGATGTGATGACATGGAAGTCATGTGCGGCATAAATTTCGTCCATGTGATAACGGAGTGCTCATTTTAAAGTGACGTATCAACCTTCCTCATTCGTGCTTCACATATCATCGCTTTCTGCTGTACGTGGGATCTGCCTTTCTTTTTTTTTTGTTCTGAGTTGTAGCGCGGCGTAGAAAATGAACGCCAAAACCTTGTCCAGTCGCTGAAGTTGCTTATGGAAGGTAGAAGGAAAATGACATCATCCAGATAGCACCAACAGGTTTCCCCCTGAAGGCCACGAAGAACTGTATTTATCACATGCTCAAATGTTGCTGGAGCTTTGCATAAACCGAAGGGCGTTACTTTGAACTCAAAAAGATTATCGGGTGTTGCCAAGGCTGTCTTGTCCTTGTCCACGTCATGCATAGGTATTTGCCAATAGCCTGATCACAGATTAAGACTTGAGAAATATTCAGCTCCCAGGAGTTAGTCAAGGGCATCATAGATTCGCGGAAACGAACAAACATCCTTGCGCGTGATCTTATTGAGTGCTAGATAATGAACGCAAAATGGTACTGAGCCATCCTGCTTCCAAACCCCCAGAACAGCTGACAACCAAAAACTGAACGATGGCCGAGTAGTGCCTCATTTCAGCATGTCCATGACGTTGTTCTCGATGATTTTGCACTAGATGGCAGATAAACGGTATGGTCCATGGCAGATGATCCAATTGCGTTTGGTTTCAATAGGGTGCACTGCGACGGCAGTGCGCTACAGAAGCTTGTAGTGTATGCCAAAAGAAGCACTGCATTTTCGAAGGAGCGCCAAGATATCTTTTTGCGTCACCGAGAGATCACTATTGATGGTGGTATTTGCAGCCATGGTCATCCTATGGTCGTCGTTAGCAGAAGGCGACAATAACGCATCCGTGTCAAGAGGCATCAGAGCCAGAGGACGGAGAAGTCATACAGCCCCTCCAGCTATGTGAGGTAACCTTCAAGCCACAAGCCTCTTCTTTGTTGTCTCTCCAGCCAGAGCCCTGCTGCTCAGATCAAAGTGATGATGATGGGTAGTTACATTTGAAAAGATCAGGCGGATGAACAATACTCACATTATGTACTCTGACATAATAGGGGTAAGGTTGTGAGCCATAATACGAACTAACGAATCCAGTGCTTCATACGCGTTTACGTCTATAGCATATTACTTGATTATATTATTTCTTGGCGGTGATTAGTGTCATTTCACTACGTGGCGGAGAGAAAGGCACAAGACAGAGAGGGAGGCTAACGAGAAGCATGTCCTTTTTGTCATTTTCACCAGTGGGCAATGAGAAATGCGCGTAGAAGGATGAGAGAGAAATGAGGCAATAAATGAGCAAGAAATGCGCTGGCTCACTCGGGTGAGTTGCGCTATAGCACAGTGCATGGCGTTCACACAGGTATGTATTCGTCAAGAAGACCAAAGTATCTTTATTTGTTTTGTGACTGACGAGCGATGGGGGAATGGTCGGCAGGGCGCGTCACCAGCCTCTGAAATTAATAAAAAAAAAAGGGGGTGCGTTAGTCTCTCCTGTCGTTTCTGGCCTTTCTGGTGCACTTCGTGACATATGCATGAAGAGTGATTCCCGTGATGTCTATAGAGTACGTACATACTCTCGATTGTTACACATGCGTGAAATATCAGGTGTGAATTGTCTCCTGCACTTCTCTGCCATGCAGCCGCCGACACGTTCTTCATGGTCTCGCATGACCATATGCGCCATCAACAGGCTTCACTTCATTTTTTTTTTGTGCTTGCGACTGCGCAAGCGGCGACAGCAATGGCCGACAAGCGCGAAATATTTGTAGGGCTGAAATCTTACAACTTACATTGTACATGTGTTTTAATAAATAAGTGGCGAGCAGTAGATATGGCCTGTAGGAAGGGTCGCGAAGTCGAGGAGGAAGCCACTCTCTCGTCTTTGAAAACAGGCTGATGAGTGCCCCTGTAAGGGTGCAAACGTTTTTTCTCTCGTGCCCGTTGTTTAAGACTGCCTCCTACCCTAGAAACGCGAGAAAGACCGTCGAAAAGGAATGTGAATTTCGCGCCATACCACGCGAAAAGGAGCGTAGGTGACGGCAGTTTGCTGGACGCGTGGCCGGTATCAGCTCGCTGAAACTTTCGAGCGTCGCCCGCCAGATGGCGCTCTGTAGCGCGACGTCCGCTCAGAACGCAGAGCACGTGATCCTGTGCCGAAATCGATGGCCGCTCCCCGTGATTTGGCCAAAGCAGCAGCAAAGACAGAACCTATTTCCTGCCCCGGGAGCGCGCATACTAGGCAGGACCCCTGAGCGGGCGCGCGCGCTTCTCCCCTAGCGAGTTTGTGGAGCGCGAGTTTCCGCCGCGGGTGGGTCCCCGCCGAACTTTGTTCTCTGTGAAGGTATTTAGCGTTGCGTGCGAAATCGCGTGGTGGGCGAGCGCTCCAGGATAACAACGCAGTGCCGCTGCTGCTGTGCGACGGCATCCCGTGATTTCCGTTGTGATTGTTTTGCCGCCACTTCCTCGATGTGTCAACACTCAATTGCGCCCATTTACCACCTCTGCGGTGACGGTCCGTGAGGGAAAAGAAAAAAAAAACGCCAACATGTGTACGATGGATTTACCAAACACCTGACGCTCTCTCCCACTGGTAAGTCTTCGCACTCTCCTCTACACGCGAGCCAGAGACACAAGTGTCCGCAGTTGCCACTATTAAATCTGGGTTGTCTTGAATTTTAAGTTTGCTTCTGTTATCGTTTTGTATGAGACTCATCCGACCCCCACCAAGAAACTATAGCTAAAGCTATGTATGCTTTCAAACGTTATTTCTCCTCTGAAAATCATTGCTGAAATGTGTTAGGCAAACTGAAAAGCGTCCTGGCAGTTGGGCTAACGGTCGCTGCGGCGCCTGGTCACGGGTGTAAACAAAAAAAAAATCTTATCATTTTATCGCCATTACTTCATCGTAACTTCGACTATTCGCAAATTAGACAACGAAAGGGCCCTTCTTCGTGTAAGGCTGCTGGCGATGAGACATCCTTACGTAAGCAGTAGCGAGGAACGTACTATACCTCGTGTGGTACAGTTGCGCAACATGAACAGGCGTTACTGTTGTCAGTTACCTTAACAATTTTGCGCATCTGCGCCCCATGGCGACACGCGCTGCACAGGGGCACTTTTGCGTCTTTGAAAAAGAATTATAAATTAAAATTTATATTTTCGGGAGTCCCTTGAACTATAATCTCTTTTGATCTGCGAAATGCAGCGGTATTCCTTGCAGTTGTCCTTGGGGTGATTCTATTGCATAGTATATATTGCTTGCGCATATAATTCGCATTACATGGAGAGCAGATATTCAAGCGTAATTGAGGTGTCACCCTACAGTGCGATTTATTCTTACGTCAGAAACAAGCGTTTAAATCCTTTTCGATCCCGTCGCCCTGTCTATACTTTGGGGCGTGTTCTGCAGCAGCATTGAACAAAAAGTAAATTAAATTCCAAAAAACTGCACATCAATTGATCAGATATTGCGTGCGTAAATAAAAGGGCATTTACTAACTTTGCACGTGCTGTTTCAGTTGAGCAAACAACTTCTTAAAATTTCTTGAAACCAATTAACGTGAACTTTTGCGGTCCTGCCGCGAACAAAGAACTCAAAAAAGCAAAGAGGCACCGACGCTTTAGAATAAAAAAGCAATAGAACAAACAAGACAAGCGCGATAAACGAGCCGTGAGGTGTTTAAGCGACAAGTACGTTGCAGCAATAATGCATTGTGCAGGTTAGTATGATGGTCTCTATATAACACATGTGTAATCGGAACATTAAGAAAAAGCTATTACGTAGTTATTGTCTACTAAACAACAGGGACCTTTATATGCCCGCTGATTTTTTGTAGTATACGAGCAATCTGTCACCGCCACTTTCAAAATTTTCTCTGATCATTAGCACTGAGGCTGTACTTGAAACACGCTTGGCGAATCGAGGTGGTTGAAATATCTGGTGATTCTGGCAGTCAGGCACAACAATCGAGATATCCTCATTTTTTTAGAACAAATATTAGAAAGCGTTGTCAGGCGTCCGCAAGTCCTATTCCCCATTCGAGCATAATCCGTCATTCCTTAATAAAAAAAAGTACCACCAGGCCTGCGCGGAACGTGCAGCACAGTCACTGCGAAAGCTGGAAGAATGGCTTTTACACAGAATTTTTAAAAACATGATTTGGGTAACTGCTACAAGAACACTTGCAGGAAACCCACCATGGCATACATCGTGATAAATTTTGTGCAGTAGGGTAGCATTAACCATGCGCAATCGTCGTCATTCTTTGGAGAAGCGTAGTGCCCGCTACACGCGTGAATAAGATTTGCGCAATTTTTTCACGCTATGGCGGACGACGACGATGAAGAATGATGGCTAAGGCTTTTGTAATAATTTGTTTGGCTGGTGCAATCGACGACCCACAAATTACGCTATTCGCATTGTATGACACATCGTTGTTCCTTTATTACTCATCACTTTATTACTCATATTAACGAGATTCCTTTCCTGACAAGAAGCCTGCCTAGGCCCGCCGTGCAATAAAAGTTTTAGCACTGGTAAGGCTCAATGGTAGAATACTGAGCTGGCGCGCCGGGGATCCAGGTTTCAAATCCATGGTGTCATTGTTTTTTTTATTTCGTGTGATAGTGGCTACGTACATCGGTGACGGTAGGCAACTACAGCGCATGTGACCCTTGTTGTGATCTCATAACAGCTTTCGCTGTCAAGTATACTTGACTTCATAGCGACACAAGCTGATTGGCGTATGAATCTAGCTCAAGCTTCTCAAATGGCACTGTAATGTTAGCAGCAAGAAATGAAAAGTTCTGCGTCACTGAAGTACCAGCGCAATACAAAATCGGGAACGTGGTCGATTATTATTACTCGGGAACTGTTGATCGATGCTAGCAGTACGTTAAAAGGACAACATATAACAAGTGAGCCTTGCTTTTCGTAGCTTGCGGTAAACAAGTTGATAAGAACCAGCGCTTGCAGCAAAAAAAACGCAGGTCCAAATGTTCGCTTACAATCGTAACCTGTGAAGTGTACCCTCACCTATCGGTCAGCCTAGGGAGCAGATGGTGTCGCTCTTCTGCCGGCCTGTGCTGCCACCTAGGAGGACATACGGAAGCTTGCGCCACCCCTGTAGGCCAGGACAAACCGTGGCCTTCGGAAGAGTCTTGTGGCACAGCTATTTAGGTGTCCAAGTGAATGCAACATGCCATTAAGCAGTGAAAAGCATAGGAGCATTTCTAGTAGTTCATCAGCAATGGAGTAATAAAAAATGACAAACTGAAACAGCAATAAAATGCATAAGTACCGCACTTCTGCAGAGAAATTCAAATTCACAACCTTCGAAAGATGTCACCGATGCTCTACGACCAAAGGTGCTGCTCCGTCCACTTCGTTTGCTATTTCCGAGCTCATGATCTTTCGGAGTATTAGCCTTCGCCACTTGTGGCCAGTGTGGTGAGGGGAGAAACTGCTTTTGCAAACCCCCAAAACCAATGCTCTTAGCTGTTCAGGTGTGCTTGATGAGGTCCTCAAGAATTTCTCATGGGTGTTGATAATCTTCAGGCATTATTATCTGGGCTATACTAGACATTCGTAAAAATATAGTTGTTCGTTACTGAAGAAGGATTGCATCACGCGATCAAATGAGACAAGAAATTATTCAAGGATATAAAAAAAAAACTCGGCAGATCCCACGTACCAGGAAATAACCGTTATGCGAAGCATGCGGAGGAAAGGTGACCGTGCTGCAAATTTTTATCGAGCGCACGTCGTGAAAAGACGCTAAATATAAGCAGAAATGTTGCACGCACAGAATCTGTTGAAGAGTTGCGGATGTTTATATAACCAGTTGTTTGCACTGGCGCGATGATGCTGGCTAGAAGATTCGTATTAGCAATACCAGAAGCTGATAAAAGCGCTGATGCTCGCGAGGATGCTGGCCTTGGACACTGCTACATAAATCTACTTCAGTGCATGGCAACTAACCACAATTTAAGTTAACCCGACGTGACGGCTGTATCGAAGGAACAAATAAGTAATGTTTATAAAATTTCGTAGGCAACACTGCAACCACTATTGACGTGTCACCAAGATTAGCGTCTCCTTGAAAAGCAGTTCCGAGACCTAGCGTAGCTCTGTGGTAAAATGTTTCATTGCCATAAAGAATGCTTGGGTTCGACTCCAGCTGGGACCTTGGTAAATATTCTTTGCATTCGTTGGGTTGACGCTACCGATGTCGAGTATTTCTTAACGCTCGCGCGTTAAAATTGCCCATGTGTGTTCTCGTCGTTCCTGGGTAGATATTAATTGCCAATTCCTTGTGGCACATACCCGCATACCAGCGGGACATTGCCGCCCGTGGGTATGTGCCACTGTCTGGCGGGAAGTGTTTGACGACGTACGTAACGTGATTTGCGAATTATTCTTGTATTGACCAGTGCGTCATAATCGTCAAACCATCTTACCCCCCTATTCTAATTTTAGTTCACGCCAGGTTAAGGGGGTGACCACGAGAACACCCAAGCGTACGCGGCTAGATAGATAGATAGATAGATAGATAGAAAGATAGATACGATCAAAGTCACCGAATTTCGCTAAGAAATGCTTCGCATTTAAAATTACAAAAAAGGAGAAAGATGCGTTGCGTACATGCTATTGATCTGCTTCATAGCAAGTTTATTTTTCTAGATAGAGCAGTAGGTATGTTAGAATTCCTTGCCTGGGAAAAAACACGTGGTCTGTTTTCTAGTTTTTAGTGGCGAAGCTCCTTATGGCGTGGGTTGGTCGTCACCTGGGTGTATGCATGCATACAGTAGCCACCTCACAACATATCCATGGAGTGAATGATGATGAGTGGGGCGAAGCTTCAGAGGGTTTTATGGGCAAACCGTGAATCATCCGCTGGCCGCGTCTGTCCGTCGTCTCTCTGTCTGTTTGACGCGCGGATGGATGCATGGACGGACATATGAGCGGACGAACGGATGCAGGGACGGACGCATCGATGGACGCATGGGTGAACGGCCAAACGGATGGCCGAGTGGATGGACGCACGTATGCATGGACGCGTTGCCAGACAACCGAATAGACGGTCGGAAGCATGGACGCATGCATAGACGGACGAAAGGAAGAACGAACTGACGAGCGGAAAGGCGCACGGACTGATGGACGCTTCGGCCGACTTATCATCATTCACTCCGTGGATATGCTGTTTTTTTTCCATGTCAAGATGCCATGCTGGGGCCTGTGTCAGGCAATGTGTCTGATGCATGGTACACAAATTGCAGGGCCCCGCCGCGGTGGTCTAGTGGCTAAGGTACTCGGCTGCTGACCCGCAGGTCGCGGGATCAAATCCCGGCTTCGGCGGCTGCATTTCCGATGAAGGCGGAAGTGCTGTAGGCCCATGTGCTCAGATTTAGGTGCGCATTAAAGAACTCCAGGTGGTCGAAATTTCCGGAGCCCTTCCCTGCGGTGTCTCTCATAATCATATGGCGAATTTGGGACGTTAAACCCCACATATAAATCAAAACAAATTGAAGGGGGTGGGTTAACATAAATGGTACTCAAAGTATACATAACTCCACGCACAAATTAAACATACATGGAAGCATGCAAATCGAAACGTAAGTGAACGCCAGCGCTGCTTCGCATCCCTACATAGTTCCATTTAGTGGGAGATGCTGTAATTATGATTATTATTATTCTCAATATTCATATACTGTCCTGCCGCCTAGCGGAATTCAGGAGCGTCCTCTCAAGAATGATCAGTAGGCAGGCGCTCCCAATGCTGCCTTGTTCCGTGGTGCTAGCCGCAGTGTTAACGTGTTAGCAAGAAATGAACACGATTTACTTTGCATGTTTCATGCATCAGTGAACATACAGGACCATCTGTGACACGATAAATCTGATTCGTTCTTGCGAGACGCGAAATTTTCGTGAAAATTCGTAGCACTTTCGATTCGCACCTTCGATTATATCCCACAGAGTACGCATATCAGCTTCGCGTGATTTTTTGCAGCCACAGTAGATAGTTAATTGCTAACGTCTGATCATTTCAGTTAGAACTTGCCTTATTTTACATGCTATTGGCATTCGTCAGTGCTTTGGTAGTGCATGAATCCCATAAAATTAATTTTATACGGAAAGTAGCGCACGTTGCGATTTGCGCCTCCAAACGCTGGCCTTCGCTGCGCCATTTTTTTTACGTTCGTTGACAGATGGCAGAACACTGCAAGCAATTCCTTTCTTGCCGGGTATCAGAGCGATTGATTGATAGATGATGATTGATTGATATGTGGGGTTTAACGTCCCAAAACCACTATAAGATTATGAGAGACGCTGTAGTAGAGGGCTCTTGAAATTTAGACCACCTGGGGTTCTTTAACGTGCACCCAAATCTGAGCACACGGGCCTACAACATTTCCGCCTCCATCGGAAATGCAGCCGCCGCAGCCGGGATTCGAACCCGCGCTCTGCGGGTCAGCAGCCGAGTACCTTAGCCACTAGACCACCGCGGTGGGGCGGAGCGAAATGATCTCTGCACCCCCAGATAAACGTGGTCAGTGACGCCGTGTGGGTGTTGTACGTGACGAATGACGCGTTGTTGGTGCTATCGAAGTCGTTTTGCAGAGATAATTCCTCAGATTGCTTTCAGCAGTGATGTTGAAAAAACCATCTGGACGTCAAGGATTTTTCACTGGACGTAGATGGTTGTCAACGCGCTGAGATTGACAGCGACGATGAACGATCAGCTGCTAGCTCACGAGCAGACAGTTGCACTTCACGTCCCGTCGTGCATTACTGTTTTTGATGCTCGTGAGTCACTTTGTATTTATTACATAATATCCCTCAGAGAGCTAAAATAGAAGCATACTTTTTGTTGTGAATTTAATGTATACAAATCAAAGTGGATATTACGAAGTCCCGCATGCCACCAACACGCTCGAGCTCCACCAGCGGAGCGAAATGATTACAGCAATGAAATATGCAGTTACGACTACAGTCCACGCTAACTTCTGCACTTCACCGTTGCCGTCCGAATGACGTTGTTGTTCGACAAATTTTCACAATTTTGACGTTGCCAATAGCGTACGCGTGTATTCGTTTCGACATCCTTGTTTCGATCGCGCTGATGGAACCTGCAACATCCAAGTGCAGAAAATTTCGCATTGTTAGAGTCTGCTTATGGCTGTGACACAAGTGCTACCTAATGGGAAATTAAATGATTGTGTTCCGCTGAAGAAGCAGCTATAATGATGCTTACAGGGCAAGTAACAAGTAACGGCGGCGTAATGTGTTTAGAATTCGCTACGTTAAACATTCGTTCCTGTGCAGCCGCGACGGCGCGCTATTTGCTAGTGGCAATTGGGGCAAATTTGCCAGGCAGGCGCGGCACACATGATCTCAGAGTTCCGTTCAGTTGATACGTGAATTCTGGTTTGCGCAGTTTTCTGTAGCACGCACAGGATTACGCTAAGCATCGTTGATACACGGTCGATCATCACCCTTTGCACTGCGGCGACATGTGAGATAGCGAACCTTCAGCAGTTGCCATTGGTTGGGAAAGTGCTTTGGGGTGCATGTTAAAGAACCCCAGGTGGTCTAAATTTCCGGAGCCCTCCACTACGGCGTCTCTCATAATCATATAGTGGTTTTGGGACGTTAAACACTACATATCAATCAATCAAAGTGCTTTGGTTCGATATGCATTCTTTTGACGATCAAGAGCTCATCCGGTGAGAGCACAAGGGGAGTACATCCGTGCGTCATATCTTATGCGAGTTCACGAGTTGACCATCCTTTCAAAGTCATCTTCGATTGCATGGCGCACCACCTGTAGCCTTGGGCGTTGTGGATTATTATCATTAGTAGTATTATTATTCATCTGTCTGGAATACATCATAGGAGTAGCTTGGCGTGCAACGTGTGTTGTTCGCAGCTGTCCTACTCTCTTGTTCGCACTGTGTACCTTTGGGTAATATAGACGTTTTACAGAAAGCCTCACACATCATTGAGGCGTTAGAGGCCACATCAAACGCAAAAAAGTGACAGTCGACGTTCGCGGTGCCAGCATGAGTCACGTAAAAAAAAAAACATCACCTTGCTTATGCGTTGAACTAAATGACATCGTCAGGACGGCACATGTGGAAAAATTTATGACGTCATCATGGCGTCCCTATGATGTCACCTGATGACATGATCACGCACATACGTTCTTTGATCAGAGGTCTGCCGATCACAGATACTCTGCAAAATCACGTTGGCTGAAGAAAGATTAGCTAAATACTATATGTGTTTAGAAAAAAGTGCTCAACAATTTAGAGTACTTGGTACTCTACTATGGGAGAGCAGAAAGCCATCCTTGTGTTTAGAAAAAGTGGGCAGCGATTTAGAGTACTAACTTGGTCCCTCAAGCAGGTACTCTACTATGGGAGAGCAGAAAGCCGTCCTTGTGTTTAGAAAAAGTGGGCAACGATTTAGAGGTTTAAAAAACGTTTTTAACAATTTAGAGTACGAGGTACTCTACTATGGCAGAGCTGATAGCCATCCCGTGGACCTCTGACGGATGCAAAAGAAGTAGCAAAGATTTATGAAGAAAATGCTGCTTACGGGCCGAAGCGGTGTCGAATCATGAACCATGGCCTTCTATTTTGTTCTGGTAAAGAGTCTTATATTTTTTCTTGTTTACCTTATGTTTTGTTATATGCTTTGACAGACGGGTGGTTGAATGTTGCCGTTTTTATTGTGCTGTGGCCTTTTATTGTGTTTGTTCAGGTTAGCAGCCTTGTTTGGTTTTTCAGCATCTGCGCTACATCTGCTGTAGACGCCGGACGGTGGTTTACAGACATTTAGCGCTCTTACGGGGGCTTCACCCTAAAAAGGAAGTGGCCTCCACTTTGGAACCATGTTTGGCGGATGCCTAAGAGATCTATCTGTGTGTCCTTCTTTTTAGCAAGGTCACTTAGGCGAATAAAGTTAAAATAGAATCAAAGATGATATTCATTCCCGACGTTGACCCCTCCAGCGCATCACCGACCACCGTTCAAGATCGTGCAGCTTACGAGATGTTTTGGCGTCACGTAAGAAAGATTGAACTGAGAAAACAAGCAATAGTAAGATGGATGGGCAGTTTTAGGGGTCGTTCGGAAGTTGCGGCTTTCAGGGCCCCTTGCAACGAATATGCTAAAAACATTTTTAAAGATTTCGTGTGACTCGACCTGGTGTGTGCCTAACGTGAAGTTATTTCGAGGTCAGCCGTCGCTTTTGACCCCCGTTTTTGCGGGATTTCGTCCTGGCACTGAAATGGAAACACGTCATAACGCTTTGCAGAATTTTGTTGCTTCATCATATTTGCTTGACAGTTGTGAGTGTGAAAAAATGTTTCACGCCCTTTTGTTTTCTTAGAACCTCATATATATAAACATATATAAACTGACGTTTAGAAAGCTCTGTTATGTACTCGTGATGGACGACCTGTCGTACGCCGCGACAGGTGGGCGCGCGTCGAATAAATCGTAGGCGCCACTCCGCACGTCAGCTTGACATTGACATTGACGACACGCCTGGCGTCCTCACACTCACTCAACTTTGTATGGTAGACCACGAATGAGGACGCGATTCATATTTAAAATACGTCAGTAGCATACGATTTTAAGGTACATTTAGTTAAATTGATGAAGAAAACTTCCCGAAAGTTTTCTCTCTCAGCATATCAGCCCTGAATACGAAAAGTGAACAGGCTGTACTGCATGGTTTACCCGCTGCAGTATATGTTTGTTGCTCGAGAACTAAGTTTCTAAATTTGCGAAAACAAACAAAAAAAACTGATAGTGTCTTTCAGTGCAATGCAGCACCGCAGCAGCCGTTTTGCTCGACAAATCCTGCAGTGGCCGGAATTTTGCGGAGATGCTACATATTTCCTCCATCTTGTAAATAATATAATGTAGGAAAGTGTGGTCCAGAAATACTTAAGAAAATTCAAAAGCGTCGTGCCTTCATCGCTTAAGAGTTTGCAGATGACAAAGAGACAGTGCCCTTATTACCTCTCGTTTTGTTTTTCACTCTCTTGGAGGTAGGATAATTTGATGATGCCCTTTCTTTAGCTGACATTTGTTCTTTCAGCTGTTCCCGCCACAATAGCTTATGGTGATGGTGCTCGGCCGCTGTCCCACAAGTCGCGCGGTCGAATCAATAATCCATGGAGGCGTAAAAGCTTGAGGCCCGTGTACATAGATTTAGGTGCGCGTTAAAGAACCCCACGTGGTGGCAATTTCGGAGCCGTCCACCATTACGCATTTCTTGTAATCATATCGTGGTTTGGGAACGTTAAATTTGACAATTATTAGTTTTATTTCAGCTGTAACGATGAGCATTGTGTAAGGCGATGACAAAGCAGCCAAGCAAGCAAGCCACAACGTTTGAATAGCTACGTGACCCGAGCTTGCGCTTTGCTGGATTTTGGCCCCTTGGCGCCTTCGTTTCCGTGACCGTGGTCCTTGTCGTCGTTCTGCGTTAATATATACGAGTATATATTCACTCGTGAATAAATTACGTACCATGGAACAGTGACTATGTGTTGTTGTTTCAGGTCGCGTCATTATTACTTGGTTGGTTGTAGTTGTAGAACCAAAATTGCGCGTCATATCTCTTAAACCTTTTATCAGTCCTTTAAGTTACCTTCAATTTCTGAATCTTTATATCCCTCTTTACGATGCGTAGGCAGGTTCGGAGTGTCGTTTGGGGATTGTGTCCACCCTGCTCGTTCTAAAAATGTCTCGTACTAGCGTAGGGCAGCTAACAAGATGCGACAAGTGTGGTGTTTTTCTTCCTTCAAATTGCTTTTTCTCAGTCTGTTTTTCTCTCGACGTTATATCTGGTATGTGATAATAATGATGCTTTTACTACCAATACTACTACAGCTATACTACAACTACCTATAGCATGCATACTTCTAATACTAACAATATTAGTCGCAATTATTCAACAACAAACTTCACCTTAAGCGTATAAGAATAGATTGAATTAATTGTCCTCGGCAGCGCTAACTGCCTCACACTTATTGAAGATTGTGGTGGCAATACCTGACGGCCACTTCGAGACTCGCTTGTAGTAAGGAATCGGTGAGGACTGCATGCGCCGTTGGAAAGTGAGTTCCCTGTCACTCGAATGAACGCACCATTATTCTGAATTTCCTCCACCGAGCCTGCTCCATCGGTTCGGAGGCACGGTGCTCTCAGAAGCAATTCGGCTCGTAGTGAGTTCATCCCCCGAAGAGCCCGCGGAACGATTTCGCCAGGGTGCCGGTCAATTTATCCATTTCACAGCCAAGCCTGAGACAGGCCGCTGGCAGGACCAGGGTGGCCTGATTAATCCGTCCCTGTCAAGCCGTCAGTTGCACACTTGGTTCTCGGAGCTTTCCGCCAAGGTGAGGAGATGCCGGCTGAAACAAATTGCTCGGGCAGAGTACAGGCCCACCTGTGTACGGGCATCGGCTCCATATTGGTAGCGCTGAACAGTCTTGGCTTGTAACTACTTTTTTTTTCTTTTGCACGAGAGGGCGCGAAGAAGGGCTGCTAGAACACGGCCTTATCTCAAAGTGGTTCAAGCCACTAATTTTCCAAGAAACGTATGGGACTTTACTATATTTTGTAAGTATTAGTCCAACTGCAACGACATGTTCTGCAATACTACGTGAAAATTACAAAAAAAGCTAGTGGACAGCGGTTACGATTGAGCCCCTGCATTTCACATGGTGCATTTCAGCTGCTTTGCGATGCCATTGGCTCATGGGGTGACGTCGTGCGTATGATTAAGGTAAATTAAGTATACTTTTTGTTTGGGGATTCGTAGCCAGTTAGAAAATTTTGACCATTGCGGTTAGGTGTGTAGTTGATTTTCACGCCTGTAGCTCAAGAAAGAAGTTTCATGCGTTTGAAGAGTGAACTGCAGGAACTGAGGGGTGAATATACGGAAAGCCTACGGCTAGAGTGCCCTCGTATGCTAATGCGTCATCTCGTATCAGAAGTAGTTACATTAGGCAGGAGACTGTTCAGTATAAAGCATCATTGAGGCCAATGCACAATCAGTAACTTGCAGAGTTGTGCTTTAAAAGCGCTTTCCTCTCGAGAGTGGCATTATTGGCCGTTACGAAGCTACGCACGCACGCACACAAGCACATACACGCGCACCGTAAAAGATTCAGTCATGTCTTTATAGACTTTCGGAAAGACGCCCCGCCGCGGTGGTCTAGTGGCTAAGGTACTCGGCTGCTGCATTTCCGATGGAGGCGGAAATGTTGTAGGCCCGTGTGCTCAGATTTGAGTGCACGTTAAAGAACCCCAGGTGGTCAAAATTTCCGGAGCCCTCCACTACGGCGTCTCTCATAATCATATGGTGGTTTTGGGACGTGAAACCCCACAATTCAATCAATCAACTTTCGAAAAGCCGACGATCCCTGTCGGCTGCCCTAGATTATATGTTTCGACAGGGGCCTGAAGCCCCACCGCGATAGTGTAGAGGCTAAGGTACTCGGCTGCTGACCCGCAAGTCGCGGGATCAAGTCCCGGCTGCGGCGGCTGCATTTTAGATGGAGGCGAAAATGCTGCAGGTTCGTTTGCTGAGATTTGGGTGCACGTTTAGGAAGCTCACACTCTAAGGCCAAAGCATGTTAGAAGGGTGTGTGGTTCGTCCTTTTGGGGTCAAATGGGGCTGCCACAATCATGAATTCTTTTAGGAACTAACGTACGCACCAGGTCTAAGAGTTGGACCCCACAGACAAGCTCAAGAGACTAACGTCAAGTCCTCACATTTACACTTCAGCGGGTAACCGTTAGTCCCACAAATCACCCCATAGGACTACCATTTAGTCCTCACATTTACACCTTATTGGGAAACCGTTTGTCCCCACATGTATACCATAATGGGCAACTGTTAATCCCCTCAGTTGGACCTCGCCGGACGTACAGTTGGTCCACTCAAATACTCCTATCGGATGAACTTTTTATCCACAGTTCAAATATTGTTTTTCTATTTACTCTCCGCCAGGCCTAACACTTTTTTCGCCAGTTTTTTTGCGCAGTCAGAAACAAATGATGCGGAAAAGAACACGCAAAAAATCTTTTAGCCACCTGTGTGTCACTGCTTTCGCAGTCACTGCAACAACGAATGACAAGAGTGAGACATGCAGATCTTTCATTTTTTTTGTACACATAAAGTTTCTCTAGTCTCTAAGAGAATTCGTGGTGAAACGTACAAGCACAACCACATTGTCACATCTTGAACAGTCATTGTGAAGCTTCTCCGATGGAAGCGAGAGATGACAGGCATTGCAGACGCCAGCGCACGCAGCCTTCTGCATGTTGTGTGGCCACGGCTGTACAATAAGACAGTAAAGATAGTCACACGTGACAGAAGATAAGGATGCACGCATATGACAAGTACGTGCAAGTTGATGTTAAAACATACATGTAAAATATCACACGCAAAGCGATAGAGCCTTCATGAAAGCGATGGAGCCTTCTGCACGGTGTGTGCCCACGGCGGCACAATAAGATATTAAAAATAGTTACTCACACGTGACAGAAGATGAATCATGGGTATGACAAATACGTGAAAGGTGAGAAAAAAACATACGTGTAAATAGGACATGCAAAGAATTTCCCCATGATGTCACACATCGTCAAAGACGCATTTCGATCCTCATAGCGCAACAGTTTAAGTGCGTTGGCCGCAGTCGTTACTCCGAGGCGCCGACAGCTACAATGCCGCCAGCAAAAAGATGAGTTCTAAGCGAGCGCCGTCGTTCAGCTCGAGCAAGCGAACGCAAGACCGAACACGGTGTTGCACGCGGAGCGTCTGCCGCCAGAAAACCTCGAACAGGAAAGCGCCCGTACGCTGGGCCGCCGCCACGAACAGAGCCGAGTTGGTTTGGAGCGAGCGCCTAAAAAACCGACGGTAATGTGGCCCTTTTCCACACACTCGAGCGAGTGCAGCGAGAAAAGACATGTCCACCGCCGTGGCAGCCACCAACGGCCGGCGCCGAGCTGCTTCGACCAATCGACGGGGAAGCTAACTGTAATGGCGACCTATCTTCACACACTCGCTTCCGACGCTAGCTAAAGCCACGCCAGCCTGTGCCGGTGCACTTACAGCGCGTGACATACTACAAGGAAGCTCGTTCCGAGCAACCGCCACGTGTTTTGGACGACTCGCGAAACAGCCACAAGGTCACCGCCCAATATAGTCAGCCTGGAGCTCATCACGGCGGAAAAGACAGGTGAGCACTCGATGAGCGAGCGTCCGGGCGACCGAGGCAATGATGGCCAATTTCCGGGGGTCAAAGAGCACAGGCGATCTACAGACGCCGAAGCTGACATTCGCAGTCCAATTCGCGCGTGTGATATAGAAAACGACCGGGCCCGTAGCCGGCTAGTGCGATCTGTGTCGCACACCCGTCAAGCACAGCAGAATCGAGAATGATCACCTACTTGTGAAATAATCCAGCGCTGAAATCTGCCCTGAGTCTGCTGTCTTCTCGGCCGCCATGTTGGCCTTAATTCCCCACCGGTGCTGTCGTAAGTTGGTCGTGACCATCTTGACTAAGCCAGAGATATACAGTGCGGCGTGGTGACGTATCGAGACCTGCTCCAGTCTTCATGGGTGTGGCGAAACATAAAAGCAACAGCACACACTCATCCAAGCGTCTACACAAAAGAACACGGCGTAATTCCTAGATTGTCGAGCTCTCAGAGTGCGACGCAACGCCAACTAGGCAGGCAAAGAACTTTATTATTATCCGGAGGCGGTGCTCAGTCCCCCTTAGGGGGCGACCCCCGTGGGCCACTCCCACGACGGGATGGGGAGGTTAAACTCCACGGCTATGTCGTGGGCCCTCTGGATGGCCCTAAGCTGGTCTCCTTTGTCGTGGCCTGTGAGGAGACAGGTGCAGTACGCCTCCGTAGAGGGAGACTCGCTGCTCTCGCGCAACGCAGAACATTGCCACAGCACGTGTTGGAGAATACCGTCACCAGCAAAATACGGGGTAAGACTGAGCCAGGAAAGAGGAGGATGGCTAGTGCCCTTGACATCACTTTGCGCACGGCCCGCCTCTCCCAGGCGATTCAACTCTCTGTAGATTAAGTGGCTTGCACGCGGTACGCATCCCTCTGTGGTTACTCCTCAATGGTCTATTCGTTCGCGCGCGCCTATTGGGCTGCGTTACTCCTTTTTCGGATAATTTTGCCTTAGAGTGCAGGTGGTCGAAATTTTTAGAGCCCTTCACTACGGCGTTTCTCATAATCATATGGTGGTTTTTGAACGGTGAACCCCGCATACTAACCGACAGGGGCCTGCAGTCAAGGCGAGCCGACAGGACTGCTAGCGACTACATGTGCGCAGCGTAGCGATGATAACGACGAAGAGCACGTCCGTTGGTTTTCTCGCTGCAGCAGTTACTGCACGGCAATATTACGATCCTTGCTGTTTCGGAAGGCAGATAACTTCGTAGATGTGTTACCAAGCCCCGGTCGGTGTGTGATCTGCTCCGCCAGCTGACGCAGCAATCCTATAGTGCTCACAATTTTTCAGTGAATACATAAGTTATCGTGGCCGTTTAATGACTCGTATATTAAGCAAAATTTTGTTCCGTTATCGTATGTATCCAGTTTCTTCCAATTTGAACCAGAACTATCAATTTATGTTATTATAATACCTTTTATGAATACTCGCAATACCTAAATACACGCAATACTGGAAATAACTACTCGACCGGATATGCTTAGAAGTGAAACACTTGTGTCACTCGCTGCAAGTGCCACTAATAAAAAATGACACCATCTCCCACCTAAAGGAACATTAGGTAGCATGCGAAGCAGCGCATGGGTCGACTTAAATTTCCGCTCATCACGGGCACCTTGCTCGATGTTAACACGTCCTTGCAAGTAGAGTACCCCATGAAATGAGTGTAGTTTTATAGCGCGTCTGCAGAATCTCGTTCGCCGACGCGGTCATGTGATTGCTGAGAGAGTGTAAGATGGAGAGACCACAATTTCTTACACAGCCGCTCAGGACGCGGAACGTGCTAGCGCGTGCCAGCGCGTTTTGACTTAGATACAACGTGTTGGTTCGTAGTGCCTTCGCATAATCTCGTTCCTTGATGCTATCACATGATTACTGAGAGAGTGTAAGGAGGGGAGGCCACAGCGTTTTACCCAGCCCGTGACACAGACCGGAACGTGCTAGCACGTGCATGCGTTCTGGCATTGCTTGGGCCAGTTGTTGCACATGCGCAGTAAGGTAGTTACGCACACCGGGTTGAGCTTCACCATAACCTGCTTCGCATCTAATAACTGCGCCACAGAGATCCAGACTGGTTACCACTGCTGCCATGAGAAAAAACCATAGGTACCCGGTCCTGTCTTGGGTAAAGTCACCGACTTTATGGTTAGCCCTAGGGCTCCCCCTAATCATTTTTTTTCCGGAAATGAAGTTCTTGCCACGTCACGTCATCTGGATCAGAGCCCATAACCTCCCGAATTGCTGGCGGAAGCGGTACAGCTTGAAGCCAACGCTCTCCGTATACCTTCATGTACCTTTCCAGAGATCGCACCGCTGCGCCTTCCTTTGGTGGATTGGCGCTGGGGCATTATGGGAGAGCGGAGCGCCGCCGGTCAGAGCAGACGACGCTTTCCCGCTTTCGCTTGCTTTCGTCGCACGTCGTGGGTGGTTTCGGCTGGTATAAGGAGCTGCTATTGTGGAAAAAGAAACGCTTCTTCTGATCGCTCTGACTTTCATTCACGCTTACTAGACTTGGTTGTTTCTCGCAAATAACCGTAACCGTCACTGAACATGCCGAATAAAGAAAGGGGGGGGGGGCACACTTGCTCGGTTCTGGGATGCGATAATGCGTGAAAGTCACTGGACGTTTCATTCATTTCTCGCCAGCCACGGTTGTCTAGTGGCTAAGACACTCGGCTGCTAGCCCGCAGGTCGCGGGGTAGAATCTCGGCCGTGGTGGCCGCATTTCCCATTGTGGCGAAAATGCTTTAGGCCCGTGTGCTTAAATTTCTGGAGCCCTTCACTACGGCGTTTCTCATAATCGCATGGTAGTTTTGGGACGTTAAACCCCAACACATATATTATTAGTTCATTGATTGGTGCCACTTCAAGGCGTCGATGTATGTGGTGCTGCAGTTAAGTTTGACCTTTGATACCTGTGTCCTCACCCTGATTACGGGGCTGGGATTTTACACTTGCAGCTTACCCTGTAAATAACTACGCGAATTTATTAAGTCGAGAGGCTCAGATACCTCGTTATAAACTCACACGGTCCTCTATTCATCCGCCTAAGAAGATTTGATGGAGAAGGCCACCTTTTTTTTCTTCTCAGTCAATGTGCTGATCCTACACTATGACTGTCAGTAGGGTTTTGCCGTGAGTGCGAACCCGTGTTGCGTAGTGGCTGGAGGAGAGCACTGGTGTAGCTTGGGCATGGGCAGGTGCCGGTGTGGCTTCACCGGGGCCAGTGCCCCTTTTCCATCCCTCGGCCGACTCCTCAGCCCACCACCATTTATACCACCCTTTGAAAACTTTCTGTACCTAACGAGGTTTGCACTGCCTCCGAAAACGGAGGCAGTGCCAAACTGATTTCGCATTGCCTCCATGAGACCACATTGCACCAAGCTCGGATGTGATGCGACGACATGATCACGTGAAGTCGCTTAATGTTTTGATGACGTCACAATTTTCGCAATGTGTGACGTCATATATGTTGTCATCACGCGGTGTTTCTTTTTCGATCACTCGACGTCGCCGACGCGGGACGCAAACGGTCGAGTTTCACACTTGATGAGGCATCTAAGGTTTTTGCCTAAAAACAAAAAATGACCGCTGGTGGCTGTGGTGTCCCGCGGCGTCGGCGTCAACAGCAGTGACGTGAAAATCATCGTGGGATGGCGTCACCACACGACGTCATCGTGACATCACGGATCACCAGAATGTGTAAGGTCATCATGGCGGTCCCATGATCACGTCATGAGACGACATCATCGCTTTGCACTGCTTTGTTATCGTGTGATCAGCCCACCTATCATGGAGGCCAAGCAGAACCAGGTGAGGTGCTGAAAGTTTGGGATACCTCCAGTCATAAGTCAGTGCAAAGTCATTTTAGGTGCAGAAAACATTCGCAGAGGGGAGAGGGGAAGACCAATAAATTGACTGAACAAAAAGAGACGGCTGTCGCCTTCAGGTTGCCTTGGGTGAATGCATAAAAAACCCTGCGAGGCTTTTCTTTTTTTTTTGCGCTGTTAAATAGTGTTCATTCGACTGTTTACTGCATGATTATGTTGGATCGCATCTGCTTTTTATTGACCATAAACCTAGATGCCACTCCTATTTTGCTTCGCGCAAATCTTTTTTTCTCTTTGTGTCAAAGCAAAGAGAGCTAGCTGTAGTTTCATCATTACCGATACAAAATCTACACTCGCCGTCAGCTTCTTTCACATTGTCAGCCTATGTAAGCACTGCTGGAGCTGTCTATACCTTTACAACGCTGTATCGCTTTTAAAGTCATCCCGACCATTAACAGCCTTTCACAGCAATGTTTTCTGGCTTAAACCATCTGTGTGTCCAGATAGTGAGTGCTTATTAGCACCGTAAGAATGTCCATGCAGCGCAATTTTTCCTTCTGAATGGGCCTGAGGCAAGTTCATCAGATGTTTTATTCTTGGCCCTTTTGGCAAAGGGGACACGCGCGGTAAAATGCTTTGGGCTGATTGGAGAGACAGATCTATACAAACGACAAATAACTGAATTAGCATAATTGTAAACTGTAATGAAACAAGAGATCAAGGGAGCTGCAACAGTAAAATTGAATATTGTGTGAACTATGCACACTGATGCTCATTACGTTGTACATTTCTTCCTATTGTTAACCAGTCATGACTTGCGCAATCAGGTCCAAAATTATTAAGTTAATTTCCAACTCACAATCGTGGAAACAGGAACTACGCAGAGACACCTGGTTTTGCACTGTTTGAAAGCAAATACTGCATGCGAAGTATCCGCTCTATGGACATGCTGTTAGCTGGTTTTTACTACTCTCAGCGTCCCGAGTGCAAACTTTCTCACACGCAGCATGTGAAACAGGCAATTAGTATTCAAATATACACAGCATAGAAAGGCTCGAACTTATTTATAAGGGTGGAATTTTGACATTATCATTCGCGAAGTGCATGGGCTTGCACTGCGTATCGTGCGGAAGCATATCACGTGTGACAGTCCCCGACATAAAGTACTAATAATGAAGCTGTACGGTCATACTGACAATAAAACAAATGACGAAAACTTCCGCTACGCGGAAATACGATCAATGAAGCACAGGGAACTCGCCGCAAAAGCTGAGAAATATTTCAAATTCAATGGGCATTTTCGTGGGTACGTAAGCGATTTCCCAAGTCATTAATGAGTCAAGGATACTAGTGTTTCCTGACTGCATATTGCTCTGGGGAGGGGGTGCCTCTCCTGTGAGTGCATGTTGAAGCAGGGTTGTGAGGCGCGACATTCCCGCAACGATGCGTTCGTACGCCCGCGTGCTGTGGGAAACGGGGTGAGCCGACGCTTCCGCGAGCAGACGGTACTCCACCGGCCCTCCGGTTTCCCATAATGCTTTGCAGCCGCCGTAGGAGGGCGCGCTTCAATTTCTGAAGAGGTCCACTGAGCTCCGAACTCTCCCTGGCTACCTTTCCGCTCTTTCCGTCTTCCCCGCTCCTCGTCCTTGCTTCTTTTGCAAAAGCTGGAATAATCACTGTAGATCCCTAAAAAGGTCCGTGTGACTGAACGCTATAGAACGATCGCAACCGCACGTAATCCCTTTAGGCTCACTACAAAGACGGCACGATAAGCCCCAAACCACGATGCGTCGGTGTGAATTTGTATTGGCGCCCGGAGAGCAGCACCGAAGAGTGGTACAAGTATAGGTACAAACGGTGTCAGGCTCTGTTTAAGCTCCTGAAACGGCGATGCTAGAACAATCTGAAGTCGAGAGAATTAGTGTTACCGCCGATTTCGCGTTATGAAAACGCTCATATTTAATGAAGCTTGTTCATGAAAAGGGCTGTAAGAAGTTTTTGGAAGAGCAGGGAATATTTTACGGCACATGTTGCAACGTACAACAAATCAACACATAATATTGTCCATAATGAAGCTACTATATAAAAAATTATTATTAGCTTCACTTTGTTACAGACTAAGATGGCTTAGGCACTTTTAATTTCTATCGTGTTATCACACGTTTAAATCTGTTCCTAAGGAAATTTCCTAATTTGATTGATATGTGGGGTTTAACATTCCAAAACCACCACATGATTATGAGAGACGCCGTAGTGGAGGGCTGCAGAAATTTCGACCACCTGGGGTTCTTTAACGTGCACCCAAATCTGAGCAAACGGGCCTACAACATTTCCGCCTCCATCGGAAATGCAGCCGCCGCAGCCGAGATTCGAACCCGCTACCTGCGGGTCAGCCGCCGAGTACCTTAGCCACCAGACCACCGCGGTGGGGCTTAAATTTCGTAATGATATTGCTTTGTCATGTATGCCATATTTATTTCTATTCTCCTCCTTCCTTTAGATTTGTTTGATACGGCGGTACCATTTCAACTAACCTATCATGTTGTGTGGTACATATTGAAGAAAATGCGGGAATGCTCCAGGCATATCCTATTGTACGCTTTAAATCAATCAATCAATCAATCAATTAATAAATCAATGTTTCTTTATTAGCATCAGAAATGTACATTGTGAGTAAGTATGCAAGAGGAGGTCCCAAGGTAGTAATCTGCAGGCGGGACCTCCTATGTTAATACAATGAAAAAGCTAAAATACGCATAACGAAAGAGCAAGTCACAGAACATTTTGAACTTTTTTTTACAAACAAAGCAAGATATCGAAAATTAACAAAAAGCAGCAGTTAAACGTTTAATAGAGACTTTTTCAATTTTCTTTTAAAAACATGATTGTGCATTAAGTCTTTCACATCATGTGATAAAGAATTTCATAATGAAATTCATGAAAAAACAATGCTCATTTTTTCATAATTAGTGCGAAATTTAGGTAATAACAGGTTATGGGCGACCGCGAATATATTATTATTGAGGAGGTAAGTTTATTTACAGAAAAGCAGAGAGGTCGGCCTGAGCGATAGCTTGTTCTAGCCTGCTACTCTACACTGGGGGAAAGGAAAGGGGAAAAGAAAGAATAATGGATGACGATGGTGAGCTAGAGAGCTGATTATGTAGTGTTCTTTCTAGCTGAGACACATTTTATAGCCGCGCACATAGTCCAGTTGTTTCTAAAAAGGTAATAACTGCTCTTGTGACCGCAGTTGCACTGTTGGTGTCTGGACAAGGCCCCAACATGGTCTCATCAGTTAATGACCCACTGCGATATAGTTCAGTAGAAGAAATCAGTGTTTGTCGTTCACGTGCGTATGCTGGGCAGACACAAAATACGTGCTCAAGTGTTTCTGGCACATCACAGTGTTCACAATTAGGACCGGTGTCACTGCGACCGATGATATGTGCGTAACGTCTGGTGTATGCTACATCAAGACGAATGCGGTGGATCATACTTGTGAGTTGCCGTTTCAATTTAGGAGGCATGCGCAACCTAATTTCCGGGTCCCATTTGTGAAGTCGCTGGTGTCACCATTCCGGTTTGGTCCAGTGCTGAAGTTTGTAGCTGCGCATCACGCAGCGAAGCAGGGCGTTCGTGTCAGCTCGTTAAAACGCAATGCGTACTTCAGGGGCACTGTTTTGTTTTGTTTTGTTTCCCTGGGAGGTTGGCTCATACCCACTCAGGGGGATTGGCCAAGAAAGTGTAGTGCAGTTTTTCTGTGATCATTTGAACTATGTGTAATGAATTGGTATTATAATAAGACTAATGTAAAAATAAAAATAACATAAAAAGAGCAAACGAAAAAAAATCAAGTTGAGCAATTTTGAGATTTGAGGCGTTATGACTACCACTCAGCTGCGTTTACTTCACTCTGCCCTGGGGAGTAATAAATAATTTTTTGATTGAAGATCACAAAGGTATACGCTTGGTTGCCTGAATATAATCGCAAACGGCATTGAAAGCGTCCCTGTGGCAATGTCCCAAAGCTGAGGCGCCAAAGCTTAGCGCCGTTTCCGCCGTCAATCTAAGGCCTATTTTCCGAAATGGCATAACTAGTAACCTTTTTCTAAGTATCTCGTAGCGGCGACAATACAAAAAATAATGATCTAGTGATTCCATTTCTCCGCAGAATGCGCAGAGGGGTGATGTTGTCTGACCAGCTCTGTGTAGATACAGGTTTAGGGGGGGGGGGGACACGACATCAAAATTTAGTAATTAAGACTTCGAGCTTTCTGGACTGACTCCAGTGGGGTTGCCATGGAAACATGAGGTGGTTATAGTCTGTTCATGTAGTTACTTTTTCTATCGTATCAGTGGAGATTGCTGATTTTCGATATCTTACTGCCGTGATATATTCAACATCTGGCAGTATGGACAAAACTGGCCCATCAAGTGCGGCTCGTGCTAAGGAATCGGCCAATTCATTTAATCTTAATCCACAGTGTCCCGGAACCCATAGTAATCTCAGGAGTCTCAACTGCGGGGGTACTAATGTTTTGAATGTGCTTAGAATTCGAGAGTTCTCTGAAGCTGTCAGAGCTGCACAAACTGAAAGAGAATCCGTCATTATGACTGCGTTGTTTTGATTTGATGGAAGTTTTCGAAGAGCTAAAATAATCGCCAAGAGCTCCGCTTCAAAAACTGGAGTAAAATCAGGCAGTCTCACTGCAAAGGACCAGTCAAGCAAATCAGAGGCAATGCCTACACCTGCCTTTTGATTATTTACGGAAGCATCTGTGGCTATTATATTTTTAGTTTCTGCATGCTCCAAGTAATCTAATAATATGTTATTTAAAAATTTGAGGGATTGTAATTTGGCGTTTTGGGGGAATATATTATCATACTCAATAATAACATGACAATTCGAGTCATTAGTATCAATTACATTTTTAATGTTCACATTTATACTTTGTAGATTTTTTTGTACAAACATTATCTGAGGTGTGTGAAACCGTGGCCAATGAGCAAGAAAGAAGGCGTCTGGGTTTGCGATAAAAGCATATTGAGATCTTCTTGCTGGTAAGCTATAAAATTTTAAAAATGCTTGTACGGTCAAAATTCGAAATCGACAAAGTAGTGTAGGCAGGCGCGCTTCTTGGAACAGTACGTTGATAGCCACAAATCTAGGGAGTCCCAGACACATTCGCAGTGCTTCTCGCTCCAAGACAACTAGAGGTTTCGTTTTATAAGCAGGGCCACCCGAGAATAATATGCAGCCGAATTCCATGATGGGGCGCATATAAATCTTGTACAACGTTATCAAGGTGTGCCTCCGTAACCCATATTTCCGGTCACTTAGCTTGTGTAGTAAGCCTGAAGCCCGCTGTGCTTTGGTAGTTATATATTGTATGTCTGGACTCCAGTTAAGTTTGTCATTATAAATGATTCCCAAATATTTTATAGAGTCTACTTGCTGGATGGGTTCCTGTTTATATAGAATTGAAATTGAAATTGGTTCTGCAAGCGGAAACGCCATGAGCGCGCTTTTGTTGACATTTAACGATAACGAAATCGATTGCAACCAAATTTCTAACATGTTAATATATCTTTGTAATTTAAGTTGTAGTGAGTAAATACCACAGTCAGCAGCAAAGAGTGCCATGTCATCAGCATAAATGTAGACAGTAACTTCTTGATCTGTTGGAATTGTGCTCATTAAAGCATTAAATAATATTGGAGATAAGACTGCTCCTTGGGGAACTCCGCGCGTTTGTTTAAATCTAGATGAGGAACATCCATTCTTGATGCAGTAGAATTCTCTTGATTTTAAGAATTCTGCCACCCACTCAATAAAATATTGTGGGAAGTTCAATCTCTCTAGCGTATTTAACAATATGAAGTGCTCCACACTGTCATACGCCTTGGCTATGTCAAGCGTTACTAAAGCAGCGTATTGCCTTCTTTTACGCGCGAGCTGTATTCGGCTTTCTAAATCATGCATGGGCACACCAAATTGAGAAATCACTACGAAAGCCAATTTGGTTCGGTTTTGTTACTAAATTGTCTGCCATCCAGATACTTATTCGGCTATGTAGGACCCTCTTACTAGTTTGACCATGTTATATGTTCACAATTGGTCTGATATTATCGACTGTTAATCCTCCACCCGGATTTTTTAGTATAGGAATCACCTTTGCTATCCTCCAATCCTGCGGCACCCATGAGTTTTTTAAGGAGTAGTTAATAACATTGGCGACGTCTTGAGGCGATAAATTGAACAGAATTTTAATCATGGGTACTGTGATTCCATCTGGGCCAAGAGATGCACAGGGTAAATGTTTAATCACGTTGGATACTTCAGTCTGTGTCACTTCTTCAAAGTCAGACTTTGTCGTAGACTTGTGCCAGTTGTTTGGCACTACTGAAGTGAATCTGCTTTCCAGACCTTTAACGATTGCCTCTAAGGTAGTACTGCTTAAGGCATTTTTAGCTTCAGCGTCTGCCTCTTCGTTTCACAGTACGCTGCAATGAGCGGGAATCCACTGGAAAGTTATAAGATGGCCATTTGTTGAAGCAACCTGAATAATTTCTGTGATTTCTATTGCCAAGCTGTAATACGGACCTTGCTTCATGATGCAATTAATGGTTGGCAAAGTGGGTTTGGCATCACAGAAAATCGTCCAGGCTCGAGGTCGCTCTCCGGAAATAAACCTTATTGCCTCTCGGATAGCGACAAGCTCTGCGGCAGTTGATGTGGTTTTATGGTCCACTTTGAATCGTCGAGCGGTATCCATGTCTGGGATGACAAAGGCTGCGGCGGAGGTGTTTAGCGTGGTGGATCCGTCGGTGTACACGTGCAGAGAATCCCTGAACGTTGTATAAATGTGATATAGGGTCAGTTGTATGAGGCCAACAGAAGAAATGAGCGACTTCTTCGTAATTCCAAATATCGTAAAAGAGACAGGTGGTTTAGGCAGGACCCATGGAGGCACTGCAGGGGCATTTGGCGGAGAAAACCTTGATGGTATAATATTTTCACGCCGCGATATTACTCTTGAGAAACTGCAATCTGGGTGAGTGGCGGGTAGTACTGACAGTGGGTGCTGTCTGTGTCTGCTCAGTAATCGGAGGTGAACTCTAAGTGGCTCGCAGAGCATGTATACACTGATGGGACAAGCCCGAGCCTCTGCGTTTGTCCCATTTGTTGAAGTACAGCGCGGTAGACCGAAGCATCTTCGTAAGCATTGAGCTTGAACACTCTCTAGTGTCTTAACACAACTAGGTCTCATATTGGAGAGCACCGGCATGCTGTATCGAATGTATCCCACAAATAGAGCATTGTACAATTGAAGTAGCGATGATTCTGATGGGCCCCATCTTGCTCCTGCTACGTGGCGAAGAATGAGAGCAAAGCTCTTTAATTTAGATTTAATTACTGCGACATGCCTCGTCCACGATAGATCTCTGTGTACGACAACCCCAAGGAACTTGTGATGCGTTACAGCAGGTATCGCGGTCCCATTAATAAATATCGGGTGTTGCGACATATGCTTGCGCGTGAACGCAAGCACTGCGCATTTGTCGATTGAAAGAGTGAGCCCCTGACGTCGTAGATATTTGCATGTGATCGTCACTGCACGCTCTAGTCGGGCTCGCAATTGCGGACGAGTAGTTCCGGATGTCCGTATGCATATGTCATCAGCGTATGCAGTGATATTCACCATGCTGGGAAGTTCTGCTGCTAGACCGATCATTGTGACATTGAATAGGATCAAGCTGAGAACTCCTCCTTGGGGAACACCACGATGAACATTATATCGATTGGTGTCTCCGTTACTTGTCGTCATGTAAATGGTGCGGTCCCTAAGGTAGCTAAAAATCCAAGCGTACAGTCATCCACCGATGTCGAAATCTTCCAGTGTGTCAAGGATCGCATAATGCAGCACACTATCGTAGGCACCCTTAATGTCTAGGAAGACCGCCGCCACTAGTCTGCGTCGGCTTCCTTCCTCTTCAACGCTGGTGATCAAGTCGACCACACCATCAATGGCAGATCGGCCTCTTCTGAAGCCGTTCATAAATGCAGGAAAGGAGTTGTTGCTCTCTAGAAGCCACTCTAATTGTGCCAGTACCATTATTTCCATCACTTTTCCGACGCTGCTGGCTAACGCGATTGGTCTGTAGGAGGAAAGTGCATAAGGACACTTCCCCGGCTTAAGCAATGCAATAATGCGAGTGCATTTCCAATTAGCTGGGACTTTTCCTGACTCCCGTGAGGTGTTATAATGAGATAACAGGATACGTCGTGCTTCTGTATCAAGATGGTTGAGTGCAGCATACGTGATTCCGTCAGGTCCTGGTGCCGATGATCGGCGGGAGGCAGAAATCGCAGCGTCAAGCTGATGTATTGTAAAACGTACATCAAGGCGCTCGTCAGACGATGGAGACGCAATGGTAGTAAGAAGGCAAGACCATCAGTGGTGTCCACGATGAGGCTACAGTGGTTACTGGCTATCTCAACTTCTGTCTATCCCTGATGTAGAGCAACAGCTTGAAATGGTTGACGTTGTTGGGGAGTGGTCTGCAAACTTCGTACCACCCGCCAGATTTACATAGAGGTTGCCTGGGGTCCAGAGATCCACAGAAATTTCTCCAACGTTGCCTGTCAATCGTGTCAAGACGCGGAAGAACACGTCGTTGATCTCGACGACAGGCAGAAAGGTCTGAAGGCGACTTCGTTCGTCTGTATCGGCGTTCGGCACGGCAACGGATTGCACGAAGGGCCTCGTATTGCTTATTAAAATTATCCAACAAGGTAATAGGAAATATGTCGATATTGAGGGTGCGGTGGAAAATTTTCAAAAACAAAACACACACATTATAAATGTGCATTTGGGAGATGGGTAATACGTCAAGCTGGCAAAAAATCGCATGTGATGGCGCTTGACATGAAGCGAAAGTTATGAGTCGAATCGCTTGTTTTTGCAATACCTTTAACGATGGAGGCGGAAATGTTGTAGGCCCGTGTACTCAGATTTGGGTGCACGTTAAAGAACCCCAGGTGGTCAAAATTTCCGGAGCCCTCCACTACGGCGTCTCTCATAATCAAATGGTGGTTTTGGGATGTTAAACCCCACAAATCAATCAAGCAATACCGTTAACGGCCAAATGTGCACCGAATATGAATTACCCCATGATGTGATGCAATAACTGAGATGACTGTGTATAAATGCATAAAACAATGCCTTCAGAGGTGAATTATTTCAGGTGAATTATACATCATGTTCATCCTGACATCTTGTTAGCTTGCAACAATATATATATATATATATATATATATATATATATATATATATATATATATATATATATATATATATATATATATATATATATATATATATATATATATATATATATATATAGTGGGAGTAATAATTCAATGGGCCAGTTAGTCTTCGTGAAGGTATGGGATATGGCACAACGGGAGCGTTGTCAACAAGGATAAATATATTTATTTCCCAACAGTTTCGGGAGGGGACCTCCCTTCATCAGGGGATGAGTTATACTGACATGAGCTTCCAAACTTCCTTGCTGCCGCGTCCCTCTCGCCTTGAAAGACGTTTGCGAGAGTGAGAGGGAACTGGAAAAAGGAAAAAAAGGGGAGAAAAAAGACGAAAACTATATATATATATATATATATATATATATATATATATATATATATATATATATATATATATATATATAGATATATATATGATTGATTTGTGAGGTTTATTGTCCCAAAACCACCATATGATTATGAGGGAAGCCGTAGTGGAGGGCTCCGGAAATTTCGACCACCTGGGGTTCTTTAACGTGCACCCAAATCTGAGTACACAGGCCTACAACATTTCCGCCTCCATCGGAAATGCAGCCGCCAATATATATATATATATATATATATATATATATATATAGTGTAAAATAAGATCATACACAAAAGAATAAAACAAATAATTTAATAACGCGTGCGGAGTGTGACGATTTATCGAGTTGAACTTTAATGCGAACGTCCCATTGATTTGCATTCAGCGCAGCACCCTTCTAACTGCGAGCAACATTTGCAATATGTATACTTTTTGTTCGGTTACTTACAGACTGCTTTTTAATTGGTCAATATAGAAAGCGGTATTTTAGTTAGCCACTACGTACGTTTTCTTCCGCACAGTGACCATCCGGAAGGGTCTTTTGTAACACTTCATGTAATTGTGTATTGAAAATACAGAAAGAGAGCATCTTGAATTCCAAAGGTCACAGTTCACAGTGATCGAAGACAAATACTCATGAAGCGTTTTCTATGTCCACGCGAGGGGAGCGAAAAAAAAAAAACGCAAACTTCCTCGAGATCGAGAATGTGATTAAGTGGAGGGCTTTGTCAGTCCTTTTTTTTTTTGCTGCCGTCTTTTCGACGTTACGCTCTGTATAGATTCCTTTAGACTTCTCAAGCATGTGTCTCCCTCTCTACTTAATCTTAAAATAGCGCCTTTAATTCTGTGCCTCTTCCTCGACTTGTACACTTGATAACTATGATTTTCGACTATATTGTATGAGTTTCTACCTCAATGCGAGTTCGTTTTTTTTTGGGAGCCTGTTCGCAAAACTTCCTATGCTCGGGGTATGTCCTCAGACATATACGCTGGTTCTCGAGGCGAGCCTGAGCGCTGTTGGTGCGCTTCCTTTCTCATCGTTGTAGCTCAATGAGTGGGCATCTCTACGCAGCTACTCATCATGAATACCTTGGAAGTAAAGCTGGCGGTGCGCAGAGCTCGCAACGCGACTGCAATGGGGGCCCGCAACCAAGACGGTGCAATGCGATCTCGCGATGCTGAAGAAAGACGGAAACGTCGGCAGCAATCGCAAGTCAGCACCAGCATCAATCTGGAGGCGTCGGCAGCGACGAAGGCTCGCGCAGCCGAAGCAAAGCGGGTTCGTAAAGTGAGAGCCCGTGAAGCAGAGGCGGCACGCAAGCGGCGGCCAGAAAACCTCAAACCAAAGCGGGCGTGGGAAGCAGCGCTCAAGCGGGAAAAGCGGTAGCCACCTGAGGTTGGGGACGCCGACGCGCTCTCCGAGCGGGACTTCCTCGTTCACTCGTTCGGCCATGGCTGTAAGGTATGCGACCACTTGTGGCTTGACAACAACCTCACCGCCATTGCTTCCATCCGCAACATCCAGTCACGCGCCAACACCATCGCCGTGCTTCAGTGACAGTTTCCTCTCGTGCAGTGCTTGCACCGGAACGTGCTCCACGAAGCCGCCTTTGACTTAAACCTCGAGCGTTGGCTCCTTAACAAGCCGTCCTAAAAGAACCGCCTCGTCAAGAATATTTACGGGTTCTCCGGATCAGTTCTGAGCAAGCTCCTCCATCATTATTCACATCATAGAGATGACCTACGTTTAGGTTCCTCGTGTTATTATTTGGCTTTCGTGCTTCTTACGCTTGCGCGCCATGGCAAAGAAGTGGTAATGATGTTCGGCTGCTGACTCCAAAGGCTGTGGGTTCGACTCAGCCCGGGGCGATCGCATCCGACGAAGGCGACCTGCTACAGGTTCATGTACTCTGTGGTGCCAGCGCACCTTAAAAAGCACCAAATGGTAATACTTTTCTGAGTCCTGCACCGCGCTGTTTCCCATAAACCATATTTTAGTTTTGGGATGTAAAACGCAAGTTGTCTATATTTTATGCTTACGTTTGCGTTTTTTAATCCTTCACTATTGCATTATTCCCCATTCCAACTACAGCTTTGCCAAGGCTCAAGTATACATTAACAACAAGCAAGTTTATTGCGTCTAAATATTTTTTATTCTTCAACAATGCTAAATAATTTTAGATACTCCAATATACCTAAAGACTTGAAGTATGGTCTTTAGACAAGAGAACTGTTTTTCGAGAAATTAGTTTCGTTCTGCATGTTTCGCCCGTGTAAGTGCCACTCGTGGGTTTCCTTCTTGGAACCGTTCTTTTCATTTGATGATATATGGGATTTAACGTCCCAGAACCACCGTGTGATTATGAGAGACGCCGTAGTGGAGGGCTCCGGAAATTTCGACAACCCGCGGTTCTTTAACATGCACCCAAATCTGAGCACATGGGCCGACATCATATTTGTCTAGATCGAAAATGCAGCCACCGCAGCCTGGATTCGATCCCGCGATCTACGAGTCAGCAGCCGAGTACTTTAGATTCAGACGCGAGGGCGAAATCCCCCTACTCCGCGGACTGAAAAAAAATTGCTAGATCCCGCATACAGTTAGAATCGACGATATGGGAAGCACGAATTGGGAAGAATCGTACGTCACTTTAAAATCAGCCCAACGTTACGAGCTGGACGTAAATTATCCCGTACATGACTTCCATGTCATGATGATCATGTTTGGAATGTCACTTACCTTCGTTGTCTATTCACTCCACGTGTTCCCAAATATGGTATATGTGGAACTAGTGAAACGGCCGTGAGCGCGCTATGAGGGTAGCATGTAGTCATGCTTTACATGAAACACATGTCATGCTTATTGTGTTTGAACGTGTCAAATACCTTCGTTGTTCATTCACGTTACGTAATATCGAATTTGCTATACGTGAAGCCAATGAAACGGCCGCAAGCGTATCATGAGCGCGGTATGTTGTCATGTTGTTACATGACACGCATGTCATGTATATAATGTTGCACAAGTCATATTCCTTCATCATACATTGACGTCACGTAACGCCAAATGTGGTATATGTGAAGCTAGTGAAAAGAACGCGAGCGCACTATGAGCGTAGCATGCAGTCATGTTTTACATGACACGCATATCATTATTATCATGTTAAAGGCGTGTCATTTAACTTTGTCGTACGTTCGCGTCGCGTAATACCAAATTTTGTATATGGGATGCTAGCGAATAGGCCGCGAGCGCATCATGAGCGTGGCTTGTAGTCATTTTCTTACATGGCATGTATCGCCCCGCCGCGGCAGTCTACTGGCTAAGGTACTCGGCTGCTGACCCACAGGTCGCGGAATCGAATCCTGACTGTGGCGGCTGCATTTTTGATGGAGGCAAAAATGCTGTAGGCCCGTGTGCTCAGACTATAGGATGCACGTTAAAGTACCGCAGGTGGTCGAAATTTCCGGAGCCTTCCACTACGGTGTCTCTCATAATCATATAGTCGTTAAGGGTCATGAAACCCCACATATCAATGAATCTGTACATGACACGCATTTTATGCTCATCAGGTTAGCGCCATTTAAATACTGTTGGTATTCATTCACAACCTGGAACATCAAATTTGGTATATGTGAAGATAGCGAATAGACCACGAGCGCACCATGAGCGTGACGTGTATGGTCATGACACACAAGACATATGTCACGATTTCCACGTAAGGGTCTCTCACTCATGTTCCCCATGCAGTCATGTCATACCTAACACATACGCAATAGCTAATGTGAATGATACCACCGCAAGTGAAGCAAGACCTTCATGTCTACATTCATGTTATGTCATACGAATTTATGGACACCATTATCTAAACGGTGTGGAGAGCTAAAACTCGTAGGTGGATAGATAGATAGATAGATAGATAGATAGATAAATAGATATATAAATAGATAGATAGATAGATAGATAGATAGATAGATAGATAGATAGATAGATAGATAGATAGATAGGTAGATAGATAGATAGATAGATAGATAGATAGATAGATAGATAGATAGATAGATAGATAGATAGATAGATAGATAGATAGATAGATAGATAGATAGATAGATAGATAGTGCAGCAGCGGGGACGTCGCATGCGCTTTCGGAATCTTTGTCCATACTCTCGACTCCTATGCTTATGCAACGCGTTTATGCGATGCTTTACGCGGTGGTAGAATGCCGGACATGCCGGCTTCAAGAGTGAATTCCAAAATGGATAAGAGCTCGAAACGACGTTTGAGCGCGTTGGCTGTTCTACTTGAAGCGAGTGTAGACGATGAGGTGCAGGTTTAAAAAAATGACAGATCCTACGTACAGTGGGAATCGATGATATGCGAAGCACGAATGAGAAATGTTGATATGTCACTTTAAAATCAGCCCAACGTTAGGAGGTGGAGGTAAATGAAGCCGTACATCACTCCCGTGTCATGATTATCATGTTCGGATGTGTCGTTCACCTACGTCATCTATTAACGTCACGTGATACCAAATTTAGTATATGTGGAGCTAGCGAAACGGCCACGAGCACGCTGTGAGAGTGCTATGTTGTCATGTTCTTACAAGACGCGCATGTCAGGATTATCATGTTTGCACCAGTCATACGTTTTGTTATCCATTGACGTCTTGTAATATCAATCTTGGTGTATTTAGAGCAAGCAAAACGGCCGCGAGTGCATCATGAAAGGCCCAATATCCTTCACAGTAGCTTACTCGCACGCACGGTGGTTACAGCGAAGCCACGTTGGCAAAACGTGTGCACTCAATAGTCTGACGCCAGGCGCGACCAGCGTCCGTCGGCGCGGCCCGACGGCAAACCGAGCGTAATGCGACATGCTGCTTTTCGGGCCGATGCGTTACCCAGACAATACTGCGTATCCCTCTTTTCGTGACGGAGGGACGCCGGGCGCGCTGAAACGCGCATGCGTCAAAGCAACGCAGTGCGGCGCGCGCCTGCCAGTATATGTCAGCACCGTCACCTGGCGTGCCAACGCCGCCTTGACGCGACGAAATGAACGCCGGCGAGCAAGCGCACCGTATCACGTCGAAATGTATTGACACATTGATTGTGGCATGTAGTCATGTTCTCACATGACAAGCATATCATGATTATCATGTTTGCACCAGTCACATACCTTCGTCATCCATTGGCGTCACGTACTACCAAATTTGACATATATGAAGCTAGCGAAACGGCCGCGAGCGCATCATGAGAGTGGCTTGTAGTCATGTTGTTACATGACACGCATGTCGTGATTATATGTTTGGATGTGTCATATACCTATGTTGACCATTCGCGTCGTTTGTCCATGTTTTACAGATTATTAATGAGATATAACAGACAGTAATGCCAAGGAAAGTCTAAGGGAAGATATTACACCAAATTGTAATGTGAATATGAAATATCTTTTCAAAAAAGTTATCTTTTCACCCACTTTTATTTCTTCATATTTACATTACAATTCGCTCTCATATCTTCCCCTATACTTTCCTTGACATAATTGTCTGTTAGGGCGTGCGTGTGCTGCCTAATATGCTGTGGTCATCTATGTTCCCTCTCTCCTCTCTTTCATCCCCCCATCCCCTTCCCATGCGCATAGGGTAGTAAAGCGGCTGCATATAGGCTAGTTAACCTCCCGGCCGTTCTTTTCCTCCTATTTTCCTTCCTTCCTTGTGTGTTAGATCTCTCTCTCTCTCTCTCTCTCTCTCTCACACACACACACACACACACACACACACACACACATACATATATATATATATATATATATATATATATATATATATATATATTGTCACGTCGCTCCAGGGGGTGTCGACAAGGTCTATTGATGTCCGAGCAAGAGGGCTCTAACCAAGCGCGTCGGTTGGGCTTGTTTGCTAGAGCGGGGGTCCACGCGCACTTCTTTCTTCTCTGTGGTGTGAGCCTTCACCTTGGCATATGACCCACTACTTGAAGTAGGTGGCAATATTCCTCCTCAACAAAAAAAGAAGGAGCATTGTCCCGATGCTGTAAAGTTATTGAAAAAAAAACCAAAACAAAGTAGGTTAAACAATGAAAAAGGGCACCAATAATCAAATGTTAGACGCGATAAGTTCACCAATGATGAGGCAATTGTCAGAGCACAAATAAAAAAAAACACGGGAAAAGTGGTCTTTTAGGAACGTGCAAAATAGGGCTTCATGCGCACCACGTGAACTATGTCAGAGGTCGGTTGTTTTCATTGTGCCCATCGTGACGACGTAGCGTCCGGAACCACTTCGTAGTTTACGTCGCTCACGTGGCGTATTACTTTACACGGACCGAAGTATCTGCTGAGCAACTTTTCGGAGACACCACGGCGTCGAACAGGGGTCCAAACCCAAACTTGGTTTCCCGGACTGTAAGATACGTCATTGTGACGCATATTGTAACGTCGTGCATCGACCTGTTGCTGCTGACCAATGTGTTGCCGGGCGAGCTGGCGAGTTTCCTCGGCACGCTCTGCAAATTCTTCTGCGTCAGTTGTTAATCGATCAGCGCCTTCATAAGGAAGCATCGCATCCAGCATCGTCTGAACTTCGCGGCCGTAGAGAAGGCGAAACGGTGTAAATCGGGTTGTTTCGTGAACGGTGGTGTTATAAGCAAACGTCACATAAGGCAAAATGCGATCCCATGTTTTGTGTTGGACGTCGATGTACATGGAGATCATGTTTGTGATTGTCTTATTTCGTCGCTCGGTTAAGCCGTTGCTCTGCGGATGGTAAGCAGTCGTCGTTCGATGCCTAGTGTTACTTAGCCGAAAAACTTCATCAATAAGCTGTGCAGTGAACGCTGTTCCTCTGTCGGTTATCACTGTAGATGGAGCACTGTGGCGCAGAACAATGTGGCACATGAAGATCTGTGCCACCTCAGAAGCCGTGGCTCGTGGTATCGCCTGTGTCTCAGCATAGCGGGTCAAATAGTCAGTTGCAACAATGACCCATTTGTTGCCATCGGACGATAAAGGAAATGGGCCGAGAATGTCCATGCCGACTTGGTCAAATGGCTTGTGGGGTGGATCAATTGGCTGAAGTAGTCCAGCCGGCTTGCTTGGTGGCGAATTTCGACGCTGGCATTCACGACAGCTTTTAACGTACTGCTTCACGTTTGCCGAAAGTCCGGGCCAGTAGTACGCCTCACTTACTCTGGCGAGCGTTCGCGAGTAACCTAGATGACCAGATGTGGGCTCGTCATGGCACGCGGGGAGGACTTCGTCCCACATGTCCTTCGGAACGACGAGGAGGTAAGCGCGGCTCGTAGAACGGGCGTTTTTTTTGTACAGGACATTACCTCGGAGGCAGAAAGACGTCATGACACGAAATAGATGGCGAGGTATAACGGCGCTATGACCCACCAGATAGTCGATGAGCGGTCAAATCTCTTCATCCTCTCGCTGGCGTCTGCTCAAGTCAGATGAGCTAAGGGCGCCCAGGAAACCGTCATCGTCATCTTCTTCTTGATTGACTAAAGGTATGGGTGCACGCGACAGCGTATCAGCGTCTTCATGCTTCCGTCTAGACTTATATACGATGGTAACATCAAATTCCTGTAGACGCAAGCTCCATCGGGCCAGTCGTCCAGAGGGATCACGAATGTTTACCAACCAGCAGAGGGCATGGTGGTCCGTCACCACTTTAAATGGACGACCATAGAGGTACGGGCGAAACTTGGTGATCGGCTACACTACTGCGAGACACTCTTTCTCTGTGGTCGTGTAATTCACCTCGGTACGGGACAGTGAGCGGCTGGCATAGGCAATGACTCGTTCTTTGCCGTGCTGATGCTGGACGAGCACTGCGCCGAGGCCGATGTTACTGGCGTCAGTGTGCACCTCTGTGTCAGCATCATAGTCAAAATGCGCAAGAACAGGGGCTGACTGCATCCACTGTCGTAGTTCGGCAAAAGCAGCCTGTTGTTCGGTAGCCCATACAAACGGGGTGTCGTCGCGTGTAAGGCAAGTCAAGGGTTCCGCTATCTTCGAAAACCCTCGAATAAATCGTCGATAGTAGGCGCACAAGCCCAGAAAGCGCCGAACAGTCTTTTTGTCTGTAGGATGCGGAAACATGGCTACAGCGGCAAGTTTGTCGGGGTCGGGTCGGACTCATTTTGCATTGACTACATGGCCAAGGAATTTGAGCTCTTCATAACCAAAATGACACTTCTGCGGTTTGAGTGTAAGATCTGCTGATTGAATAGCCTGTAGTACACTCCTGAGGCGATGAAGATGTTGCTGGAAGGTTTCAGGAAAAACGACAACATCATCAAGGTATACGAGACAAATTTGCCACTTCAGACCAGTAAGCACAGTGTCCATCATTCGCTGGAAGATTGCGGGCGCTGAGCACAAACCAAAAGGAAGGACTCGAAATTCATACAGGCCATCAGGGGTAACAAAGGCTGTTTTCTCGCGATCTCGCTCGTCAACTTCGATCTGCCAGTACCCACTTTTTAAATCCAAAGAGGAAAAATAGTGGGTACGGCGTAATCTGTCTAACGAGTCGTTGATACGTGGCAGCTGGTACACGTCCTTTTTAGTCACGCTGTTCATCTTCCGGTAATCGACGCAAAAACGTAGCGTTCCGTCTTTCTTCTTGACTAGGACGACCGGAGAGGACCACGCACTGTTGGAAGGCTCGATGATGCCGTCGTCAAGCATTTCTCGAACTTGCATACGAATGGCTTCTCGTTCCTTCGCTGACACACGGTAAGGCTGTTGGTGTACTGGGCGGGCGTCGTCGTAAGTGATGATTCTGTGCCTAGTGATCGAAGTCTGGCGCACCTAAGAGGAAGCAGCGAAGCATGACTTGAATTCAAGCAAGAGTTTTCGCAGTGCTGTCTGGTTTTCTGGTGTGAGGTTAGAATTATTAACGATATTGCTTAAAGACGTATCGGCGGCCTCCACTGCGTCTGACGAGAAGCAGATGGGAACGGTACCTAATTCATCTGCAAACGCCAACGAAGTGCCACGGAAAAGGTGTCGGTGTTCGTTGCTTGATTGATTGATTTGTGGGGTTTAACGTCCCAAAACCAAAATTTGATTATGAGAGACGCCGTAGTGGAGGGCTCCGGAAATTTTGACCACCTGGGGTTCTTTAACGTGCACCCAAATCTGAGTACACGGGCCTACAACATTTCAACCTCCACTGGAAATGCAGCCGCCGCAGCCGGGAATCAAACCCGCGACCTGCGGGTAAGCAGCCGAGTACCTTAGCCACTAGACCACCGCGGCGGGGCGGTGTTCGTTGCTGAAATTTGTAACGAGCAGTTGAGATCGGCCATCACGTAGCTGTATGATACTCCTAGCCACACAAACACCTTGAGTCAGCAGGTGTTCAAAATTACTTTCTGCAATCGCTTCACCATTTTGCAATCCACAGCATGTGACGTTGAGAATAACACTGGCTCTTGGAGGAAGCGTTATACTTTCAGCAGAAACACGAAGAATGTCGACACGTTGTTGGTCGTCCTGCTTGTCGATTGCTCGGTCGGCTGAGAAGGTGATGCGATTCTCTTGAAGGTCAATGACAGCTCCATACTCCTGCAGGAAGTCAACACCAAGAATTACGTCGCGTGAACATTCACGGAGCACAAGGAAACTCGCTACAAAAGTATAGCCGCAGACCCGAACTCTACTCGTGCAGGTTCTAAGCGGAGAGACGGTGTGGCCACCAGCCGTTCGAATCACAGAGCCATGCCAGGGCGCGATTACCTTCTTTAGTAGTCTGGTCATTTTCCCGCTTAGTATAGAATAGTCAGCCCCGGTATCAACTAAAGCACCTACTGCATAGCCGTCCATCAGCACCGGTATGTCCAGAGAAAGCCGCACATATCGCTCAGTCGAATCCACACCCTTTACTGTTAGCATTGATCGGAGGTCTTCAGCACGTCGACTGCCAGCGAGCTTGCCTCCAAGGGTCGCTTGCGTTAGTTTTCCCGGCGGGGACTGGGGGACCGTGCGCCAGCATGGCGCTGTGGCGAAGATGAAAAGCGCCTCGGCGACGATGAGCGCGGCTACCGTCCAGAAGGCGGTGGCATGCGCTGTTGAGCCAGGTAATCCTCAATGTCCCGGGGTCGCTGGCCATACCGAGGAGGCGCTGAATATACTGAAAAGCCGCGCAGCCCGAGGCGCCGGTATGGACACTGGCGGTAAAAAGGGTCCGCTTCACCGCAGTGGAAGCACAAAGGTAGGCGATCAGGAGTGCGCCAAACTTCAGATTTCCGAGGCGAAGCACGTCTGTCGTCAAGGTAGTGTGCTGGTTGTTCCGCAAGATGCACAGGGTTGGCGTAAACGAGGGGTGGGGGCGCGCGTGTGTTCTCGTAGTACCGTAGAGGCTGCGCCGACTGAAGTGAAACTGTAGGAGGTGCCTGAACAAACAGCGGGGAAGAGGAAGCTGGGCGCTTCAAGGCTTCCGCATAAGTCGCACGGTGGTAGTCAGCCGGGGCCGGTGTGGCGTTATCCATACTAAAAGGGTCACGCAGGGCATGATGCAGCTCGTCCTTGACGATACTTGCAATAGAACTCACTGTAGGTAGTGGTGGTGTGGCAGCCTTTTGCAGCTCCTCGCGTACTATAGAGCGGATAAGGTCGCGCAGACACTCGGTGTTGTTCCCAAAAGTCGTGAGAACTTGAGCAGTGGACGTGTTCACTTGCCGCTCATACAGGGTGGATCAATGCTGAAGCATTTTTTCCATCGTGACGGCTTCAGACAAAAACTCGGCGACCGTGCTCGGAGGACTCCGTACAAGGCCAGCGAAAAGCTGCTCCTTAACTTCCCGCATCAGGTGACGCAACTTCTTTTCTTCTGTCATATTTGCATCGGCCCGTCGGAACAGGCCCATCATATCTTCCACACAGGTCGTGACAGTTTCGTTGGGCATCTGGATGCGGGCCTGGATCGCTCGCTCCGCTCGTTCGTGGCGATCAGCACTTCTGTAAGTGTCCAACAGCCGGCGGCGGAATTCGGGCCACGATGTCATATGTTCCTCGTGATTCATGTACCAGGTACGTGCTCCATCCTCCAAATAGAAGTACACACGCCGTAGTTTGGCCGCGTCGTTCCAGTCGTTCAAAGCAGCCACGCGTTCGAAGTCGACCAACCAGTCCTCGACGTCTTCGAGCTCGGTGCCATGAAACGGTGTCGAAACCTGTGGACTTTCGAGGGTGCACCGAGTCACCGGGGGGTTTCCCGTTCCTGTTAAAGTGGTTTGAACGGACGTGTTCATCATACTGGTATGAACTGTAGGGTAAGCTTCGGGTGGCAATCCCCTGATCCTGCGGCTTGTCCGATGAACGGGAGTGTGGACTCGCACTGGGCTTGTGGTGCTGCTTCCAGGAGGGTTCTGAAACATCCGTGAGGGGCTACCCCGCACCTACACCAATTGTCACGTCGCTCTAGGGGGTGTCGACAAGGTATATTGATGTCCGAGCAAGAGGGCTCTAACCAAGCGCGTCGGTTGGGCTTGTTTGCTAGAGCAGGGCCCACGCGCACTTCTTTCTTCTCTGTGGTGTGAGCCTTCACCTTGGCATATGACCCACTACTAGACGTAGGTGGCAATATATATATCTATATATATATATATATATATATATATATATATATATATATATATATATATATATAGATATATATATATATATATATATATATAATATGCTGTTGTCCTCTCCTCACGTAGATGGCGATGGTGGCAACGAGCCACCGACTGCTGGATGCATGGGCTGGTATGAAGTGATGATAGCTATAGCACGAGAACAATACGACGACACAGAGACAAGAAGGACACGAAAGACACGAGCGCTCGTGTCTTTCGTGTCCTTCTTGTCTCTGTGTCGTCGTCTTGTTCTCGTGCTATAACTATCGTCATGCCATACTAACTAGCCCAAGCTGCCACACTTCTGGTATGGAAGTTACTCTACCAGTTTACATAAACCTTGGCGGGGAACCGTTCCCTTGAAAGGACAATGCACTACCAAAATATATGTAAACTGGTTGGTAACTTCTATAGAAGCACATGTATCCGGTATTTGGTGGCTCGATGCAACCGTCGTCATCCACGTATGAAGAAAACAACCAACAGCTTACAAAAAAAATTAACGTCACAACCGGAAGCGGTAGTGACTTCGTGCATATGTCCTACATGGCGTGAGATTAATTTTTTTCTTAATTCATCACCTTTTACAGGCCATTATATATACGCAATTTCATTGCACCTTGTGGCTTGATAATTGCGTGCGCGAGAAAAAAGAAAGACCAAGAAAAATTAATTGGTAAGCAAAGATGTTTTATTGGCCAAATGGTGTGCGTGCAATTACACCGATAACCTTGCAGATCAGATTGCTTCCCCGCTAATCCTCGACATTTAATGCCCTTCGCCGAAGACAGAATTACTCTTCGTTCACTGCCATTACTTGTTTCGCTTTGGCAGCACGCACATTGCAAATTCGCCTCGTACACATTCTAAATTTACTCACGTGGCTTTTTTTTTCGTGTTCAAAAGCACTTTGCGGATTCTGCTGTGCGGCTGATTGAAATCATTCCAAGAAAACGGGAACCTCCGAGCTGGGCTTTATAAAAAAGTGTACAAACTTCGCAGATCGAATACATTTTAGGTAGAGATAGTTGGAGTTGATGGCTGTTTAAAAAATGATCCAGAAATAAAAAAAAATCTGAAAATATAAATCAAAACAACAAACGAAAGAAAACACGGCCGTTGCACTGAGTCCACGCACTTTCGTTGCCACAGCTCACGCGATGTGGCGATGGCCTTCGGGCAGCGTCAACCGACCGCGCCTGTCGTTCACCCTCCGCGCTGTCGATGCTTGTTCTCCGAGCTGTACACACGTGCGCTTTCACGAGTCAACAGGCTCCTTTGATCCGGATGGCGTGATAAGCCCTGCCGTGTTTCCGCCCGTCGCTTTCTTTTACTTAAAAAATTCTTCGTTCTTGGTGTTTTCGATGTTGGATGCGGAGAATTGTGTGGCACTGCACGTAGTGAAACGATGTTTGTTTACTACTGACTCTAAGGGGCCGCTTTACTGAGCTTTAGTTTTGCTGATTTCTCTGACTTGGACATCGACTTTTCGAATTCGTCTTTTCAAATCGTTTTTTTAAAACATGACGTCATTTTTTTATACTTGTGCTACACAACGACTGGTGCTTTTTGTGACCTTCTTAATGAACCTGGTACGTTTCAGAAGCCGGATTGTTTCAGAATCACTTTGTTTTTTTTTTCTTGACCCATTGCAAGAAAGGAAGGAAAATAGGAGGAAAAGAATGGCAGGGAGGTTAACCAGCCTATCGGCAGCCGGTTTGCTACCCTGCTCATAAGAGGGGGATGGGGGAGATGGAAAATAGAGAGCAGAGAGGCAAGATAGATTAACACAGCACATTCGGCAGCACAGGCGCGCACACTCAGACATAGTCTAGTCTTGTCTTTCGTGGTGGGTGACATTGCTGTTAAAGCCGCTTGTTCAAGTCCGTGTCGCGTAGGAATTTCAACAGAGCTTTTGTCGCTTTCTGTTGCAATCTCTTCTCTCGGGCACTTGACAGAATAATGTCCCCAGACTTTGGCTGTCGTCGATGCGCGCAAAAACGGACGCCAGTGACTGTCTCTGGATGTCATACAACGGACAGTCGCACAAGATGTGGTGTAGCGTCTCTTCGCAATGACATTCATCGCAGAGAGCGTTGTCGGCCATTCCTATGACAAAGGAATAAGATTTTGTAAATGCCACTCCTAGCCATAAGCGATGAAGGGTGGCTTCTCTTCGGTCGAGCCCAGTGGGCATGCGGAGAGCCATCAAAGAGGACAGGTGGTGTTGACGATTCGTCCCCTTGTTTGGTGGGCACCATAGAGAAAACGGGATTTCACGCGCAAGTCGTCGAAGATTACTGGCAGAATTGTTCCGCGAAAGTGGAATGGCTTCTTCTCGTGTTCCCTCAAGAGCTGCCCGCGTGGCAGCGTCGGCATGTTCATTCCCTATGACGCCGCAGTGACTAGGCAGCCACTGAAACGTCACATGATGCCCCTTCTCGTGTGAAGTGTGGAGAAGGCATCGAATTTCGAAAACAAGCTGTTCGTACGGCCTGTGAAGCAGTGCTGAGAGCACTGATTGAAGGGCAACCCTTGAGTCGCTGACAATCGACCATTGTTGCGGTGGTTCCCGATTGACCACACAAAGTGCAGCGCGCAAAGCAGCTAGTTCCGCTGCTGTAGTTGCCGTGGAGTGGTCAGTCCTAGAGCTGATGATAACACCTCTTGCTGGGACAACTACTGCACCTGACGAGCACTTGTGGCTTGTGGGTCCATCGGTATATATATGTATACTGTCTGAATATTTCTCGTGCAAAAGAAGAAGAGACATTTGTTTCAGCACGGGTGACGAAAGCTCAGATTTCCTCCGGGTTCCTGATACACTAATATTCACTGTGGGTAGAATAAGACACCAAGGGGGTATCGATCGTTTAGATGCAGGAGTGAAGCCAGAGAGAAGTTTCTCGTTGTATTTCATAATCATATTAGCGAACGATGCTTGGCGCCTCCCTGAAGGCAACAGTGCAAGGTGATGACAGGGAGCACGTGCGAAGTGTCTGATGTGCGTTCTCAGGACTTCTACAACAATGTGATATTGTATGGAATACTCACCAGCAATTGCAATTGTTGCCTCTGTTGACGTACATCTGGGCAGACCGAGGCACACTCTCAGTGCTTGTGTTTGTACTGCCTTTAGAACACGAACATTGGTCTTGCAGATATTGCTAACCACGGGCAAGCTATATTTCAGAAAACCGAGAAACAGGGTTCTGTAGAGATTCATGATTGCGTCTACTGACAACCCCCACGTCTTTCCTGTCAGGAACTTGAACAATTGGAAAATAGCGATCAGGCGCTTCTTCATATCGGCCACATGCGGACTCCAACAGAAGTCCCTGTCAATAATTATGCCCAGAAACCGGTGGGTTTTGGCGTAAGAAATCGGTCGCCAGGAGATTCAGATGACATAAGGGGTCATTGCTTTGCGAGTGAAGGCCACCAGCGCACATTTTTCTGGTGGTATGCTGAGACCTTGTTTTAACAAGTAGTGGGCAATTATAGTTGCTGCTTTTTGAAGCCGGGAACGTATCTGAGGATGTGTTACTGCCGAAGTCCAGGAACAGATGTATGCGTATATAGAGATTTTAATGGTACTTGGAAAGTATTCAGCAAGGCCAATTAGTGCAAGATTGAATACCGTAGGGCTAAGAACTCCGCCTTGAGGAACACCCCTGGAAGTATAGCGTCGCGTAGTTGGGCCATCTTTTGTTAACACAAAGAATGATCTTGCAGCCAGGTCTCGAAATCCACCGAAAGACGCGACCACCAAGGCCAACCACCGCAAGAACACCCAAAATTGCTTCATGTAGTACATTATCATAAGCGCCTTTCACATCTAGAAACAAAGCTGTAGAGAGTCGCTGACGGGATCTTTCATGCTGAACGTACGCAACTAGATGAACGACATTGTCAAAGGAAGAGCGGTCGCGTCGAAAATTAGCCATAGAATTCAGATAAATCTTGTAGTATTCAAGATACCACTCCAGGCTGCCTAGTATCATCCGTTCCATTATGTTCCCTACGCAGCTGGCTGGTGCAATTGGGCGTTATGAGGCGAGTTCGAGTGGGGATTTGCCCTGCTTCAAGATGGGTAACAAGTGGCTTATTTTCCAGTTGTCAGGAACATTGCCATCCGGCGACGATATGTTGTAAAGGCTCAACAGTTCTCTCCTTGCACCTTCCCCAAGGTTGCACAAGGCTCGATACGGAATACAATCTCTGCCCGGAAAAGTTGAACGCCTGCTAGTGCCGCCTCGAGCTCGTTCATCGTAAAAGGGATGTCCATGTGGTAGTCACGGGAACGGGCGACGTCTCCTCTCACTGGACGATCTGAACGAGTGGCTTGGTCGGCGATCTGTGCAAAGAAATTTTCTGCGACATCGATGTCTTGCTTCTATTGAAATATCGCGAGCTCTTTGAATGGAAAACGCTGTTCCGTAGGGTGACGCAGGCCTTGCACCATTTTCCAAATGTGTGAGAGTGGCTTGCGAGGGTCTAGGGACTGACAAAACGTTGTCCATCGTTCCGACGCTAATCTATCCTTGCGACGCCGAATCTTTTTTTCCACACTCCTGGCTGCCCTAAGATCGTGAACTGATTTTGTACGCCGATACCGATGCTCCGCCCGGCGTCGAAGTGCTCGGAGTCACTCCAACTCTATGTGAAAGTCGTTTCGTGTTGAAGATATCGTCACCATGCGAGTGGCGCTTTGCATTGTGCTCTTGATTGTTTGCTCTAACCCAGATCGTAGGCCATCACTGCAAGCATTCTCCATGTCAGACTTGAAGTTGGTCCATTAGACTGGTCGAATGGTCGTCCGTGGACCACAACTAGACAAGCCTTTGATGTTAAGGTAGATTGGAATGTGATCGTTTCCTCGAGTCTCAATATCTGGAAACCACTTGACGTATCTTGCGAGGGAGTTGGAGACAAAAGCAAGGTCGAGACAGCTGCCGCATGTCACTCCTCGAAGAAAAGTGGGGCTACCGTCGTTCAGGAGAGTAAGGCCATAGTTTTAGGCGATGTTTGATAACCTGCGTCCTCTTGCATTTGTCCGCGTACTTCCTCATGCGTGATGGTGCGCGTTGAAATCACGTATGATAACCCATGGTGCAGGACACACTCTCAAAATATCCGCTAATCTCCTGGAATCGAGATTAATCAATGGTGATATGCAAACGCCTATGAGCGTAAACACGAGTTTGTTCTTTTTCACAGTGATGCAGACATACTGATTGTCATCGTGAGGGGCAATTGGTTGCATAACATACGTCAGTTCACGACGAACAAAGACGATGATTTTGCTGCACGCACCGTCTGTTGAAGACATGACAGCTTTGTACCCCGAAAGTCTTATTGGTTTCGACAAATTGGGTTCACAAATGAGGATGAGTGGAAATGCGTTGGTAAACACAAACTTACGAAAATCTGAAAGGCGTAATTTTAGTCCTCTGGCGTTTCATTGGATGACGGATGCAGCCTTGACTTTTTACTAAATGATGAGGTGTGAGTAGCCATCTTCCTAATTGAGAGATTCAAGCACTGGGCTTAGGGCGTCCAATACTCCAAGTGTGCTTCGAGCAGATGGTGTCTTCATGTCGACTAATATCGCTCGGATGGCTTCTAAGAAGGAACGCAGCACCGAGATCTGTTGACGATCCATTTTAGACAAGTCTTCCATGGTTGGAGACGGCTCTGGTGTGGCCGCAACCTGCTGAGGTTCCTTGGTAGAAGTGCAGGTCAGGAGCGTGGGCCATTCCTTCAGAGAAGGAGGCTTCTCCGCTTCTTTTGTAGAAGTGGTGGGTCCTTTCGCGGCGCTACTGGGTGGAACCGCTAAAGAGTGGGAACTAGCATTTCGGGAATGTGCCTTTTTTGAAGACTTTCGATGATGCCGACGTCGACGCCGACGCTGGACTACTTCGGCTGCCTCTCTGTGTGTCGAATTGTCTCGGGCCATTTGTCCGAGAGCCGCGCGCTCCTTTTGGATTTGAGGACAGTCTTTCGACGAGGTAGCGTGAGGACCGCTGCAGTTGGCGCACTTCAGAGTAGTCGCCCGACAGGCGTCTTCAGGCATGAGATTCAGCGCAACGGGGACACAGTCGTGAGTTGGGGCATACGCCCTTGACGTGCCCTAGCCTGAAGCACTGATGACATATAAGTGGCTTTCGGAAGAATGGTCGAACCGGATGTCGGAAATGTCCAACTTTAACGTGGGACGGTATGTCATCTCCCTTGAAAAACACTTTTACGCAGCGCGTATTTCCAAGGCGCCGCACTTGCGTAATGACAGTTCCCTCGTTTGCAGGCTTGATGAGGATAGACAAGTCTACATTAGGAATGGCAACGTCGATGTCATAAATTACACCGGCAAATGATTTATCATCTATAGGGATAAAGGGGCGCATTTTAATGCCGCCTAGCTCAGTCATCTGCTGCAGTGTCAAAGCGCACTGACATCGTGCACGCCTATGGTGAAAATATTCTTCTGTGGGTTTATTCGTACGTCCTTAATGTGATGTGGCACCGCACATTCCTGAGCAATGGGAAGGACTTGCCTGTTCAGAAGTCGTAGGTTGCTTGAAGGATCTTTCGGCATGAAGATGATGACGTGCGGCAAGCGCGCAGGCCTTGACTGTACAGTCGCTGTACTTGCAGGAGCTGGTGCTGTTGTATTCGCCGTCCTTCTCCTCACCCTTTTACCCAGGACAGGTATAAAGCTGTCATCGGATGTGTCGTCTTCCGACATAGAATAGAGATCGGTGTCTTCAGTGTCACTTGGAGAGCCAGCTCGCTTCCTTGTGGTTGACGGGTGTGAGGACCGCTTACCAGGCGGGCCTCTGGCATGCTCCACAGCCATCACCGCAAAACGGAGAGGCGAGGCACCTTGAAAAACCGATGGTTTCACTAAAGAAAATACAGAGCGCAGAAACAAGCGTTCTTCTAAAAAGACACTTCTTGTTCCTCTTTCCATTGAAGTTTATCAATAAGCTATGCGGCTAATATTCGTTGAAGAAACGCTAACACGCTGAATACGTCTTCGATTTCTTTCTTTTAAGAATAAATTGTGCTTTCTGCTTTGGTATTAGAGTGTAATAGTTTGAAGTCACTAACAGTTTTTTTGGAAGCTACACGTACTGCAAGTATCGCAACGGTGACATTGATTGAAAAGGTGGTTTGCAAATGAGCTTTGAAGGTACGCAGTGCATCATGATTAATCAGAATTCGGACCGGTTTTAAGTACCTGCTTTGCGTCTGTAACGTAATGTTTGCATTTACGTAGCCGCATTCTGTGCTGAATCTGTGGCAGGCGATGATGATGGGTAATCGTGGCTACGTAATTGTTAGGTGGCTTTAACTCGTACATTCTTTACGGAATCTACTATATGATGGGCTGGTAGGCCATGTAAAGATGATGCTCATCAGAGTGCTTGGTATGCAACTGGACGATAATCGTAGTCGTCAAACGACTGTTGATGATATTGAAAAAAGTGCACCACATACCACCCCTTAGAGGAGCTTGTTCCTTACGCTCGAGCCTTGTCCATGCATCCCGCCGTCGTAGCCACGCTAGCCGCCGCTTAGTTGGACTGACAGACAGACAGATGGACCGAAGAATGAAGCATCATCATTCATCACCATTCACTTCGGGGATATGGCGTAATTTCTTTCAAGATTGTAGCATTATCCAATTAAATGCAGTTACTTTTTAATCATTCTATTTTATTCAGAGAGTCAGTCGAGTCAAAAAACAGTTACCGTGTCCTTTATGTATAATCAGGACTGGCCAAAAATAAGTACTGTATACACCCCCCCCCCCCACTTTTTTTCTAAGAGTGTAGCGTTATACAAAGGCACTGCTACTTTTGATTCACTAAATTTTCCGAGACGCTGAACAGATGCGATAACGTTCAGCTAATCTGTGCATCTGGTATTCTTCAGGGCAGTTTTTGTTTGAGCCATTTCAGGCTCAATTTTCCCGGAGAGCTGCTACAAGAGGGAGGGAAGAGGCAGGCAGCAGCCAAGGACTGTCAATATAAGTTTATACGTCATGCCTTGACGTAATGCAGAGTTCGCATTTTGGCCAGTTGTCATAGATGAGCCGCGTGCCCCTTCGCTCAGTAAGTTTCGTGCATCGCTGCATTAGCTCAATTGAAGGAGTCTTTCCTAGCGTCTATAATAGGTACCCAAGGGCTGTACCACAGCCTGACTAAATGGGAGACGCACCATGTGCTCGCGTCGTGTCCCCCATTCGCCCTTCGCCGTGCACAGCTATATTTTATCCCAGAATTACTTGAAGAATTTATTTGTAGCAATGCTAGAATTTTAAGTGGTGATTTCAATGAGTTGGTAATAGGGAGCCAAAGCAACGCATGATGGCGCTGCGACCCTGGACAGGAAGCGCCATCTCTAGTAGAAAAGTAGAAATCAGGTATGTATATCACACGTTTCCCTTCCCGCCAACGCGCTGCCGCTTATTCACGTGCTCGCGCAGAGCTGGCGCGATGTGTTTGAGTCGTCTCACAATGTACCGCCTGCAGCATGGCTTCGAAAAATTCGGGGTTGTACAAAGGACAAGCCATTACAAAAAGCGAGTCTAACAAAAGGAGTGAAACTTGTTAGTCTTGTTTGTGATGTGGAGCCGACAGTAGAGGACAAGGACGCCCGAGGCACTGCGAAATTAAATTCTCACGCCCTGACCATACCGTGTACGGCATATGCCTCGTGGTCTCATTCTGTCGACATGAGGCCGCGTTCTCTATTGATGTGCTGCGATGGCGTTTATGACATTCAAATATTTGTTGGTTTGATGTGGTATCTAACAGTACCAACTGCTTACTATCATGCGCGAACGTTTGCGGCGTGCTAAAATTAAATAAAAACTAAACCTATGTGGTCATGGCATTAAAATGTCTGAGGAAGTTTAGTAGAGTCATGTCTTCCTTGTCGTGGTAGCATGACCCGCTCACTCTTTCGCAAAACAGGAAGCTGAGCTTTAACCTCTGCGAGTCAAGTTGATGAGCCCACCTCGCTTTTTTTCTGGTCCTCTTGTCATGATTGTTCTATCTTTCGCGAAAACCGGTCTGTGTTTGGTTCCCCGGCATGACTTGCCGAGGAACCGATAGAGCTTTACACGCAGAGAACGTCCCTTGGTGTTGTCTGCATTGTTGTGGCAGCCCACGACACAACAATGCTGCAGACCTCGCCGACGCTTCCGTGGCGTTGCTTTTAAAGACGATGGTCTTTTTTGAGGACATTCGACGCAAAAATTTTGGTCTGTCTGTATGTCTGTACATTTGTCTGTTTGTCCACTCTTAACGGCATTGGGTACTTGAAACGGCCGACCCCATCCGCAGCGCCCTTCTATATTGCTCAAGTTTAAGCGTTCATGCTTGTGCAATTGTCAATTAAAAAGCAAATATTGCGCATGTTTGCGGCACCATAACACGTATGTATTGCGCATGTGCGTCTTTTACAAAAAAAGGCATACATAAGTAATTTTCAGGACCGCAGCGCTTATCACGTTGCGCTGACCATGCAACGCTTGCGCAGAAAGGCGAGTGTTTCCAACGCTTTGTTAAAACGAGACGGTGGTGGCACCTACCCGTCACCTTGCGTTCTGCACCTTATCACCTCTGCGATGGGCGCGCACGACCGCCTCAGAGCCACGCGATTTGTTTTTCAAAAAAAAAAAAGCCGCCAGATGGCGCTTATGTCTCACGTGTGTCATGACTTGATGCGCTCGTTCGCCTCCACTGCACGCTCGAGGCACTCTAACGCAGCACCTCCAGAATACCATTCACCAATTTTCATGCGAAGAACATCAAATAGATGTCTTATTCACTCTCTCTACACGCGAGACTATCGTCTTTCGACGACATTTGCAAATAACATGCAGATACGGGGCCAATTTTTTTCTTTTGTGGAGAGGCAAGTTCGCACAGCGATCGTCTCGTTTTAACCCGCCAAGCTGATGGCACGCCGACTGCAGAAGGCGTTCTGCGCGTGTCGAACGCGCTCCTTCTTCGGCGAAACACACCGAATCGCCTGCGCCCTCTACCGCACGGCCAGGCGCGGCGTTGTGGTCGCTCCGCAAACTTGAGTTTTGATTGCCTATTGTGGTAGCCGCGGTGGTGCCGCAGTAAAAAAAAATACAGCGCGGGTGAACCAGCGAAGTTTATTGCATACTAGCAACAGCCTTCAGGTGAGTACAACTGCACCGGGCAACAAGCTGGCTTCAGTGAGGGAGGAGGAAGGAAAATTGGAGGAAAAGAACGGCAGGGAGGTTAACCAGCCTATAGGCAGCCGGTTTGCTACCCTGCGCATGAGGGGGATGGGGGAGATGAAAGATAAAGAGGAGAGAGAGAAGAGAGACAAACACAGCGCATTAGGCACCACACGCGCGCACACTCATAGTCCAGTCTTGTCTTTCGAGGTGTGTGACATTGCTGTTACGGCTGCTTGTTCAAGTCCGGGTTGGATAGGAATTTCAACAAGCGCGCTCGAGCAGCGGCCAACTCCATTGGCATGCCGGAATAGGGTCTTGCCACTCAATCATGCAATATGCCGCAACTCTCTGGTACATTTTCTGTAGTAAAATGTTTCTACCACCACCACTTCTGCTGGCAAGGGCTTGCGGGTGCTTCGTCTCTAGTAATTTTTCTTTAATTCTCCTTGCAGAGTTCGTTTCCCTTTTGTCACAGGTAGGAGACTACACCCCACTATAGACACAATTGTGACAGTTTTTAGACAAGTGGACTCCACGTCCCACCATAGGGGCCAGTCGATTTCTCAAGGAGTCTTTGCAAACTTGTGTCGGTGCATCTTCGGCAAGTCCTCGGTAGCGTCGACTTAAAGGGACACTAAAGACAACTATTAAGTCGACGTTTATTGTGGAAATAGCGGTCCAGAAACCTCGTAGTGTTACTTTTGTGCCAAGGAGGGACCTACTTTGAAATAAAATCACGTTTTAGTGGTCCACTTAAGGTTAGCGCACTTCAAGTTACCCGCTTCAAGAAGCGGACCAGCCAGATTGATTCACGTCACTGTTGTCATTCGCAATGTTGCCTGGCTTTACTGCGCTAATAGCAGCAGCCGAAAGCAGCGGGAGCCACAGCAGCAACAACGGTCATTGATCAATTTCCAGCCATTGGCTTCGAGATCGTAGACGTCTTTGTTTAAACTGCGCCCGCTAGATGACACTGCCTGTCCCGTGTAACCACGCGAAAATTAAATTTTTGAACAACTCGCGCCATTCCCAATAGTGACGTCCGAAGGTTCTTTTTGCCATGAATCAAACAGAAACGAACGAACAGCATTTTCTTGTGTCTCTTGATGTACTTACTGAATGTTCTTTATTTAGTGCAGTTAGATTAATCACTAGTGTATAATTGTAGGCGGTCCGTCTGATGTCATCGGGATCATTTTGAAAATGGCCTACTGTGGCGATTGTGTTCTTGTGCATTTACCTTAATTTCTCGGTAAATAGGGTGCTGTTGTTGATAGTATTGTCGTTTTAGATGTGTGAGCTTCCAATTCTGACGTAATTTGTAATTTGACTTCAGTGTCTATTTAATGCTCATGCATGAGTGTAGTGAAAAAAGCGGTTCTCGTTTCAACTGAACGTGTTAGTTTAGGGCGCAATGGTTTCGGAAAAACGAGAAGAGTGCGCCGATGGTATGGCTTTTTTGTCTTCGCCGTTTTCTATTTCCTATATCATTTTGGTGACACGCTTGTCGACTATGAGCCGCTTCTGTTATGGAAATCGGATCTATTATCAAGGGTGATGGTTACTTCAGGTTGCTACATTTGAATGTTACCATTCAGAGTTGCATTTCACCGTCGATGTAGGTTCGTCGTGTTATGCTTTGCAAGCAACTCTCCGATATGATGAAGGAAAGTTGAGACGAACCACTGAGCAATTCTAGAAAACTAGCAAGATGACAAAAAATTGAAATGAAAAAAAAGGAAAACAAAAATGAAAGAGAGAAAACTTGAAGAAAAAAATGAAAGAAGACAAGGGGGAAAATGACAAAGAAATTGGCAGTTCCCACGTACAGTGGAAATCAATGATATGCGAAGCATGAGTGAGAAATGTTGATATGCCATTTTAAAATCGGCACAACAATACGAGGTAGAGGTAAATGAGGCTGTACACGACTTCGGTCTCATGGTTATCATCTTTCGATGTGTCGTTTACCTTCGTCATTTATTCACGTCACGTGATAGTGGTAGCCGCGGCGGTGCCGCAGTAAAAAAATGCAGCATGGGTGAACCAGCGAAGATTATTGCATACTAGGAACAGCCTTCAGGTGAATTTAGTATATGGGGAGCTAGTGAAACGGCCGTAAGCACGAGCGTGGTATGTTATGTTCACATGAGACGTGTGTCATGATTATCATGTTTGCACCAGTCATATATTTCGTCATCCATTGACGTCACGTAACACCAAGTTTTGTATATGTGGAGCTAGCGAAACGGCCACTGGCTCATCATGAAGGGCCCATTGTACTTCAAAGTAGCGTCGACGCGCGCGCACGTTGGGCACAGCGACGCCACGTTGGCAAAACGTGTGTACTCTATAATCTGACGCCAGGCGCGATTAGCGTCCGTCGGTGCGGCCCGATGGCAACCGGCACGAAATGCGACATGCTGCATTTTGCGCCGATGTGTTACCCAGACTCACTGCGTCTCCCTTTTTATATGACGGAGGTACGCCGGACGCACTGAAACGCGCATGCGTCAAAGCAACGCAGTGCGGCGCGCGCTGCGATTGTGTGGTAGGACTGGCGTTTGGCGTGGCAACGCTGGCGTGACGCGACGAGAAGAACGCGGGCGAGCATGCGCACCGCATCACGTCGAAATGTATTAGCGCCTTCACTGTGGCATGTATTCATGTTTTCACATGACATGCATCTCATGATTATCATGTTTGCACCAGTCACATACCTTCGTCATCCATTGGCGTCGCGTAATACCGAGTTTGGTACACGTGAAGCTAGCGAAACGGCCGCCAGCGCATCGTAGGCGTGGCATGTAGTCATGTTACTACATGACACGTATCTCATGATTCTCGTGTTTGCATCCGTCACATCGTCATCCATTCACGTAATTAATGTAATACCAGATTTCGTATATGTGACGCTAGCGAAATTGCCGCGAGCGCATCATGAGCGTGGCATGTAGTCATGTTGTTACATGACACGCATCTCATGATTATCATGTTTGCACCAGTGTCATACCTTCCTCATCCATGCACGTCCCATAATACCAAATCTCGTATAATCGAAGCTAGCAAAACGGCTGCCAGCATATCATGAGTGGGGCATGTAGTCATGTTGTTACATGACATGCGTGACTTGATTTTTATGTTAAGGTCGGTCGCTTGTATTCACCATGCACTCATGGCATACCATACCAGTTTTGCGACATGACATGTGACCGAAACCACTGCAATAGCTGAAGGACCATGAAATCTAAATTGTGACATTCAAGACATGCATGTCATGATTTTCATGTTTCGACTAGTGCAATATGTTCTTCATACAGTCATGTAATGCCATTAACGCAACGACCAGGAGAGCTAAAAGTTGTAGGCGGCTAGATGGACGAATGGATGGATGAATGGATGGATTGATGGATGGATGGATGGATGGATGGATGGATGGATGGATGGATGGATGGACGGACGGATGGACGGACGGATGGACGGATGGATGGACGGGGCGGACAGATGGACGGACGAACGGATGAATGGACGGATGAATGAACGGATGGACGGATGGATGGATGGATGGATGAATGCGTTCAAAGTAGCCGAAGTTCGGAAATAATCAGGTACTTACACGCTAAAATGCCGCATTTTCTCGATAGAAAAAAGGTTTCTCATTTTTTTCTTTGATCTTTTTACGTAAAATATGCGTAAAGCGCCTTTGGAGTCAGCACGTATGCTACCATCTCTGGAAAAGTAATAAAATGTAAAGTAATATATAATAAATGCTTAATCAGCAAGTTACAATTTCAAGGAATATATGTAAGAAGGAAATGACAAAAAACTGTTGAACAGGAATTATCTCGTCACAGAATTTAGTCGATCCGATGTTTAGTGGCACTAAGAGAGATATGATCGAAGCACTGTTTCTAACACCACTTTAAAATCATGCTGACGGGACTCGGCGAGTTGCAATATCGTTATGCTCATTTGCCGAAAATCGACATTCTCCCACGTCTGAAGGCTAGGGCACACGGGCGACTAGCAGCGGTCGCGCGACCATTTGCGACTGGCGACCAAAAAGCGACTATGTTCACACCGGCAGAGGCTGCATGTGAGCGACCGGAAGTCGCAGTAGCGGAAAGTCACGTCCGGATGTCGTTATCAGCGATAAATCTGGAGACCGGAGCCGAGCAGCTGATCGCCGCCAGCTGAGTGAGTGGAGCAAACCGAGCGCGCCGCATTTCTTGTTTTTATCCGTTCTCGCCAGCGCGATGAAGAAACAAACAACGAAAATTGAGCATCACTGATTGGTTCCAGCAGGTTTGCGTCCGCAGTAGCGCGACTGAAAAATCGGTCAGGAAGCGACTAGCCAAATCAGTCGCTTTGCGACCGTTTGCGACCAGTCGCAAATGGTCGCGCGACCGCTGCTAGTCGCCGGTGTGCACCAGCCGTTCGTTTCACGAATCAAGCTGACATTAGCACTATTGGGCGAGCTGAAAGAATAACTTCATTCCCCGGTGTACGGCTGTGACGTCGGACGAGTAAAATATTTTTCTTTAAATGCGGAGCGTTTAATACCCCCGTATTCATAAACGCTCCTTGATTTGAACTTGATTCGAAACCGCCTTCAATGCAGCGCGTTCGAAACGCGTTTGTGCGTTTGTGCTGCCTTGGCAAATCCTAAAGACAGCGCGTTAGAAACGCGTTTGTGCTGCATTGAAATCGGTCGCGCGGCCGTGTCGGTTGCAAGTCAAGTTCAAGTCATTCAGCACTTCTGAAGGCGGGGGTTAGTGGCACGATGTCGTGCTTCGTCGCTGGCGATGGCGTCGTCCACACCCCCACTGCTCATGCTCCCGTCTCGTTCTGAGACGTGCATCACAGAACACCTACCAGTTCGTGCATGCTGGCGTCTCGTGCCGGCTCAGGAAGACACCTGCAAGACTGGCGCTCTCTCCCGCCTCTCTTGCCTCGCAAGGGCGACGCAAGCAGTTCCTGCTAGTGAAAAAAAAAAGAAAAGAAAAGCAACTGCTCACATTGCACAACCGTTCACGGGCCAGACCTTATATGTAGGCACCTGATCGCAAATTCGGAATTCAGTCAAGGGCATCTTGGTTTCGCTTGACGTGTACGGCAACGCTTCTCCTTCATTCGATAAATAGGAGTAATAAAAAATGAATAAATATTAAGCTTTCCCAAACCACACTAAACTACGCAACATTCACGTGATACCCCTACCAATTTGCGATGCATTTGCTCGAGTTCACTCCGTGGGAAGATGCGGGCAAAAATTTTTCTGTCATTCCTTTTGTTTGTTTCCAACGTGTCGTTATGCATATAGTATTGACATTTCACGACTATGCTACGAAATATCGCTTTTACAGTCGTCCGGTTCCACATTTTGGTAGTTGGCTCCATCTGCAAGAGTACTTTCTACGTTAACAAATATTTGTTCCCATTGAAGCAGAGGTGACAAGTTATGTCGATATGAAATACGTCGCAGAGCGTAAATAACGTGTGCGTGAGAGAGAGAGAGAGAGAGTAAGCGAGCGAGAAAACGGAAGCACAGTGCCACCTTGGAAACATTGAAGGAAGGATGTGGCGTAGAACAGAGAAGCGTAGTAAGTATAGCACACGCAGTCCTTGCTCAATACTTTCTGATATTTTACTGTGAACGGGTACAGCTGACTTCTTTCCAAAAGTAGGGTACATCGCACTCTCAATCGACGAACATTTGTTCTGAACGTGCCGAGTTCCTCTATTTTTCTTTTCTTGTCACACATGCACAAGCAATTTAGGGTCAATAGTTTCGCAGCCACCATTGTAGCGGGGCCACACTGCTACATTTTTTTTTTGCTAGGCTACGCCACAAAAAAAAGTTGCAGCGAGAATCATTGATTGAAACGAGGGCAAATTTTACGGCGCCGACAACGTAGAACTGAAACATAAAAATCAAAATGCGACTCGACCGCGCGGACGGAGCATTCACACAGCAAAACAGGCTATAATTCGAAGATTCGGATATTGGACGGCGTTCAAATGGGCGAATAGCTTCTTTCTTCTTTTCTTTATCGGGAGCACACTTTACACCCCTTCATTGTGACTTTTCAGAGCTATTTTTTTTTGTGGTTCTGGCTCTTCGCCACTTCTTCCCTTCCATCCACAATTGCTTTTATCGACTAGAAATCTATTCGACTGCTCTTTATTGCACTTTGGCATTCCCTGAACGTGGTTCCTGATTTCGGTCGGTACGTTTCATTGATTCGGTCGATAAAGAGAGAATATATCAGAGAGACCGATTAGCGTGCAACGTTGTACCATCCTGCAGCTCATGGAGTTCCATGTTGCCGATGCATTAAGTATACACATTATTCATGCGCCAGCACTGGACATCGCGTGACCGCAGCAATCGACTATCTGGCACTTGGCGCAGTGACAGAACCATATATATTTCAGGCTTGATTACTGTTGATGGCGGGCTCATTCCGTCTTGGTCAGAACGTCAAACATGCTTCTGCCGTGCACTGGCAACCCATTACAGAGTTTCAGGTGCCCACTATTTACCCGGGGATACATTATAGCACATTCTTAATAAGGCATCACACGGCTTCGCGGTGCGTGAGACGATAATCGATTTTTTACTCTGATGCATTTCTCGTGTTGTGAATATTAGGTAAAGATATCATGTAGGGTTGAAGTCTTCTTTCTGGGCAAAAGGAAAGCAGCTCGCATTAAGATGTAGGTACACTCGCGCTTGACGGATTCTAAATGTCTTGCTGAAGTAATTTCAGCAGGTAAAGAGCTGTTATGGTAAGGTTATTTCATATTTCTTGAAGAGGTGTTAAGTTGTGCCGTACTGTAAACACGCAAATAAGCTCCGACGTTGTTCTCGCCTACGGTGGTGTGTAGTATTGACGGGAGAGTGATGTGGTATAAGCTATACTTTTCTATTACACACAGAATGCTTTCCTTTTCTAGGCCGGAATCCTGTTTGATTTTGCACATCTAACTTTTCCTTCTCATTGTTTCATTTTTTAGGGGGAAGGAATTCCTATTCACTTCGCCTATAGATGGCGAAATGAATGTCCCCTTTCGTATTGTACTTCATAACGTGATATTCACGATTGCTATGCCTGTTATGAAAGTGTTTTCACAATTGGTTGTGGCGATGCAAGCCCACACGTGTGATTGGCTTGTGTCGAGACCCTTTTTTCAACCGAGGGTTGAAAAAAGGATGTTTGAATGCGAAATAGAGAGCGGAAATTCGGGCTTGGACTCGGGCAGACGCCTAGGGCTGCAATAAAGCGTCTCTTCACCAGACTACGGCTCTTCCTTCGCGTTGCCGCCGTGCACTCGAGTCATCGAGGGTACCCATTCCAAACCTCAAACACCTTCCCTCCTTAGCTAGTGTAGAAACTAGTCGAGGAGGAGGAAATTAACTGGCGCAGCCGACAGGATCAGCCGCATTGATTGCGCTGCACACTACAAGCTGCTAAAGGTTACCTCATACTAACTGATAGTTTCAAGGAGGTTTAATACAAATTGCTGGAGTGGAAGCTCCCGCAATGCTATGCCAGCAGTAGTGAAGCCAGGTTTCGTCATCCAAAGATCTCAGAAACACGCAATTTTCTGGCAGTGCCCACTTAGAGATAAAGTGGTTTAGATTTGTTGGCCTAAAGGCTACGTTAATTAAAAATTAAAAGATGGTTCTTTCCGAGGAAATAAACCACAGAGACTAGTATCGGTGACATAATATCCAATAAAATTTGCCTTGAATTTGAGGCTTACTAAAGAAAACTAGTCAAACAAGGATGCACCAGAGTAACTGCGCAGTTAACACAAAAAGGGCATTTTACTCCTTCAAAAGGCGAAATGTCCACAAGAGATTGCACACGCACCGCAAGGAGGGGCACTTGCTGTGCGTGTTAGCCTGATTTTCACCTTGCTTGCTGCTTCCGGTGTCGGACCTGATAACCATGGTATATAGTACAATGATCACATATGCACGAAAATAAAAAAAAAAACATGGTCCCAAAAACGTATATATACCCCAACAGAGGAAATCATATTGTTTCTTCCAGTTGTGTACTCCTTAAAAACACTGGGGCACGAACCTCGATGGGTACATAGTGTTTCGTAAAGTGAACTAGAGGGAACAATGGCACTGCGATCGTTCAGCCACCATGGGAATGATGGGTACACGAATTTGCCTAGTCATCGTGTTTGCGGCCTTCAGAAGCACTTGTGTCTTTGTTTATTGTTGTGTTTTGGCGTTTCTTTTTCGGGTAAAAGAATTTATCATTCTGAATTTTGTAAGTCAAATTGAATTGGTGAGCCTAAAAAGGTTTAGGCGATGAAGTAGAATTGCTGAACATACCTTGGTTTGGGCGCGTTGGTCCATACTGCTAGAAAGTTAGATGACGCGAACCACTGAGGAAGAATACGCTCTTTTTATTCACTCATTTTTCCCCGGTGGTTGGCGTCTTCTAACTTTCTTGCTGAATATCTGCTGAACTTAATCTTGTGGCAAAGTGAAGTCAGGCCCTGTGCAGCCAAATGGAGCCGACGGAAGAAAGATGAGACAAATCTTTGTTCTACCCATCATTCCCATGATGGCTGAAGTTCCGTGCGTTGCAGGTCCCATAGAGACTAGCGCCAAAGCTCTCTCTAGCATGCATGTATATAGGAAACTCTATGAATGAGTACACCTCGTGGACCGTTCATTTTGACCTCCACTGATTGGCTGGAAGCCGACGATCAGCGCACCCCCTATTCTGGCGTTTATTTCGCAACGTCATTTCGATGTCACGACGGTACACGTTCCCGGCATCGTTCTGAAACGTCCGAACACGTTAATACGCAAGTTTAGGCTTGTCAACTATGTTTAGGTGTCCTGTTGCTGTGTATTTTACCCACTTTCTGTCTGTTTGTGCTAAGAATGCAATGGTGGGTTCGTTGCGTCGATGTGATGAAGAGCGCCATGCCTTCACGGCTCGCCGCTTTTTTCAAGTAACACAGCGTGCTCCGCGAGAGGGGACATATCACGGAAGAAATAAAAAAAGGAGAGAGCATGACTACACGCAGCCAGCCGCGGCAAGCCAAGTTGTTTTGAAGCTAGCAGTGTTGGCCTAACCAACGCCTCCTCTAGGAAGATGCCTGCCGCATGAGAAAAATAACAGCTGCCTCCTTCATTTTCCCTCCTTCATTTTCCCTCCTTCATTTTGAAAATGTTCTCGGTCACTAGCGTCACTTAGGGTGGACGGTGCAACAACGCAACACTTTGTATAGCCTCCGAAATAGTGGTGCACAGTTGCAGCTCTCGAACGACTTTCGACTGACGCGCCCCTAGGGGCCGCAGATGAAAAATGCTCAGCTGGTACCGCCCGTCGCCGTGATAATAGTGTAGGTCGCGAGCGCCACCACGCGGAGCTTCTTTAAAACTGAAGGCAGGCCAACTCCGCTGGGAGCGCATCTTTCTAGAGGAGGCGTTGGCCTAACACGCGACGTTTTCCGTCGAGATCACGCAAGAAACGAGACCTGCCATGACTTCGTGGTACGGCGCCGGCTAGCTTTTCGTCGAATATTGCTGGTTGGCCGCAGACCGACCGACGCACACAGCAAGTTCAACAACTAATCGCCACCGAGTCTACTAGAACGTACCGCATGCTCTGACGTTTCGATCACGTGTTGGGCCGACACGGTGGGCTTCACTTGCGTGACGTAATGCTCCACTCCACATTTTCTTTTTCGTTCCTCCACGGGACCCAATAACTTGGTGGAGACAACCAGATTCGTGCCGCAGCAGCGCTCTCGGGATGCGCGTTACCCAGGCAGTACCAGCCTCGAACACTTCACTTCAGCCTTACGTTCCTCCTAAGAAGCGTTGGATGCGCTTGGGTTGAACACTATGGTGTAAGTGATGGCGTAGAAATTTACCGTGTTCAGTCAACGAAGCTCAGAGAAAAAGCACAAATTCACATAAGCACGTAGAATAGACATCGAGAGTAAAAGTGGAAGAATGAGCAACATCGATCACTCCAGGCCGTGGTTATATGTGGAACTTTTTTTTATCACGGGATATGGTGGTACTTAAGCGGAACGACCCTTGCCCTGCAGCATTATCCGCCTCGCTCATTGATGTTTTCTTTAGAAATGCTGGGCCAGGTCCTTATCCAATAGACAAGCCCAGCTGACAAAGCGCGTGTTGCGTGGTGTGTACAGTTGATGACGTCACCGCTCCTTTGCCAGACATGAATTTATTATTACAAACTACCGTCTAAGAATCGTGAATTAAGAGAAAATACAACATTCTTTGACTCACGTCGGATGGTATCGCATGTACTGGTTTTGTTTCTCGTTTCTTCTTACCTAAAATAACTGTTTTAAAGCTATAATTTATAGTAAAAACGGAAAACTGGGAAGTTAATTTTCATTTGATAATATTAAAAAGGGCGCCGTGAAAGTTTGACTGACCGACCGACCGACCGACCGACCGACCGACCGACCGACCGACCGACCGACCGACCGACCGACCGACCGACCGACCGACCGACCGACCGACCGACCGACCGACCGACCGACCGACCGACCGACCGACCGACCGACCGACAGACCGACCGACCGACAGACAGACAGACAGACAGACCAACCGACCGACCGACCGACCGACCGGACGGCCGGACGGACCGACGGACTGACTGCCCTTTTACACCTAGATTGGCCCGTTCGTTCAAATTTGATTGGACATATGTTAGTAGTTCATAATAATATTCTCGCAAGTGTTCTCCTAAAGTCTATTCTTTATCCTTTTAGGCACTTCATTTATCATCATCTTTGAGTCCGAAAACTCTCCTGATTCAATAGACGCGAGTGCGATCTCGCGCGAGGAAGTCGTATAGATACGCGAAATGCTAGCGGCATATGTACCGAGTGGTTTGAGTGCACATTAGAGGAACACAGGTGGCCAAAATTATGCGGTGCCTTCCACTACAGCATCACTTATAGTCTGTGTCTCTTTAGGACGTTGAACAACAGAAAACAACACACTTGATTGATTGAGCGGCTGACCACGTAAATATATGCAGTTTACATAATTTCTACATATAATAAACGCTGACATCAAAATTACGGCGCAGGATAACACCAAACCATGGCCCATAAAGCCAAGAAGGATATTTTCTTCCACTCTGTTCATCTACTGCAAGTCGACATGCTTAAACGTTTTACACTTCGCAAACTTTTGATGTGGAACGCAAATACGCTTAAGAAAAAAAAAAAGAGACAGAAATAAACGAGTTTCCAAAAAATTAGACGCTTCATCAGATCTCAAAAGTTGTTTGTATGTCTATATATACGTAGCTTATTTAATTATTTTAAGTTTCCCGTTCTCAACTTAGCAGCGCGTCCTGGATCGCATTTGGGCGTGAAGGAAAATCCAATCAACTTGAGCGCTGTGGCGTAAAATCGCATTCATCAAACGACCGTTCTACGCTAGACGGGGAGCAACGATGGACTCGAATGCCACGGAGTTTACTTTGTGCGATGCTGCCGCTGCCGACGCTGTCACTTTTCGAATTGTTTGTAGTCTCGCGCCTAGATATCCGTTTAAAAAAAGGTCTATTAAAGCGTGATAAACACGCGCATGTATTTGTGGCATTTTTAAAACCACGCGAGTTTAGGTAATAAAATATCTACTGTTGTGCGAATTCAGCGCTCAAATTACGAAGTAGTTTGCCAGCCGTGCAAGGTGCTGTACTGCGTACGTGCCACCGGTGTCTTATAACTACGGTGTCTGTAAACTTGCGCAAACCCTTTATAAAGAACAGATTCACCGAGCACTGGCAATGAGCATTTCTAATCAAATTGAAAACGGAAGCAGACGTTAACGAAAGCGTGTCACGACTTTTTGGTGACGTTTTTAGCACTCATCATTAAAGTGGATACGGATGCTAACATAGTTAGAATGCTGCCTAATAGCCACGTAGAATGTTTCGCCATCATTCGGATGTGCACCTCACGTTCGGTGATGCGAGCACTTCTCGTTTTTGAAACGTCTTGTGTGTTAGGTTTTCAGCTTTTCTCATTCAATATGTTTATAAATTCTAGGGAAGGCACAGCCATATGCGCCTACTCTGGGGAAACGTGTTTCCTGTTATAGACCCTTTCAATGTTTACAAACACAGCCCCTCGAAGACTTCCCATTTAGTCTACCGATGTGCTTTAATATTGTTACGACCTCAGTAGGCGTCTGGGGGTTTATTGATACACGGTTCGAGGGACGAGCCGTATCGGCGCAGGCAGATGATGATGATCTTCTTCTTCCACACCCCTTGCTTCTTTTTCCTTCTTCGTCCGGCACATACGTGGCGTAACATTTCCCCCCTCGCAGACAAAGCGCGCCGCGCGTTTCATGCAGTGTCGCGTTGACTGAAAGGCTTCAGGCGAGCGACATGCGTGACCTCTGTCTTTCTGGAACGTCTCCCGCTAGCTGTAAGACGTGCGATGCGGTAGTCGACTGCGCTCAGGCGGTCAAGGATAACAAAAGGTCCGATGTAGTGCGCGAGCAGTTTTTGGCACAAGCCACGTTTGCGTAAAGGCTTCCACACCAACACGAGATCTCCCGGAATATATGTGGCCTGCCGGTGCTTGCTGTCATAACGAACTTTCGATCTGTCTTGCGAGGCTATTGTACGTAAACGAGCAAGACGACGAGCTTCTTCGGCGAGACAAAGAGTTTCTGCTAGGGAGATTTCTGATTGGTCCCGATCAGAGAAGGAAAATATTGTATCCAGAGTATAACGGGGGGGTCGAACATAGAGGAGGAAGAACGGGCTGTAGCCGGTGGTCTCATGTTGGGAAGTATTAAACGCGTATGTGACGAACGGCAAGACATCGTCCCAGTTCTTGTGGTTCGAAGCAACGTACATAGAAAGCATATTCACCAGTGTTCGAATTGTTCGCTCGACGAGACCATTCGTCTGCGGGTGATAAGGCGTCGAGTGTCTGAGCTCTGAGCCACACATACGGAGAAGTTGTTCGACAACGTCTGCCGTGAATTGACGTCCACGGTCACTTATGATGACGCGAGGGGGCCCATGACGCAGTATGATAGAATGGAGAAGGAAGGACGACACTTGACCAGCAGTCGCGGATGGCAGGGCAGCAGTCTCGCAGTACCGAGTAAGATGGTCAGCACATACCACAATCCATCTGTTGCCTTTCGATGAACGCGGAAAAGGGCCCACCAGGTCAATGCCAATTTGTTCGAACGGAGAACTGGGAGGCGTCACAGGTTGTAGATGTCCGGCCGGAGCTGCTGAGAGAGATTTGTGCGCCTGGCATTGCGCACAACTGGCCACGTACAACTCAACTGACTGGCGCATACGTGGCCAGTAGAAGCGTTCCTGGGTACGATGAAGAGTGCGCGTCGTTCCGAGGTGACCTGAAGTGGCGTCATCATGCATGGCGTACAAAACAGATGACCGTAGTGCCTCTGGAACCACCAGCAGGAAGCGGGAACCGGTGCCGGAGATGGATTTCTTGTACAGTAGACCATCACGGACGCAAAAGCGGCTTTCCGGAGTGGATGCTTGTGCGATCACGAATAACGGATTCAAACTCACGTCCTTCCGCTGCTCAGTTTCAAAGGTGGCCTTATCCGGGAACGCTGGTGCTACGGACGCAATCAGATGATCGAAATCGTCAGCGTCGCAAACTGTAGCATCAACTGGCATCCTTGAAAGGCAGTCTGCGTCCGCGTGTTTCCTGCCGCTCTTGTACGATACCGTGAAGTTGTACTCTTGCAGCCGGAGGGCCCAGCGTGCTAGACGGCCTGACGGATCCCGAAGGTTGATAAGCCAGCACAAAGAATGATGATCCGTAACTACTTGGAAAGGACGACCGTATAGGTATGAGCGGAATCGCTGCACAGCGAAGACGAGTGCAAGGCATTCTTGTTCGGTCACAGTGTAATTGCGTTCCGGCTTACTTAAAGTACGACTGGCATATGCGATTACGTGTTCCACTTGATTACATCGCTGTATGAGGACTGCACCTATGCCAATGCCGCTTGCGTCGGTGTGAACTTCAGTCGCCGCAGAAGGATCGAAGTGCCGCAGGATAGGCTGCGACGTGAGCAAGAACTTCAGTTGGTTGAAAGAAGTTTCACAATCAGGAGTCCATTCAAAACTAGCACCTTGGCGGAGAAGGCAGGTCAGTGGAAAGGCAACTTCTGCAAAGGCGGGAATAAATCGGCGAAAGTAAGAGCAGAGGCCCAAGAAGCTCCGAAGCTCCTTCACTGAGCCAGGTGGTTTAAAAGCTCTAACAGCCGCCGTCTTATTCGGGTCGGGCCTGATGCCATCCTTGTTGACGAGATGTCCCAGCACCAGTGTTTGTCGAGCTCCGAAATGACACTTCTTTGCATTAAGAACCAAGCCAGCATTTCGAATACATTTCAAAACCAGCTCTACCCTTTCGTTATGTTCACTGAATGTACGCCCGAAGATAACAACGTCGTCAAGATAACACATACAGATGTTCCACTTCAGGCCGCGCAGAATGGTGTCCATGAATCTTTCAAATGTAGCGGGCGCGTTACATAGACCAAAAGGCATCACGTTAAATTCATATAGTCCATCCGGAGTAACGAAAGCCGTCTTTTCTTTGTCCATTGAATGCACAGGTATTTGCCAATAGCCTGAGCGTAAGTCTATGGACGAAAAGTAGGATGCTGAATGGAGGCAGTCTAGAGCGTCATCAATGCGTGGGAGAGGGTAGACATCTCTCTTTGTGACGGAGTTTAGACGGCGATAGTCCACACAGAATCTCCAGGTACCATCCTTCTTTTTGACTAGAATCACGGGAGCCGCCCAAGGACTCGATGATTCTCGAATGACACCCTTCTGCAGCATATCACGCACTTGTTCATCAATTATCTTGCGCTCAGACGGCGACACTCGGTAGGGTTTCTGGCGGATGGGCTGTGCTGTTCCCGTGTTTATCCTGTGGAGAATCCGAGACGCGGGAATCGAGGGCGCATGGTCATGGGAAAAATCGAAAATCGCCACGTATTTCGACAAAACGTCCAGAAGCATGCGGCGTTTGTCAGTAGTAAGTGACTTGTCGATCATAGGTAAAAGTTTTGAATCGGCCGTAGAAGTATTGGCTGAGGCCCCACCTGGAGCATCACTGAGGGCAGCCACTGCCATCGGTGAGTATGCTTTGAACTTGGCAAGCTTCAGTCCTCCTGGTAGAACCACCGACTCAGCTGAACAGTTTACCGCCCATAGTCCTGTGCGTCCTTGAACGAGTGACACTATGCAATGCGGCACCAATGTGTTCTTCTTAATGCAACTGAGATGAAAGGGCTCCACTAATGCGTCGAACGCACTGTCACTGTTTTCAATGCGTGAAGAGTATACAGGAACACAGACTGCAGAGAATGCCGGCACAATGCTATCTTCACTGACCCGGAGCGCACCGTGCTCCCTGTCTGAATTCTCTAATAGTTCTCCAGGGGCAGCATCACATATGTACACCTCTCCATTTCTACAATCAACAGTGGCGCCACACATTCGAAGGAAGTCAATCCCCAGGATTATGTCGTGTGTGCTCCTTGGAAGAATCGTAAACTCTGTGACAAACACTTGATCACCCAAGCACACTTCTGCGGTACAGACACCAATGGGACACAGCGAGTTACCACCAACGCCACAGAATGTTGTTGCCTTCTCCCACAAAAACATCACCTTTTGTCCTAAACGGTGTTTAAAAGCAGCACTCATAATCGAAACTGTAGCACCAGTATCCACCAAAGCCATCGTACACACACCATCAACAAAAACTTCTACCTTGTTCTTGAACATCAACACAGACGGGGGTATTTCGTTTTGCAGCAAGTCACCAGCGACCTCACCCCCATCGGCCGCACTATTTAGTTTTCCTGATGTGGTGACGATGGGCGGCGCCGTGGCGATGGAGACCGGTGGGATCGAGGCGCAGGAGGTGGCGTCACACTTCGATCAGAGGCAGGGGAGTTGTTGCGCCAGTGTCCGTGCCAGAAGCTGCTGCCGGGTCTTGAGTCGGTGGGCCAGTGTCCTTGAAAAGGTGGGACAGCAGGTTTATCGGTCAAGCTTGTCCACTGATCATAGCGTGGTATGCGCGAACGATCGCAATACCTCGATATGTGACCAGTCAGACCACAGTTGTAGCACACAGGCGCAGGACGAGGTCGTCGCCGTTCTTCGAAGTGTTCACGTCTGCGAGCGTTCGCGTAAGCCCGAGATTCAATGAAATCAGTTGTCGGTGGGTGGTATGGGCGTACGGAACGGAAACGTTGAGGGTACTGTGATCGCTCGTAAAAAACCGGACTTGACTGCTGAATACGCCGAGGCCCTGCAACCTCCGTTGCGTTGACGGATGGATGTTCATAAACTGTAAGCTGTGGGGCAGTGGTGTCCTGCGGGAAATAGGATGGAGACGTGGCAGCTGCCCGTTCACGTGTCATTTCGCCATGTCTGAGTAACTCTTCCCGAACAATTTGGCGGATGGTTGCCGAAAGGTCACCAGTTGAGGCCGCTTCTATGCTGGCTACTGAGGTGACATTTGCCAGACGACCAAACTTAGGCGCTATTCTGCGCTGCTTCAGGGTTTCAAACGTGCGGCAGTGCCGTACAACGTCAGACACTGAAGTCAGGCTTTCCCTGCTAATAAGGAAGTTGTAAACATCTTCTGCAATTCCCTTCAGCAAATGCCCCACCTTGTCCTCTTCCGACATGCTGGAATCGACTTCCCTACACAGCCTCAAAATCTCTTCAGTATACACGGTGCAGGTCTCACCGGATAGCTGGGCCCTCTGTGCAAGACTCTGCTCGGCAAGCTTCTTTTTTGCAGCTGAGTTGCCGAAACACTTCTTGATTTCTTCAACAAAGCGTTCCCATGTTGTCAGAATATCTTCATGGTTCTCATACCAAACGAGGGCAACATCAGTGAGGTAGAAAACAACGCGTGACAGTTGGGAGGCAGCATCCCATTTGTTGCAGTTGCTTACTCGCTTGAAATGTTTGAGCCATGAGTCCACGTCGTCATTGGCCCTCCCGGAGAAGGTTCGTGGCTCTCTGTGATACGGCCAAGAACTGCTGGGGACTGGTTCCCGAGCTTCTGTTTCGTCAGGCATGATGGCCAAAGAAGGAGGCAGGCCGGCGAGGCGACGACTCCGGCGAAATCCGAGGGGTAGCGGTCCCGTCGTTGGTTCCTATACCCAGCACCTTCCACCACTCTGTTACGACCTCAGTAGGCGTCTGGGGGTTTATTGATACACGGTTCGAGGGACGAGCCGTATCGGCGCAGGCAGATGATGATGATCTTCTTCTTCCACACCCCTTGCTTCTTTTTCCTTCTTCGTCCGGCACATACGTGGCGTAACAATATCATAGGTTGATAACAAGAGCTTTAGAAAATAGCCCGCTGATTTTCTACACTCCCTACCTTATTCGGCAAAATATATTCAGATAAATCTTTTTAAGCTACATAAATATAAGAAGAGATTTCTTTGAAATTTACGCACGTTCTTTTTATCTAAAAACTCAAGAGAAAACTTCCTCTCCCTCGAAAAAAAAAAACTTGAGAACGTGCTTTCAGTTTTGAAGTTAGCAGCTGGTCAATAAGGTTACCGGAAGTTGTTTTGGGTACAAGTCTTGTGACCTTGAAACCGTCTATATACGGTTGTAAGGTAACAAGCATTGTACCCGAAAAAAACTTCCGGTCACCTCATTTACGAGCTCCTTACGTTGAAACTGAAAGCCCCTTTTCAAATATTTTCAAGCGTAAGAAGAGTGTCTCTTTCGTTTTTAACATAAAAGAAACGTGCGCGGAGTGCAAGGGAATGTTGCGTAATGCTTATGTTGCTCAAAAACATGTTTATTTAAATATATTTTGCCAAACAAGGGAAGAAAACTGTAGAAAAATCAGCAGGCTATTTTCTAAAGCTATTGCGGTCCTCCAATGTTAATAAATCACATCGGTGGACAAAACCGGAAGTCATCAAAGGGCTGTGTTTGTAAAGCTTGAAAGCGTCCTTACTGCTCAAGATTATCTCGCCGTGGTAATACGGGCGCGTACACTGTTATTCTAGATCCGCTTAAAGTGCTAGATATATCCAGGACAAAGAGCATTTTCCGTCTGGTTTTCTGGATGTAGTCGACAGTGAGGTAGAATCTGATGAAGACTGTAGTACTCTTCTGGGTACTCTGCCGCATAGGTGGGCACTACACGTTGTTTTTGGAGGAGGAAGAAAGAAGAGGTAATGTGAGCAAAGCTGCGGATGGGCACCTTCTTCATCCCGTACATTCCAAGCAAATGGCATCCGAAGGTGCAGTGTTCCGAATGCAAGAACTATGAACGTATTTCGACCCTATAGCTCACGTGCTCTGGGTATACCCGGTGCTAAACGGACTTAATGGCAATAAACAGGAATGGAAATCCTCACTCTACAGACAGGGCGAACAATAACTAAAACAAGTAATCCGATAAAGCCGAGGCCGCCACCGGAAGCCAACTGGTTGCCGCTCATATTTAGGGCGGTAGTAGACTGTGAAACGGCAAGCTGCGTCTCACTTCTATCATTCATACTTTCTGACGGGTGCGAAAAAAGTGCTTTCTTCATTTCTCTTCCTGTGCCGGTCACAATTACTCTTTGTATTTATACATATAAGGTTGCTGAGTCCGGCACACTGAAACTCATGCTTGAAATAATTTGGCCCAGTGGGACCACTTAGACTAATGCACACTGAAAAGCCGCGCAGCTGAAATTTCTTGCACTCATGCTCAAGGGCCCTTTTGAGACTCACCAAGTCAGAGTCGATGCGTGAGTAAATGTTCTAGTATCTGGACGCGGTAGTTAAAAGCGTCCACTGGCAATTCCGTGACCGGAACATTTGCGACGAGTGTTCTAACGTAAATATGATGTGTGCCGTCGCCATCTGCGCATTGTAGACATTGCCGCAGGCTAAAAGAATAAGTATGCTTGCCTATACAGCACTGCTCCGACATAGCGTTAAGAGCAGTGATAACTCACTTCCATAATGTCTCCTCTTGCACTTCTTGACCTAATCGCCTTTTTTTCACTGTTATTAGCCCATATAGATCAGGCAAAGATGAGAGGATATGAGAGCTGTAAATGGTGATGGCCGTTCTACGAAGCAGATGAAAGGAGGCGACAAGCGATAAAAGATGATTAAAGAGGGGCTAAAGAAGGCGAGCAAACACGAAGCTTTAGGAAGCAAGTCAGCAGTGCAGGGCATCTGTGCTACTTGTCGATAAACTCGCGCGAGCATAGCCTTCCGGCTTCGTGGAAAAGGCGAGTAGCAGGGTCAGACAATATGTTAGCCTCAAGGCATGAGGGCCGAGGAGCTGCTGTATGGTCGGTTGCTTGATGACAGTCTATGTTATGGATCTGAGCAACGGTATTGATGGCAATAATGTTACATGGGGAGTCGTCCTGTCGAACAAGATAAATCGTCGAGCTTGATAGCAATTTCTTTTCTATCAACACATAAATACGCTACAGCACAATACAAGTTTGGTTTATTCGCCACAGCGTGTTTTGTGTTAATTCGCCTACTGTGTCGTTGACTGGGGAATAGTTTATGTATCTTAAAAGCTGCAACCTATCTTAAAGACGTCTCGTGCTCCCTTGGTGATGTGTGGTGCTACTATATATTTCCTTCCATAGTATATATTAGTTTTCTTCTTTAAAATAAATAAAAAATGGCAGCATATCCACGGAGTGAATGATGGAGAGTGGGGCGAAGCATTCGTCCGTCTATTGGTTCTTGCTTCCATTCTTCCATGCGTCTGTCTGTGTGACCGTCCATCCACCCATCCGTGCGTGCGTATGTTGTGTGTCCGCCTCTGCGTTCGTCCATGCATCCGCCCCTGCGTCCGTTCATGCGTCCGTCCATGCATCTGTCTGTGTGTCCGTTCGTCCGCTTATTCAACACTCCAAGTACCACCATCTCGCATCTTTTCATCATATATTCCCCATATAGAAGCACCGCCACCCAGCGAACATTCCAAGCACTAAACGAGAGGTGGCACACGCACACTTTCTTACGGCTTGCGCTTCGTATCTACTTCCCACCTTTATCCGCCTTGAGCTCATGGTATATACTAGCTCACTGTATTCATGGCACTGTGGCCCAACGCTCGTTAAACCTTTCTAAAACCAAGGAGGTTACGCCCAGCAAGTATAACGTAGCAACGTTTTCCTGTCAGTTAGTGCTTAATGTACCATACGAGCACACACCCACGGCAACGAGCATCGGCAACTACAAGCCTGTATCGATATGGTTTTGATTACAATACCATTGCTTTAGAAAACACCTGGCGTCTTTCGTTAGGCAGCCGGCGTGTTCTTTTTGTTTTGCTTCAGAAACATTTGGCGTCTTTTTGTTTTGCTTTTAGAAAACATCTTGTTGGTTTATTTCATTTCGTTGGTTTATTTCATCAATCAACGGCGTTTTGAACGAAAGTTTTTTTATTGTTTAATCACGCACAGGAGAAATCTCCCACCGGCACCAACTTGCAGGTCAAAATGTAACATTTGTTACACACTACGATTACGACTACGAGGGACGAACGGGTGCCGCTTTAAAGAGCTTCGCCCCTAAACATTCAGTCGTCAGTCAGATTTGTTGTTACCCTTAGTTGTCCTTCGTTTTAGCCCCGTCTGAATTTCCTTGAGTCGAGGTTACACTATGTTGATTGCATATGGCTTGGCGTATCTTTTGGGCAGTATTTTGCGTTTAGGGTCGGCATGAACGACGGTGCTGTGTGCAGTTACGGTGGCAGCTAGCGAACTATTTATCATGTCCTCCCTACAGAGCATGCAGGCTGTCGTCACTCGCGGCTATGTTGACCCGCCTTGATGAAAGGCCGGTGTCGGAACAAATGATCTGGGATCGCCGACTCGCACTGGCGCCTCAGTGATCCTCGATGAAGGTTTTATTGTTACTTTCTACGGCGAAGGAGGGCGTGGTACTGTGATGCTCTGGTGGTTCCTCTCTGTTTTTAAATGCAAAACATTTCTAGCGAATTTCGTCGACTAAGGCCGTATCTATCTATCTATCTATCTATCTATCTATCTATCTATCTATCTATCTATCTATCTATCTATCTATCTATCTATCTATCTATCTATCTATCTATCTATCTATCTATCTATCTATCTATCTATCTATATATCTATCTATCTATCTATCTATCTATCTATCTATCTATCTATCTATCTATCTATCTATCTATCTATCTATCTATCTATCTATCTATCTATCTATCTATCTATCTATCTATCTATCTATCTATCTATCTATCTATCTATCTATCTATCTATCTATCTATCTATCTATCTATCTATCTATCTATCTATCTATCTATCTATCTATCTATCTATCTATCTATCTATCTATCTATCTATCTATCTATCTATCTATCTATCTATCTATCTATCTATCTATCTATCTATCTATGTATCTATCTATGTATCTATCTATCTATGTATCTATCTATCTATGTATCTATCTATCTATGTATCCGTCTATCTATGTATCCGTCTATCTATGTATATATCCATCTATCTATGTATCCGTCTATCTATGTATCCGTCTATCTATGTATCTGTCTATCTATGTGTCTGTCTGTCTGTCTGTCTGTCAGCTTTATATGTCTGGACAATAGACCATATGCGAAATTGCTTTGCGCTCTGGTAACACTGTGCATTTTGACCCCGCCGCCATTTTAATGTGGGCGAGCGGTCGACGGCAACGCGTTCGCTAGTACGGTCGTACGATTCCTGAACACTTGCTTCACTGAGATGGCCACGGCAAGACGTTTCCCATTGCCCGAACATGTGACGTGGACAAACTGTTTAGAAAACTTGCCGCATATATCGAATGACACCATAGCAGACTTTATAAACCAGGCTCTGACGTCATCAAATCTTATGCCTTCGCCGTGGAAGCGTACATCTTGCCGTCGCGATTTCCTTGTTTTTCTGTTTTATCATTTCGGACAAACGTGAATTTTCACCTTCAAGTGAGCTGTTGAGCCTAGTGGGTTCCTCTAAACCTACCGGTGCTGCCTCCACTTCATCTGGGCTATGCATATGCGCATCGCCTAGCACTCCTGGGCCTAAAGCCAGGTTTTGGATTCTTAATTGTGGTGAAGCACGTGGCTTTGGGGGCTTCTGTTTTTTGTTTTCCCCAGAAAAAGCAAGAACTGACGGAACTACCGAGTCGCGAAGGGGCTGCGGCCACTCGCAACGTAGGCATAAAGTCCTATGACCTAAAATGCTTCGAGCAGACCTTCGTTGACTTGCCGACTGGAAATTCCGGGCTTTCATTCTTCTTGATCGCAACGATCCACTTCTTGTATATCATTGCATCTTTCGGAAAGTGGTGGTAGGATACCTACAAGATCTAAACAAACAAACATTTAGTGCGACGTCACGAGCTAGGTTTCTCTTAGCTGTTTAAACGATTGTTGTTTACAAACACAGGCATTATCAAAAATTCATCTCACAAGGAATATAGGTCACACTTATACGCGCACTGCAGGACTAATGATGCGTTTTTAATGTGACCCCCCCCCCCCCTCAGTTTCTTCTGCGCACATGTCCCTTTCCTAGCAGCCTTTCCTAGATATGGCCCTTCACAGCAAGCCCTAAAAGGCATTAGTCACCTGTGGACCCTCGGGGGAATTTAAATCAGTTATTTTTTTATCTCTAAGTAGCTTCAAAGGTTTCTTAGAGCTGCCAGTGTAAGGCAGCCAAAAGGCAGAATCCCATACAACTAAGTGATGGCTGTCTCCACAGCTGTATGTTTTATAATGCAACATGAAACATTTTTCAGGTGAGGTGAGTTGCAACACACAAAAAAAAAACAATTGCTGCAACGCAACTGAGCCAAAGAGACTAAAATGCAGAGAGTGAATCCGGTCTCACGAATAAATGGGACTGCCGTGCTCTGAGCTCATGCAGAACGTCATTCAGTCAAGCTCTGGCGATACTCATGGTGCCAGTTTTCCAAACCTAAGGCAGTGCGCACCGCTGTCTTTTCGATTTTATTTCATTGGTAATGGAAAATCAGTGAGAGAGGCCCTAATGGAAAAGTTGCGTGCGTGCACGTTGGGAGAACTGAGTTAGGCGCCTGAGCAGATACTTTTCTGTTCGAAATTGGGATAGCCCTTATCTTCCGAATGACTTTTTTATTGCTGCGTGGTGACCGGACACAACGGAGCTTGAACGCGGACAAGCAACCGAGCTGCCTTTCTAGGATGCGTGTACAGCATGTTACTCGGAGTAGCGGAAGCTCTGCACGTCTCTGTGCGCAATCACCTTAAAAAAAAAAAGCATTTCTACGTCGTCTACCTACATGCTGTAATCTCATTACAAAAGAGCCCGTCCTAACAGTTCAGTTCTATCACACTAGTTACCCAAACACCACTGGCGGACTCTCCATTTGACTGCAGGAAATCACCAGGGCTCTTCGATTTACCATCTCAGACTCACCGCGCATAGTCCGCGGGAAGTCCAAGGCTTCCCGGAAGCCATAGTAAAATGCCGCACAGCTTCTCAGCGAGTCCAGGGCGAGTCCGAGATGGTAAATTGAAGAGCACCACTGTCGTGTAGAGGCTAGACGTAGTGAAAACACTAATCTGCAAAGCTGACAAACCTATAAAAACACGGCCTGTCTGCGTAACACAGAAAAAATGATTAGTCCTGCATTGCTCTCATGCATCCCGCTCACCGCGGAGATTCATGCGTCCTAGACTGTGCCCATAAAGGGTTTGCACGCCATACCCTGTTTTGCGTTTACGTGATCGATGCAAAATTGTAACTCATGCCACATACGTTGCTCCCATCGCTGTCTGTGATTCCGCGCTGCTTACACAGCGGCGCACAGCAGTGTACTTGCATTTCGCCAGCAAAAAAGCCAGACTGCAACAGTCGAAGCGTCGAAACGCGTACGTTCGCATGTGGGTCGCCCGCGCGTAGTGGTCAAGCCTCGCCAGCATCAAAATGACGGATATGGTACCTGCTGCGTTCACTAGACGGCGCTGTTAATTTCGCATATTCATTTTGCTGCCGAGTTCAAATGTAGAACTCGGCAGCATAATCAATTCCTAATTGCATGGTATTCTCATTCACTTTCAAGACTTAACTTCCCAGTAATCACCACAACCATTGTGTAGCGGGAAGAAGAAGTGTAAACGCGTGCATTGGCCGATTACAACTTCTATATTGTGCTCCTACTGCAAGTGCAGTTGCGAAGTGACAACCACGTCATAAATCATGGCATTGGGATTCAGTGAATTACCTACTACTCGTCCATGAGATAACACACGCTGCTCGACACCTTGTTAATTCTGTGGGTGATAATAATGACTAAATATTCTGGTTTCATATGCTATATGTGGGCATTTAAACAACCTACTTGATGCGTGATTCGTGTGGTGTAACGCCATGATGTCATTCTACCTTTCTTACACGCAATGTGACAGCAGTTTATGGGACTTCTCTCTTTACGTCAATCCTGCATATTATTTTCTGTAAAGTTTCTGTAAGTGACGTGACTGTAAAAAAACAAAAAAAAACAAGACAAAAAATACGTGTGTGTCACGATGTGGGAAAGGGTGACAATCACGATCCAGCCTAAGATATTTGTTTTTTATGTAGGTATAATTGCATATGTATAATTTTTTTCACTCACAGATAGACGGAGTCTTCGCTTGCAATGAACGACGGCGTCGCGGGCAGGAGTTTTTGCGAAACGAGCTCGTTCACGCTATTGCGATCTAGCAGCTGTCTTTCAAAAGCGGCAAAACGCCCACTGTATTGAATAGTAAAGGAATGAAGTAGAAGCGAATAAAAGAAACGTCGCACACGCAATGACTAAAAGGGGAAGAAATACAGACTGGAATACATGACATAACACTCAGGGTACAAGAACTACATAGAGGAAAGTCACGTGCAGTAGGCTATGTAAATGTTCTCCGCGAACAGCGCACAAAACTGCACGCTTCGTTAGAAAAAGGTTATTTATGGTAATAGAATTTCACCCAATGGTTTCAGACATGAACCGAATGATGTCCCTTTCTTTTCCAGAAGAGTGGGCAAAGGTTGCTTAACTTGTCGTAGTTCCTTTTCTTTTGGCTTATCACAATTTTTCATCTCTCTATGTTGTGCTTGCGTTTAGTGGGGTGAACAACCATTTTGAATGAAGTTGGCTAGTGTGAGAATGCAATCGAATTAGCACTTACACTAGCTGTTAGAGGTTTAGACGAAGTCAATACCCCCAAAGAGAGAAGAATATCTTTTCTTTTCTAGCGAATTACATTTGTGGTATATTAACCTCGTTACAACGGACTCGGGTACAACGGACATTCGGATACTACGTACCAATTCGCGGCGTTATGCTGATCTCCCTATCTTTTCCATTGATTGAGCTTCGTTTACAACGGACTCGGGTAAAACGGACATTCGGATATAATTGACTAAATTGTGACGCCAGCAAGGTGGTCAGGCCTCCTTTACAGCGGGCTTTTCTATCACGGACATCCGAGATTCAATTGTTTCCGATTTCAGGCATCGCTAGGCATAGTTGCGGCACGGGAAAAGCACGCCGGCGGTGTCAACACAAGCGGCGGCCATTTCAGGGAGGCCGCGCTTGGCTTGGATTGATCTGGCTGCCGGGGCTGACTTCGACTTCTGTTACATTTAGCGAGCCATAATTTGCAATGATTGCAATGTTGTCAAAATAACATAAAGATAAAAAATAAAAAAATCTTAGTTAGACTCGTAACGGACAATAGTGACCACTTGCATAAGACTGTGGTCAAAGTGAAAAATAAATAGAAAGCATGCGCTTGGCAGCGGCCCCTCTCGAAATAAAAGGTTTAGTGGCGCTTATGCTCGGCCCGGCGCAGGCGCTGCTGGCGCCCTGGCGCCGTGTACTTCGCTTTGTTCAATTGGGGCAGTTGGGGCTGCTTGGCCTCATGGTTTGTCATTGTGTATCCTGTTGGCCTCTGTGCATTGCGGACGTGATCGTGGTGTGATGGAACCGATGGAGCCGAACGCATCAGCCAACGCCGTGCGTCACAAAGCGACGAAGCGCAAGCAGATTTCCCTTAAAGACAAGCTTGATATCATCGAGCAAGTTGAGAAGGGAAAGAAGCAGGTGGACGTCGCCGTGGCCTACGGCTTGTCGAAGCAGACGCTTAGCACTATCATCAACGCCAAAGAGGCAGTCTTGGCGAAGAAAGTCTCAGGTGACTTGCAACCCAAGAGGTTCCGGCTCCGCGAAGCTTCATATCCTGACGTTGAAGAGGCCCTGCTGATGTGGCTTCGTGACGCCCGTTCGCGAAATATACCCGTTAACGAACGGCTGGTACGAAAACGCGGGGAGCAACTTGCCGTTGTTCTTAACCAAGAACAGTTCCAGTGCAGCGAAGGCTGGCTGAGCAGATTTAAATCTAGGCATGCCATCGCGTTTAAGTGCCTTGCTGGAGAGTCTGCCAGCGTCGACGACACTGTTGTAGCCGACTGGATAGCAGATGTTCTACCTGCACACCTTGAAGGCTACGCCCCGCGGGATGTATTCAATGCCGATGAAAGCGGCATTTTTTATAAGTTAAAACCAGGCAAGACTTTTTGTTTTGGCGATGACACATGCCACGGCGGCAAGAAATCTAAGGAGCGCATTAGCGTTTTTTTCTGCTGCAATATGGACGGGAGCGAGAAAGAAAAACTCCTGGTGATAGGGAAGTCGAGAAGACCACGGTGCATGCGCAATATGCACGTTCCCGTGGACTGGCACTCCAACAAAAGTGCTTGGATGACAAAAGATATTTTTAACAAATGGCTACTCGATTTTGACAGCAAGATGGTGAAGCAGAAAAGGAATGTGATACTATTCCTGGACAATTGCTCAAGCCATATGCAGCTTCCCGGGCTTCATGCAACGAAGGTGGCGTACTTTCCACCGAACACAACGTCAAAAGCTCAGCCGATTGACCAAGGTATTGTGCACTCAGTGAAGTCACGGTACCGCTCACGCCTTGCTGAGCGTTTGCTTTTTGACATGCAGCAGAAGCGGGACTCAGTGATCGACCTGAAATTTGCCGTGCGGGTGCTGTCAACTGTATGGGCGCAGATTCAGCTAGGAATCGTAAAGAATTGCTTTAGGAAAGCAGGTTTCCGAGTTGACAGCGACTGCACAGACTGCTTGCCACAGGAAGACCAACCAGATCCTGGTGTGTGGTCAGCTGTGAAGGAGGCCTTTGGGAGCCAGCAGTTTTCGGATTACGTCACTGCAGATGATGACCTGGTCAGCTCAGAGCAGCTGACAGATGAAGAGATTGTAGCCCAAATTCGCCAAGTGCCTAATGCTGAGCAAGAAGAAGAACAAAATGAAGAAGGCAACTCAGGGATTGTCACAGAGGAGGTCACAACTTCTCAGGCGTTGGATTACATTTAAGGGCTCAAAAACTATTTTGAACAACAGGCCACGACTTCAGATGAAATGAACACACTTGTCATGATGGAGACACGTATAGTGTCTAAAGCTGTCCGCCACACAGTACAGGCAAAGCTGACTAGCTTCTTTCAAAACATTTAATAAATCCGTTATTTGACTATGTTTGTGACTTTCAATTCTCTCCTGTTATAACAGAGTCATTACGTGTTTACGTAAATGTCTGTTGTAACAGTACATGAATTGTACAGACTCCTTTTACAACAGACCAAATCCTCTTCACTATGAAGATCTGTTGTAACGAGGTTATATATTCAAAACGTAAGCTGCAGTTAGAATATTCTGGCGTAGCAACATCAATCAACTTTTGACGGCCATTCACAGCGTAGAGTTGGACTTTCATGGTTTATTTGAGTATATTTAATGCAACTGTTGTCACCCAGGGTGAGTGTTTGCATTGGGTACCATGGCAAAGTGATGACAAGCGTGGTGAGGCCGGGCAATCAAAACATTTACCTTCCGAAAGTATGAGTGATACTCACGCCTGTCATGTGCTTCTGTAGAGTTCTTCCCAATACCGTGGATTGTGGAATGTTCAACTATGGGAGCATTCCTTGGGTGGAATGTTAAAGTCCGTGAAAATCGAGAAGTTCACATTTCTTTAGGTCACGAAAAGAGTGGTACGAAAATCAGTAATTGTGTTAAGTTGAACGTATACAGTTTTACTTTTGAAATCAGCCAAAGTTTGATCCAGGAGCTTTATTTAGCTAACGACAGCCACCATTTAGTCATCATTATAGTGAATATTTGGGAAGGTCAAGCAGTACTCGCAGCAGGCGAGTAGATACAGTATTGAAATTGAGTGAGCAAAATTCACCGTGTCCTATCGCAAGCCATGCCTATGAAAGCCCAAGTGTAGACAGTTACTAAAATTTAGCAAAGCTGAGTTACTTGTTGGAAGATTTCACTCCAGAATTTGTGTCAATCTTGGTTATTTCGTATGCGTATCTTTAGAAATAAAAAAATAAAATTCGAACCCTTAGGGGGTCTGATTTTCGTTTTCTATGCGACAAAAAGAGGAAAATAAACGAATAACATGCAATCTAAAATTGTGCGAAATTTCAACGAGAATAACGATACAGCAAAAATTGATGAGTTTCAAAATACGCATATGGGCGTACGAAGCGGCACCATGTAATCCGCACTTCGTAGGGAAAACGGACCGGTATTAAACACACTCGGTTCGATTGAACAGGTGAGCACAAGAAATAAGAGGCGAATAAAGAGAGTACTGAGAAAAAATGTTCCTGGAACATATATTCAAGCTCTCGCATGGTAATATTAGGTACATATCCTACGAGAAAAGCTCATTTGGCTTTGAGAGCTAATCTCTGCTTCCGGGAACACGAACAGGATATTGAGCGCTACACGCATGAAAAAGGACAACTTTCGAAAGCTCTCGAAGAGAAAGCCTGCGGGTTAAAAAAAACAATCGAATTCCCATGCGAAAATGAGATTCGTTGAATGAAATTCAAACGAAAGGAAGTTTAAACGTATACGTCAGTGCATGACCGTTGCTAGCATTTATAGCTGTAGTATATGATAAACGAAAAAAAGACTTTCTTTCCTTATTGAGTTCTGAATTATGACAATGCATAGTACAGCACGAACTGTTAAACAATATAAAAAGTTGTAAATTCTACTCAACCTTGATTAATTGAAAAGCATGGGACACCATCACAGACAGACAGGCAGGCAGGCAGGCAGAAGGATGGATGGATGGACGGACGGACGGACGATTGGACATGTGGATGGACGGACTGATGGATGGACGAACAGATGGACGGGCGCATGGACGGACGGATTGATGCACAGACGGGCAGATGGATTGATGGACGGACAGACGGACGGACGGACAGACAGTTTCTTCTTGCTTTCAAGCAAGACGAAGAATTCATGGTTGGCACCTCTATAGTCCAGAGCAGCGGTTTCCGCTGTCTGGCAGGCTCTTTCGACAAAGCGTAGAGGTAGACACAGGCAAGGTGCGCCTGAACTGAAATTAAAAAAAATCATCAGTGCCTTTTTCCTGTTTTGCAACGCCAAGCAGATGTGACCTACGGTGTAGAGATAAATGTGTTCATCACAATTGAGGCGTAAATCTCACAGATAACTGGGTGATAAACGCTAGCATGCGCTTGCTTTGTGATATCACATGGGCGTCTAAGAATAAAAGATTCATTTGATGCGAATGAACCTTGCATGTTCTTTATTGCGTCATCGCAAGTGAAACCGAGCAAAATGCGAGAAGATAACGAGGAAAGCTTTTAGGCTCGGCAGAAGTCTAACAGAGAAAACAATAAATTTGACAAAAGACTCTGAAGACGACTTGTGGAAACACAACAAATAATCCTATGATATACGATTCTCTACCAAAATGTTAATGGGAGGATGTTTCTCCGCTACATATATCTTGCTGAGGAGTTCACACAGACAATTCATTTTTGATACACTAAAACAATTTGACGAAAGACCATTTTCCGGGAGCATTCTACAGCATCGAAAACACCCAACATAAAATGAGAGGTCCGCGCAAGAGCTGTTGCGTTTGCTGATGTCTATCGGCCTTTGGTATGACTTCTACTTCAACGCTCACCTGTTATTTGTTGCTTATTATCTATATATTTGATCTCTATAGAACGCTTTTTTGTTCTGCGCCTGAGCAGGTAAGTGAACTAGATACTGTCATAGGACTAACCTCTCTACCTCTCTTTCTCTCTTCCTTTCTTTTTCACGTGCACGCGTGAGGTAACACTGGCGTTTTCAAAAATCCGAACTTGAAAGCTTTGTGGGCAAAATAGAATATGTTTTTACTTATCGATATAATTGAGATAAAAATTCCAAAAGCAAGAACCTTAATTCGTAAATGCTGGCATCGTAATTTATAATACAGGAAAAGTCATTTGTGCTACCAAGTTTTGTGAAAGTATAAGTGTTATGGGCGTATAAAGTAGCTTGTAATTATATTCGTCTTTGCCAGTGTCAAGTCATTGTAAATGCCAACAATTGCAAGTATCACTTAGTCGTAATTTGTATAAAGAAATGTTATGCTGCACTCAATTTATTATTCTGTAAAACGTAATTCTAGCGTTAAGATTCGATCGTCTCTTTTGTTGCTACTCCTGGTTTCTACGAAACGCTGCCATGAATAAAAGTGTATGTTACTTTGAATAGCAAAACTCATTAAGAGTGCGCAAGTATATGAACAATATGAACGAAGAGAGAAGCAAACAGAGAGCACTTCGATTCCTTCAATGTGTTGCGGACGGACAAGTCAAACAGTTTCCTTCGCCTGAAGTAAATGCTTTACCATTCAATCGAAGGAGCCACGTTTCGTAGGCATTCCTCTTCGAACTGAATTACTTCGACGAATACCTGAAGTGAATTAAAATTCACGAAAGAGGCAAAGCGTGTTGTATAACCTCCAAAAACTAGCAACAATAATTAACTGCATTAACCATCCATCTCCAGACATGTGGCAGCTCACGCGAAAAGGAGGTCCGCTCAGGCTCATACAGGAACCGACTGTGCGTATTTAAGTGGTAAATTGGTTATTTTTTTCTATACTAGTTCACAAAGCTTTGAATGCTCTTTTGATGAGAAAGAAAAGTGCAGTCACAGTGAAATTTTGATCTGTGCTCTTTTTGTGGCATTGAAACAACTCTTCCAACCCGATCAAATCTTGCCTTTAGGCTGTGTTGGGCTTCACTGGCGTTTTTTGTTCGATAGCAGCAAGTGCTGAATGCATTTTACTTCTTGTATGTGAGTTAAACAGTTCATCTCGTTTGAAGTAATTTTCCACGCGTGAGCTATTAACTTTCAAACCATCATGACGAATGAAACATTGCAGGAAAATTGCGTATTATTGCGTGCCTTTAATAGGCATATGTTTTATGGGCAATATTTCACTGTTCTATTACAAAGACGTCTGTTTCTGACCGCCACAATGGAGATATCTTGTTCTTTGTAATTCTCTGTGTTTTGGAGGTAACTGTTATTGCACGTGAGAACCCGCGTACGTCATTATGTGGGCGCTCAGGGAAATGAAATAACGTACAACAGAAAGTATATTCTTCAAAAAATTTCGCTACGTCCCCAAAGTAACGTATAGTACTTTTACATCTATCTTTCCGTATGTTGTTAATTTTCTTTTTTCCAGCTTTCCTTCAAATATGTTGCTGAGTTGGAGCGTGATTCTTTTTTGTTTTCTGTCTGTTTTGCTTATTTAAATATTTCGTCACTTCACTACGCGGACTATTCTTCTTGATTTACGTATTCTCAATGCGCCTTAGACAAAATAACATCATCTCCAAACATTCGCAAATGAGGTAGTCATCGGGTTAGCTTCGTCTACACTTAAACACAGGGGACACTCGAACAATCACTTCGTAAGTAAAATCGGCAAAAAGAGAGCCCAAGTAGCCTTTAAGAGTGAGGAAAAATATTCATATACTGATAAGAAAGTCTTTTAAATTTGCAGTTGTCTTAAAAGCATTATTACACGGCAAACTGGGGTGAAATTCGACATTATAAGCGTATTTCGTAATGTGTGAACAGTACATTGTGGTTTTTGCCGATGAGCACTGAATGGATATTAGCTATGAGAGATGCTCTTATGGCGTGTGCGTGCTTCTTGTTCAGTGCGAGCACACGTCAGACATCGTTTAACCAGAGCGAGCTTAAATTGTCCCCCCTCCCTCCCCCCCCCTCCCTCAAAGAAAAAGTTTATATCCCTATTTTCTGTCTAGGCGGCCCTTGCTGTCAATCATCCATTTCTTCGCATCTTTTTATTGTTACACAAAGCAGATACGAATACTTGATAATATTAAAACCAGTCACCGTGTTTAAGACTAAGTTCATATTTTTTTGGCCTAAATATACGAACAGGGAAGTGTTTTTGCGCGTTGTTTGTGTTGCATATGCAATAATTTTTTTAGATGAAGTGTACAGTTTGTTTGTTTTAGCAAAGCTATTATTAACTAGCCGTGCTCACTCGACAAAGAAACATTATGCCTGATGCTAAAAAAAACACTAAAAAAATCAAAAGACTACGAGCCAGACTAAGCGGTGCAGGCGTTGCTTTCTCGTTCGAATCCTTGATATACGATAAAAAAATGTTGAGGTAGTAATCAACCAAAAGAGTAGTTGGTAATCCTTCGGAATAAAATATTCATGCTCAGTACACTGGCTGGACTTGTTGAATTACTGCATAGTATTGCTGTTTAGCTCACCCTTTGGTTTTTTTTTTGTGAGAGAGAGAGAGAGAAACACTAGGCGAAGGACGAAGCGGATAACTAGGTCGGCTGCCTGCACACAAACATTATTGATGATTGATTTGTGGGGTTTAACGTCCCAAAACCACGATATGATTATGAGAGACGTCGTAGTGGTGGGCTCCAGAAATTTCGACCACCTGGGGTTCTTTAACGTGCGCCTAAGTCTGAGGTCACGGGCCTACAGCAATTTCGCCTCCATCGGAAATGCAGCCGCCGCAGCCGGAATTCGATCCCGCGACCTGTCGGTCAGCAGCCGAGTACCTTAGCCACTAGACCACCACGGTGGGGCGCCTGCACAAAAACATAAGAACCATAGAATATAGCGTGAGTTAGAATTGAGACCAGACGTCGTTACTACGGTGAGCTTACGCACACACACGCACGCACACAGACACACACACACAATCACATATGCTCACACACAATCACACATGCACACGACCATACAGACGCAGAAACACGCATGCACGCACGCAAGTGTGCACCGTCGGAGACTGAGGTGCATACGGGCGCACCTAACTATTCATACCCACAAACATTGCCATTACAGCAGCTACTACGAAATGCTGAACACACTGACAGCTGCTCGCTGACGTTATGTTTCGTTTTCTTTGGAGTATTAGACAGTGCTGCCGAACCTTGCCTTGATCAATATTAGACAGTTTGAGAATCAGGCCGGCGTCCAAGACACTGGGTCCCCAAGCTGCGTTGCGTAGGTAGCTGTTGCGTTCCGAGGATCAGCTGAGTGTGAAAACTTAGTCAAACGCAGGCTGCGTTGGGTCAAGAGCACAGGGCGCACTAGAGGTCAAAATAAAAAAGGCAGATCCCACGTACAGTGGGAATCGATGATATGCGAAGAACGAATCAGGAACGTTTATATGACAGTTTAAAATCAGAACAACATTACGAGGCGAAGGTTAATTATGCTGTACATAACTTCCATGTCGTAATTATTATGTGTGGGAATGTCATTTACCTTCATCATCTATTCACGCCACCCGATACCAAATTTCGCATATGTGGACCTAGCGAAACGGCCGCGAGCATGCTATGAGCGTAGCATGTAGTCGTGTTTTACATGACATGCATATCATGATTATCATGTTCAGACGTGTATTTTAACTTCGCCGTCTATTGACGTTATGCAATACCAGTGTGGTATATGTGAAGCTAGGGAAATGACTGCGAGCGCATCATGAGCGTGGCATGTGGTCGTGTTGTTACAAGACACACATCTCATGATTATCATGTTTGCACAAGTCACATACCTTCGTCGTCTATTCACGTCCAGTAATACCAAACTTGGAATATGGGAAGCTAGCGAAATGGCGCTTGCACCAGCATCATGATGGGCCCAATATACTGCGACGTTACGTTGACGAATGCACGCTGGACGCAGCGACGCTACGCTAGCAAAATGCGAACACTCTATAGCATACAGTTTTATACATGAAAACTCTATGCTCTATAGTATGACGCCAGACGCCGCCTGTCGGCGCAGCCCGGTGGCAACCGGTGCGAAATGCGATATGCATTTCGCGCCGACCACGTTACCAAGAAAGCACTGCGTCTGCCAAGCTTCGTGACGAAGGGACGATGGGCGTGCTCAAACGCGCATGCGTCAAAGCAACGCAGTGCCGCCCGTGCCTGCGAGTATATACCAGGCAGATCGGCGCATGACGTGGCATCACCGGAATGACGCGACGAAACGAACGCTTAAGCACACGCGCACCGGGTCACGTCTAAGTGTATTGGCGCCTTGAGTGTGACTGTAGTCATGCTCTTACATGACCCGCATCGCATAATTATTATGTTTGCACCAGTCACATACCTTCGTCATCCATTCGCATCACGTAACACCGCATTTAGTATATGTGAAACAAGCGAGACGGCTGCGAGCGCATCATGACCGTGGCGTGTAGTCATGACTCATAACGTACATGACATGCATGTCATGATTTCCACGTTAGGGTCTGTCGCTTGTTCGCCATGCAATTATGTCATGCCATACCAGTTTTGCAACATGTCATGTGAACGAGACCACGGCAAGAGAAGCAAGAGCATGAAATGTAAATCATGACCTTCATGACATACATGTCATGATTTTCATGTTATGACAAGTTAAATATGCTCACCATACAGTCATGTTATGCCATACCAAGTTTGGTATCGATACCATTAGCCAAACGGCCAGGAGAGCTAAAAATCGTAGGTGGCTAGATAGGTAGATAGATAGATAGATACATAGATAGATAGATAGATAGATAGATAGATAGATACATAGATAGATAGATAGATAGATAGATAGACAGATAGATAGATAGATACGCTGAAAGTTGGCGAAGTTCGCTAAGAAATGCTTCACATAAAAAAAATATATATATGCGAGTTGTTGGCCGTACAGCACCGTGTATACGTGGCTCTCGGTTCGTCTGCTTCGTCTCACTAACGACCCAAGACACCTTGGTGTCCACAATATTTTTCAACTTTCGGGCCTTGGGTCAACACGAACACAAGAGCCCAAGATTGGCTTTAGTTTTGCGAATGCGCCTTGGCACGTCGCAAGCTTCTTGGGTCCTCAAGTTCTTTGGGGCTTGCCGGAGCTCCGTCAGGACCCGTTGTGCCGTCCATAGGGCGTCTGGCGTTCGTCAGCGAAACTCCGCAATAACGATTGCTGCACGTACTATGCTGCGTTTGGAATGTACCAATAGAGAGAGAGAACACAAATAGAAAGGCAGGGAGGTTAACCAGGGCTGAGCCCCCGTAGGCTACCCTGCACTGGGGAAGGGGATAAGGGGAAGGAAAGTTATAGAGGAGATAAAAGGTCACTGACTGGGCGGACGCGTAACAGTTTCATCATCACAAACGATGAAACATGCCAGTGTTTTTGAGAAAATGCAACAGTGCTTTCGTTGCCTTTTGGAAATGGGATGGGCAGTGCCATGGTCCCATACTTTCTCGACAGTGAAATAACTTCTGTCCAGTTGATTTAAAACACTGCGCAGTTGAAGCCTCTGGTTTGTGTATGCCGGGCAGTAACATAAGAAGTGTTCGATAGTCTGATCGACGGCGCAGTCGTCGCACTCCACGCTGTGGGCCATCCCTATCTTAAATGAGTAGGCATTGGTGAAGGCTATGCCCAGACGCAGACGGCACAACACTATACCAACACATACACCACGCTTAGCACATGCACGCATACACTAGAAGAGTCAGACGCATTGTATTACGGGATGCGCCGACTAATGAGTTTCTGGGTGAATAAGATGAGCGAGACAGAGACGGGCGCATCGCGACACGGCGAGAATTTTTTGCTTGAGGCACAGTGACATGTCTGACGCCGCCTGTTGTGACTGGATGATCGTGTGAGCATGTATGGATTCATGGCGGGATGGTAAGTCGAGTATGTTGGATGGACGTGCTGCGAGAAATGATTGCATCTTCAGCTTTGAATAGTAAACAATTGATTTAGATTCTTTACGTGCAGCAATGTCATGTGGGAGAATCTAAACTTGGTTCAGTGACGAAACCACGTTTTTTGTTCTGTCCGGATACGATGCCTTAGGAAGATTAGTAAGCCGGGACGCGTAGGTAAATGCGAAGCATTTTTTTTTTCGCGTTCTGCAAGAACTTTTGGTGTCCATCTATATACCTATTATCTATCTAGCTATAGCCGCTTACGTCTGGGTGCTCTCATGATCGCCCCTTTAATATAGCGTGAACGAAGATAATATGGGAAGGTAAGATGGTTTGACGAATATGACGGACTGGTCAAGACATGAATTATGTCACAATCCCGTCGCGTACGTCTTCAAACACTTCCCGACAAACAGGGCACATAACCACGGCCGGGTATGCATGTGCTACGCAGCGGGCATCTTCGGAGGAGTCAGCCGGGAAACCATTGGCGGCGGCCGCGGAATAAGCTGTCGTCGCAGCAATCAGCGTGGCGATGTCATGAAGCACTGAATCGTGGTGAGAGCACCGTCAAGTTAGCGAGGAGGCCTGGTAGCCTTCCGTGGTCGGCCTAAACTTTCAATCGTTTCCCCTTCGTATTGTGCTATTTCGGTATATTTCAGGCACAATAGTATTCAAGACTTGAACCCTGGCTAGCTGTTCGTAATTGCCCCGCCGCGGTGGTCTAGTGGCTAAGGTACTCGGCTGCTGACCCGCAGGTCGCGGGTTCGATTCCCGGCTGCGGCGGCTGCATTTCCGATGGAGGCGGAAATGTTGTAGGCCCGTGTGCTCAGATTTGGGCGCACGTTAAAGAACCCCAGGTGGTCGAAATTTCCGGAGCCCTCCACTACGGCGTCTCTTATAATCATATGGTGGTTTTGGGACGTTAAAACCCCCAAATCAATCAAGCTGTTCGTAATTCATAATGGAATGGCAGCACAACTACACACGGACATGAAAAGAGTGCTGTGTTCAGTCTACTTTCTTTCCTTATCTCAGTGTAGTCGCTTTGCCGTTCCATTATGAACAACAGTTTACTCAGCCTAATATAGGTCCTATGAAGGTGCCAAAATGTATACGTCAAAATGAACCTTGTGAATATCTGAATGGTACTGGTGGATTTCATACTGGCTTTGCTTGATTTACTTTTTTCCCACTCTCTTTGTGGTACCACTTTATACGCCCCCCCCACCTTCCCTTCATCACTGTTAAGATAGGCAAACTTTTATAATGGAATACTTAGCAGATTGCAGACATATTGACTCGCACCTTTCTGTGCTCTATTTTGATTCTCTTTATTCTTTCGTTCTGCTTGTGCAGCAGGTTCACTTTGGGAACTACCCCTGATTACGCTCATTATATTTCCAGTTCCAATAAAATAACTAAACTGTTTGGAACAAAACATTGCTGAGAACGAACGCCGCACACGCTTTTTTTCATTTCTGTGAAAAAAAGTAGTCGCTCGTTTTGCGATAAATACGTGATAAGGATTGGTTTATTATACCGGCGCTAATTTGGCTCCTCAAGCCGGCACTCCGAACGTCTTCGAGCGATATTCCGATGGGGCCACGTCTCGAACTATAATTGGTCGATGCGGGAAAGAACACAAAAACCGAACGCGAAGCGCTTAACACCTGCTTGGAGGGACGATGCGGAAGCAGCGCTCTTACCCCCCGTTGCTATTTAGGGATTAGGAATTCGTCGTGGCCCTTTTCCTCTCCCCAGCCACCGTCCCTAAGTTTCCCCTCAACACGCACGCATCGTGAGGTGTATTGATCGAACGGTGTTTCAAGTGTCCGCAAGGCTGCCCTGCTTGTTCGGTGCACAACAGGCTATAATTTGCTCGTTCGTGCGCGCTAAGAGATAGGAACGCCCACTTGAGACTGAAAGAATAATGCCTCTGTGTGCGTCGTCAGCGCGATTCCCGGAGGGTCACATTAGCATCGTTCGGATATTTTCGTGTACGCCAGGCCTGCGCACACCGTATCTATAAAGGCTTTGCGATGCTTAAGGAATTTGCTGGAGGCGGAAGGGCCCAGGTGGCACTCTTGGTATAGAGTGTGCTCGAAGTCACGTTACTTTTACTGCGAATTACTACATAACGTGGTGGGCACTGTTTGAATCCTTATCTTCCGTACGGCCCAAGCCTTAGAATTTAAATAGAAAATTGCGGGATCTTTTGAAAGCAATAACTCTGGTTTGGAAATGTGGAGTTCAGAGTTAAACCACGTGGAGTGCACATACTCTTCATTCTATATAATGAAATTACAAATGAACCTGGGCAGTCAGCGATAATTATATTTTATTTACGTTCTTCATCTTTTTACCTCCACATTTCTAGTCGCGTCTATGTTTGAAGCACGTGTACCAGGAGCTTACCTCAAACGCTAAAAGAGAACGTTAACCGTTAAAAGTATCGGCAGATGCCTGGTACCTGGGAATCGACATTATGTGAATCATGCTGAGGGAAGGTGACCGTGTTGCGATTTTTTTTTGTTGAGCGACACCTCCTGAATTGTCGCTAAATATATGTACAAATGTTGTGTGCATAGACATATGTTGAAGAGTTGCAGATGTTTATATGGCCAGTTGTTTGAACTTGCGCAAAGATGTCAACTGTGACGTGTGTATTAAGAACACCAGAAATAGATATGAAGTGATGATGCTCGTGAAGATGCTGGCTCTGGACACTACTACATAAATCATCTTCAGTGCATGGCACCTAGCCACAATTGACGTTGACCCGACCTGACGGCAGTATCAAAAGAGTACATATTTAATGTTTTTTAAATAGAGCGAGCAGCACTGCAATCATCATTCGCGTTTCACGAAGATTAGCGTCTATTTGAAAAGTAGTTCCAAGACCTGGCATAGCTCATGTGGTAGAATGTTTGACTGCCAGGCAGAATGCTTGGGTTCGATTCCTGCTGGGACTCAGAAACTCATTATTTGAATTCATCGGGGGTTCGACGTTGCCTATGTCAGGTTTTTCTGAACACTGGCATTTTCTCTAGGCCTTCGTTTGGTCGATTCTACCGATGTCGGGTATTGCCTAATGCGCACGCATTAAAATTGCCCATGTGTGTTCTCGTCGTTCTTGGGTAGATACTAAGTGACAATCACCTGTAGCACATACCCGCATACCAGCAGCACATACTCGTCCGTAGGTATGTGTCACTGTCTGGCGGTAAGTGTTTGACGACTTATGCGACGGAATTGTGAGATTATTCATGTCTTGACCAGCGTGTCATATTCGTGAAATCATTTTACCCTCCCGCGCTAATTTTGGTTCATGCCAAGGCAAGGGGGTGTCCATGATAGCACCTAAACGTAAGTAGTAGATAGATAGATAGATAGATAGATAGATAGATAGATAGATAGATAGATAGATAGATAGATAGATACGCTCAAATTTGCCGAAGTTCGCTAAGAAATGCTTCGCATTTAACAGAATGCGTTTTATTGCGTTGCTCTTTTCCGACAATCGTAACCTTACCGGCACTGTTGCAGTGGATGACTTCGATTGGACCAATCACAGCATTTAGTTAATGTAAATGAATGAAATCTAGTTTGGAAAGTTTTCTTACCGTAAATACCGGACGATTTCACGAAATTTTCATGATGGAAGTGAACAGTCAATGCTAAGCATATACAGCGAACGTCATTGTGCTAAAAGCGCAGCCTTTATCGAAAGTATTTGCAACCTCGGAATGATGCTTTATAAAAAGTATTTAAAGCACAACCCTGACGTGACTCGTCAAGGGCGAAAATTGACTGTCAGCGGCTTCGGCATCAACCCAAATGGGGAAAAAAAAACGTTGGTGATCCTCGTTTTTAAGAATCTGTGTAACGTGAAAGTGAAACGTGTCTTCGCAGAGGTAGTTGAGCGTTTATTGTTCATTGTTCCGCCACATGGATGAATGAACAAATGCTACAGCAACAAATTGAAAAGCCACGCGAAGAACGTAAGCAGCAGCTCCAAACTTGTAGCACGCCCCTGAAGCAGAAATCACGCACAAAATGAGCTTACACAGTACGATCGCGGTCTAGCACCTGTCACAACTCGACACTTAAAGCGTGCTGTTCGAACAGAAAGAAAGGTGCACGAAATAAACGCACAAGTACACACAGGACAAGTGCGAACAACTGTCACAATTTTTACTTCTTAGTGTGTGAGCAGCGTGCTTCTTTCGTAAATACGGCCGCGGCAGTGAGCGAAGTGACCTTCGCGCTTTTTATAACCCCTGTAATTTCAACATAAACGTGCGGTAGAAGCACAAGAGTTCAAAGCGCACGAATCCCGAGATAAGCGTGCGCACTAGTGAGCGGCCATGCCAGATAGCATCTATATACGCCCTTTGACCACGACGTGAGGAGGCGCGCGCGCATATAACAACGCGTGGGGCGACGACCTTTTGAGCGAGCGCACACAACTCGTACTTTCAGCGCCATATCGCTACTGATGACGAAAACTCGCTGAAGTTTTTCAGCTCTGAGGACTGCCAACTATACGTGCTGTATATAAATGGCTTCCCGTTAGCAGGTCGAAGAACGTATGCTTTGTGGTTTAGTGGTTTGTCCCGCAATCTGACCGGATGAACATGTAGCTGGTCCGATGCCCCGCTATGCAACTTTCACTGCTCGTATTTTTTTGCGATATCTGAGGATATATTGCATTATATCCGTGATGGAAGTACATCAGCCAAACCATGGTTGACCCTGGGATTATACTATTGTGTTAAGATAAATGCTTGGTGGCGTCTTTATATGGCTTTGTTGATGTCACTGATAGCCAAGAAGTGTGACAGCATCCCGACGTCCCTTTGATGTCAAATGATGGCGTCATCATGTGACATAGTCGCTTAGTCGAAGAAGGCAGATCCTGAAGGCACTGAAAAGCTAAGGAAAATATTGCAATTGTCACACTTCTTTACGCAGTGCAGAACAACGCTGAAGAAAGCTTTTAGAGGAAAAAAAAAGGGGGGGGGTCAGAATATCGACTGAGAATAAAAAAGACGATCGATTTTGTCTTTCGAGTCGTCTTACGCGAAATAATAAGGAACAGTGGGAGTTCTTTTCTTTCAACTTACTGAATAGCACACACAGCCTAGAACGCGGGATGTCCAATCTGGCCTTTCCACTGAAAGGGCTGTGTGTGGCCGTTGAGGGGAATGTATACTCCGAATTCCTTCGATGACATCCGATAGTCCGACGTCTTTTACTCGACCATCAGGATGCATTTTTCCTGACTTTGCTTCTTTCCCTCTTTGTTTCATCCTTCAATTTCTTGTCTCGCATCAGCCCCGCCATACCGTGCTCATGACTTTCTATAAAATTTGTGCTGTGAAAGGTGTTCTTTTTTTGCTTTTCATCGCATCATCATATATATATTTAACCTTCGAACAAGAATATGCGCGGTCCGAAGCACTCACGCTCAGTGGACACAAATATGCGTAGGCCCACCCCGTAAACGTGCTCGCTTTCGGTTTTGACTTTCTCCATTTTATTTGACCAGGCATGTATCGATCGTTCTCTGGTTTGAAGGAACGGCGACTCCGAGAAGCGGTATTGCAAAGAAGCACTCAAATTTTACCTTTGAACATTTCTACGTATACCCAACGTCAGAAGAAAGTGCATGGAAAGGAAAGTTGTCATCAGACATTTTTGTTTTATTTCTTTTATTGGAAGCTTTTTTGTGTGTGTTAGGCTTCAAAGTGTAGTGAAAAAGTGTATACTTAAGAATATGTCACAGATACTGACGTGCCAGGCGCGATTCTTTCTTTCGAGAAAAAGCAAGACGCACATTCCAGACAGACTGTTACTAGACAAAGAATGGTGAAAATGATGGCGGCATCTATTAGCGATATCAAGCTACGGCGAGGTTCAAGTTTCGCGACGCAGAAATAGCGCCATAAAGGGTGCAACAAACTTTGGTAAAAAAAGAAACCTATAAAGTAGCAGTATAGCGGTTCTAAAGAGTGGCTATCTAAATGATGTTTAAGGAAGAAAAGTTTTGGTTAGCCCCATGTATAGTTAGATGCCGGCTACACTGTGAAGTCTTGGCAAACTGGCTATAGTTACGCCGTCAGTAAACATAGGAAACAGGAACTCATGGGAGGCGCAGTGCGCTAAGGTTAGGCTTAGAAAGAGAACGCTTACCGCGCGACTTAAAAACCAGGATTACCAGTCTTATTATATTGTAAAATGCCCACAGTTTTGCTGAATATAGAGCTATGAAGAAGACGTTTGGGGTTTGTTGCAAGTACATTTAGAACAATTTATTACATCAGTGCAGTGTACCCTTCATCTCAGATATTGGTAAAGGAAAAAGATGACTCCACTCGCTGCGCCCTCGTGTAGCTCGCGCTCCTTAGAAGGCGGCGCTTTGTGGCGCCGGCTACACCAGCGCACGCTTCTTCGCGCTTACCTGCGTATACACATTGCTGTACTGCGATAATGAGATCAGTTTTCTGAACGCCATGTTATCAAGTAAAGCTTTTGCCTGTTTATGCGCATGGTTGTTAGCTCATGCGCAAAGTGCTTGACTTTGCGTGAGCGCGTTTATTGTTTGACTTAATGCCGTGTTCTTTTTCTATGGTGAGAGAAGTCGCGCTGTTTAGTGGTGCGTAGGTTTGGCGCCATTTCCTCTCCTTCAGTGAGAGAGGGCGCGGTGCCGAGCCTACATGCGGCTCAGTGATGTTCCGTGCACAGAAATTTCCCTTTTTTGGAAAATGTTCAGCCATAAATTTGGACGAAGGGCAAATAAGGAATTTTTTCGATATGGCAGCGGATTTCGGAATTGGTAAATTCACCAACAAAGAATGATTTATGGTGGTCAGAGTGCGACTTGAGCTTCTGCAAACTGTTCTGGCACATGCAGCATGCAAGGATAGCCCTTGAGATTATTTTGGTATTTATATGAAGTCATCTCTTGTTCACTGGGTATGTGAACTCGCGACCCCACTATTTTCGATGTGCCTACAGCTGTGAGTTAAGAAAATCATGCCTTTGTCGTGCAGAAGCCCAGGCGCTGCTCTCGATCACAGTAGTAGGGAACATGTCGCACGCATGCATTTATATAAGTTTTGGGTGTTAAGGACCGCGCACCGTGGAAACTAATGCACAGGGAAATATGCTGGGAATTAGGTCAGCGTGTACGGGTAAAAACTCTCAGAGTAGAAAATTTTCACGTCTTGAAATGCGAATTCTTCGGCGTAGTACGAAACATCACTACATGCTATTGCGCTGGCACGCTGCAACGCGTGTGCATGGTCAGGCCTTAAGTATGCCGTTTTTCAATTGTGTGTTACAGCTTCTGCTTCTCTTTTCTTCCATTTATTCTCTCTGTTCGACACTGGTGTTACATGCCTATCGATAATTCTTATAATATGGGGCAGTGCGCTGGCCGATTGTGTAAAATTCGCATTTATTGGTTACTTGTTCGTGCTTCCTAAGTAGGCTAGACACACGTTTGCTTTGGTTTACACAGACTTTATTTCACATGCTGCACATTTTGCCTCGCATGATTATGGTCATTGGCGCCGCAACGGCGCGCGCTGTTGCAAGGGTTTGACATCGCGAGCCATCTCGGTGTTGTGGTTTGCAGATTCTACCTGCCACTAGCGGTTGCATTCTTGTGGTTCAATTAGCGTGGCTTGGAAGACAGCCGGATTATTGGTACGAAGCTGCTGCCGCCTCTCTGCCTCCTGAGCCTGTTTTAAATGCGAAGTTTTTATTAGCAAACTTCAGCTCCTTTGAACGTATCTATCTATCTATCTATCTATCTATCTATCTATCTATCTATCTATCTATCTATCTATCTATCTATCTATCTATCTATCTATTTATCTATTTATCTATTTATCTATTTATCTATCTATCTATCTATCTATCTATCTATCTATCTATCTATCTATCTATCTATCTATCTATCTATCTATCTATCTATCTATCTATCTGTCTATCTGTCTGTCTGTCTGTCTGTCTGTCTGTCTGTCTGTCTGTCTGTCTGTCTGTCTGTCTATCTATCTATCTATCTATCTATCTATCTATCTATCTATCTATCTATCTATCTATCTATCTATCTATCTATCTATCTATCTATCTATCTATCTATCTATCTATCTATCTATTTATCTATTTATCTGTCTGTCTGTCTGTCTGTCTGTCTGTCTGTCTGTCTGTCTGTCTGTCTGTCTGTCTGTCTGTCTGTCTGTCTGTCTGTCTGTGCATTTGTGTAGCATTCAGTTGTCCTGGCGCTAAGGGTATCTTTACCAAGATTGGTATGGCATCACATGAGTGTATGACGAACATAAGTGACTAGTCATAACAAGAAAGTAATATGTATGTCACGAATGTTGGGATTTACATTTCAAGGTCTTGGTGATTTACGGTTGTTTCGTTCAGAAGACATATTGCAAAAATGGTATGACATTACATGACTGCATGTCGAGCATAAGTGGCACACCCTAACATTGAAATCATGACATGCATGTCATGTAAGTCATGACTACCCCCTTGGTCATGGTGCGCTCGCGGTCTTTTCGCTAGCTTCACATATTAATTTGGCATTACGGGACGTGAATAAATGACGAAGTTATACGAGGGGTGCAAACATGATAATCATGACATGCGTGTCATGTAAAACAAGACGACATGCTGCACTCGTAGGGCTCTCGCGACGGTTTCGCTAGCTCTACATATACCGAATTCGGCATCACATGACGAGAATAGACGATGAAATAAATAACACGTCTAAACATGATAGTCATGATGTACCTGTTCTGTAAAACATGACTACATGCTAGGCTCATAGCGTACTCGTGGCCGTTTCGCAAGCGCCACATATATTAAATCTGGTATTACGTGACATGAATAGACGACGAAGGTAAATGACACGTACAAACATGATCGTAATGATATGCCTGTCATGTAAGCATGACTAAATGATACGCTTATAGCGTGCTCGTGGCCGTTTAGAAAGCGCCACATATACCAAATTTGGTATTACGTGATATAGATAGACGACGAAGGTAAATGACACGTACAAACATGATCATTATGATATGCCTGTCATGTAAAGCATGACAACATGCTACACTCATAGCGTGCTTGTGGCCGTTTCGCAAGATCCCCAAATACAAAATAGACATGAATATAACGTGACATGAATAGACAACGAAGGTAAATGACACATCTAAACTTGATAATCGTCACATGCGTGTCACGTAAAATATGACTACATTATACGCTCATATCGTGCTCGTGGCCGTTTCGCTATCTTCACGTATATACCACATTGGTTACATGATGCGAATGGATGAAGAACAGAAATGCCAGGGGCAAACATGGCATGCATCACAAGGAAGTCATGTATGGCATAATTTATGTCCGCCTTGTTACATTGTGCTGACTTTAAAATCAGTACAGCGTATAAACTTTTCTCATTGGTGCTTCGCATGTCATCGGTTCCCACTGTCCGTGGGATCTGCGACCTTTTGTGCAGGACTGCGTCATCGGCCTGGCGAATGCGAGCTCTCTCACGTTTCCACTGCCGGCGTTCTTTTTGAGTTGTTTGAGGCCTACCCATGTGGAAGATTTTAGGAAAAACTCGTGCGCATGGGCTGGAGGCTACGGCTGCGACAGGATGAACGACGTAACTCACAACGCAGCCAATGCGCGGGGGCTTAGCTACGACGCTCCGAACGACGTAACTGTTGACACAGATATTGCAGACTGCTCCTGACACCGCTGCAAGGTGGTTTTATTGCAAAATCTATTATAGGAACACTCTCGGCTAGATTTTGCCGCCGGCATCGACGTCACCGTCACCCACCGTATACGTATCTATATATACACCAAATTGCAAGACAGCAAAATAATTCAGAATAGAGCTCCGGCACGTGAAACAGAACGTATGATTTCTGAATTGTGAGTGCGAGGCGTTGGCCACTGAGCCATGAAGACGCACCTCCCTCAACGTTTACAAGACAAGCTTTCTATATCTACCACTTGCCGCTGGCGAAGAGCAACTCGAGGGAACTATAGTGTTTTCAGCATTACCAGTGAGACTGCGCAATGTGCGTGCGTCGCCAGATCGTCACGACGCGGCGGCGCATGCATTTATCTCCCAGGCGAACTTTGACGGTGGAAAGGGGACGCTCACGCGTGCGTTTGCTTATATCGCGGTGGGGACAGTCGTACGCCTTGGCCTTTCACCAGAAGTATTCTGTTGTTGTTACCGGGCGCTCAAAGGTCACTGCAGTCGTGGCACAGTCTCCGTTTGCGAAAAGAGCACGCTTTCAGACACAGCGAAGTAACAACTGAGATGCTTTTTGTGTTCATAGGTACCTGTGAGTACGTTTCTTGCGTCATTTTTGCGTGAGAAACGCGGGCCACGTTTCGATCGCTTTGTCATTCTCTTCGTGACCTTTCAATTTGTTGCTATCGCGTTCATTGCTTCGCCTTTGCGGCAAAGCTGTGACTTTTTAGGGGCGAAGTTCCTTAAGGCGTGGGTCGTGCGTCTCCTGTATGTAGTAGCCACCTGTCGTATTAGTCGTTAAAATGTCCGGTGGATGGTGGTACTTGCATATGATGAATATATGATGAAAAGATGTGAGATGGTGGTATTAGGGGTGTTCACTATAGATGGACGGACGGAAGGACAGGCATACAATCAGGTGCACAGACAGGCGGACGGACGGATGGACATACAGCCAGACAGACTAAGGGACATACATACATAGGTACAGACAGACAGACAGACAGACAGACAGACAGACAGACAGACAGACAGACAGACAGACAGACAGGCAGGCAGACAGACGGACGGATGGACGGACGGATGGGCGTGGTCAGCAGATGACTCACAGTTTGCCGATAAAAACCTTCGAAGATTCGCCGCATTGATCATTATTGATTCCGTGGTTATGCTGTGATTTTTTTTTTCATTTCTCTTAGCCATTTACAGTTTTCGCTGTAAAAAGCAAGAAGGCATTTGCTGCAGTGTGGTTTTCGGAGCTAGTGAATACGCCTGCAGAATGTCACTCTTTTTCCTGAATTAGCATCACTGTACAGAGAAAGAACTAAATTCGTTTCTAAAAAGAACTGCACACTATTATGTCACTTGAAGCGCGCGAGACTTCACGTCACGCAGGTGGCTAAGAGGCATCCCAACGGGACTACTTTTGCCACCGCTGAGTTCCTGGAGAAGCTTATTCGAAGGAACGGTGCCTCGCAGGATGCGAGTCTCTCGGTGTTCAAGTCACGTTTTCCTTCCTCCAGATGACGCCAAGTACTCAGCGTTCCTCGGGTCATTCGTGGCATGTAGTGCGACATCTTCGTTGCTGTGGGGGAATAGAATAATAAAGGAAGGCGCTGAAAAACAAACTTGATGCGCTGAGAAAGCAAGAAATGGTGGGGCTCCCAACCTCCTAGACGTGACAGCACTGGCTATGGGGGGATGAAATGTGCGAAATATATCAAGCAAGCTAGTGTTGGCTCACTGAACTCAAGATGAGAGCCGTGTAAGCACAGGCGATGCTTCTGCCGCTGGCTGTCTATAAGCAATAAAGCTGCCTCATTACTTCGCGCTTTTAATTACTTATTCTCCTTCCCATGTGTAATATAGTGAAGTGAACGTAATCAAGTCAACTGCTTTGTACGTCTGGTATTCACTCTTTCTGTGTAGGCTCCCGTGAAGTCAAGTTTTAAAATCTGATTGCAGCGCCAAAACGCAAATACTAGCGGATGAAAAAAGAATGACAAGATATCTAAGGAGTGCATGATGATCAGAGGGGCGAAGCGTTCGTCGGTCCATCCGCGCTTTCGTTCGTGCGTCCATTCGTGTCTGCATCTATCCGTGCATCTGTCAGTGCGTCCGGCCGTCTGTGAGTCCGTCCGTACATCTGTTTGTCTTTTCGTCCGTCCGTCCGCCTGTCTAGCGAACACTCCAAGTACCACCATCTCACATCATTTCATCATATATTCATCATATAGAAGTACCGCCATCCACCGCACATTTCAAGAACTAAACAAGAGGTGGCAAGACTGACTTGAGGAGTGGAACGCATTTACCGTCTTACGACCTGCGCTTCGTGTCTAGTACCCACCTTTCACCGCCGCTAGTTCATGGCACTGTGGCCCAACCCTCGCCGAAGCTTGCTCAAACATACGAGGTCACGCCCGGCGAGTTTAACGTGGCAACCTTTTCTGGTCAGTTAAAGCTCAAGGTGCCTCTCTCTGTTGCCATTGTTTTTAGTAAACATCCAATTCAAGGCAAATTTATTGGAAATTAAGTCACTGATATTCGTCTCTGTAAGTTACTTTATCAAGAACAACTATATTTTTATTTAATTTTAACGTGCGCTGGTTTCCTCATCAATTCAAAAGGATCCACACGTGCAGCTTTTCCAGTACGGCCGTGGAGGTGGCTACCTACTACTACTACGACGATGACTACTACTACATATATCATAGACGCACGACCCACGGCTTAGGGAGCTTTGCCCCTAAAATGCATGGACCATCTCCCCGAAGGGAATCATAATGAGAAGCGAAGCAGCAGCGGTGCACACTCCGCTGACCTGGCTGAAACGGACCGTGACGCGGGTGCTGTAAGAATGGTTCAAAGCGAAAGTTGGTGTAGCCTTTACTCGAGTAAACGTTTCTTTGAAACGCAAAGACACGGAAAGCGGGTGGGGTTTCGTATAGGTTTCGTGGCAGATAAACGAGCCGAAAGAATCTTTCCACTTGATGTGCGCTCGATTGTTGCGAGAAGTGGAGAGGGTGAATCTTTATCTATCTATCTATCTATCTATCTATCTATCTATCTATCTATCTATCTATCTATCTATCTATCTATCTATCTATCTATCTATCTATCTATCTATCTATCTATCTATCTATCTATCTATCTATCTATCTATCTGTCTGTCTGTCTGTCTGTCTGTCTGTCTGTCTGTCTGTCTGTCTGTCTGTCTGTCTGTCTGTCTATCTATCTATCTATCTATCTATCTATCTATCTATCTATCTATCTATCTATCTATCTATCTATCTATCTATCTATCTATCTATCTATCTATCTATCTATCTATCTATCTATCTATCTATCTATCTATCTATCTATCTATCTATCTATCTATCTATCTATCTATCTATCTATCTATCTATCTATCTATCTATCTATCTATCTATCTATCTATCTATCTGTCTGTCTATCTATCTATCTATCTATCTATCTATCTATCTATCTATCTATCTATCTATCTATCTATCTATCTATCTATCTATCTATCTATCTATCTATCTATCTATCTATCTATCTATCTATCTGTCTGTCTGTCTGTCTGTCTGTCTGTCTGTCTGTCTGTCTGTCTGTCTGTCTGTCTGTCTGTCTGTCTGTCTGTCTGTCTGTCTGTCTGTCTGTCTGTCTGTCTGTCTGTCTGTCTGTCTGTCTGTCTGTCTGTCTGTCTGTCTGTCTGTCTGTCTGTCTGTCTGTCTGTCTGTCTGTCTGTCTGTCTGTCTGTCTGTCTGTCTGTCTGTCTGTCTGTCTGTCTGTCTGTCTGTCTGTCTGTCTGTCTGTCTGTCTGTCTGTCTGTCTGTCTGTCTGTCTGTCTGTCTGTCTGTCTGTCTGTCTGTCTGTCTGTCTGTCTGTCTGTCTGTCTGTCTGTCTGTCTGTCTGTCTGTCTGTCTGTCTGTCTGTCTGTCTGTCTGTCTGTCTGTCTGTCTGTCTGTCTGTCTGTCTGTCTGTCTGTCTGTCTGTCTGTCTGTCTGTCTAGCCACCTACAACATGTAGATCTCTTGGCCGTTTCTATAATGATGACGACCATAAGTGACTACTCATAGCATGAAAATCATGGCATGTATGTCATGAATGTCAAAATTTACATTTCATGGTCTTTCTGCTCTTGCGTTGGTTTCGTTCGTTTACATGACATGTTGCAAACAGGTATGGTATGATATGACTGCATGGCTAACACAAGTGGCAGACCATAACATGAAAATTTCACATGCATGTCATGTAAATCACGACTAATGACTGCATGCCACGCTCATGGTGCGCTCACAGTCGTTTCGCTAGCTTCACATATACGAAATTTATTTAACAGCACGTCAATGGAAGACGAAAGTAAATGACTAGTGCAAACATGAAAATCATGAAATGCGTGTTATTTAAGAACATGACTGCGTGCCACGCTCATGATGCGATCGCGGCCGTTTCGTAGCTTTACATATACCCAATTTTTTATCACAGGATGCAAATAGATTACGAATATATATGACCGGTGCAAACATGTTAATCATGATATGCGTGCAATGTAAATACATTCCACACTCATGATGCGGTGGCAGCTGTTTCGCTAGATTCACATGTGCCAAATTTGGTGTTACGGGTCGCGAATGGATGCCGAAAGTATATGACTGGTGCAAACATGGTAATTATGAGACCCATGTCTTGTAAGAACATGACTACATGCCACACTCATGAGCACTCGGGGCTATCTCGCTACCTTCACATATACCAATGTTGGTAGTACGGGACGTGAATAAATGAAGAAGGTATGTGATTGGTGCAAACAAGATTATCATGAGATGCGTGTCGTGTAACAACGTGACTACCCGCCACGCTCATGATGCGCTCACGGCCATTTCGCTGCTTCAGATACACCAAACTTAGTATCATGTGACGTGAATAGACGAGACCTGTTGGCAAACTTGCTTTAGGCAGGCTTGTTGTCGGCAAATCGATCACGTTAATACGACCTATAAAGCTTTTTAAAACAGCGAAACAACAATCACTTGTTGCACAATACGAATAGCGTAACAAGGAGGTAGTCCAGGTCTCCAGCCCATTACAAATGCTTGTTCTTGTTCACCTAATAACTGTGGCGGATACCTACTTCAGGAATCATTCCTCATCGTCGTCAATCCCCGCGTTAACAATTGGCACGAAATATCTTGCACGTGTTTAGCGGATACCACACTTGTCAGAAAAATGACGAAAACAGCATATTGAATGCTGGTCTACTTACCAAACATTTTTATTTTTAATGCCGTACTGTCTAGCAAGCAAATGTGGTTGCCCTAGTTACCCATTGAGTGTTTAGAAAACGCTCTGAAAAGCCGCTCTTCTAGAGCTTTTGCTGTGAATGTGCTGTTCCTTCCGTGCCGGCGTGGTGCTTTTTTTTGTAAAATGTTTTGTAAAGCGAGTGTAAAATAATAACCTAGCTGTAATAAATTTTCAACCTGTTTTCTTAGTAAGGGAATTAGTTTACTAAGCACGGAACCACCCACTTCATGGCCTGTCCCCCGGAGAGGTTGCGCGAAGATGTTGAGGAACCAAACAACCTTGAGATAGGCCCAAGAAAGTTCAACATAAGAAATCGTAATTTCTTGATATCTGCAAAAGCGCCAATATGCTTACAACAACACATGTCTTCAAACACGTACAAGGTTTTGTTAGCTAAACCGCATCCGCTCGCTCTTGGCGAGGAAGTTAAACCTCCTTGGTTCTTGGTTACACGAGGGCGCTAAATGTTATCATTATGCGAATTGCAGTCCTAATTTGAGGCTTATGCAATATTTGGCAACCACGTAAAAATCGGTCCAGAGAAGCGAAGTTGGTTTATTACTCACAAACCTATAATGTTACTTTGCGACTTTTTTGTTCGTCCTTCTCTTGGGCAAGAATAAACTTTTGTGCTAGCCTCCAAACCGCTTTACATCATTGCGTTGTTACGCTGACGCGAACACGTGAAACTATTAGAAAGGCTGCGTCATCAAGCGGACTCTGTCAACGATCATCCATTTCCTTTCATATACTCTGCGCTGTTTCTATTTCGGTGTTAACTTCGCTGCCTCTCAACCTATAGGTTAATGCGTGCGCTAATTCGACTGGCAACGCACGCAAAGGAGAGCGGCGACAATGTGGCATGTGGATGCACGACCAGCAAGAGCTGTTGTCAAGGTAATAACGATTTCTTACGCACGACATGCTTCTAACTCTACCCTCTGGTTGCACTGTGTCGCCGATACTGGTCAGCATTTCCTTTCCGAAAGGAAAGCATGGGGCTTGGAACGATCTGTTGGATACGTGACCGGGCTTTCGCTCTGCTAGGAGTCATGGCGAGAGGACAGTTCACGAGTACATTGAGTAGGATAGCTTTTCCATCGACTGCGATCGGCTGAAATCGATATCTGTCTGGCAGAATGCGACGTGACTTGCGGACGTCCCATCCCTTTCGATAAAACACGTTTCCCGTGCAGGAGTGCTAGTTTATGAGTTCTATTTTATATGTTACAGGTTGCAGCTGAAGAAATGCCAAGGTAAATTATATGGTCGTATATAGCATCCCGAAAACGTGCCTTTGCAGGTGTGAATGACTTTCCGGAACAGTTAGATCTACCAGAAAAAATTGACGAGTTAGTTTACTGAAGATGAACAATGTTCTCGCTGTTCCAGCCCCATAAAGATGCCCTCGTTGCAGGCATACATTAAACCAGTAACGTCGGGGAGCCATGTTTAACGCCATGGAAGCTTACTTAAGCACTGCACCCTACACAGCTACTTTCGAGTGCTAATTCTTTTTAACTCATTTTGACTAGTGATAACGTGTACACACGTTGTAAATTTTGCGAAATTCATATGTGCATAAATATTCGAAGTGTTGATCACTTCTTCACCCTTCTATGCAGGCTATAGTTTGCATAAGTAAGGTGTTATTCAATTTATATAGCCAGGTGATTTCGCCGAAAAACAATCAATGTATAATACGCGTAATATAAAGGTAATCTGATAATTCACCATTAGTCATGTCTTTCAAAAAGTGCTTGCTATATGCGCACATTACATCTCTTTTGTCTAGTTTGCCGGCAATGGCCCGCACTTTTCCGTGGGCCTCATTATTATTGTGCAACAACATATTTACTCAGCAGAGGGAATATGAATTATCTGCTCAGTATTCAGTGAAGGGACACATGAAACTACTGTACTTTCATCGACACTGCCAAAGGCACCATTTTGAAACAACGCTTTTTTTAGAAAAAAGAAAAAAGACACAAAAGAAACCCCTTCCACTTTTGTTTTTTTAACGTTTTCTTTGAATAGTGCATAAAGTAGAGTGTCAAAAAATTTTAAGCAACACTGATTTATTGGATCTGCAATCATTGATCTTCGCCAGCAAAATAACGCCTAGACTAGAATAACTATCAGTCCTGATTGCCAGGTTAAAACAGCTTAAAAATTCCACATGGACTCATGAACATAGTCAAAACTGCAATAGTTCGCAGCATTTGTATATTCGACGATAAGTGTTCAAATTGGACATTCTTTCAACCAAGTGCTTAGTTGAAACCATAGAGTTTCCTACAACATGGACTAGAGAGAACTCTGGCGCTGGTGTTTATGGAAGCCACAACGCATGGGTCTTCAGCCAGCAAGTGAATGATAGGCAATACATGAATTTGGCTAAACTACTTATTTTCGGCTTCGTTTGGCTCCATGTCGCGCGCAATCCCTTTTTCGTAAGATGCAGTTAAGCAAATTTTTTAGCAGTTCCACTGCATTACGTACCTTGCCCTTTTCAGGATCACCAGTTTTAGTCAGCTCTTGAAGTTTAAAATGATTCATACTTTTATTTGAAACAAATGCCAAAAACACAATAAAGCCACAGAGGGTTTGAAATCCGCAAGCGCGAAGTCAAGGCAAATACGTGTACTAACCATCATTACCCGCCCGTGTGCTCAGATTTGGTTGCTCGTTAAAGAACCCCAGGTGGTCCAATTTTCCGGAGCTCTCCACTACGGTGTCTCTCGTAATCATATGCTAATTTTGGGACGTTAAACCCCACATATCGATCAATCAATCTTTACCCTTCATTAACATGGGGGCTGAATCATCGCACCATGCACGTTTGTTTTCATAAAGATCGGAAAACCTTATGGTTAAAACAAAAAAGAGTAGGTGCCGAGCTCAACTTTTTTACATAAGTACCAGCACAATCAAATTTATAAAGAATAGCTTTAAAGAGCGGAATAGTTCATGTAAATAGAGAAAATTGTTCATGTTAATTGATTGATATGTGGGGTTTAACGTCCCAAAACCATCATATGATTGAGAGACGCCGTAGTGGAGGGCTCCGGAAATTCAGACAACCTGGGTTTTTTTAACGAATATCGTTCATGTTAGTCACAATACAGTACGATGGAGCCTTATCAGCATTTGTAAAGATTTCATATTTAATTCCGCTGCTGACATTACAGCTTCAGATTATTCACCGCATATTGTAAAACTTCAGTTTCAATCTACTGATTTTATTCGAATCTCTGGAAGAAGATTGCCCTTTCGTGGAGCGTTTATCGGTTTATAATAAAAAAAAAAAGTTACGCTAGGTCATCTAAAAGCAGTAAATTTTTACTTTAGGTCACTTTCATTTTGTTAATGCTTGCTGATTTATTCTTGATGGTTATCTTGTTCATGCTCTTTCATGGTCTTGTTCATGGACTGAATTTCATGTAATTGTAATAGGCCTTCAATTATACGTTCTCTCTGAGAGATACACGATGTTTGAAGCCGACTAATTTGCTTAGTCAATGAGGAGACTTGAAAGAGAGTGATGTATGCTGCTTACGACATGACACTGAGGAGGTTACTTCGTTTCATAACCTCTATGTTTAAAAGGACGACATCGGCTTCTTTAGGATGACATATTTTAGTTTACATGGTGGCTCAAGGACAAACTTTTAATGGAGGCCCGAGATGGTGCAGATGTCTTCGTGCTCGTCCACCATCGATCCAGTGCTTAGTGAAGGCTTTCCAAGCTCATTTGCCGAGTCTACTAGCTCTGCGGGTGGTCCCGCGTCGACGGCACAAAGCATACAGTGATAACATGTAGGCAGGTAAGAGGGGCGGGTGAACGACGCAAATCCAGATAACGAAGCGCCTAATTAGGCTGCAGCACTGATGCTCCCGCGAGGATTTAGACTCATCTCGTAGTCTCGCTACGTACTCTCACATGCAGTGGAGCGGGATGGTACAACACGGCGGCCGCGGTCACAGAAACACGAGCTTGAGCGTTGGAAGCAATAGTGTGACGTTCAAGTTGGTAGTTGTGTATTCAAAGCAGATTGACTTTTGTGGTTGACATTAAAAGAAAAACGTACGAGACGGTAGTGAAAGCAGAAATAGAGTTGACAGTGCATTATAAGAGCACTGAATACTGCTAAAAAATTTATCTTAATCATTTCGATATTCAAATTACTAACGATGCTGGCATTATGCGTAGCACTATGAGGCCGTTTAAAACTTTTATACATACAAAAAATAGTTAGTTAACAAGAGCTAGCAGTCCTTACTTCTATGACGAATATAAAATATGTGTGTTTCAATTTTATGGCAATATTGCAAACAAAATCACCATAGGATTATTCATGGGATATGGAACCTGCTGTTTAAGGCGTATGAAGCCTGTTGAATATCACATTTGAAGCGAAAAAGGTGTTGTGAAGCTCGTTTCTTACTCGACCATTCAGGTGGTGTGCTGAATGATGCCACGGTCGTAGTGATGCAGTTAGAAAAGCTGTTATTTTCGTGATAAAGTGGTGATGAAAAGCTCGTTCAAGCAAATAGTATGAACTTATCGGGTAGGCACTGTGGTGGTCTAAAAACGTTGCTTTGCGTATTCTGTGCACCCAAGGAAATCAACCCATTGGGAAAAAACGATGACCTGAGGGAATGAATGGTTAATTACCTTGTGTTTGTGATAAATACGCATGACTTGTGAGACTGAAGCTCATTCAATGTAGAAGTACACACAGCGTCCGAGAGATGGCACCTCACAGCTCATTGAAGGCAGACTCGCAATTAGGTCGCGGAAGGTGTAACGCTCTGAACATAACTTAAGAAGTGAATTGACGTCATGCGACCACACCCAGTGACTCGCTATAGCCAAGGGGTCTCTGGACGAGTGGCTCCACCCACGGTTACCAATGAGCCTTATTTTTGATAAATTTGTTTGTCTCTTTTTCTTGTCCAAACAATAATTCCAAGACATTCCCTGTTAGCAAATTTCACGTTATTTTGTATGTGTGGGGTAGTGGGCCAGAAACATTGATTTTGCTCTAGCCTCGAAACGCTTGAAGCAACCACACGTGCGCATTGAATGTGTACGTGCTGTGTCACGAGTACTGAATACTCATTGTATTGCTTTATTCATATTTCACAGAGGCCATGCGATGAAGGCGAGTGAAACCCTACACCATCTCTGTTCAAGCTTGGCTGTTTTCATCTGAAAGGTAAAAAAAAAAGAACCGTGCTACTATGCGAGTGACTATTCTTGTACCTGAGACGTTCCCACATCGACATAAAGTCGGTTGCTGTTGCCCATTACGGGCGGTCAAAAATATTCGAGCGAAAGAGCAAAACACGAAGGATATACTCAGTAGACATGCACGCCCAGACTGTCACATTTCAAGTGTCTGAAATGATCGCATGTACAGTCCGTCATATTATTTCCGTTTCCGTTGAAATAAGGTATCTTTAGTGATACCTTACATTAAAGTTTTTTTGAACCAAAGCTTAGAAATACCACGTGAAAGTAGCCCTAAATATTTTGCGGTAGCAAAACATTTCAGGGCTGCCTTTGCGTGATATTTTGCGGGCACATCAAGTTTCGCGGAAGCAAAATATCACATATCTTCTCAAGCCAATTGAACATACAGTTATGCAAGAAAAGTAGACGGAGACATTGCTTTTTGTAATAACAGCGAAATGACTTTGTTAGAATGAAAAACAAGATTTAAATACACAAAATAGAATCCTTTTCATCAGTGGCATCTGAACCTACAACCTTCTTTGAATTACACTTCCGATACTCTAAACCTATCGTGCTGTGACAACATGTGCTTCCCTGTATACTTTGTTGAGTATATTTGTGTGTGTAATCTTTGGAAGCGTTGGCCATCGTCACTTAGAGCTACAGTGACGAGAGAGGCATGATTTTTTTTTTGACAGAAAGCGTCACGCGGTAAGAGATATTTGGGCAAAGTGGTAGCTGAACAACGAGTCCCAGCGTGTTATCTAAAAACATTGACTGCCGCAATGAGGCTTTCAGTATGGAAGAACAAAAATAAAAGTTTTTCAGAACGCACATGTTGTTGGCGATTTCAGGAAACATGCAAGTCCTGCAGCCTGTTATTTTAAATGTTCCACTATCCGGTCGAAATTCACCGCGTAAGTTTCGTAATCGGCTCAAATATAGGTGATGCCTTCTAAATTCTTTTGCACCTGCACCAGTTGCCTAAATAACAGGCAGACGCATGCATTCAAGCAGCGGCAAATCGAAAAGAAGCTTTATAAGATTGGAAAATCTTTTCAGAACAGTCATTACGACGAATAATTGTTTTCATCGCTTAGATCCACATTTACGAGAGAACAGGAAGCACCCTGTTTAACTGCTGCGAAAGAAAAAGCGAAATAAAGCTTAGGTCCAGCGCAAACTGCTGCCGCAAGCGTTGTTGAGTGACACAACATCAACGCTAATGTAACCGTGTCGTCCTGCGTCTAGAAAAGTGTAAACCTTCCGCATAACGCTAACCGCCACCACCTCAGCGAAAAAGTTAATGAAATACAGAACATCATGCTGCACGCGATGCAACCACTGAATTAATCCGATGCTCAGTCCACAATTTTTGTAATCCTCTTAACGTTTTTGGTAGTCCTATCAGTGTATATTCATGACAGGATTAACGTCGGGCGAGAGATAAAATGGTAAGTTGTGTGCAATATGAACATATCCCTAAGCCGCGGAGCTTTTTCGCTGCTGATGGTTGCTGCTGTTCACTTCAATTGAGTCCTTTATGCGGCAGTGCACGTACGGCCACTTAGGAACTCCATTTAAGAGCTATGGATTACGCGTGGACAAATTTATGCAATAAGATTTGGTTCAAATAAAGTGAAAGAGAGGAGTGCCGTCTTGCTTCAGTGTAACAAGAATTTTTGTCAGGCATTTTTTTCGGGCTAAATATAGATACATCTAGTTTTCTGTATCTTTTACATGCGTTAAGATGCTGATTAAAGATGTCGAAACAGCATGAAGTTGCTTTTTCAATACGGTGGAAATAATTTGCAGTCGGCTACTCGCTTAGTGCTTCGCATGAATTTTATTCCCACAATGCGTGCGGTGTGCCAGATTTTGTTTTGCCTCTAAAATTCACTTTCAAAGCGAGTGCCGGAATCAATAATGAAAATATTTGCCCATTTATCTTCACATTGCATTTAAGGCTTATATAGGCATTTTTATTCAAGTTACTGCAGGCAACAGGTTTTTATTTTCGTATTTCAGTGAAAGCGCAAAGAACAGAAAAACGCTTCAAGGCTCGTCGGATTCTGAACAAGATTCTAGCGAAGTATGAGTGAATACGTCAATTCTGTCGCCCAGGTGCTATGCGATGCAGCATTTAACTATATTCAATGTTCACTGCGTAGTTCAGCATTCATGTTCTTATGTGTCAGCACATCTTTTTCTGGCGAGTTCACCATTGCCTTCTCATTAGAACTTTCTCTAAGAAGCAGTAGGCCTACGTTGATGTAGGGTTAGTGGTGAACTTAAAATAAAATGCGCACACACACACACACACACACACACACACACACACACACACACACACACACACACACACACACACACACACACACACACACACACACACACACACACACACGCACGCACGCACACGCACACGCACACACGCACACACGCACACACACAGAGAGAGAGAGAGAGAAAATGCTTTCGAACGTATTGATTAAAGAGTAAGAAACAATGAGAATATAACGTTTCAGTATTTAATAACACATTATAAACAGAGACGTTCTTCTCAAGGCATCTGGTTTTGACTGCCTTGCTTTTTTTGTATTTCCTGGAAAATATTTGTTACCAGTTGAAATCAAAAGACGCAATGTACTTCAACCAAGGCTAAGACACTTGCGTCAATCTACCCTTGTTAATTTATTGTTGTCCCGGCTACCACAAAAACGTATTATTATTCATGCCATAAAAAAAGTAAGAGCCTCAACTGTGCGAACTTTTACGTTATAGCGTATTCATGGAACACACACAAATACCAGGGATTAGAAAAGCACCCCACATATTACTTCTGTACGCTGTCTACATTCATTGGCATGCTTGCAGTCAACTCTATATGCTGCCGCCACTCGACACTAAATACTCGTCCCTTTTTCAGCTTTTGTTCTAATGTTGGCCCTAAGTACGCTTCTGTAACGAGTGCGGGACGCGAGCAATTAGTCTTTGAGCAGCACATTTAGGCCTAAAAAAGCCGTTCGCCACATAAAAGCAGTGCGCAGCAGCACTTCACGAAAAAAGCTACGCTTTGTAATAGGGAAAGCTTAGCGTTGAGGCGCGAAAGCGTTAAAAAAACTCTATCTTTCGGGAAACAGTAATTTGGCTTTCATGTCGAAGCACGCGTGTGGTAGCTAAGCCACGGCCTTCTATTCACTCTTGCCGTGACCGCTTGAAAGCTGCGTCTGGCGGCAAGCGCAGTAATGGCCCTTTTCGCGCTAATGGCTCTGGTGATTGATTGACTCAGTCCTAAAATATGCGCAGTTTAATCGATTAGTTTCGACCTTGTTCTCAACACAGCAAAATGTTTTGAACTGACGTGGTCGACCGCGTGGTATTTTTAAGCCGTTAGTCGGAAAGATGCCATGGTTTAATTTTGAAATCAGGCATATCGTTTTGTATAATATGCATGTCAGAAGCTTCTCACGAGGTTTGATGTTTGCTTAGGTTGTCCCTTTTAGCTTTGCAAAGACGGCTGCATTGAAGAAACTTTTGAACTGCTTACAGTTCGAAGACAAATCAGCGTTTCATCCTTTGCATTCATTCATCTGATCGTAAGTGCTATCACTTTTTTGTCTCTTATTTTCTTAAGAAAACACATGAACGATGCTGCCGCTGAGTTTTGACCCTATCGGGACTTCGGACTTCCAAGCTACATGCTGTTAATTTCCCTTGCACGTTCTAATGCTCAGAATACAAATTTGAATTTATTAAGCACGCTCAATACTCAGACGAGACAGGTCGGTCGTGGGACTGCACGACATAGAGCGGTAAGAAACAATTTAGGGCTAATAGTCGTCGTTTCAAAAACAATTGACCTACCTTTACATGTATCTTCTAACATACGCATGTTTGCAGACGACTGCGTTATTTATCGTAAAATAAACAACGTTTCGGATAACACATCTCTTCAAACTGGCTTACTAAGCTTACAGGAGTGGTGTAACCTTTGGCTAATGGAACTCAACCCTAACAAATGTAAAACTGTTTCCTTTCACCGCCGTGGAAATCCGATAGTATTCCCGTACCAAATTGCTGACACAAACCTCGAATTAGTTCCCTCCTATAAATATCTCGGAGTAACCTTTTGTAGCGATTTAACCTGGACAACGCACATTACGAACATTATTGCATCTGCTAACAAAACACTCGGGTTCTTAAAACGCCATTTGCGTCACGCTCCTAATAATGTCAAATTACTAGCTTATGAATCTCTTGTAAGGACGAAGATAGAATACGCATCAGCCATTCGGAGCCCGCATCAAGCATATCTCATCAATCAACTCGAGTCACTTCAAAATCGAGCCACACGATTTATTCATTCTACGTACTCTTACGACGTCAGCATATCAGCACTGAAAACAGAATCTGGCCTATCATTGCTTGCATCTCGTCGCCGCATTTCTAGTCTTTCCCTTTTTCACAAGTTTTTTTACAGCTCGCTCGGCAGGCCACCATACATTCTTCCTCCGGCACGCATCTCCCATCGCACTGGTCACCCGCAACAAGTTGAGCGGCCGCGTACGCGCACCGTCACTTTTTCGTCCTCATTCTTTTTTCGTGCAGCTACGGACTGGAATGGCCTTTCTAACGAAATCACCGCCATAATCCGTCCTACCACCTTTTTGAACACCGTAACAACTTACCTTGCATTGTAAAAAAAAATGGCTTTCACGTTTTTATATATGTACCCAACCCTTATGTAATACCCCTTCCATGGGGTCTTTAAAGAAATAAAATGAAATGAAATGAAATTGCGTGCTTGTATTCTAATGGTGTCATGCGTACTGGCTGCGGATGTCATGAATAGTGCCTCTAAACCAGGGATGACAGTGGAAAATAAAGTGTTCATTCTTTGTATTCTGGCTGGCTGTTTGGGCATGCTTTAAAAATTAGAAATATGATAAACGTCAGAGGGACGTTCAAGGCAGGTAGTTTGAGATAAGAAAAGCTGAATGTACGAAAATGTCTAAAACGGAAATAATATGAATAACAGTGCTCTACTTACCGAGAAATTTAGCTAATAGCGCCACGCGACTTGCGCCACGAGTGCGACATTCGCGAAATGATTTCGATAACGTGAGAGTGTCCGACTACAATTTATCAATAGTAGTTAAACGAGCTGCAACAAAAGCGACCTTCCGTGTTTCAATAGACGTAACAAAATGCTGCTTGTCTGTTTCTGTATGATTTACGCAAAAAAAGAGAACTGCCTGGTGTTACTATTCGCAATGGCGCTAGTTAAAAAATTTTGTTTTGATGTGATTAGGCTGAATAGGTGGTGCCATCTAGCGTTGCTCAGTTGAACCAAGCAAACAGAAAATTGTTGATTGGCCGTTGTTGCTAATGTGGCTCCCGCTACTTTAATTCTGCTCCTACTAGCGTCGGTGGCCGCGCAGTGAAGGCGAGCAACGTTGGGCACGGCCACAGTGACGTGAGACAGACCGCTTTCAGGCGACAGATAGGAGTTGCGCTAATGCGGTGCGCACCACTAAAACGTGATTTTATTTCAAGATAAGCACTTCCTTGCCAAGAAAGTAGCGCTACGACATTTCCGAACCTCTCTTCCAGCAATAAGCACCAAATTATTATTCTCTTTTAGTGTTCTTTGAAATACAAAATTCAAATAATAAACTGACGTTTATTGCTTAAAGAGAGGACCAGAAACCTTGTAGTGCTACGTTCATGTGAAGGAAGTGCTTATTTTGAAATAAATCATGCCTTACTGTGCCTTTCATTCAGCCCCTCCGTGGTGGCTAATGGCTAGCGTACTCGGCTGTTGACCCACAGGTAGCGGGATCGAATCCCGGTTGTGGCAGCTGCATTTTAGATTTAGGTGAAAATTCTCTAGGCCCGTGTGCTGAGATTGGGTGCACGTCAAAGAACTCCAGGTCGTCGAAATTTCTGGAGCCCTCCACTACGGCGTCTCTCATAATTATATGGTGGTTTCGGGGCGTTATACCCAACATATCAATCAATCAATCGATCAATCACCTTCAACATCTGGTAACATTTATAACTGAACAGAAACAGACTTTTATTACACGAGTTTCGATTTTTACTTTGTCCTCTTCTCTGCAGGCGCCATCCCGCCACAGCAGCGGGCCCCGAGCGTCTGCTGAAGCAGCGCCATGAGATTGCGAGTCATCGTGGTTCGATGGCGGAGGTGTCCAGCAGCCCTGGTGGCGGGGCTCCTCCAGTTGTTGCTCGTCTTATCATCGGCCGTGGCGGGAGCGATGGCGCAGTGGTTCCACCGAGCGTGTCCCTCCCGGACGCTGATAGGGCCTTCGTGTCAGTGCGCCGACAAGACCAAGGGCCTCGACGTCATCTGCGAGCGAGTCGAGCGTGCCGACCGGCTAAGGGAATCTCTGGCGGCTGTTGCTGACGCGCAGCATCCTGTCCTTTATTTAAAAATCAAGGAAGTTAGGTGAGCTTACGTCGTTGCTTAGAGCAGATCTCGTTCGCGTGGTAGCATACCAATAGACGGTTACAACAAAAGAATAGAAATTCTACACCAGTAACTGTGACATGCTTGTCACTAATCCGTGGAAGAGAGTAGTGCTAGGTGCTTATCGTTACAAGCATGACTAGTTTTATAGTAACTACTGATAAAAGGTATAATTAAAAAGTTTGTCAACGTTACTAGAAGTATTGCTTTTCCCCGCTAAGTGATGTTGAAATATTCGCTGTAATTCGCCATTAGGTTGAAGCATTCCGGCCGAAAATTAGTAACACGAACGTGCGTCTGAAATACACGCCAGGTTTCTGACGTGACTGAAGTGAGCGAAAGCATTTATGCAAATATTTTCTGGGTGGGGTAATCGCGGCTGTGGATGGAGCTTGCGCTTATTAGGTTGCAAGTTGTTACAGAGAATAGATCGCTATGGTCCTTAGAGGTTACCTTGATGCCAGGCACGGTGGTCGCAATACCATGCGATGTATGTGCAGGGTACTTCCGCGTACTCAAATCTGCATACACGTGAAAGAACCCCGGCTTACCAAAAGTAACGCCAGGCCCTTCACTTTGGCAGGCTAAAAAGGTATATCAGGGTTTTCGCATGGAAAAATTCAGTATTATCAGAACGTGTCCTTCCCCGATTGGGCAGATAATTAGTTTTTGAACTTACACGTCATGCATGAAAGCATGATGCACTTTTAATAGAACTACTAGCCGGGTAAAAAGGTCGAATAAAAAGTTGAATAAATCGAGAAGTCTACACCTATTACACATTTATCTCAATGTATCCATATCTACGTCGCTCTTCTAATAATTAGCTGTCGTTTTGGCGCGTAGATGACTAATGTAATCTTAGTATTACCTGAGTTGGCCATGCGAAAAAAAATTGCAGCTGAAGCAAAGTCTATACTAGCATATCCCTAACTTTGAGGTGTTTACAAAGACTGATGAGCATATGCATATGATCGTACATATCTCGCCCGTACTATTAGTACGTAACTGGTTGACCTGACATACTTTAGGAATATTTTAATGCACACTTACTTGAATAGATAAGAATGAACTCGAAATAAATTTTTTAATCTTGTTGGGAAGAACTCTGACAATGCGGAATGTTGGTCTGTAGGAAAATAATGTATTTCAAAATGGTATACGGAAACATACAATAACACGCTCAAGACGAGAACAAAATGGGAGTGATTTAAAGACACAGGGCATCGAACGTATGTAGTAATGTTAAAGGCTTTCGCAGTTGGCATGAGTGGCTGTAAATTTTTCACGATGTCGATACCGCCCTTGTTTGTGGAATCGCCTATGTCTGTGTGCTCATTCTCTCATTCTCGACACTCTTGAAAATTCTAGATTCCGCCATCCCGAGTGTAGGGTAATATCGGTTATTCTGAATGGGTTTACCGCGATGACTTGGCACTGTTCTCTTGATTTTTTTCGTTCGTTACTCCTATCAAATTGCGTACAGTTAAGAGTTGACCGTTCTTGTTCCATAAGCTGTGCTGACGCGGTAGTACAAATACAGTGGTAATTTTTAAAACCAGTTATTTTCAATTTCAGGCTAGAAAGGTTTCCGCCTGGCCTATTAGATGGCCTGGAGATATCCCACCTCCTCGTTCACCACAGCAACGTGTCCGAGATTCATCTGGACGCATTTCGTGGTGTGGGCGACCGCCTCGAGTCATTGGACCTTTCCCAAAATGCATTAGAAGAGGTGAGTGAACTTATTACATGCGTGAAGTTATTCACTGAGAGTAAACCTGTAGGTTCGGGGGGCTGCATACGAGAGAATGAGACGACATCTTAGTCTTTGTACTCTGTATTCTTGTGGGTTCTTAACTAGAGCACTTTGTTAAAACTGACAGTTATACTAGCGGTGTATTGATAAAATGTTGATTATAAAGGTAATTACTACCTCATTAGCAGATACTGTCCCAATGAAGAAAAAAATGAAGGGGGTGAGTGGTTATTGAAGGCAAAATACGCCGACCACTGTAGTTTAGTAAATTAGGCACACCGTCTGCTGGTTACAAAATTGTAGTCAGTTAGCCACGATGTACAAATAACTGGGTATAACAAACAGGCTGATGTGGAATTTACAACATATAATTGCAAAATTATGTGAATGGGCTGGAATACAGTGATAGGGTTCTTCAGAATACTCGAATTAACCAGATTTTCTTGCGTCATTAAGTACAACGTCTGTAAGAAAGGTGGCGAGGCTGCCTTCTGCTCTTCTCACTTTATTATAGAAACACAAAAACATAAAACACACAACACGCAGGTATGATTACAAAACATATGACGACCTCATATACCAAGCTCTTAGCCATCGCAAAAACAAGTCTAGTCCAACCGTAAGCAAAACAATCTCGCCGGGGAGTACTACTATTGAGTCGTCAGAGAGGTCTACGGAGAGCAGATACGAGTACAGGGAGGACGTTGTCGGAGGGATCCGGTGAAGAGCAAGGCCACGCTTAGATGAAGGCACGACGGAGCAGGTAGGTGCCGAAGACTGCGCCGATGAAGTCAGGCAGTCTTCTCCTCGGACGCGTAGACCAGGGCCACCATAACCAAGCACTCGGGCTAACGCCCGACAGTGTGCCTGGAGGCTGCGGTAACTTCCCGCTGGCTCGGTGGAGTGCCAGGCAGTCGGCAAGGGGCTCTTTGTTTGTTCGAGTAGAAGGAGTATGAGGCCATTCACCAGTGTCACGGTCGCGGTTTTCCCTGAGTGCCTGGCAGATGTCAATAGACAGTGGGGCCTGCATCGCTTGACCTCAAGCTTCGATGTTCGTCGTCTTAGTAATAGGTAGCCACCTCTCGTTTAGTCCTTGGAAAGTCTTTAGGATAGCGGTACTTCTATATGATGCATATGTGATGAAAAGATGCGAGATGGTGGTACTTGGAGTATTCACTTGATGAACGAACGAACCGATGCATGGACAGACGCATGGACCGCCAGACAGGCAAGCAGACGAACGTATGGATGGACGGATGGACAGACTGACAGATTTATGGATGAATAGGCGGATGAATGGACGGACGTACGGACGAAAGCACGGACATAACTGATGCACGGACGTACGCACTGGCGAACGCAGGGGTGGACGGATGGACGCACAGACAAACGCACGCACGAATGGTCACACGGACGGGCGTGTGGACGATGGAAGCAAGAACGAACGGGTGGACATAATTCACTCCATGGATATTCTGTGATTTTTTTCTCGTGCTCTTTTTTAACAAACGATAAGCTTGGCAAGCGTGTCTGATTTACAACACTTTTGCTTTATCTCGCAAAGTTCAAGATTTTTGCAATTTCAAAGCCGCACCGAAGGTCTTGCTTGGCAAAAATACAAGACGGGTGCACGTCTTTAAATGATGAAGCAGAGCGCTTTATGCTATGCATTTGTACTATTGAGGTATCTTTTCTTGCGAGTCTGCCTCATCAGCAGTTTAAACTTAAGTATGAGTCTTGTTATATCTAAGACAAAGCCTCGTACTTACTGCTCTTTCTCATGTCAGACTTTCTTCATATAAATCTATACAGTTGTTGCCAAACTTTGGGGTCTTAATGCTGAAAATTTTCAATTGTTTAAAAGCCGTGCTCGCATAAGCAAACCTTAGAATTTGCAGTGTGTTTTTTTCTAGACAAGATATTAAAATGGATCAATACAACGCACCTAGAAGAAAGGAAAGAATAGCTTTCGCCTTGAAATAATTTTAAGCAAATGCATGAACGATCATGGGACTTTTTCAATCCTCATTAACCTGAGGTTGTAGCGTGCACTCGTTATGGATGATATGCTAATGCTTATCTCAAGTTGGTCTTAAGTTTTAAGGGTTGCCTTTGTATTTTTTATTGCTATTGACGGGTGGTCGGCACCACCATGGGCTATTCAGGCTACTTAATCAAAGCTATGATAGACGTCACTGAATACGCGCAGTTAAATGTGGTTCATGTCGCGACTGAGTGGACGGAGTGCACTCCTGAAGTCTACTCATTTTAATTATTTGGAAAAACTTGATTTGCTGAACAAAAACACACAATGGACCAATTTCATGCTTCAATGCAGAATGAGAAATGCCGTAGCGAAAAAACACTAATAGTTATGAGAAAATGATTGTCACAACGAGCAACTGGAATTAGATAAAAAGAGGTCACGATATTTCTGTGTCATCAGGTTTTTGTGTGAGGGATCGGTAAGCTCTATTGGCTAAGTCAACCATGGACTTGTGATTGCTGCGACATTTAGGATAATGCGCGGTACCGTTAAGTTAATAATCAGGCTTATAAACTATCAAAATGCTACTACTTTAGGCTATCATTATTTTTCACTTGTAACACACTTCTCTGGTTTGCTTTTCAGAATATATATAGTGGTTGGATTGTTTTATTTGGGAAAGGCTCACAATGATGCTTATTTTCAAAGCTAATTGTTTTTATTTGCTCGTATATATGCGATTTTTGTGCTTAACACACACACACACACACACACACATGTATGTATGTATATATATATATATATATATATATATATATATATATATATATATATATATATATATATATATATATATATATATATATATATATATATATATATATATTGTAACAGACTAGAAAAGGGTAGAGAGGAGAAGCAGAGGAAGACGAAGAGTCTTGGCACGATCGCAGTGTGCTGCCGCAAACGACCATCGTTCACCTCCTGTAAATAAAACCATCTTATCACAGCTCGCTGTTACAGTTGTGGTGGACGTGCTGGGTAATCGACACCCGAAGACGGAAGGTGAACCGCAAGTTCTTCGACGGAGCCGTCGCATTGCTGGACTTCCACCGAATCCATCTGGGCTGGACATGTCCCACAACGCAAATGAACACCGACCCCTCTCGACTCCTGCGCCGACCAGTTCGGCTCCACAACTGAGAGATGCTCGTCCCTTCGCCGGCAGATCAGATGAAGACGTCGAGGCTTGGCTCATCCATTACAAACGGGTGAGCGCCGCTAACAAATGGGATGCCGCTTCTCAGCTTTTGTACGTCGTGTTCTTTCTGACCGATACTGCATTAATGTGGTACGAGAATCGGGAGGAAACGCTAACGACGTGGGAGAGATTTGTTTCTGAAATCAAAGAGCGTTTCGGCGACCCAACAACGATAAAAAAAAGAGCAGAACAGACGCTAATGCAACGCGCTCAAGTGCCAGGTGAAACTTGCACGACCTACATTGAGGAAGTCATAAAGCTATGTAGGACCATTGACTCCGGAATGTCTGAGGAAGACAAAGTCGGGCACATTCTAAAAGGAATCGCCGAGGATGTTTACAGTTTCCTCATCGCGAAAGACACCTTGACATCTGTCACCGATGTCATTCGTCATTGCCGCAATTTTGAGCAACTAAAGACGAGGCGCATCACGCCAAAGTTCGGCAGGCTGCCCAATGTGACGACCATCGCGAGCATAGACAGCAACCAGGCACTTGATCTTGCAACAACAATCCGGCAGATCGTACGTGAAGAACTCGGCCTGTACGCGCAAGTGGCAAACCGCCCAAGCACTCATCCTCCCTATCAGCCACCAGAGTTCGAGCGAAACGTTGCTTCATTCTCCTCGCACCAAGTGGCGGAGGGCTTTGAGGATTCTGATGCCACACCTCAGTATCAGCCAAGTCTATGCGATAGAAGCCCTGCCTATGACGCACGATCACGACGAGCACAGCCACATTATTATACTCAGGGTTCTCAGCCGGACTACGTCCCGCTGCGGCAAGGACAGTACCAACCCTACTACCAAGATGTGACTTACGACGAATACGATGAATTCCAGAGAGTGGCAGAAACCCGTTCTTTGCGTGATAACGAACTTCCTCACCGACAGCAGCGGCCCAGGATTCGTTCCATTCAAGATAGTATAAACCGTGACCCTCCCGTGTGCTACAACTGTGGTTTCACTGGGCATATTGCTCGGTATTGCCGCCAACAACAGCGCCAATCACGAAGGACACCAGCCATGTCTTCGCCACCAAGACCCGGTGCTTCATATGACCAGCGGACAACCGACTTGTTTACAAGGGACCGTTTTTTTGCGCGAGACTAGACGCAATGATTCGCCAGCATCCGAGCGGAGTTTGACACCACCATCCAACCGTTCTCGTCGCTCGTCGTCTTCCTCTGCTTCTCCTCTCTACCCTTTTCTAGTCTGTTACAATATATATATATATATATATATATATATATATATATATATATATATATATATATATATATATATATATATATATATATATATATATATATATATATATATATATATATATATATGTGACGCTATGATGACTGGGTGACGTGGCCCGGCTCATACTCCATGTTTATTCCATTCTGCACTTCTTCCTCATCTACTTCTCCTAACCATCCCTGCCTTCTTACGTCACACGATTCCCCCTCCCCCCGAAAGATGGCACCGGTTACGAGCTACAACAAATTGCTGAGAATAAACAAAATAATGGCCAAATTCACAGTTTGATGTCCCGACAGAGTTTCACAATCTCACTAAATCTTCAAGGCCGAGGGAGCAGTCCGGTGATTTTTATGACGACTCTGGTGGACGAGCTTGACTGTTGCGTTCCGGACAGAGCGGGCTACACATGGATACCGACAATACTGCTTGAACTGTTCTGGGGACTAAGCAAGGTTGGAACGCATTGTGGCATTGGCGGCTCGTACGTCGTCGGGGTTGTATTTTTTGTCGTGAATGGTGCGATTCCGGTGCTTCTTGCTTTCGTGCTTTTTGACCAACTGTGACGAAATGCCTGAGTGCTTGCGGTGTGCAAGCAGTGCTTTTGCGTCTTTCTCGGCGTTTTTTGTGGTGGTGCAGTCGGTGTAATAGCAGGTGCAGGGAGTGTTTCTGGTGACTTTTCTTTGTGCGAAATTGCCTGACGTCTCGAATCGGTCTTTGGTTTAGAGATCTTATTTTCCGATGTTCTTTTATTGTTGCGTGCGCTTCCGTTGAATTTCGCGTTCGTCGATGCCCTCGTTGCAGTTTCTCTCGTTGTAGCATGGGTTTATGAACTTAGCTTTGCTTGCTTTGCTGAGGCTGCTCAAGAGATGGCTGTAGTGGTGCCCGTTCAGGAATGGGGCATTCATTACGTTCGGTGCTTGACGAGTCCCGTAGACAGCTGATGAATGGCAAACTGGTGTCTTGCTTGTCGGGCATAGTTGGCAATGCGTCATCATTGCTAGCATGCTCTTCAGAGGCTTCGGTGACGGGGTTCATTAAGGGTGCTTCCGAAAGACAACTGTGTACAAGGCTTGATGTATCATGCACTTCTGAATTTGTTCGATTCTTGGATTGGTGACCACTGCATGAGGGTACCACATGTGACATGGCATTATTAGGTTTGAACTGCAAATTTTGGCAATTCTGCGGTGCCGTAGAAATGACAGGGAGCTCTTCAGGGGCTTCTTTTTCGCTGTTCACTGCGAGTGGTCCTGGCGCCTGGTAGCGTGCGACGTTCGATGCATCTGAGCATTCTGTTTTGTTTGGACTGTCGAGGGTGTGTGCACCGGACGGTGATGCATGAGCCCGTGCGAAAGGAGCATGGCTCGACTGGGTATTTTCTTGGTGTGTGAACTTGTCTATCGTGAACATGGTTTCCTTATGAGGCAAACGGTGAGCGTCAGGAGCGCTTGAAGAGCCGTGTGATGGAAAACCGCGTGGTGGACCGCGTATGCGAGACGAAGAATTACGAGCATCATGTCGGTGGGCAATGTCTCGCGTTGTAGGCTGGAGTGAGGACTTTCGAAATGCCGGCTTTCGTGCAGAAGAGAGGCGTGCTTGATGGTTAGGTTTTTCCCAAAACACGCATGGTCTTCTGAAAGTAAACTCATATGCCACTTCGTCTTGAGGCACTTGTCGATTCGCGCTGGACTTTCGAATGCTTGAGGACTGCTTAGGAAATTGACGATAGTGCGCAGTTGTCTCTATATGGTTGGCAATGAGTAAGTCTTGGTCATAGTCATTAAAACGGGTAATCATCTCCTCTTTGATTTTTTGCCATGACTCGTCGTTCTCGAATATGTGAATGAGGTAAAATTTAAATGCCTCACCGGTGACGTAGTCGCTGAAGTTCGTAACCATCTCCCGTTCCGACCAAGATGCAGCGGTAGCGTGGAGTTCGAACAGGTTGAACCAGTCCTGAACAGGTCCATCGTCCGCTGCTCCGGTGTACTTGGGGATGGGAAGGTCGTCTGATGGTGCTGTCATAATGCTGGTCTTGGTGTAGTTGGGATGTACTTTCGTGGTCCACGTTCGGTCACTGCGTCTTGCTGAGACGTTCGGAGATGGTGGCTGGTTGATGAAGTGGCCGCCAGGTCTTCATCCTGTCGACTCGTGTGACGCTATGATGACTGGGTGACGTGGCCCGGCTCATACTCCATGTTTATTTTATTCCATTCTGCACTTCTTCCTCATCTACTTCTCCTAACCATCCCTGCCTTCTTACGTCATATATATATATATATATATATATATATATATATATATATATATATATATATATATATATATATATATATATATATATATAGTCGTGACCAAGAAAGACGCTGGGGCTCCGGCGCGTGGGTAGCTAGAGCAAGGGGTAGAAGAGAAGGAAGTACAGAACAGCCGGCCCGAAGCAAGGGTGCTGTTTCTGTCTCGTTTATTCCTTTGCAATGGCGCAGTACGACACCTGAACCTCGCAGCGTAAGCCACCTGTACTCGTACAGCTTGCAGGAACACCACATTTACTTCCTAGGATATGGAAACCGCAAGGCTGCCGCCACAGAAAGCACGGTTCGTGAGGGACGGCGTCCAAGCCTCCTCGCCAACCGCTTACCTGCCGACGCTACAAACGCCGTCTGGGGAAGGTGTCCAGGCCTCCTCGTCAGCTCAACTTGCCTTCAACGGTACTGCGATACGACTTCGCAACAACACATATCACAGGAGCTTCTCTTCTGTGGGAACGCGGTCACGATCCCTGTCGCATGGATCCCGTGACACAGTTGCTTCGGGGCTGGCTGTGGGTGCGACGCAGACGAAAAACAAGAACGAAAGCCGCAGCAGACCGATGCTGCCGGCGGCAGCCATCCATGACTTCGGTGCGCAGTACCGTGAGAAGGACGTCCGTCTCGCACGAGGCTTTGTCATCAACTACTCTATTTACACATATATACACATAGTGCATAGCACTTCCACACGAGGTGCCAGATGACATCGAAACCGAAACTAAACGAACAGCACGGCACAACACTATCTAATTCAGATAATGTTGTGTAGAGATCAATCTTCCCCTCGAGATAAAAGAAAATACACTCATTAAAGATCAATAGAACAGTATACACAACACACTACAATGAGAAGGGAGTACGAAGTAAGGAAAACTAACAAATGCACTCGTAACACAGTGCAGAATAAAAACATATTGTACAGCATGCACACCCATTACACAGCAAGGCACATTGCCAAATTCACTAAATCAGGTCGTCCACTCTCTAGACATAACAATGTATACACACGAAGAAATCCACAGTAACCACACTGAATAAGAAGCACACTGAAAAGAAGTACGCACACGAAACCAAGGCACGTGGCCGAAAGTAGCACCACATCATCCCCCTCCGCCAGGAGAGGATGTCCGCATAGTCTGCGTCATGTTTCAACACATGGCGCCGACGTCTGCGCTGGTGCCGCTTCCACGACAGGAGTCTCAGGTGCAGCCGCAGAGAACAGTCTGGTGAAACGAGGAAATCGGCCCAAGAACGTTCGGTACAGTGCACCTTCGGCACAGTGGAGGCCCGCACTCGCAGGTACTGATTGAGGCTGCGGTGGGGGATGAATTGGCGCCACCGATGCAAAAATCGTGTGGGGAAGAGGAACGAGCACTGTCGGTGCAACATCGACCAGCGGAAGCGTCTTTGAAGCACGCGGAACAGGAACGCCACAAGTGGCTCAGCTGGCACGATCGGTGGCTGCATCTCCGGTGGACGTAAAAAAGATGATGTTTCCGGAACATCATCACAGGTTGTAGGAAGCACAGCCAGAATTTGGGTAGGAACAGGCAGAACAGGAGTAACTGGCTAAACTGAAGTATACTCAGGAGCAGCAGACACAATTGGAACATTCATTCTAGTGACGGAGGCACTCCCAGTCGAAGAAGGCAGAGCCAGGGTATGCTCAACTGTAGGCACCACTGCAGGAGCAGGCACATCAGAAGCACGCAACAGTTCTGTAGAAACTTCCATTACGGAGCAGAAGAGGAAGATGTCGAAGCTCAGAAATAGCTAGACACACAAGAGGTGGACGCACGGCTTCATGCTCAACGTCGCGCACACAACTGAGTTCACGTGTGAACAGCTACCGAAATTCACTGGGCATGTTGACCGAAGAATCACGTTGCACGTCGCCTTGGGCACAAGTCATGGAAGCACCGATAATTTTATGGATAATGCACTTACAGCATCAAGACCCAGAAGGGAGCTGCCATTTACAGAGACGTAGAAAGTTACAGAAGCAGTACAACTGCAATACTTGACTTTTGCTGTGAAAGATCCCAATTTATCAATTGTTCCTTTGGAATACGTCTGCAGAATGATGTGCGATAGAGAAAGCCTAACGCCTGGAAAATGTCTATAAATGCCAGCGGTGCCAATTAACGACACGGATGCACCAGAGGAAAGAAAATAGGAGGAAGAGAATGGCAGGGAGGTTAACCAGCCGATAAGCAGCCGGTTTGCTAGCCTGCGCATGGTAGGGGGATTGGGGAGATGAAAGATAGAGAGCAGCGAGGGAAGAGAGATATATACAGCACATTCGGTAGCACACGCGTGCACACTCAGTCATAGTGCAGTATTGTTTTTCGCGTTATGTGACATTTCAGTTACAGCCGCTTGCTCAAGTTCGTGTCGCGTAGGAATTTCTACAAAACTTTTGTCGCCTTCTGTTACGACGTCTTCTCTCGAGCACTTGACAGAATAGTGTCCACAGACATTCGGATATAGTCGATGCGCGCAAAAACGGACGCCAGTGACTGTCTCTGGATGTCATACAACGGAAAGTCGCACAGGGTGTAGCATCTATTCGCAATGGCAGGCATTGCAGAGAGCGTTGTCGGCCATTTCTATGACAAAAGAATAAGATTTTGTAAATGCCTCTCCTAGCCATAAGCGATCAAGAAGAGTGGCTTCTCTTCGGTTGAGCCCAGTGGGCATGCGGAAAGCATCAAAGAGGACAGGTGGTGTTGACGATTCGTTTTGTTGCTTGGTTGGCACCATAGTGAAAAGGTGATTTCACGCGCAAGTCGTCGAAGATTACTGGCAGCATCGGTCCGCGAAAGTGGAATGGCTTCTTCTCGTGTTCTTTCAAGAGCTGCCCGCGCGGCAGTATCAGCCAGTTCGTTCCCTATGACGCCGCAGTGACTTGGCAGCCACTGAAACGTCACATGATAACCTTTGTCGTGTGAACTGTGGAGAATGCATCGAATTTCGAAAAGAGGCTGTTCGTATGGCCCGCGACGCAGTGCTGAGAGCACAAATTGCAGGGCAGCCCTTGAGTCGCTGAAAATCGACCATTGTTTCGGTGGTTCCCGATTGACCACACAAAGTGCAGCGTGCAAAGCACCTAGTTCCGCTGCTGTAGATGCCATGGAGTGGTCAGCCCTAAAGCTGATGGTAACACCAGTGTCCACGAGAAAAGTCAGGGAAACAACGCCCACTGTTGCGACAACGGTAGGCTCAGACGTTGTGTCGTGAACAGCCACATTTAAAACTGTGACCGTGCTTGTTTGGCCGTTACACGAAGCCGGCAAAGTGTTTGCATCTTGACGTGAGGCCTAATCACATACGGCTTGATCATATCCACGTTTACCGCACGCGAGAGAAGTTCCGTTCCGAGTCAGATACTGAGCGAAATTCACTAAGTGGCGAACCGATCCACAACGGGAGCAAAAGGCAGACGGTGACTGTGCAGGACATGGAGGAAGGAAAGTTAAGAGATGGCATGTGAAATCGGCGCGCTTCGTGAAAAGTGTGAAGGAAATGAGATCATGGCGGCCATATTTACTGGGCACAATGGCGGCGTTGTTATGGTGACGTTTTGCGCAGTGGAGCTGGTCTAGCAGCGAGCGGCCGCGGCGGGCGGCGGCATGTGTGCCTCCCCAGGTCTCTTGTTGGGCCGTGGCGGACAATGTCCATGCTCTGCGCCGCGTTATTAGTTACGCAGTGTTCTCCTGGCATTTACTGTGCTCTTAGCATTGTTTACAAACCATTTTGTTCATCACGGGCTTTCAACAGTGCGTAGAACGAGTGCATATTTATGTGTCGTGCGGCGGATAACGCGGAAGAAGCAATTAGTGTTCAGCGAAATTGCGCTGGGCACCATGACGAAGCGGAACGACGACGAACGCCTTGTAGGTCAGTGACGGTTGGGCAGTGCTCCTGCTTGTGACAACGGACGACACTGTTGAGCCGAGCAAGACGCCATGAGGACCATGTGCACATACGTAGTTTCATGTTGTATGTGTACAGTTACAACTTCCATGTGGGTATTAAAACATCTTTTCTGTTCCGCTTCGTATACTCTCCCCCAGCATTATATGTAATCTCAAAGTAACAGCAACCGCGTTGAAGGGTCACTTGCACCGTACTCAAAGTCACCACGGTCGCCGAATGCTAACGCCGGTGAGTTTCACGCGGAACACGGGCACAATGGCCAGACGCTGCGTCGGCCTCGTGTCGGAATGCAAACGTAGAAGGTACAGTTGCTGAATTAATGACTTGAAAACACTCGCCGTTGTCAGTGCATCTAGCGTGCGTTCTCTTGTACTTGCTTCGTTGTCGGTGAACTGTTACTCGCTGTTAATACTCGGACGAAATAATTTTGCGGAAGGTGTCGCGCTGGCGCAGAGTGTTGAGCCCCGTTCCATTAGTTTCGGATCGTCACGACATGCGCGCTGCGCAGCTCACGTACTTCCCGAGCCGGAGAGAGAGTCGTGCCTTCTGCTTGACATTTGTATGTAGACAAGAGAGGAGAATGAGCCCAGTCAATATGGCCGACTTCCGGCTTCATCGCGGCTTCACGACGAGTGACGTCAGGGCACCTACCTTTCCTTCCTCCATGGTGTAGGAGAATGAGAATGTGCGTCAGAGCTTGGAGCTCGCTGCTGCCCTTGAAAAGTCGAAGGCGCGGACGCACCCTTTCCACGGCCTCCTCGCCCCCGCGAGGCGGAAGGGCGGTCATGTTGAGCGCCGCGTTGAAGCTGGGAAAAAGGGGAGCCATCTTTGTCTTTTCGCTGAAACGAAGAAAGAGGCCCGCCATGTTGGCATGACTCGGGAAACGAATGGGTGTCGTTAGGCCCCACCGAAGAAAGTTGCTGCACTGAACGTGGAGCGAACTGCTCTAACTGCACGCGCACAAGTTCTTCCTTTCACGCAATCGATAGGGCATCTGAAACAGTGATTGACGAGCTTCTTTGAAGGATCCGGCAACGGACATTTTGTGAAGCGACCACAATAAAGAGTTGTTGCCCCATCATGTAACTTTCGAACGCGCCGAACCAGCAGGACGCGGCTAGCGACCGGAGACTAGTGATGGAGTCTACAACGGGCTCGCCGGGGAACTGACGACGCTCTTGGAAGCGGAGACGCGCGACATAATCACAAGACGCATCTCTGAAATGGTCGTCGAACAAAGCGACTGCGGCTTGAAAAGCGTCAGACGACGCAGAAGTCTCTGACGCGTTGTCGGAACTCAACGCGTGATAGAGTTTCAGGCCGGCGTGGCTCAACGCGTTAAGCAGCAGGCCTTTCCGCCGCTCTGGCTTGTAAGCGTCTTTCCCGACCGCATCCACGTACACTTTGAAAATGAGCTTCCAATCAGCCCAAGGAATCGGCGGATCAACGGGCGTGGAGAGAAAAAGCGGTGGAGGTATCGGAGACGCCATCACAACTGGTAAACTCTACATCAACGAAAAAAAATCACAGCATATCCACTGGGTGAATGATGATGAGTGGGCGAAGCTCCTGAGGGGAAATCATCGGCAAAACCGTGTCTGTTTAGTGTTCGCCCACTACATCATCAAGAAAGACGTGAGAAACACTGTGTGTGTATATGTACGGCAGAGTCCTCACGCCGTTGCCGTGACGCTTGGGCCTCTCGTTCTCGAACGCTGGGATCTTGGCGGTGGCGTCGCGCAGCTTCACAGAGCGCTTCTGCCTCGCAGTCTCGCACATCGGGATTCTGTCTGCGAGCACGCGCTGCCGCCGCTCTGCGGCCTTATCTATCGGGCAACTCCGAGCACGCGCCAACGGCGAACGGATTTTATTACAACGCTCCCCGCCATCTAGTAAACAATCGAAGAACTAAGCTGCCGCCGCCTTGCGCGCTCGCTGCTCTGCGGCCTTATCCATCGGGCAACTCCGAGCACGCGCCAACAGTGAACGGATTTTATTACAGCGCTCCCCACCATCTAGTAAATAATCTAAGAACTAAACTAGAGGTGGCTACATACATACGCCGAGGATGGACAAACCCACGCCTTAAGGAGTTTAGCCCCTAAAAACTGAACACGAAAATAGAAACTCCTACGCGAAAACATGAAAAAAATTCCGCCATATCCACGAAGTGAATGATGATGAGTGGGCGAAGCTCCGGAGGTAAACCTGGTAAGCCAAGAATCCTCTGTACATTTTGCCCACTCGATTTTATTACATCGCTCCCCCTAGCGTACGTCGCCGCACTAAATCGAACGATTGCCTTCAACCAATGACACGCGCCATATGTGACATCATTCCTATTTTATAAGATTTCGCGTCTTTCATCAACTACAAGTACCGCGTTCTAGTTTATAACATCTTGCATCTTTTCATCATCAGCTACAAGTACCATCATCTAGTAAACACTACAAGAACTAAACGAGAGGTGGCTACATACAAGAGACGGTACCGCCATCTAGTGATTACTGCAAGAACTAAACTAGAGGTGGCTACATGGATGGATGGAGGGATGTGGCTGTACCCTTTAGATCAGGCGGCGGCTAACGCCACCTAGCCGTAATACTTAGTGAACTAACCATTACATTTATCTTTTTTTCCTTTAAATAATGAAGTTGAGGATTCGTACTTCGCAGTGAAGGGTTTAATTTTCACTCGTGCCTTGACTTTAGCCACCAATCAGATAACCTCCTTCTAGTTAAGTCTACCCGCTTAAAGTCTATTTTGCCCTCGCTGTCCCTAAATCCCAGTGCTTTGAAAAACTCTGCGCCATCATCCTGAACTATAGGGTGAAGCCCTTTACAGAACATTATCAAGTGTTCGGCAGTTTCTTCTTCCTCTCCACACGCACTGCATATTGTGTCGACCCCTTCGTATTTGGCCCGATATGTCTTGGTTCGCAATACTCCCGTCCTGGCCTCAAACAGTAGAGAACTACCCGGAGTATTATCATAGATCCTTTCCTTGGCAATTTCCTGCTTAAAAGTTCGATAGATCTCTAGTGCGGACTTCTTAATCATGCCCATTCTCCACATGTCAGTCGCCGTTTCCTTCACTTTTTCCTTAACCGATAGTTCTTTTTGGTTTGGCCACCTGCTGTTTTCTAAGTATTTACCAGTCAACTTCCTGGTTCGCTTCCTCCATTTTGTATCGACATTCTTCATGTACAAGTAGCTGAAAACCTTCCTAGCCCAACGCTCTTCCCCCATTTCTCTCAATCGCTTCTCAAATTTTATCTTGCTGCTAGCCTCCCTGCCCTCAAATGATGTCCATCCCATATCACCTTGTACTCCCTGATTTGGTGTATTCCCGTGAGCTCCTAAAGCAAGCCTACCTATTCCACGTTGCTTAATTTCTAATCTTGCTTGAACTTCTGATCTCATGCACAAGACCGCATTGCTGAACGTCAGCGCAGGAACCATGACCCCTTTCCATATTCCTCTCACAACATCATACCTATTGTAATTCCACAGTGCCCTATTTTTCATGACTGCTGCATTCCTGTTACCTTTAGTCGTCACGTATATTTCGTGTTCCCTCAGATACTCGGTCCCATTGCTTATCCATACGCCCAGATATTTGTATTTATCTGTCATCTCTAGCGTGACCTCCTGTATTCTAAGCTCACTACCTTCGTTGTCATTGAAAGTCATGACTGCTGATTTTTCCCTACTGAATCTAAAATCTAACCTATCTCCCTCATTACCGCAGATGTCCATCAATCTCTGCAAATCTTTCTTGTTGTTGGCCATTAGCACTATATCATCTGCGTACATTAATGCCGGTAGTGCCTGATCAATAAGTTTTCCTTGTTTGACTAAAGAGAGGTTGAAGCCAAGTCCACTTCCCTCTAATTTTGCCTCTAATCCTTGTAGGTACATCATGAATAATAAGGGTGACAGGGGGCACCCCTGCCTAAGCCCCCGTTTTACCTCTGCAGGCTTGGATACCTGTTTTTCCCACTTTATAACTACCTTGTTACCTTTATAGATACCCTTTAAAAGATTAGTGACTACATGTTCCACGCCTAGTGTGTCCAGTATTCCCCACAATTCCTCTTGAACCACGCTATCGTACGCTCCCTTGATATCCAAAAATGCTAGCCACAGGGGCCTGTGTTCTTTTTCTGCTATTTCGATGCACTGCGTCAGTGAGAACAGATTGTCTTCCAACCTCCTGTGTTTCCGAAATCCATTCTGCAGTTCCCCCAGCACCCCCTCATCCTCTATCCACGCCTGCAGTTTTTCCTTTATAATCTGCATCGCCAGCCTGTAGACCACTGATGTCACTGTTATAGGACGGTAGTTGTTTATGTCAGCTTTGTCCCCCTTTCCTTTATAGATCATGCTCATCCTGCTAAGTTTCCATCCATCGGGAACTTCACCATCGATTATTATTGTACTCACTGCCTCTCTCAAAGCCTGCTTAGACTTCGGACCTAATGTTTTGGTACCGTCCCCTGTAATGACATACAGGGGACGGTACCGCCATCTAGTGAACACTGCAAGAACTAAACTAGAGGTGGCTACATACAGGCTACAGGGGACGCACAGCCCACGCCCTAAGGAGCTTCGCCCCTAATAGAAAAGTCTGCAGAGTCGAAGGCAGGAAATGCGACGCGGCTGCTCACTGAGGAAAAGCAGAAGAGGCGCAACGCGGTGGTCGCTAGGGATAATAAAGACAAAGGCGCGAAACGTTGAAGAAGCGTCGCAGCATAAGGAATCGTTGAGGCAGACAGGATGAAGGAGACTAAGAAAGAAAGTGTCCACAGTTTACCTTGCCGCCATTGTTGTGTCGGGATAGGCTGTGCCCGCGACGCCGACGAAGAAGGAGAACGAAGGCCGCTGCAGACCGACGCCGCCGGTGGCAGCCAACTACGACTCCGGCGCGCAGCGCCGAGAGAAGTACGTCCATCTCGCACGAGGCTTCGTCACCAACTACCACAGAACACATATATATACCGTAACTACTTTATTTACACACATATACATAAGGTTCTCAACACTGCCCCACGAGGCGCCACTTGACATCGAAACCAAAGCTAAATGAACACCACGACACAAAAACAGTCAACACCGTTTGACAAGGACAGCTTCCAAGTCTCCTCGTCGCCCGCTTTCCTGCCTGCACTACATGCACCATCAGGGGAATGCGTCCAGGCCACCTCTGTATTTCAACAGTAGTTTCACCACACTTCCCTGAATAATGACATCGCCACTCTGATTGCTGTGACGACAACATATTCTGCAGCCGCAGGCAAGGGTTCTCCAGGTGGCTCACACAACGACGCTGCTAAGATCATCAGCGAAGCCGTGCACTTGGGCCAACAACTTCAGAACCTGGCGCCTTCAAACTGAGTCTCAACCACCAGCATCAGTACCGGGGTCCCTGCTATCTCCGCAGCTTTGCCCCGCTTCCCCCAGCTCCTCACCCGACCTACCGACTGACGTTATGTGCGCGGCGTCCTTGCTGGTTCAGGAGCTAGACAGCTTCGCCTTGTGGAGTACCGGCTCTTTGATTTCTACATTACCATCAGTGGTTGCATTGAAACAACCGGAGCTTTGCGAAGTGTCCGAATGGTTAAGGCAAAGAACCGGAGGTTCGTGGATTCCAGGGCAATGTCATCCTGTGGATCGAGACGGTTAACGCTCTCGGCACCCGCAATGCCTGGGCAGAGCATAGGAAATGGCTAGTGGCCATCCACCGCCACCGCGATGCCGCCAAGTCTCGCACAACTACGAATGCGTCAGGCAACAATTTTGGCCAGAATACTGCGCCAGGTTAAGGTATGCGCTTCACCCGCTTTTCCATCCCTCAGAGCCAGACTCTACCGCAGATGACAGCTCTGCAACTCAACAACTTGCCAATGCACCTCTCGGTATCCAAGCTCGGGAAAGACATTGCCTTGACGGTGCAGATTTACTCAACCCAAGCGGCCAAATTTCAGAAAGCTAGTTGGTAAGGGGAAGTATTCAATTGTTCATTTGTTCCCCGGAAACACCTGCGCAGACAGAATCGCAGGCGTGAAAAGGGACATGCTTGACACGAATACCGGCCGCGAGCAGGACTCTATGCCACACCTTTTGGATTCCGCGACTCTCGCCCCACAAGACAAAAGCGCCACCCAGAAGCCTCAGCTGTGGTTGATGCGGTCTCCATGTAAACCAGCCCTTGAGGACATGTAGATTACAGTTAGTCTAGTACCTGATGCGTTCCAAGTTAAGGAACCGAACAAGCCACCGCTGCAATCAATCTGCTCGCAGGCCCACCAGGATAGCTACTGCTGACTCAAGAGCCGTCACCGCCCGAAAGTGCGCATTACCACTGCGTGTTGGTTGAGATCGAGGAATCTTATTCGACCAACGCGAGCAAACTCATGGAAGACATGTCCATGCATTATACTACCCTCATTGCGACAATACCACAACTATTGGACCCCTTACATGCGTCCTTACAATACGTGTAACACACGCAGGTTACACACCCCTGTTACAGCAGCGCCGTACATTACGACTGGCTCACGTCGTGGTTCTGCGAAGTGGATGCACTTCTTCAAAGCTGCGTAGACGTGTCCGACTACTGATGTGCCATCCTGAGTCAACATTGGCAGTTCTACATGTCAGACGCCAGCGTGGACGAGACAAGCAGCCACAACGACACAGTCAATATCGACCACCAGAGCTATCATCAAATACTCCAGCGAAGTCAAAACGTAGCCGAGACTTTGACACCTCAACACAACCTGTCATGGCGGGCCGCAGACAGGCCACTCAGGCACAGCCAATATCACTCGCCAAAGTCGTCATGGACAGTTGTATATGCCAGATACCAATGTGGCCACGGCCGACCACTGCGAGGCGGACCACGAGACCCACTGGCACATCCACCAGACAACTCGCAGCGTGGCCGGGACCAACCACTGCGATTCAGCCGACCCCGTCCACCAGTAAAACTGTCAACAGCTCTGCGCGCGCGCAGTCATGGCCGAGTGTCTTGACCAAGAAATACGCTGGGGCTACGTATTAGAAGCTCAAAACGAAGGACTTGGTCTTTGTCATGGTCTTCTTCTCTTTCTAGCATTGGTTCTTGTCTGCAAGAAGACTAGAAAGAGGATGCTATGTTATGAACACCGACCGATTGTTAATGTACTTGGCATCGTCCTTCAAGTCAAAATAAGACGGCAAAACCCAGGCGATGTCATATAGACGAAATTAGACTGGGATGGCGTGAAGATTAAAATGAAGGGGCCTATCAAGACGCGCTACTTACTGCACGTGGAAGGCTGAGCTGCCCGCGCGAAATAGCAAGGCGAGTTATTGGTTGAGGCAACATCTCCTCGACTCCAGTGCGGTCCTTTTAGACCTTCATCAGTTGTCGATATCTAGCACGCTTCTTTCGAAATTTTTTATTTTATTTTGACATAGAACGGGGTGGTGGAAAAGAAACCAATTGTTCTCCCACTTTCTTTCTTCCTTCCTTTCTTACTTTGTTCTTTCTTTGTGTTTTTCTTTTTTTCTTTCTTTCTTGCTTGCTCGTTTTTAGCATATTGCAGTGCTTGCTTCAAATTTTCTTTTCACTATATCGGTTAAAGAATCCCAGGTGGTCGAAATTTCCGGAGCCCTCCACTACGGCGTCTCTCATAATCATATCGTGGTTTTGGGACGTTAGATCTCACATATCAGTTAATATCAATCACCATATTTGAAAGTTGGATCTTCATCCACATACTTAGTATTGGACTATGAAATGCAACCCTAAGGCAACATTCTAACGTAGCAAACTCATGTGACGAGTAACTTCGATAAAAGATCCGTTTGGCATATCAAAAACGGCTGATCGCCGACAAGCTCGTGTTTGAGAAAAAATTAGTTATTGCATAGCGTCGCAGACCAATAAGCGTGGGACTGGCGCACATTTTTGGTTTTTCGCAAATCATAGTTCACTAAACTAATGGTTGACAAGATGACAGGACAAGCGCTTGTTTTGCATGGTAGTTGCCCGCACTGAATTTTTTAGAAACCAAGCCGTGGTAACCACATTGGGCAAGGACTACTTTAAAATATAGTGTTGCTATAAACCAAGCCAACTATTATATGTGGGAAAAATATAGCTAGGCATGGTGACAGCCAATCAACGTGGCGCGTTTTCGTTTAGCCAGGCTATCGCTTGGGCGTAAAGTAGCAAGGAGCAGCTCATTCAATTTAGCCAATGCGGTGATGGCCTACAGTGATGTTCAGCATGCGTCTCAACATGACCCCGTAGACTTCACAGTGGCGCTTTGAGTGTGCCTCAGCAGTTACGCTGAACCAGCGCACCATGTTGACGTTCGGCCTGCCGCGTAGCAGGTAATGGTTTGCCATACTTATATGAGCACTGCTACACGCACAAAAATGACGAGTATGTCATGATTGTCACGTAGTAGCGAGCATTTGATATTGCCGTAGTAGGCGTATGTATTTCCAAACAGACTGCTTTCTTTCAAACTTTATTTCTTCAATTTTCTCAAGCTTTGCTCAATTAGATGTTAACGCCGGCATGATCATACGAAACGCTTAACACAGGAACAAAAGCTTCTCGATTTGGCAGGGTGGTCAAACAAAGGTATGTTGTTTTGATTTGTGACGACGAAAAGGGGGAGGGGATTGCGAAAAAGCAGGTGAGAAAGGAGGGCACGTAACAATTTTACAGTGTGGCTGAATCCATCTCTCGCAAGCAACGATGTTCTATGTGGCACCGGCTACTCCTCTTTTTCTTTTTTTTAGTTGATAGCAGCCATTGTGAATCTGTGTGTAATCACTAAGCTATGCTAATAAACAGGTGAGTTATTATTCATAAACCAGTGCAGCCGTCCGCGTTGAGATAGATTGCGAGAACTGGTCTACTAGTGACGACATTTGCAGTGCACGATTACGCGCTCTTACACGTCCTGGAAAAAAATTCATTGCAGTGCAGGCAGAAAAAAAAATTGGCCCCGTATCTGCATGTAATCTGCAAATGTCGTCGAAAGATGATAGTCTTGAGTGTGGAGAGAGTGATTTATTTGATGTTCTGCGCAAGAAATCGGTGAATGGTATTCCGGAGGCGCTACGTTAGAGTGCCTCGAGCGTGCAGCGGAGGTGAACGAGCGCATCAAGTCGCGTCACACATGAGACATGAGTGCCATCTGGCAGTTTTTTTTCGAAAACAAAGCGCGTGGCCCTGATACGTGCGTGCGCGCCCGTCTCAGAGGTGATAAAGTGTAGAACGCAAGGTGACGGGTAGGGGCCACCACCGTGTCGTCTTAGCATAGCGTTGGAAACACTCGCTTCTTCGTGCGAGCGTTGCATGGTCAGTGCCGCGTGATAAGCGCTACCGTCCTTAGAGTAACTTATGTATGCCTTTTCTAGTAAAACACGAACATGCAGAATATATTCGTGTTGTTATGATGCATCAGATATGCGCAATAAATGCTTTTTTAATTAACAATTGCACACGTGTGATCACTGATTCTTGAGCAACATTGGTGGGCGCTTCGGTGGGGTCGGCGGCTCGGGGAATCGGTTGGTGCTGTTTAGAGTAACCGATTCGCAGTAACGGTGGACAAACAGACAGAAGAAAGCTTTTGCGTCGAAGGTCCCCAAGAAAGACTATCGTCTTTAAAAAATCACAGCATATCCACGCAGTCCATGATGATGCGTGAGGCGGAGCGTCCGTCAGTTCGTCTGCGCTGCCATCCGTCCGTTCGTTGTTGCTCTCATCCGTCCGTGCGTCCGTCTGTGCGTTGGTCTGTCCACACGTCTGTCCATCCGTGCATCCATCCCTTCATGCGTTCGTGCATCTGTTCATCTATGCAGCCGTCCATCCATTCGTCCGTGCGTCTGTCCATCCGTCCATGCAACTGTCTGTCTCTTCATTCGTGCATCTGTCCATCCGTCCGTCCAGCTAGTTAACACTCTAAGTACCCACCATCCCACATCTTTTCATTAAATATTCATCATATAGAAGTACCGTCATTCAGCAGACATTCCAAAGACTATACGAGAGGTGGCACGGCTAGACTAGAGGAGCGGCACGCGCGCACTTTCATACGGCCTACGCTTCGTGTCTATAGTTCCCACCTTTCGCCGCCGCGAGTTGATGGAACTGCAGCCCAACACTCGCTAAACCTTGCTAAAACCAAGGAGGTTACGCGCAGCGAATTCAACGTGGCAACCAGGTAGCGCTCAAAGTGCGTCCTTCTGATACTAGTTATTTTAGTAAGCATCAGAATCAAGGCAAATTTTATTTCACATTAAGTCACCGATACTCATCTCTGTAAGTTATTTAATCAGAAAAAAACAATCTTTTTATTTATGATTAACGTGCGTGGGTTTCCTCCTCAATTCAAATGAGTGCGTGCGTGTCGCTCCTTTATAGTGCGGCTGTGGAGGTGGCTACAATGACGCACTTCTACTACTGCTACTACGACTACTACTACTACTACTACTACACACATCGCGGACGCACGACCCACGGCTTAAGTAGCTTCGCCCCTAAAAGGTACAGTTTCGCAGTAGAGGTAGTCGATGCATGTGATAGTATAAAACAAAAATGTTACGCGAGGTAACGCTAGCAGCTAACTCCTTTTCTGATTAGATATTGGGCAGCTACACAAAACGCTGGTTTAAAAACGTACGACCCCACTAGGGAGCGATGTGGTGTGCGCTCTGTCACCTCGACGCGAAGTAAGCGGATAGAATACAGAAGCTATACAAGGTGAGGAGCCGTCCACTGAAGTATGCCGACGTAGCGCCAGTGACTACTGCCGGTTTTTCCTCGGTACACTTGACGGCGAACACCCTGATTATAGTTTGGAGTTGCCGCCAGGACTAACCCACCACTATGCTCAAGTGGCATGGGGGCTGTACTGCTGATCAGAAGATCACGCGATTGAATCCCGGTCACGACGGCCACATTTTCAATGGAGGTGAAAACAGTGCAGACATTTGCACTGAGATTTAAGTGTAAGAGCCCCAGTTGGTAGAAATCTCCAGAGCCCTTCACTACGGTGTCCCTCGTGTTCATTTATTCGTTTTGGAACGTCAAACCACAGCGATTGTTATAGTTAGCCAAGCGACACAGCCCCCTCCCCCCACTCCACTCGACATCACAGCCCCCCCCCCTCTACAGCAGGGACTGCGCCACTTTTTTGTGCTTCATAACCTGGCTGAGCTGGCCGGCGCGTCTCATTTTCGCTTGACCAGCGCCATGTTACAGCATCGCCAAACTTTCGATCGCACAAGAACATACGATGCAAGAACATACGATGCAAGAACATACGATGCCGATTTCCGACTCGCTCTCCGAATTTTGTGCCGACCGTTTGTGCCCCCACGATCTCCGACGACAGCGCAGCTCTGGCCGACTGGCTCGCCCTACGCCATCTCCTGCCGCCGACAAAAGCTCTCGCTCAGGGGTGCCCCGTCCTAGGACTCGTGCGACCGTGTCCATCTTTTCTATCTTCTCCTTGCTTCTGTGTGTCGCTGTCCCCACGCCACGCTCTCTCCTTCCCCATCCCTTTCTATATACGTTTAATCCTGTTCTTTTAATCACTCCTTACCCCCCGTCTCTCGTGAGCTACTGTTGAGGTGTCGCAGTCTGATGCAGACTGTTACGGGGCTCACTTTTCCCTTCTTTTCTCTTTAAGAACCACATAAGATGTCAATTTCCAGAACCAATATAATAGCTATCTCAATGAATGTCCCGTATGAATCTTTGGTTCAATTAGAGGTCCCTGTGCCATCTATGGGGTTCTTGACAAGTTTTGTGACGGTATCACGAGAAATCGTAAAGGTAGTTTCGAATTTCTGACAGGTTTGAAGAACGCAGACAAGTTGAGCGCTGCAGTATTCGTGCCAACGTTTCGTTTGCAGTCTTTCAGGCTTAAATAGCAGCTTCAGGAAATATCGCAGCTCATATATTGTACGCCACACAGCAGAGAGGCTGAACAAGGGGCTGGTTTTGAGAGTGAGAATGAACGTAAACGAACTGATCGACACATTGAAAAGCCAGGAAATTGAAAAGGCTGGCAGGATATTGCTCAAATGCTTGATGGCTCTGAATTAATGACCAGAATAAATCCCACAGGCATCGCTCCAGTGGCTTGTGTCAACATGTGGATGTTTGGATGCACGAATGGGGGAGCGCGTGCAATGCGATAATGCGCGGACCGCGGTCTGACGTGTTATGCGGTAGTAATTATGAACACGGAGGCTCGGTCCGGAAAAAGCGAGCGCCGAGGCAAGCGCCATTAATCAGTGGACGTCAGTAAACAGGCTGACTGCGATGCTCTGGGGAATTACCTTTTTTGGTCTTGATTCCATTTTGATCAATTCATTCTTATTGGTCATGTCCTCGCTTGATTTTAACCTCGTTTTTTTCATGTCGCCTGAAGACAACCTGTGTTAGGTATTTTTGGTCTATCTCTTTTATTTTAAAAAAAAGCGGGCAGGCTTTTTTTGCCGATTATTAGAATGTAGAATGTACGTGATGATGTTTGTCGGAACGTATAAGCCATCATACGTTGAAACATTCCCTTATTGTAACTTTTCTCTCCCCTTTTCCTAAGCGTAGAAATTGCATATACAGTTTTCAATATTGGTGTGGACCACTCTAGGTTTTGAATCTCCTCTGTTTGATTTTTTTTCTAGTCATCAACGCGCTGTTGTCTTCAGGAATCGAAGCCAACAATGTTATGAAGAACGGTCTCTAAAGACTTGAAATTATTACGGTTGTTTTTTTTCATGCCGCTTTTAGGCTAGTCTGGACCGAAGCGACTTACTAGCAACCACCTGCACCTCTTCTACTTTTTCATTGCTACAGGTTCCCACGGACTCCTTACAAGCGCTACGATCCCTGGTGTCCCTGAACCTGAGCTACAATCGCATGCGCAGCGTCGGTGCCTGGGCGTTCCGGGGCCTGGTGTCCCTTCTGAGGCTGTCGTTGTTCGGCAACCGAATCGTCACGCTCGATGCAATGGCATTTCAGGGGGTCGGCGGAAACCTCACCGTCATCAACCTGGGCGGAAACTTCCTCTCGCAGGTCACTCACAAGTACTTATTTCATTTACGTAACAGCCTAATTTCTATAACCTTGGACTGTGGGATGCAATTCAAGTTGTCCGCTGATTTAGCTTCGAGATGACCCGAGTTTCGGAGAACAATGCAACCTATGCAAAGTAACACATGGAAGTTGAAATGTGGGCATACGAACGACACTTATCTTCAATTAAAGGTGACAAAGTTTTCTTGTTCCCAGACTGTTACTATTTCTCTCACTTTATATCTCTAGATTAGTTGTTTCTTCTTTTCCCCTTTTTCGTTTGCGGTTATTATGCACCCCATGTACTTATCGTTCCTCCACCTCTATTCTTCATGACCTCGGAAGCTGTGAAGGTTACGTCTCAAGCAGTGCGATGTACTGAAACAATCACTGCTTCTGATCTATCGTTAGAAAACATAAAGCAATAGCTTGCGCACTCCTTTTTTTAAAGAAAATCTCTTCTCGCTGTTTTATGGCAGAAAACGAACAGATGGTTATGCAACTTAAGACGCAGAAATATGAAATTGTTTATCTTTTTTTTGTTTCCTGTGTCTGGCTCAGGTTCCGTCGGAGTCCCTACAAGGAGTGGCTGTGCTCCAGCAGCTCTTGCTACACGAGAATCGCATTGACGAGCTGCTGCCCGATCGCTTTCCATTGGAAGGACGGGCGCTTGACATTCTCAATTTGGCCGACAACCGCATTCAGATGCTGCCAGAGGCCGCATTTGCGCGGCTAGGCTCACTGGTCTCGTTAGAGCTGGAGAGGAATGGACTTGTTGACATCCACCCGGATGCGTTCCTCGGAGTTCATGGTAAGCAGACGCCGAGCATATTGAACAGTTTATGATGAAGCGATAATTTGATCTTTTGATGAAGCAGCGCACAGGAGGAAACAAACAGAAACACACACATAAAGAACGCAAACACAAGCACTGCTCTGCAACTGATTATTTATTCGCCATTGATCCAGCCTATGTAAAAAAGAGCACGCACATGCATACTCATAGCTGTGACAATGATGAAGACTGCAATACCACTAATAATATAATAATAATAGAAGCATCTTATACACATGTGGTGCTAATAAGAAGTTACAAAAAACGTATTTAGTTATATACCAAGGTATTGGAGCGCTTTCCTAGAGGACGATACCGAAGACCAACTGACACATTTATCTTCCCAATTGTCGATTTATTTCTGCGATTATTTCCCACGTTTCTTTGTTGCGTTCTCTCCACACAGCCCCCGTAATAGTTAGAGTAGGAGCCCAGCCACAAACCCTACAATGGAAAGACAAATGTCGAGCATCTTTAGCCGTGACGCGATGGTTGTGTTCCGTTAAACGTTTATGTGTGAGCTGCTAGCTCGTAAAAAGATAATGTGCTTCGTGACGCCAGAAGGCATTAACGAAAAGTTTTTGCACTCTGACCACCGGGACTACTGGCGGCGCTGACTAATGCTCCGAGGCTTAGGCGCAAATATATGCCCCATAAAGTGGACCGTGGGATGAGTGTCGCCGTGGCTCAATTGGTAGACATCAGGCGCGGTACTCGTAGGTTGCAGGTTTTGTCTCTGCCAGCGGCAAATAATCTTTTCGTCCGCTTTACTTCATTTCCAATTAGATCATTACTACATACTCCAACCCCTGCCATTTTGTTGCTTTTCTAGTCCTTTAGTTCTGATTAGTGTATGCACTTTGCTGTTTTGTATATAATTCAATGGCTAGGTATACGACGGATGAACAGATTCCTGCCATGTCACAGTACTCCCTATTGTCTTGATAGTTTACTTCATTGTATGCACCGTTAACACTTAATTATCGGTTCATCTCGAGCTCTGCATACTTTTGTGGTGCAGCGACCATGGAATGGTTGAAACTTGGCCACAACTACCTGCCCGAAGTTCCCAGTGAGGCCCTGCAGAACCTCACCGCTCTGCGGGAGCTGGACCTGCGAGGGAACAACATTTCGGCCATAGCGAGTGATGCGTTTGCAGGATTTGGAGCCTCGCTTAAGTTTCTGTACCTTCAAAAGAACAGGTAAGCATGCGAAGTGTAAATCCGGCTGAATGGCGCGTTTTCGTATAGGTCCTAGGCTAGTTACTTTACGAAATGATAAAAAATATTCGGGTATATTGCGCCCTTGGAACCTTTGAGCCTGAAAAACCTTAACCATGTTTTGTTCAAGTTTTCTTTCCAAGTTTTAAAAGTGGAGCTGTTTAAGCTTATCGTTTTGCCAGTTCGCTTTACTAGCTCCTCGAAAACGGGTTTCGTACCAGCTCCACAAAAAGCAATAGAGCTGCCGCCGCATAGTATTTGTAGTATAGTATACAGCAAGGAGTGAGCAGGGAAGGTGAAGGCAAGAAGGAAAGAAAGAAGTGGATACGGTAAAAAGGGAATTTACCAAGGAGCTCATAGTGTAGCATAGCCAAGCTTAGCAAGGGCGGTAGAGGGAAACAAGATAGTGAAGAGGGAGGAAAGGAGCTGGAGAGAGCGTGAACCACAGCATATGCATGTATGGTATAGCATAGCGAATGGGGAGGGCGAAGAGGAGTGAGTGGCGGCGTGTGTGCATGATGTGAGGGTTATAATGAGTGATAGAAGGCGACCTAGGCAATGTGGAAAGAGATCAGAAAATAAACACCAGAGGAGATAGAGGTAAAAATGAGGAGCGGCGGCTGCATTTTCGATGGACGCGAAAGAGTTTGGGGGCCGGGTAGTTAGATTCCGGTGCACACTGAAAAACCCCAAGAGGTCGAAATTTCCGGAGCCCTCCACTACGGCATCTCTCATAATCATATGGTGGTTTTGCGACGTCAAACACTACATATCAATAAGTCAAGTCAACGGTGTCCGTATCATTCAGAACTGCATAATGGTGAATTGTATTTAAAACGGGGGCATTTCTTGCAACACAGGTGGGTGACGAGCGCCCTAGCGCAGTTTGCTCACATAAAGCGTGTGTCTGTTATTCTCCTGCATGGACGAGTTGTACTGGTACCCCGTCGCATACACAGCATCTTTTTTTTAAATGTGGCTGCCTTCGGCAGAGTAAACTCGGCAATTATTAGGGAAAACAGAAATTACTCGTGCGTATTGGTTAAGAACAAGTTACAGGCAACCGGAATAAAAATGCAAGTCAATTCACACCATCCCTACAAAGCGGTGATAAAGATAAAAATCATATTTTGCGTCTACATTGCGATCGCGCCGCAAAACCAAAACCACCAATGAACGTTGCCCATCGGCGTAGTCACAGACCGCGTCAAGCGCTGACGCTTGGAATTAGTTCTGTTTATCTCCGCAAGAAGGTACCAGCACAGTAATTGCTAACGCTCATTGTAAGTACCAAGAAGTGGCGGCGCCACCCTCTGAGCATGCAACATCATTACGATGCGAAATATTAGGTGGAGGTTCTAAAACCTACCTGTATGGCACATTGCGATAAAAAAAAAAACCACCCACGTGTACATGTACGGAGAAAATTTAAGGGCCTAAACATGAACAGAATATTTTGGCTTACCTTCATGACCTGAGAAATTTTGTATTCAGTTACAACCGTCTTCTTGTTCTTTTTTCTCTTTCTGTCCTGATTATTATTGCGCGCGCGTACAATTTTGTCACAATTTTGCTCTCTTAACGCTTCTATGTTCCATCGACTCTTGCAAGGTTGGCATATCTCGGTAAAAAGGTGCGAAAGCGTGCACATGTAGTGAAAATACACAACAAAACCTTTAAAAAGAAAATTACTAATGAGGTACCCATTCGAAGATTCCGTCTTCCCGTAACATTGTTAACTTCTGCTATGGTGGCCCTATGTTCACTGAAGCCGCATTTGTTTCAAATTGGCAACCGTATTCCTCAATATTTGTTTCTTTATTTATTGATGCCCTCAAGGCCAAAAGGCATTACGGCGGGGAGTGGTCAAAGAAAAATAAATACAGTAAATATAAAATTCGAAATACAAGCGTGTTGTGTCTGGGTTATACAAACATATCTAACGCTGCAATGATTTACGAACTCAAGTAACTGGGTAGTACAGAACAATGAACATGTTTTTCTAGCCTAGTATACAATGTTAGCTAAGTTATTTCGCAAGCAAGCGCTGTCCTCGAAGCCAGCTGTCAATCAGGCAATCAGGGAAGGTGGTTCCAGTTTACCGATGTGCGTAGAGAGTGAAGTATTGTGAACAAAGTTTTGTCTGAAACGTAGGTGCGCCTACTCTCGGAGAATAGTCTAGCCCGAGTGAAGTGAACGATGGAGGAGATCAGATTTCGCCGCGTATGTTAGGGCAATGGCGGAAAGTTTTACGGAACAAACATAAGCGTGAACCGTGGCGTCGAGACGCTAGAGATGGCGAAATAGGAGTGTTTTTCATGGCGGTGACACTTGCAGTATGAGAGCAGTTCGTTAAATTAAAACGGGCATCTTTGCTTTCTGCGAGTTTTGTGCATTAATAGCCCCGTGAAGCGTGCGCTACCGATGACCGTCCAAGGTTGTTGGCAATATCGTATTTATTTTCCAATAGGATTATACTGTTGTTTATTGACGTTTCTTCGCGTCGCGCTGGTTCATTTCACTCGGAGAATACACGTTAAGAAAAAAAGAGATAAAATGCCCGTGCTTCATGGACTTTTATCTTCAGTTTTCTTTTCCCTGCATTCTGTGCAGCAGAACCTTTATCTCTCTGCCTCCTTTTTTTTAGTCGCTAAAATGTCACACAACTCGCGGGGCTCTTTTAACTTCGCGAGAATGGTGCAACTGAAAGGAGAGCGACATTTTCCGGGAAAAAATCGACGAGCTACCAAACAGTATTGGCAGCAAGTCCCGCCTGTTTTTGCTTCTCTCATATTTTTTTTTTAGAGAATCGGTCGTGCATCACCATCTTCAAGTCATGTCTAAGGAAGCCTTGTTACGTGCTCACAGACAAAAATACACGAACCCCAAAAGAAAATAAACCACAGAAATGTGCGCAAGCGTTCTGTGCTGCTGCCACAAAAGCATCGTGTGTGTTTTTTTTTCTCCGTCTACGCCACCGCAACACTCCCTTGGGACGCAGAGCATGGAACGAAGAAAGTGGGGAGAAGATGTTTATGGTCCCATTTTTAAAAATTTTACTCTTTCTGTACTCCCTTTTCGCCGCGCATTTTCCCAGTCGTTTCCTTCCGCTGCCACGTTGGTTTTACTCGCGAAAGTGAAAAACACGTGGAAAACGTTTCATACGAGGCCGAGCAAGCGTTAGAGTTTTGCCCCACCATTGTTTCCAGATGTGTTGTCAATAGAGCCCCACTATTTCCCCGCGCCTCAACATCTTTTAAAATCTCTGTGGGCTTTCATAGTTTTTTTCTGATATAAATTGGGCGCGTTCTTTATTTATCTTTTTGATTTGTCTTTCGGGAACACTTCTATGCAGCTCGAGATTGGTGCATGCATCACAATTCCTGAGATTTTTTTATTGTACTTGGCTCACCATTGTTTTAAACGTCTTTTGAACTTGTTTTTTTTTGTATATAAGTGCCCCTCTTTAGAAAAAAATGAATAATTTTCCGAAAATTTCTTTCGTTTAGTGCTCACAAGTGCGGTTTTCATACAACAGCTCAAGGCTGCCCAGCAAGTCCATAAAGCGGCGGTGAGGCAATAGGCCTCCCCGTCCCTACGTGGGAGAGGCCCACAATCATACTCCTATAAAACGGGGGTGGAATTCTCCAGGACCTTAATAAAGTTTTTCATCCATCCATTAATACATCACCGACAAACGTCATATTTAAGGTGGAGTGAAAGGCAGATACCGTAATTTCCTTGGAGCGTTATCAAAAGAAAGTGTTGGTTTCGATTTAGAACGTTTGACGTGGTGAGAATGGTTAGCCTAGTGCATTTGCTAGGCTGTACGCCAACTTGCTGGTGAAGTCGGTGTTTTTATAAATGGCAAGGAGGCAATTTACCACTGCCGGATTTAAAAGTTCAAGCCATGGCCATGAGAGCCCCTCGATTTTCAGACGAGACATCTACTTGAAGTAGTAAAATAAGGTAGTTGAGCGGGAACGTCTCATTCTTCGCAAGGCTACCATGTACCTCTCACACGAGGCTTGCGTACATTGTTGATACCTACAATTCTTCCGCTGTTGCTCATACCGAAGCTTTTTTACTGTGGGATTCGAGGTATTACGCTTCTGTTTTAATGCACTTTAGTGCATGGCTTTTCACCAAGTCATAAATATCAGTGGCGTGATCGTGCACAAAATTACATGGTAATACAGACATAAAACAAGCCTAGGAATGCTTGAAACTGGGTTATAAATTGAATAAAAATTTTTTGTTACAACATAATAAACCAAAATAACGAAGAAGTAATCACAATGAATGAACGCAAGACTCACCGCGTGGAAAACAGGACAAAGATAACACCACGCGGGACAGGTTCTGAGTAAAAAAAAATGAAGTTTAATGAAGGAAAAATCTGTTTCACATAGTTGGCTAAAATGTTATAAAAAATTGGTAGATCCCACGTACAGTGAGAATCGATGATATGCGAAGCACGAATGAGAAAGGTTGATATGTCACTTCAATATCACCACAACGTTACGAGGTAGAGGTAAATGATGTCGTACATGTCTTTCGTGTCATGATTATCATGTTCGGATGTGTCGTTTACCTTCGTCATCTATTCACGTCACGTGATACTAAATTTAGTATATGTCGAGGTAGCGAAACGGCCACGAGCACGTTATGAGCGTGGTATATTGTCATATTCTTACATGACACGCATGTCAGGATTAACATGTTTGCACTAGTAATTTACTTTTGTCATGCATTGACGTCACGTAACACCGAATTTGGTATGTGTGGAGCTAGCAAAACGACTGCGAGCGCATCATGAAGGGCCCCATATACTCCAATGTAGCGTTGACGCATGCGCACGCTGGGCACAGCGACGCTACGTTAGCAAAACGCGAGCACTAAATAGTCTGACGCCAGACACGACCGGCGCGACCAGCGTCCGTCAGCGCGGCCCAACGGCAACTGGTGCCAAATGCGACATGCTGCATTTCGCGCCAATGCGTTACCCAGACAACACTGCGCCTCCCTCTTTTCGTGACGGAGAGACGCCGGACGCGCTGAAACGCGCATGCGGCAAAGCGCCGCAGCGCTGCACGTGTCTGCGAGTATATGGCAGGACCGGTGCCTGGCGTGCCAACGCCGGCGCGACGCGACGAAATGAACGCCGGTCAGCACATGCACCGCGTCACGTCGAAATGTATTGGCGCCTTGACTGTGGCTTGTAGTCATGATCTCACATGACACGCATCTCATGATTATCATGTTTGCACCGGTCACATACCTTCGTCATTCATTGACATCACGTAATACCACATTTGGCATATGTAAATCTAGCGAAACGCCCGCGAGCGCATCATGAGCTTGGCATGTAGTCATGTTGTTACATGACACGCAGGTCATGAGTTTCAATTTAGGGTTTTTCGCATGTGTTCGCCATGCGATCATGTCATACCATACCAGTTTTGCAACATGTCACGTGAAGGAAACCACCGGAAGAGCTGCAGGACCATCAAATGTAAATCATGGCATTTATGACATTCATATCATTATGTTTATGTTATGACTAGTGAAATATGTTCTTCATACAGTCACTTTATGCCATACCAAGTTTGGTATTGATACCATTACCGAAACGGGCAGGAGAGCTAGAAGTCGTAGGCGGCTACATAGATAGATAGATAGATAGATAGATAGATAGATAGATAGATAGATAGATAGATAGATAGATAGATAGATAGATAGATAGATAGATAGATAGATAGATAGATAGATAGATAGATAGATAGATAGACAGATAGACAGATAGATAGATAGACAGATAGATAGATAGACAGATAGATAGATAGACGGATAGATGGATTGATGGATAGATGGATGGATGGATGGATGGATGGATGGATGGATGGATGGATGGATGGATGGATAGATAGATAGATAGATAGATGGATAGATGGATGGATAGATGGATGGATAGATGGATGGATAGATGGATGGATAGATGGATAGATGGATAGATGGATAGATGGATAGATGGATGGATGGATAGATGGATGGATGGATGGATGGATGGATGGATGGATGGATGGATGGATGGATGGATGGATGGATGGATGGATGGATGGATGGATGGATGGATGGATGGATGGATGGATGGATGGATACGCTAAAAGTCGGCAAATTTCGCTAAGAAACGCTTCACATTAAAAAAAACAACTACAACGAGCTTTCTAATTGGCATTTTCCGGGTAATTATTTGTGCATGCGCGCCGACCTCGAGGAGGCACGCGCACGGCACGCGCCATTATTTTTGGTGGCCAAAACGTAACGACACGTGTGGACAAAGCAGCATCTGGTGCGCCGCAAACATGCAAATGTTTTCAAGAAAGAGAGGCGCGAACGCTGGCCCCAGGGAGTTCCTACCGGCATGCGCATGGTGATTTTGGAGTCCGAAGCCACGAGTTTTGATTTCGTTGATCTCCGTTTGGGGTGCTGCTCGGACTAGGAAAAGGTCCATTAGTTGACTGGGGAAAATAGATTTTTTTTTCAGAATATTTCATGTACAATTGTAAAATTATACAACAATTCAGCAGTATGCAATCGGCTCATCGAAGAAAAGCTGAAGTGTGAAATTTCGTACGGAAATGAATTATCATGGAGTTCTTTTTCAGCCACCAAGAAATTTACATGCGGCTAAGCAGAACTTCTTGTTGCTGCCGTACAGAGAAGACGCTCCTACTTAGAAGCACGAAAAACCAAATGCTTGATTTTTAAGCCAAGGCGCCCGCCTTAGTGGCGCCTCGCCTGACCTCATCGTCATGGCTGCTCAGCTCGCCAGCACGCGCGAGTGATTTTATCATCAGTCGTGTGGACGCAGGCGCGTAATGTTCACGTTTGATGAGTTATCTAGGACTTTCGCAAGAAAGAATTCATGCCTCTCGTTTCCCTGAGACGCTGGACGCTTGGTCCACTGCATGGACCACTCCTGGTCTTTATACAGGAAAGAGAACTTTACCTTTCTGTCTATCCTGTGCCGTAGGGCATACTAGGGCCAATAAAAAAAAGTCTATCACAACTGCTTATTTCTTTAGCAGGAATATCTGCTCGTGGAGATGTTACTTTGTGACGTGACAAAGCAGTGTCGCTTCATCGCCTCCTTTGTTTAAGTAGCTATCACATTATCGGCGTTGTTGCGCGCAAAAGAGAATTACCCGTTATGCCCTTCTTTTCTCTCTTTAGCTTTCATTCTTATTTTCTCATTTCGCAAACAGGAGCTAGCAAGGCATCGTTTAAAAGACAGCAGACGCCTCGGTTCATTGCTTGCTTTCTTTCTGGAATGTGCAAATACAGGATCGACACGGCCGTTTATACACGCCTTAGTAAGGCCCAGTCGAGCGATCATAATACCATGTTCTAACAAAGTTTTTTTTTTTTCTCACTGCAGCTCCAGGTTATGGTGCGGTCGATGCTAATGCTTCTTTCGTAGTGTGCGGTAAAGGGCGCAGCGTGTCGTTATTAAAGCTTCATCCCTTATTGTTCTGCAGGCTCTACCGCTGAACTTCTATGCAGTGTTTCTACAGCAATCATAATTTTGCCGCTTTGTCGCGCTGCTTCTGGGCTATTTATTGCGCTGCGTCCGGTTCATTTTATTGGCTGAGGGTGTAGCGGTGCATGTATAGTTCTTTCTTCTTGCGTGTTTTTGTTTTTCTTTCTGATTAAATTTCAGTGTCGGTCCGAGGCAAAATTAAATGAACATGCCGAAGGAGGCAAAGTGAAACGGTGTTTTAAATCATCATGAAGTACGGAGTACTACCAGAACGCGTCTTTGCAGCTACAAAAACTTGTCGGGGCTTCTGTCTGGCGCTCATGCAAGATCGAACACAGTATACACCATAGTGAAACGAACACATCTACGTGAATCTGTACGCACCTTTTACACAACAGTGAGCCCGTCAGCTGAACCATGTGAATAACTAGCGTAACACTTTCCGCCACGGTGGAACAGTGGCTAGGATGCTCGGCTGTTGATCCGAAGGTAGCGGGTTTGATCCTGGCCGAACAGGTGGCATTTTATGGAGGCGAACTGGTAAAGGACCGTGTATTTCGCGGTGTCAGTGCATTTTAAAAAACACCAGGTGGTTAAAAGTTTCGGAGCCCTCCACTACAGCGTCTCTCATAATCATATGGTGGTTTTCAGACGTAAAACCCCGTATATTGCTATAATTATTATTACCTAAAGTAACACAACAGGTAACATGCTAGAAGTTTCATAAAATACACACACACAAATTAACATAACAATGCTAATTTAGCAGAAACGAGGTGTCACCGACGTTCAATCTACCATGAGAGTCCGCGGTGTTGAGCCCTCGAATCGTCCCTAAGAACCTCCCTACAAAACCATCCGCTAACTGTCCCACTAACATATAAAAGAGGCAGAGCGTCACTCCTCCTTACCTTGCGTATAACGTCGTCGCCATGTCACGCTATAGAGCGAGAACACAGTCGCCGTATCACGCTGCCTCGATGGTGACCGCGCCAATTACAGCGGTATTTTGTCTTTTAGGAATACAGACAGCTCGATGCGGAGGCGCTATAATGGGGAACCATGCAGTATCACAGGGTATGCGAGGATATCCACAAACATTGAAGTCGCTTCTACTAAAATCTGTTTTGAAGAGAGTATTATCACGTTTAAATTGCTCATTAAATGCACAACCATACAGTTGCCCACTGAGGGCTTAGTTTGAACTTATTTATGCGGTGTCGTGGCTGCGAAAATGAGCATGTCATACATGAAATGAGCATGTCTGATGTCATACAACTGCAAGAAATAACTTCCTCCCGAGGCCATTTATTTATAAGGCTTACTTGGTGCGGTCTTCAGTTTCTTTTTCAACGAAAGAAAAGCAGTACTGAACTTTAGACGAAAACAGAGGAAGACGGGTGATGAAATTACTAGGTGCCTTCCTGCGTGTTTGTCAAAATTTTTTAAATTTTTTTCATTTATTTTACCCCTCAAGGCCAGAGGCATTACAGAGGGGGGTGAGAAAAATTACAGACATATATACAACAGTAAAACGAACACAGCGAGTAATGATAACAGTAAAAAAAAAAACGGGCTCTTATATTCAAGTAACAATTGCTAGTGCTTCTCGAAAACATTTATTGTCGGTGATTGATGTGATTTCAGGTGAAAGACGGTTCCACTCGATCGCGGTGCATGGTGAAAATGACTGGGAGAATGTTTTCGTTTTTGAAAATGGAACACCCACTTTATGGCGATGATCTACGTGGTGGGACATATACTGTGGCGGAAGAAGTAGTGTACTGTAAAGAGTTGAGGGATGATATATATTATGAAACAAGCTCAGGCGAGCCATTTGTCGACGCGTGCTTAAAGATGGAAGAGAAAGGGTGGTTTCTAAGGATTATATGCCAGCAATATGATTGTAGTTAGAGAGAATAAACCGAGCAGAGTTAATCTGAACAAGTTCTAAGGCAGTGGTTAATTTTGTTTACATTGAGTGCCACACAAAGGCAGCGTATCGTAACTTTGGCCAAATTAAGCTTTTGTTAAGTATTAGTATAACAGAAGAGGGAACGGCGGAAAAGTTGTGGCCTATATGGTTAGCGTTGTTGATGTGTGCACAGTCCAATTTAAATTAGATGAGATGTGGATACCCAAGTATTTATATGAAAAGACAGATTCTAATGGAACACCATTAAAAAAATAAGAGAAAGGAGGAAAGTCAGGATTTATGGTGACACGCATAATTTAGCATTATTTACATTAGGTTCCACTCGCCATTTTATTGCACCAGTTAGATAACGCAGATAGATCAGACTGAAGAGCGTTAGTGTCATTAGCGCTTTTAATTTCGCAAAACGTCATGCAGTCGTCCGTGAAAACAAAAATGTGCGAGGACACATCAGCGGGAACATCATTAATACAGAATAAATATAACAGAGGTTCGAGGACGGAGCCCTGTGGCATGCCGGAATTCACGTTGGTAAATAGTGAATTATGGCCATTAGCATTAACAAATTGTAAGCGGTCGAGAAGGAAACACCCAATCCATCCGAAAAAGCTTAGGAACGAGGTTAAAAAAGCTGAGTTTGTGAAATAGCAGTTGATGACAAACCTAGTCAGGTGCTTTAGAAAAGTCCAAGAATATGCCGTCCGCGCGTAATGATTCGTCAAGAACTTTCTGCAGTTTATGAGTGAATGGGAGAAGCTGAGTTTCGCATGACTATTTTTTGCGAAAACCATGTTGTGCAAGCGTAAAAAATGAGTTATTTTCTAAATGACTGACTAATGATATTACGTGCTCAAATAATTTGTGCTCAAGCAATTTACAACATGTACTAATTAGTGCAACAGGTCTGTAATTTGAGTACTGTTTTCTTTCCTTTTGGCAATGAACCAGCCTGCACAATCGTAACAATAGGAAGCTATCTTCTCCAGCTTCACTCTATCACTGTTTTAGACTTCGTGGTTGGCATCAGAGGCCTTCATTCTCTCTTCGCGTTAAAACAAACTGCCGGTATATTGTGCTGTGTGCTACAGCAATGTTCCTTTGTGTACGCCAGTGTCTCGTACCTCACTCGCTGCTGCGCCTCTTATTGATCGTTGTTCGTGCAGTATAATGTCGTGTAGATAGCTCCGTCTCACGCACTTCCACTCGAGTTCTCCATCTGACAGGCCCACGAGTGTTTCTCCGCCTCTTTGCGATTGTTCACATTCACTTTTACGTCATTTTTTGTCACCTCTGATGCCCCCATTTCTCGTTGTTAGTTTTTCTTTCGCACGTCTTGCTTTCACGCCCCTGAGCGTACCATTTCTTCCGACTCGGTAGTCTGGGCTGTTCGTTCCCCAGCTTTTGTGGCGCTGATTGCTTGACCACCCTGTGTGGTCGGGGAGTTTCGTGGAAAATTGAGGTTATTTTTTTCGTTTATTTATATACCCTTTTGTGGATATCCAACAGCCCTTGCTTTGTTTTAGGCCTGATCGTTTACAGCTGTCTCCCAACGCACATCCCTTCCCCCTTCCTTTCTCCGGGAAGTTACGAAAGGCGTCGCGGGCGTCTGCCTGAAGGGTATTGGAAGTTCTGTTTGTTGCCATTGTCTCCCTCATTCTCCCTCCGGATAGGTTCTTTGTTCTGATGTCACGTTTGAGACAGAGCAGAGTGAAGTTGAATTGATTCCGATAGATCCCGTCGAATCATGTAGTGCCTCTCGTGTGTAGTCTCTCGAAGAGGAAAGGAAATTTGTGTAGATTCAACCGCATTCTCGGGGTTTTCGTAATGCGAAGCCGTAGGCGATTAGTGGCCTATAGCGAAATTTAGGAAGAAAGACTTTCAAGCTCACGTCAGTCTTTTTGATCGTCGACCCGTCCACACCCAGTCATGATACTGACCCAGAATTGTGTCGCAGGATAGATTTCAAACATTTCGACGTCTTGGTAAATTTTATTCTGCATTATGAGATCACTGCTCAGTTAAGCATAATTAAATAGTAATAAATGTAACAGTTAACCATTATAAAATACGTTGGTTTATAATATGCGCTTTTATAATATACTTGAGGTTTGAGTGGAAAGCAAGTTGTGCGAGTGTCCTTTAGAGGAGAAGGGAAAGCGCGCCGGCAAGTGATTCTACGGCAAGTGGTTCAGAGAAGTGTCCAATGATGAAGATTCTTCCGATAAAAAATGTTGTACCGTACGCTACATACCTGTACAAAAAGAAAACAAAACAAAACTTCAACAACAGAGACTTCGCATATCAAATCAAATGACTACAGGGTTTCGCTGAAACCACTTTGGAATTTACCAAGTCCTTATTTTTTTCCCTTCTACTGCAATGAGTCAAGCCTTGCGGCTTGAACAGACTATTTTGTGAATTCCCCGCCCCGATGGTCTAGTGGCTAAGGTACTAGGCTCCTGACCCGCAGGTTGCAGAGTCTAATATCAGTTGAGGCGGCTGCACCCGTGGGCTCAGATTTGGGTGCACGTTAAAGAACCCCTGGTGGTCGATATTTCCGGAGCCTTCCACTACGGCGTGTGTCATAATCATATGGTGGTTTTGGGACCTCAAACACCACTTATCAATTAATAAAATTCTTCCGTGAATTTAGAATAATTATGGGTATATCGTGTGCAGGCGTTCGCGAGGAAGTTTTTTTCGGGGTGGTGACAGAGGGTGAGGGCGATTATCATGCTCTAGGCTTTGACTATTTGAAGGAAGCACCTATTCAGAGAAGGTAACTATTTGTGGATGCAACAATACGTGTGAACAGGAGAAGGAGGCTACGTTACTCGTTTTTCCGCCCTTAATTAACTATGGTTTTGTTGTTGGGTGATCAGGCACGTCATCTACACTACGCCCTAGGAAGATCGTATGGTGCGATGTGACTTTGGTGCTCACCATATAGCACGCATTTCAGTATTACGGAAGCCAACTGCACGCTATATGTAGCGATGATGTGCACACTATAAGGAATGATCTTCGTCGCGTTTCCCCAATTAGAGCTATGGGGGACGAGCGGTAGGAGTGGTGGTATGGCGAGTGATAGTAGCTAATATGCAGCATTTATTGCATTGTTACAAACGATGATAGCGAAAGATACAACCGGAGTTCATGTTGCCGGGAAAATTATGCGTAATGGGATTGTTTTCATAAGCAGTTTCAAGCACTGGTATAGCTCTGTGGATGAATAAATGAATGCCTTCAGTGGAATATCCGTGTGCTCAATTGGAGCTCCAACGTGGATTTAAAGTATTTCCGTCCTGCTAATATTTTCCTCCCTGACAACGCTGCGGAAGCCTGAGTCACATATTTTGCGGCGCAAGCTGAATAGCTTCATTGCGTTAAGCTTTTTAAGAGTGGGTTATTTCCGTTCGTGGGTTAATACAAACTGTGAATCACCTGTGGTTCATACTGCAATTGCATGGGCTGTGGTAAGGGGTATGGTACACCGCAGCTGTATTCTCTCTCTCTGCTTACACGAATGAAGGAAAAGGTTGCGCAGCGTACAATAGGTACCTCACGCTACCTAATTAATGATCTATTCATTGTGTTCGTCATAATCAAATACCCTCCATGAAAATTTCGGTTTGCATGAAGTTGAGACAATGATCTCGAATGCCTTGTTGATCAACTCAAGTATATCCCTGTAAATATCTTGCTTTGGCGTGACATTGAGGCCAACCCTCATACTTCCAAAAAGGAAATATTGATGTAACTTCTTTCCGGCCAAAGTTCTTTAAAAACAGCTATTCAATATGTACAGGTATCTCAGTAGGAAATTAGCAATCAAGTTAGCCTGTTACCTGATCGTGTTATGGTTTAGAGCGACAACTGAGCAAATTGGGTGGGTTTACTCGGCAGGTTCAGAAAATAGAGACTGCAATATCCGCGGTAAGAGCAGATCTTGCTTCATTGCTGACAATGTAGATATCCCAAAAATCGTAGTCGAAGAAATAATTTAGTCATTCATGGGCTTGATGAACCAAACAGGGAAACTTCTCAGGATCGTGAAGAGAGAGTGAAAAAAATTCACAATAAACTATCTGTTTCTGTGGTGAATACAAAAAGATGTCATAGAATTGAAAATTCAAATGTTAACCATGCCAAACCTATCACGCTTATGTTCCTCAACTTCCGCGAAAAAAAGATGTTCATTTTGGGGTATTTCTTCAAGTTGAAGGGTACAGGTGTTTCAATATCGGAAGATATCTCGCTTAGAGTTCGAGAGATTCAAAAAAATCTTTGAAACAGTTTTACTCAAGAAAGAAGTAATGGCTAAATAGTGAAACTTGTGCACATTAAACTGAGTGTAGACGGCGTTTTCTTCGGCTGGGATGAAAACAAGCAAAGGTACACGTGTTCAAGTAAAAAAAAAAAATCAGCATTGATGTTGTACGCCAAAGCCGCAAGAATTTAATATGCTTAACGTGAACTGCAGAAGTGTTGTCAACAAAGTCACTGAACTAGAGGGAATGCTGATGACCCATAACCCTGAGCTAGTTATTCTTACAGCGAAAATGGGTAAATGATTCCATAAAAGATAGTGAGTTTGTTCCTCGTGGATACAGCGTGCACAGGAAAGATGGAGGAAACAAAGGTGAGGGTGTGACTTTACTATACAACGAGCGTCGTAAAATTCTGTCTATGCCAGACATACGTAACATTAAGGGCATATTTTGTAAAGCTTATAATGGCTATGCTACATATGTACTGGGGGTATTTTACCGACCACCTAATTCCTCTCCTGATTTCTTCGTTCATTTGCAAAGTTTCCTGATTGATCATGTGAAGCCAGGTGATCGAACAATTCTAGGCAGAGACTTCAATATGCCAAATGCGGATTGACTAACCTTCACACTGGATGTTTCTAACGATAAGCTACAGGAAGGGCTGTTTGATGTATTTTTTTTTCTTTTGATCTGCGGCAAGTGCTTGAAGGTTTCACAAGAATACAAGGCAACTGCTGCTCCCTTCTCAATCTCTTGTTCCTTAGTGGATCTATTACAGGGCAAACGAAATGCGAAGTACTGCCGGGAATTTCCGATCACTCCGCTGTGTTGTTAACTCTTCCGGGCGTCTCTGTGAATAAATCAGTTCCCTACTGTGCCGAACTTCTCGCGCGCAGAAGATTTTTTCATATCAGATATGTTTTCGTTTAGTTTAAACTCGTTTTGGCGCAGTAGCGCAGATATATATATATATTCTTTGGGATCAATTGAAGGATCTTGTTAATGCTTGCATACATTACTTTGTTTCTTCTATGCTAAAGAAAAGAAGAGGCAAATGTTCCTGAATTTCTCGTGACACTTTGCAATCAAAACGACAATTAAAATGGCTGAAGACGCAAAGAGGTTCTGCAAGAGATAAAGGCGTTTTACTTGCTGAAAGTTCTTAGTTTCCTCTGAGCGAAAAACGAAAGTCTCATCAGATAAGCAACGCTACTTAGGGGAGAGACTTTCAGAGTTTATCTCAAGATCGCCTGAAAAATTCTGGAGGCACATTTCTCCCTGTAAACAAATAATGATGCTTTCATTTTAAATAAAGTGTTGAGGGATAATAGTGTGGTAATAGCAGATGCATTTAACTCGCACTTTCGATCTGTGTTTACTCATGAGAACGGTTTATTTCCATAATTTCCTGCTTCATACCCCTCTATTTCTGACTTTGCTATTGATGAAAATGGAATACTTAACATGGTTCTTAAGATTGATATTAAGAAGTCACCTGGTCCTGATGGTCTACCAAATGAACTTCTCAAGCGATATGTGCCATAGGTGTCTAAACATCTGTGTGTACTATTTTCCAAATCACTCACTGAAGGTGAGTTACCGACCGATTGAAGAACGGCAGCAGTGAAACCCATTTTCGGAAATGGCAATAATCAGAAAATTGTGAACTATCGTCCGATCTTGATGATTTCAACATCATGTAAGCTTCTGGAGCATATAATACAAAACTACATTGGCGAATTCTTTTCAAAAAAATAAGATATTGTCGTGTAGTCAACATGGTTTTAGGAAAGGATTTTCGACATTCTCTCAGCTAGTAACCACTGTACACAACTTCTCTCTAGCGATGAATTCGGGTAAGCTGGTGGATGCGATCTTCGTGGATTTTGCAAAAAGTCTATGACAAGGTTTCCCACAAAAAGCTACTCCGCAAACTTGATGTTACTCTGGGTAATGCTGAAAGTGTTATTTGGTTTTGTGCGTATCTTTCAAACCAACAACAGTAAGTTTCTTTTAAAAACCGTGCCTCTCAGATGCTGCTTGTGGACTCTGGCATTCCACAGGGTTCAGTACTCAGGTCACTCTTGTTTCTTATTTTATAAATGATATTGTTAATAGCATTCATGTGAAAATGAAACTTTATGCGCATGTCTGCACAATGTATTCAAAAATTAGTACTATCAGCAACGAGATACGACTAATTGAAGCCTTTAATAGAATAGTAAAATTGTGTAATGATTGGCAGATGGCTATCAACATTAACAAAAGAAATTTATTAAATATGCGCGCAAGCATAAAAATCTACATTTCCAGTATTCGGCAAACAATGTTTTGCTCTCTGAAGTCAAGCACATAGAATATCTTGGTATTTGGATTTGTAATGATCTCAGATAGAACAAACACATCAATGCTATGTGTAATTCTGCCAATAAAAAGCTTTTCTTCCTTAGACGGGCTTTGAGATTCGCAACTGCCAATGTTCGTCTCCTTGCATTTAACGCAATTGTGCAGCCTGTAGTAGCTTACGCATTCATAATCTGGTATCCGTTCACCAAAAAAGACATAGATAGAGTAGAAGGCATTCAAAAGCGGGTGGTTCGATATATACACAACAGCTTTGTACGCACTTCCATGACAGCCTTTCTAAAACGAGCCAATCTACCAAACTTGACACAAAGAAATCGTGATTTCATATTAAAATTTTTCTATCAACTATTAAGAGACAATACAGCGTTGATATTGCCGAGATCATTTCCTTTTCTACAGGCTATGCTACAACAGAGCGACATGCGCTGACAATCACCTTCACTACTCGCAACAACTGCTTTAAGTACTCATTTTTCTCTGTGTCATAAATGAATTGAATGAACTGTCCAGCGATGTGGTGTTGCAGCCGTCGCTGAATTTGTTCATGTTCCAAATTGTGTGGCTAGCTTATTTTCCTTTTCGTTGTGGTAATAAATGTGTTTGACGTGTTGTTTTATTTTATCTATACCTGCATAGATTTTGTACCACGTGTTGTTTGTTTGTAATTATTTTTTGTTCGCCCTACTAGTTGTACCAAATATTTGTATCCAATCCTCCCAAAATTTCTTAATGCGGTTGCAGTATTTGTAAATAATTAACTAAATGATCGAAAGCACTCACATGTAGGCGAACGTACAGACAGACAGAGATTTCGTATTATATCACTAGATGAAGGTGTTTCTGGTGGAGATTACAGACAGACAGACAGACAGACAGACAGACAGACAGACAGACAGACAGACAGACAGACAGACAGACAGACGGACGGACGGACGGACGGACGGACGGACGGACGGACGGACGGACCTTTCGATCCCTAAAGTTTGGATATGATGCCTAAAACACACAATAGTAACAATTGACTTCTTCTGCTGATCCAAAGATATCAGAAAACAGCAAAATGAACACGTCAAGTTCACATATTTACTATTTATAAATGAGTATTTACTATCATTTCATTATTCTCTCCTTTTGGAATAATCGTGTAATCAATGGCGGCTGATAATCTAATGAATCTACTGCAAAGTTACAGCCTGAATGAAATTGGACGACCACGTATAAGTGTCGCCTGTGTGTATCTATATAAGGGGTAATAATAAGGCAGCCGATGACTGTAGACTATCAGTGTATGTGATGAAATAAAGAAGTTCGCGCACATTAGGTAGAAGGAGTTCATACATGAAGGGCGATATTATATCATTAAGAGAGTCATTGTCCTTCAGCGGAGAAAGTCTCTACCAACAATTCTCTACCAATATGAGTTGTGAAGGGGACTTGCACACCTTTGATTATTCGTGCAAATGTCAAAACGTTGCGAGATACAGAATCAATATCTTCGCTAACCACAGGCATCAGAAGCGCAAGACATATTTTCGGTAGGTGTGTTGGTGCATGCGCGCATCTCACTTTACTGAAATTTGAAAAAGTCGTTCTCTCAATTGTATCTCGTGTATTGAGATAATGATATGTTATTGAAATTACAAAAAAGATAGTATGTATGCTGACGTTTGGCATCTACCATCACATGTTTTAATTACAAATTTTATGTGTATGTGTGACCATATACACTCGTATAAATATACACTAATTTGACACCGTGCATATGCACATTTTATTAGCCGTAAAAACTGCCTGACAAGGACATATCAGATGAAGTGATCAAATTAACTGAAGACAGAAATGTATTCAGTGCGTTTGTTCATTGCCCTCATGCATGTTCGCAAGTGGTCGTAAAAAATGGCTGCTTGAACTCGTAACTAGCGCTAGTATTGTGCTTTGCTTTGAAGTTACTGTTTTTATAATCGCTTTGAGAAACGCGTAAGTTATGTTTATGTTGTGGTTCAGTGTACTTAAACATGACCGTCGTTGCTTTTTTCATTTTCACTTACAGGGTGCAGTACATCGAGGCTGGTGCCTTTGACGAGATGAACTCGCTAGAGTGGCTGTATCTGCACTCGAACGAGATCGTCACCCTCACACATGACGTGTTCAAGCCCTTGCTGGGCACACTGTCCATACTCGACGTTCATGGTATGACGCGATCCTTATGCTTCTTGTTGTCATTTCACGCTGAACCAGTATCTAAACTGTTTACGTAATGCGAAAGGCAGCTCGTGCAGATGTATTTATCCTACATCGCATTATTTACTGCAGTTTGGTAGGCTTGGCAAAGTTTTAGTATTTTCTCACTATATGAATGTGTTGCTGGTGGAGATTGCAGAAATATCCGCTTCAAGTCACAGTACGCTATATATTGAAGTATGGATAGATGAAAGATTTTTGTCGGCTGAGAAAGTATGTTCCCTGCTGTTGCCTGTTTAGATGAACTGGTGACAACGAAAGTTCAGTTTGCTTGCTTTCCTTCTTCCTTCTTGGTGCTATAAGAAGTCCAATCAAAGCATTTTAGTTTATATTGTGCAAACTGTTATCAAGAGTATGCTTTTTCAATACCGTATGCTCGCTACTCTTACCTTTATCAATCAGATAGACATTCAGGCACTTATTGTTTATTTGTCACCATTAACCTGAGAATCTACACAAATTAACGAGTTACTTGTACCTGTGTGAGACGCCGGAAGATTTATACGATGTTTGCAACGCAAATAACAATTTCGGGGCTGTTTAAAAGACCGCAATAGCCATACTGGTAATGGCCAGGCAGTCATTTTATTGAGGCAGTGAAAGTGTCTAAACTGAAGTGTGAAGGGTCAACTGATACTCTTGCAAATGAGTTTTCATTCTTAAATAAGATAATCCATAAAAAGAGATGTCCATATTATTTATAACGAGAGGCTTTATTACAAATGTAGTTTGTTAACTGGGTACCTAAGGAGGCTCTCTGTGACAGTAGGTTAGAAGACTTTTTGAGGAATGTGCATTTGTCGTTTGTGTTTTGTGGTAATCCATTTCAACAACACTAACTGAATTGATGAATTTTTATACCATAGTGGTGCAACGAAAGATGAATATTGCAAAAGAACGACATGAATATTAGTAAGGTTGCATAGGGGAAGCTTAGAAAGCAATGTGAGAATGAACTTCTGGGAATACTGAATAGTTATGTGAAGTTTAGAGACAGGCATCCTACGTTGGTTTATGCGAAACTCGTCATTGTTACCCTCGCCAAGATCAACGGGCAGTGTTGCACTCCTACTTATCTACTGCCACCTTCCCTGTCCCATGGCTCCGTTGACGTGCAGACAACCCGTTCCACTGCGACTGCGAGCTGAGCTGGCTGCGGCTACTGCTACAGGGCCAGAGCAACATCGTGGTGAACCAGCCCCGAGAGACGCGCTGCGCCTCGCCCGAGGAACATGCGAGCACGGCGCTTGTCGAACTGCCCGGCATGCAGTGCGCCGCGCCAGCCTCGCTGCTGAGTCCGGGAGGCGACCACCTTCTCTACGCCTCACTTCTGAGGACTGCGCTGGCCGCATTGGCCCTGCTACATGGTGCCTTTGCCTCCTGAGGCTGGCGCACCTCGTCGCGCAAATCCCTCAACCATCTCGCCAGCTGCGAAGTGCACGCTGCTGCTCTTATGACAGAAACAAAATTATGAATAATTCCTGAACTCCTGGCTAAGCCCTCGTTGGACGTCGACGTGGTGCAAAATGCATTCTTGTAACGTAACTCACCAAGCTCTTGCCAAATGACGTAAGATGTAAACTTGGCGCACTCATTTAGGGTTTAAATTTAGCGAACTAAGTTTTTTGACTGAATTTCATAATAATAAAAGTGATTATTATACACTTTCCGTGGCTGCTGTAGACTGGCGTACAGCGGAGATAAAGTTATTGGGAGCATGAGAAACCAGGCCATCTTATGGCAGGGTATTAATGGCTAAACGTAAGTGGGGTGATGAGGCAGTGAGGTATGACGTGGAAGACTGGGGATATATAAGTCTTTATGAGTACTCATCACACTCAATTCTTCACTGTGACAACTGCTCAATTACCCCTGGAATAATCTGTGCAATGAATTTTCACGAAAGGCTCACAAGAAGCTTTCATTTGCGGTTGAGATGCAACTTCATCGTTGGCGAGATGGGATGGGTATGCGAGTGCGAACGCCAGAACTGGTGTACCCGGCTGTGTGCGCGTTCGTCTCTCGTGCTGTGAGTGGTCGGTCGAACCAGCTCCCGTGACAGCCAGCAGCTCGGCACTGCGTGTATTTGAAACCCGTGATCATGCGTTAAGTGTAAGTCTGAGATTAGGCCTAGCCCTTGGGCTAAGCCTAAGCGTCCTTCTGCTACCATTTGCGCCGTGGGCGTGTGTGTGTGTGTGTGTCTTCTTTTCAACGTGGGCTCAAGTGCGTGTGCTTTGCGTGTGAAGCTGGTTGTCACAATTGAGTTGTGCTAATATATTCCTCTCACACTACCGTACGACGAGACCTTTCTCCCAAGCTGTTGTGTGTGTTGTTTGTTCACGAGTGGTTACAAGCACCAACGACGAATGAAGTAACGTGTGCTTCACCAATGAGTCATCACATCCCCTGTGCTGGTGCGCTTTGACCGACAAGAAAGAAGGAAACGCTGCATGCACACAACTTTCCATAGACGAGTAAGCCCAACGAACTTTTCGAAGCTGGCACTACTGCGCGTGATACGTCAACAAGTGGGCTTATTTAAAGCTTGTGAAACATGTCGTATGCGTACTGGGCACAGAAAGGCAGGTTACGCGGAAGGCAACAGACCACACTGGCAGGCTAATCTCGTGCTGTGTGTGATGAATAGTTGCAAGGAGCCCATTAACGCGAACATCGCGCAGTGTTCTACGGCTTTTGCTCCGCACCGTGACAGAAACGTGACGCTAATTTCTGGTTCAAGGAAGGCTTTCATCGATAGTTCCGCCAGCTACAAATAGCTGTTTTTTGAACGCAGGGAAAGTGGTTGTTTTACTAGTGAAAGAGGACATGCGTGGGCTGATCGGCCTGGGCGGAGATGTCTGCATGACCACGCAGAATCAGCATCGTGCTCCTTGTTGTCGCGAGATTATCCCATTTAATAATTGTTTTCTTTCTGCTCTTTTCCTGTTGCAACAACATGAATTGGTGCGGAGGCACTGAATAAAATGTTGTAATATCAGCGTCTCGTGTTGGCGACGTTCATGTCAGTGTTACCTGAATCGAATGCCTGAAAAGTCTGCAACGTAATGTCAAGTAAAACTACTGCATCGTCGCTTGTTTCTTTCTGGACAATATCCCGACCAGAACTTAAGAAAAAAAAAATTGGTCAGTTTCACTACAGTGTGCCTCAGCGCCATGAGAGCCAAGTTACACACGCTGCATTATCACCATAAATACGTGCACTGTGGCACAAGCATTTTTCACGTTTCTCTAATTTATCCAGTCTTGTGCTAGCTGCTGCGATGTCGTCTCCGCACACTTCGTTATCTGTTCTGCCCATCTTACTTTCTTGTTACCCCTTGCTGACAGCTTTCTCATGGAATCTTGTCTATTACTTTTAATGACCAGCGGGCATCTTGCTTTTTTGTTAAATTGCCCTGGTCATGCCTATTTACTGTTCTCAATTTTACCTCCTGATCTTGTTACTCGGGTATGTTAACGTCAGTTACAATAAACCTCAATTATCGTTTATATTTGTCTTCGCAAAACCGAGCGTCACGTGACTTGTTTGACACGCAAATTTTTCTTAGTTTGGCTTGTGAAGTACGTCCCGGGACACCTAGTTTAGCGATTAAAATGTAAGCCTTAGCTGAGGTTCGCAGTTACGGAGGTTAGCGAGCCCGTGTAACAAGGGTATAACACGTCCTAGGAAACATTTGCTCCCTGTCCGAATGTGTGGCCTTCTGGCCTCTTCAGAGTAGGTCTCTCATTTTTCTTTCCATGGCTCGCTGCATGATACTCAAGTTCAGTTAAAACCTTTTAAGCCTACAGCTTTCTGCCCCATGGTAAGTACCTCCAAGACGCAGCTGCTAGGTATCCTTCTCTTCGGATATACGGATGAACTACCACGCGTGATGTGATATTGACAACCTAATGGGGTCCACAACATTATTTTTGTAAGTACTTCACTCTCATAATTCAGACCTGCGGTCACTAGCTGCCGTAAATGAACGTATTGTAATGATGATGAGCGGCAACGAAGCTGAGGCTTTCGTGCTCAGCCGGCGCGAAGCAGAGGACCACGACCTCAGAGAGTATGAACAGCTGGCCTTATGAAAACTGTGTGGTTCTTGGCCAATTCCCCAGTGTGGGTGTGTACCACAACTTCAAGCAACTTGACTTCACTCGTACAGGTGTGTTCTCTTATTTCTCGTCATGACAATGGCACAGTCGTCGAAAACGCTGCCTTAAAGCGGACACCACCGGTGCTCGTGCGTCCTCGGCGTTCCGGAGCTGCCACCCCAGAAAAGCCGTCCCCGCTCCTGGACCATGCAATCCATTTACCAAACGCAGCGCCAGGCACAGTTCAGGGATGGCGTCTATGCCTGCTCATCACATAAAAACCACCTGGCGCTGCAAACGCCGTCCGAGGGCGGCGTCCAGGCCTTCTCGGCGGCTCAACTTTTTGTCGTTAGCGCCGTGAGTTGCCATGACAACGTCACACTCAGTACTCTAACGGCAGCCCAGTCGCCCAGGTATGCTGTCCAAGCACTCTCCGCCAAGAATACTACCGCAATGAATACGCTAATCGAGGACGTCCCCACTGTTATGCAGAAGGTTTGCCCGGAAGCGCCGGTGAGCTTTCACGCACCATTGCTCGACTCCGCCTCGAGGTCAGCGCCTTAACATTAGCAGCGTGGAGTTTTGGCTCTTCCCTGCGGCCTTGCTAGGACTGCACATCATCAATGAGGCATTGACTCCAGCTGCCTCCCAAAACCATGAACAGAGCTCTCACCACAGAGCCGCGGAAAGCTTCTGCGTACCCTCACAGAGCTTTTATATCACCTCGGCTGGCTCGCGTCGAAATGCTCCGGGGTTTCTTCGGCTGTACCGCCATCACTGGCTGCCTTCGAGGCTCTCATTTTGTGACCTTCAGGACGACGCCAACAACTGGGTCACCATCGTCAAGACTGTCCAAACCCGCAACGTATGGTCTGAGAAGTTGTGGAGCATGGCCATAGATTGCCTTAGGAATGCTGCCGCGGCATGGCACCGGTTCGAAGGCGTGCGACATCAGTCCTGGACAGACTGAAGTGTCAGGGTCATCGCTGTGTTTGGAAGGATTTACTCCGACCTCACTGTTACCACTCATTCTGACCTCACCGCTACAAAGGACGGAGCTCTAGATAGCACCTTCACAGACAGCTTCCCAGAGCGCCCTGCGGCAATCGTCAACACAAGCTGGCTTGTGTATTTCTTCGTGCAGACGTTCGACTCCGTGTCGACACCTGGCACACCATTCCACTTAACAGAGCTTAGGACTGTCTATAAACCACCGCAGCGGGCAAGCCAGCCTATAAGCTGGTCAGCCACAGAGTGTTTGGAGCCGTCGACCTGCTGTGTGACGACGCGTTAGCTTCCCAACAACGAGCCGAAGACGCAGCATAAGTCACAACGGCCGGTTCATCCCACTTTCTGGAGCGACATCACCCTTTCCACCTTTGCAGTCATAGGCCGACTGCGTGGACCCTCGTCACTTGCCCGAGTTCCGTCTTCCTAAACAAGTCTCAAGTGTCTAGTGCATCCAAGGAGGCTTTCGGAGAATTCGTGCCGGTGCAGTTGACGGTTGATCCTGATGACGAGGCAACTGGCCAGATCGGCTTCATTGCACGTGCCACATTGGCAAGAGCCACCACTTAGACCACTCGTACGTAAGCAAAGCTGCAAGGGCACGACTTGCCTTGCTAATCGTGCGTGAAGTCTACACAGCGATGTCGCTGATATCTAGTGATATATATAGGTCTTCGTATTTTCACTCGCTCTAAACAGCGCCGATGTCCCCACTCTGTGTGTGCAGTTGCTGTCTTTCTGCCTGTATTCTCTGCACTTTTGTCCATGCTGCGAAGAGGTAGTCATCACAGTGGTTTGCGACCAATGTGATCCCTCCGCATGAGCCAGTATCACCTGCTGGATTTATATTCTGCAGGTGACTACATTATTTCGCAGCCCGAACGCGACCTACAACGACCACCTCGACATAGCCAGGGTCGTCCACCAGAGTACAGGACAGTTCAACAAAACAGCTCAAGGTGTACACATGACCGAACACCACGGCACTACCGGTGCCGCCCTCCAGAGACATACTGGCCGCTACGCGCGCTCGCAGTCACGGCCGAGTCTAATCATGATGAGCGGCAACGAAGCTAAAGCTCTCGCGCTCGGCCAGCATGAAGCACAGTACGACGAAATTGGAGAATAAGAACAGCCAGCCTACTGAACAGGCGTTGTCTCTTCTTTATCGTCAAGAAATTATTGAGACATTACTACCTGAGCCTTCCTTTCCACCACAAAGCGTTATCGTGTAGCCACACTCAAAAATTCATTTACTTTTCTGCATATTACTTTTAAAAGATGCAGTTGTGTTTTCCCTGTCCAATTAAGAAACCATGCCGAGCTATTCTTCGTCCCAAGTCAGTCAGCAAGGCAATGTCATCAATCAGCTAATTGAAGGTCAGTAAAACCCTTCACCCTGATATATATATATATGTGACGCTATGATGAATGGGTGACGTGGCGTGGCTCCCACTCCATGTTTATTCTGTTCTGCACTTCTTCCTCATCTACTTCTACGAACCATCACTTCATACGTCACACGATTCCCCCTCCCCCCGAAAGAAAGCGTGGATTACGAACAATAAAATGTAAACAAGGAGAGGTTAAAAAGTTACAAATGTCAAAGTTCACATTCGGTTCTGTGCTCGAGGGAAGTTCCGTAAACTTTCAGACTTCAGGGGAGAGTGCAGCAGTCCGGTTAACGCAGGAGTTCTGGTGGGCGAGGCTGGTGGTTGTGGCCTGGATAACACAAAAATGCTTTGGACGTAGAGATAAGGGTAATGATAGCTGGCATTCTTGTGAAGAACGAACGAGGTTCGAACATCTTGCAGATTCGACAGTTCCAATACTGTAGGCATCGAATGCCTCGTCGTGGGTGATACACAGGCCGTGCAGGCAGCTCGCGTGCGCGTTGATCGAGGTTGATTGGGCGCTGCCTGTGTTCCTGCCGATTGGAGATTTTTCTACAGCAATTTCGCAGATGTTCTGATCGAAGGCGCATTTTCAATCTCTGGTCGATAATGTATCCAGGACGATGGGCCTTTTCGCAATGTTCTTCGAGCCTTAAGAGTTGTTTCGATGAAGTTTTCTTCCGTCGTTGACAGTGTTGAGGTATACGTTGACGTTGTCGTTTCTTGGTTTCGTCGACTTGCTTGTGGTGTGACATTGATCGTGGTGTGCCCGGATTTTTAGCAAGCCCTTCGCAGGTTTCTACGACGCCAACCAATGCAGCTGTTTTTGGCGCAAGACAATGTGGGGTGTTTCGCGCACTTGAATCTTCTGTATTCATAAACCGCTCACTGTTGGTCGTTGCCTGAAGCGTACTTGTGTCATCGGAAGTCGCACCTACGCTTTTGTTTTCAGTGTTGGCAGTGAGGTCGCGCACTGGATTGACGTCGCTTCGATCTTGGGATTGGTGAACACTAGACGCTTCTGCAAAAGACTTTTCTTCACAAGATGCTGATTGTGAATGCTTCTGTCTTCGTGGAACTGCTGAGCTGAATACCAAGTCAGTTTGAAAACTACGCATGTGGCACGAAGTATTCAATGCATCTGAGTCATCAATAGTGGATTCAATTCTTTTATGCAGCGGAGAGTTAAGCATTGGCGATATTTGCGCGGATGAGGAACCAGGTGGAAGGTTGGGAAAACGACAGCGTGGTCTTTCCATGAGCATGTGGCTAACTTCACCTGACGGGAATTGTAAATTCATGCTGTGTGCTCGAATGCTTGAAGGCTGCTTATGACTGCGATGACTGAGTTCGAATGCACTGCGAGTGTGTGGTCTAATCGAATCTTCATTATAGTCTTGAAACCAGATGATCATTTCTTCTTTTATCTTTTGCCAAGACTCGTCGTTGTCGAATATGTGGGTGAGGTAAAATTTAAAAGCCTCACCGGTGACGTAGTCGCTGAAGTTCGTAACCATTTCCCGTTCTGACCAAGATGCAGCGGTGGCATGGAGCTCGAACAGGTTGAACCAGTCCTGTACGGGTCCGTCGTCCACTGATCCGGTGTACTTAGGGATGTCAAGGTCTTCTGATGCTGCTGTCATGATGCTTGGTGGTCTTGGTGGTCCGCGTTCGGTCACTGCGTCTCGCTGAGGTCTTCGATGATGATGGCCGGGCGATGAAGTGGTTGCGAGGTCTTCATCCTGTCGACTTGTGTGACGCTATGATGAATGGGTGACGTGGCGTGGCTCCCACTCCATGTTTATTCTGTTCTGCACTTCTTCCTCATCTACTTCTACGAACCATCACTTCATACGTCACATATATATATATATATATATATATATATATATATATATATATATATATATATATATATATATATATATATATATATACAGATGCTGCAAAGCAACTTCGTCAACTGGGCGCTAGGTTTAGCTGAAGTGTTCTGAACTGAACGATTGACGTGTCATCTAACCAACTCAGGTATTTAGACTGTGTTTTAATGCACACTGGTGACAAATAAACGAACAGGAACGGCAAGACAGCGTGGGGTACAAATACAATTGAGGCTACTTAGCTGTCTGTGTATGATGACGTGAACCCAGTATACAACCTCACTGCATATAATGAAAACAAAACCGCAGATGCGACTTCTGATGACATAAGTACGCTCCAGGCAACGACCAACAATGAACGGTTTATAAATACAGAAGACTCAAGTACATCGAACCCGCCACATTATCTTGCACCGGAAACAGTTGCATTGGTTGGCGTCGTAGAAGCCTGTGGAGGACTCGCAAAGAATCCTGGAGCAACACGGTCAATGTCACACCACAAGCAAGTTGACAAAACGAAGAAATTACAACGTCCACGCATACTTCAACATTGCCAACGGCGAAACAAAACTTCATCGAGTGCACTCTTAAAGCTTGAAGAACATTGCAAAAAGGCCCATCGTGGTGCATACATTCTCCACCAAAGATCAAGAATGTGCCTTCCATCAAACCATCTGCGACATCACCATAGAAAAATTTCCAAGAGCCACAAAAGCACCCCTTGTACTCGGCAGAAACACAGGCAGCACCCAATCAACCTCGATCAACGCGCACGCAAGCTGCCTGCACGACCTGTGCCAAGACGAAGAATTCGATGCCTACGATATCTGAACTGTCCATTCTGCAAGGTGTTCGAACCTCGTTTGTTGTTCACAAGGATGCCGGCTGCGATCTTCACTATCTCGACGTCCAAAGCATTTTTGTGTTATCCAGGACGCAACCACCAGCCTCGCCCACCAGAACTCCTGCGTTAACCGGACTGCTGCACTCTCCCCTGAAGTCTGAAAGTTTACGGAACTTCCCTGGAGCACAGAACCAATTGTGAACTATGACATTTGTGACTTTTTAACCTCTCCTTGTTTACTTTTTATTGTTCGTAATCCACGCTTTCTTTCGGGGGGAGGGGGAATCGTGTGACGTATGAAGTGATGGTTGGTAGAAGTAGAGGAGGAAGAAGTGAGAACGGAATAAACATGGTGTATGAGCCAGGCCACGTCACCCAGTCATCATAGCGTCACACAAGTCGACAGGATGAAGACCTGGCCACCACTAATCAACCTCACATCATTCACGAAGCCACCTGCAGTACGCCTCAACTGAATATCGACCACAGAAGAGGTGATCTCAGGCGCTTTCAGTTACCGGCACCATGACAGAACCATCAACTGACCTCGACATCTCCAAGTACACCGGATCAGCGGACGACGGACCCGTGCAGGACTGGTTCAACCTATTCGAGCTCCACGCCGCCACTGCATCCTGGTCGGAACGGGAGATGATCATCAACTTCACAGACTACATCTCCGGTGAGGCATTCAAGTTTTACTTGACACACATATTCGAAAACGACGAATCATGGCAAAAGATCAGGGAAGAGATGATTACCCGTTTCAAAGAGTACGATGAAGACCTGTTCATACCTCATCAGCGGAAGGCTTTTCAACTCACCCATCACACTTACGCGAAGTCTTCCCGCAGTAAGCCTGTTTTTCAAACGAGACCTCAGAGAAAATATACCACCACTGTACCATCATATGACTCTTCCGAAAAAACGTCACGCATTCGAACACCGACTGGTAACTTTCACGTCACAACAGCCAAAGTGGAGCCTCCGTATTTCGAAAGGAATCTAGATAATTTCGCCAAAAGAATGAACCTAAAGCCGGCTTTCCCAAGAGCAATGAAATCGGCATTCTCAACGTGTTCAATGCGCCATAACACTCCAGGTGTTACTGAACAACCCGAATCACACTGACAGGCGACCAAGCGTATTTCGGAAAAACCACAGCCATCGCGCGGGCTGCCGTTTTACACGCAAGACGGCACTTCCAAAATCATCGCTTCAGCGTATGACACGAGACGTTGCTCAACCACTTGATGCTCCCTACTCTTCGTCTCGCATACATGGCCCGCCACCCGGTTTTACATCATGTGGCTCCTCGGGTGCTCGTAACGCTAACCGTCTGCCTTGTAAGGACACCGTGTTCACAATAGGTGAACCATCGACGCATCGGGAAAATACCCAACCACGCCATGACGACTCGAAAAGGTGTTTTTCATCGCAAGACTTTATTTATATATATTTATTTATTTATTTATTTTCATACTCTCAGGGCCCGAGGGCATTACAGAGAGGAGTGGTCTGACAACAATATATCAATAACTGCAATTTTGAAGGCGGCAGATTCTTCGATTGCAGCAATGGAGGCAGGAAGGTGGTTCCAGTCACTGCTTGTTTGAGGCAAAAAAGAAGCATGGCAAGTGTTAGTGCGGCATATGGGAACTTTAACTTTAAGATGATGGTCTAACCGTGGTGATACATAATCTGGGGGAAGGAAAAGAACATTTTTAAGTGTTGGATTCGTGTAAAAGATTTTGTGAAATAGGTTGAGACGGAAGTACATACGGCGTGACTTAAGTGTTGGTAATCCTAGGGTAGCTTTCATTGAAGAAACACTGGCGTAGCGGTTGTAGTTAGAGAGCACAAAACGAGCTGCACGGTTCTGAACGGATTCAAGGGCTGTAGTTAATACGGAGCTAAATGGATCCCAAACAGAACAAGCGTATTCCAATTTCGATCGAACGAGTGTTGTGTACAATTTAAGTTTTAAATCTGAAGGAACGGATGAAAAATGACGGCGGAGAAATCCAAGCATGCGATCAGCGTTATTAATTACATGTTCAACATGCATATTCCAAGAGAGGTTGTGGGTTATATGCACGCCAAGGTAACGGTAACTAGTAACGGGGTTTAAAGAGGAGTTTTTGAGGGTATAGAAAAAATGGTCATTGACTTTATTGTGGTGCATTACTCTCATAACTTTACACTTACTGATGTTCAATTTCATGAGCCACTTGTCGCACCAGTTAGAAACAGCGTCAATGTCGGACTGCAATGTAGAAACGTCATGTTGATTATGAATGACACGATACAGTACGCAATCATCAGCAAAAAGCCTAATGGTAGATTTAATTCCGACAGGCAAATCATTAATATAAATTAGAAAAAGCAATGGACCTAAGACCGAACCCTGTGGTACGCCTGATGTTACAGCAACGGTAGGAGAGTTATAATTATTAGCATGAACATACTGCAGACGGTTTGTTAGAAAACAGTGAATCCAGTCAAGGATGTTAGGATCTATACTTAGCTTGCTCATTTTTAGAAGAAGGAGAGTATGCGAAACAGTGTCGAAGGCTTTAGCGTATTCTAAAAAGATGCAGTCGATAATGAAATTATTGTCGAAAGCACGAAAAAGATCGTTAGTAAAAGAAAGTAACTGCGTTTCACAAGAGAAGTGCTTCCTGAAACCGTGTTGCCAAGGGGAAAAAATGAGTTGGATTCGAGAAAAGATACTAAGTTTGAATAGATGATGTGCTCGAGAAGTTTGCAGGGTACACTGGTTAAAGATATTGGCCTGTAATTGAGGGGAGAGTGGGTGTTACCTGATTTGTGAAGTGGAACCACCTTACCCACCTTCCAATCATCTGGCAAAGTGGAAGACTGCAAAGACTGCGAAAAAAGTTCAGCGAGTATAATGGAAGAATAAAGTTTTGTGTTTTTTAAGAACTTTCAATTGATGCCGTCGTTGCCTGCAGAGCTAGACAATTTCCTTTTTTCTATTCTACGGCACACTCCAGATGAATCAACAGATATGAAATCCATAGGAAAAAAAGAAAGGTCTTCGACAGAAGGTATAGAAAAGGGTGTTGCCCCAGAAAAACAAGAAACAAATACATCATTCATCACATTGCAGCAGTCACGATCGGAAACAGCATCACCATTGCTATCTAGTAGGTGAAACGTTGTAGATCTGCTGCCACGAACTACATTCCAAAATTGCCGGGGATTATCTTTCAGTAGGGTGGGTAGGGTAATGTTGTGGAATACATTTTTAGCCTGCGCAATGACGTTTTTGTACTCTTGTTTAGCGACGAAGTACGCGTGCCAACGCTCAGGCGTCATCACCACTTTTGCTCGGCGGAAAATCCTTTTCTTCTTGTTTAGTAAGCGCTTCAAATGGGCGTTAAACCAAGGGGCTTTAGAAGAAGAAAGGATCTGTTTTTTAGGAATGTAGCGGTCAATCAAAAAAGCGACCTTTTCTTTAAACATAAACCAATTTTCTTGAATGGTGCGTGTATAAAAACCAGGCATATAGTCTGTGATGAAATTAGCAAGTTCATTATTTATTGCAGCAAAACTGGCGTTTTTATAATCTTTAATAAATTTAACTTGCTTCGTGCAAGGTAAATGGGCATGAATACTACAGTGAATAAAACAGTGATCACTTAGACCGGGCATAAATACTAGGGGTGAGACGAGTTCTGGAGTGGTCGTAAGTAGCAAATCTAGTACATTGGCAGAATGAGGTGAGCAGCGAGTAGGCTGAAGTACCAGTTGCTTAAGGTTAAAATCTAAACAAACATTCAAAAATGACGAATGTGACGTAAGAAGGCAGGGTTGGTTAGGAGAAGTAGATGAGGAAGAAGTGAGAGTAGAATAAAGATGGCGTATGAGCCAAGCCACGTCACCCAGTCATCGTAGCGCCACACAAGTCGACAGGATGGAGACCTGCCTGCCCCTTCATCAGTCGCTCATCACCGACGCAGTTTCCCACAAGACGCCCTGACCATACATCCACTACCAATTCATCTTCAACCAGGACACAACGAGCAGCACCATGACAGATTCATCGGCCGACCTTGACATCCCCAAGTACACCGGAGTAGCGGACGATGGACCCGTGCAGGACTTGTTCTACCTGTACGAGCTCCACGCTACCGCTGCATCATGGTCGGAACGGGAGATGATCATCAACTTTACCGACTACATCTCCGGTGAGGCTTTCAAATTCTACCTCACTCACATATTTCAAAATGACGAATCATGGAAAAAGATTAAAGAAGAAATGACCATCCGATTTCAAGAATACAATGATGACTATGACGAGTACTCGCTTATAACCAACCATCCACAGGCAACCGCACTCGGTTGTCAATTTCACAAGCAGTCTTCAAGCTTACGAACGCCCAGCATGAATCGACCACTGCCACAACACAAAGTGGAACATGAGCACACTGACAGGCGACCAAGCGTATTTCGGAAAAACCACAGCCATCGCGCGGGCTGCCGTTTTACACGCAAGACGGCACTTCCAAAATCATCGCTTCAGCGTATGACACGAGACGTTGCTCAACCACTTGATGCTCCCTACTCTTCGTCTCGCATACATGGCCCGCCACCCGGTTTTACATCATGTGGCTCCTCGGGTGCTCGTAACGCTAACCGTCTGCCTTGTAAGGACACCGTGTTCACAATAGGTGAACCATCGACGCATCGGGAAAATACCCAACCACGTCATGACGACTCGAAAAGGTGTTTTTCATCGCAAGACTTTATTTCTATGGCTCAGCAAGCTGTGCATTCCGAACCTAAAAATGCCACGTTACCTATGGTATCTCCATCCAGTGCTCACAGCTCCAAGAACCGAAACAATGCAGAAGTATACATACACCAAACCTCACACGCAGTTGTCTGCCAGAGGCGCTCATACTGAACCACTTTACCGAAGCTTTTGAAGAGCATGCTAGCAATGATGGCACATTACCAACTATGCCCGATAAGCAAGACACCATTTCACCATGCATCAGCTGTCTACAGGACGCGTCAAACCTCGAAGGAAATAAATACCCAATTCCAGAAGGGGCGCCACTACAGCCATCTCCTGAGCAGCACCAGCAAAGCAAGCAAAGCGAAGTACACAAACTCAGGAGACAACGAAAGAGACTGTATCGAGGGCATCTAAGAACGCGAAATTCAACGGAAGTGCACTCACCCATTGAAGAACATCGGAAAATAAGATCTCAAAACCAAAGACCAATTCAAGACGTCAGGCACTTTCGCACAAAGAAACGTCACCAGAAACACTCCTTGCCTCAGCTATTACACCAACTGCACCACCACAGAAAACGCCGAGAAAGACGCGGAAGCACTGCTTGCCCACCGCAAGCACTCAGGCACTTCGTCACAGTCTGTCAAAAAGCACGAAAGCAAGAAGCACTGGGATGGCATCATTCACGACGAAAAAGGCAACCCCGAAGACATCCGAACTTCAAATGCTACAGGCGCTCCCAATCTTGTCCGTTCCTCACAAAAACTCAACCGATGTCATCACCAGTTCAGATTTCCAGGGTGTGGTTATGCCATCCAGGACGCAACAGTCAAGCTCGTCCACCAGAGTCGTCATATAAATCACCGGACTGCTCCCTCAGCCTTGAAGACTCAGTGAGGTTGTGAAACTACGTCGGGACGTGAAACTGTGAAATGGGCCATTGTTTTGTTTATTTTCTTCTTCAATTTGTTGTAGTTTGTAACCGGCGCCATTTTTCTGGGGGAGGGGGAATCCTGTGACGTAAGAAGGCAGGGTTGGTTAGGAGAAGTAGATGAGGAAGAAGTGAGAGTAGAATAAAGATGGCGTATGAGCCAAGCAACGTCACCCAGTCATCGTAGCGTCACATATATTGTTATGATGAAAGTTGTTAATTTGAAGATGGGCTGCTGATGGAAAGGGGCTGAATGGCTGTCGCCCGGCATCAATCCACACGCAAGACAAGCGCTATTCGTACTCCTCTTCGTCCTCCCTGCCGCGTTAGCGTAGCACTCCTCCCCCCAGAGACGAAGCCCGCCGTGCGAGTAACGGCTACGTGAACGCGAAGCCGCGCGGGTGACAGCGCTTAGGCACGCGACGTGAACAGGTTGCGTCTGCCGAGAACGGCAGCCGTGATTCAGGAGACCAGCTATCGAGTACGTCAGGTCACCGAGGCGATCGACGATGACGAAGAGGCCGGCGTAACGGGCCAGAAACTTTTGTCGCAGGCCACACTTGGGAAACAGCGTCCAGAGCCAAACTATGTCGCCTTTGTCGTAAGACACGTCTTTGTGCGGGGAATCGTATGCGACCTTAGAACGGTTCTGGGATCCCAACCTACAAAGTCGAGCTACATGCCGTGCTTCTTCTGCGCGGCAAGGAGTCTGAGCAATAGAAAGGTCCGCAGGAGTATGAAATGGCAGAATGGTGTCAAGGAAGAATCGGGGCGGTCGAAGCTAAAGGAGGTAGAAAGGGCTGTAGGCAGTGGTTTCATGCCTCACCGAGTTGTAGGCGTACGCAATAAAGGGGAGGATGTCATCCTAATTCTTGTGCCTTGAATTGACGTACATAGAAAACATAATGGTGAGCGTTCTGTTCGTGCGCTGCACGAGACCATTTGTCTAAGGATGATAAGGAGTCGCGTGGCGAAATTGACAATCACAGAGACCAAGAGCTCTTCGACCATGTCGGCAATAAACTGGCGTTCGTGATCACTCACAATAATGCGAGGGGGCCCGGTCGATGGCGAAGTATGACTGTCGGCAGAAGGAAGCTCGAAACATCGATTGCTTTGGCTGTTGGCATTGTGGTGGTCTCCGCATAACGCGTCAGGTGATCAACACGAACGATGACCCAAAGGTTGTTTGATGAGCGCTGGAAAGAACTGACTAGATCCACTCTCACCATTTAGAAAGGTGTTGATGGTGGTGTGAAAGGTTGACGGAGTCCGATCGGGACAGTGTTCGGGCGCTTGAATTGTTGGCATTTGTCACAAGTTGCCACATACTTTTCTATAGTCTTTTTCATTCTAGACCAGTAGGATCAGCCTAAATGCGGTGATACATTTTGGCGAAACCCATGTGTCTGGTGGTCCCGTCATGGTGAATAGCATGGAGCACGTGTCGTCGCAACTTTGTGGGGACCACTAATAGTAAGAGTGCCCCATCAGCTCCGTAATTATTCTTATAAAGCAGGTTATCTTGCATAACAAATCCATTGTTTTTTGTCGGCTGAGCAGCTGAGTCGAAAAGCGCATTTAGGGTTCGGTCGTCGCGCTGTTCTTTCTTGAAGGTGGCGAAGTAAAAAAAAAACGTGTATTGTAAACGGGGGCTATAGGAATTTGTCAAAATTATCCGCGTTACAAGTAGTTGTGTGTAGCGGGCGCCGCGAAAGACAGTCGGCGGCGGCATGCTGGTGGCCACTCTTGTAACAGACCGCAAAGTCAAACTCCTGCAAGCGTAGCACGCACCGAGCCAGGCGACCAGATTGGACACGGAGACCAACTAACCAACATAGTGAATTATGGTCGTTAACAAGTGTGAAGGGATGGCCGTAGAGACAGAGGCGGAACTTCTGCACAGCAAAAACTAAAGCGAGATACTCTTGCTCCGTTATGGTGTAATTCTGTTCGACCTTGCTCAATGGATGGCTTGCGTACGCAATGGCATGCTCGGCGTCACCAAAACCCTGGATGACGATGGCACCGAAGCCGATTCCACTTGCGTATGTGTGCACTTCTGTTGAGGCAGAAGGGTCAAAATGGTGGAGTATAGCTCCGGAAGACAGCCTAAACGAAGATTCGCAATCCGTTTTCCAGGTGAAAGGCGTGTCCTTCCGTAGCAACTTGGTCAGAGAGTCCGCAGTGTCGGCGAAATTGGGTACAAAACTTCTGAAGTGCGACTAGAGACCTAAGAGCCATCTTAACTCACGTTGCGACTGTGGTTCCTTAATTTTGCTCACTGCGGCAACCTTCGGTAATTCTGGCAGTACTCAGTGCTTGCCCACTAGATGCCCGAATACTAGCGCCTCTCGTTGGCCAAACTGGCATTTTATTGAGTTCAGGGTTAGGGCAGCCAGTAGGAGACACGTCAAAACAACGTCAAGTCGTTGTTTGTGTTCTACAAAAGTGCTACAGAAAATTACGAAGTCATCAAGATAAGATAAACAAATCTCCCATTTTAGGCTGGGCAGAACCGTGTCCACGAATATTTCGAATATTGCGGGTGCGTTGCAGAAACCATAGGCATAACGTTGAATTCAAACAAGCCGTCTGGTGTCACAAAAGTTGTTTTCTCTTTGTCAGTAAAATGCATTGGTATCTGCCAGTATCCCAATTGGAGGTCCACAGATGAAAAGTAGGACGCCGAGTGGATACAGTCAATGACGTCGTCGATACGGGGAAGCGGATATAAACCCTTTTCGTCACGAAATTGAGGCGCTGGTAGGTGACGCAAAACCTCCAGCATCTGTCATTCTTTTTTTCCGAGTATACACGTGCAAAACTGACGCGCATACACTCCAAAATATTCAAGCCCAGACTCTTAGTATATGCTTTGGTTTACCTCGTTGAGCATCGACGAATCAAACAATTGCCGTGGCGCAAGACTACCTGGTCATGACGCACAACACCATTAAAACGATGCTTACTCACCTCAGGCAATATGCTAGGAACTCTTCTCACCATTTGGCGAGTCTCGCTACTGAGAGGCCTCGAACGAAATCTAGTACAATTGGCTGTGGGCATCGTGCGCCCTTTACGTTAGGTTATGCTCCTGCGGATTATCCTCCGTGCTACCTGACCTTTTTACAAGTACGTCTTACAATTACAGAAATGCACAAATCAAAATTGCCTTCCTCAGCGCTAATAAAACAATTGAGCCTGCTCCTCTTGCACGAAATGTATAGTAACAGCGAGCACATATACACCGAAAGTTCAACAACAACGCCTAGTTTTAGCGGTACTACGGTGATACCAGCTCGTGGAATAACTATGCGAATCAAGCTGTCACATGTTACTATTCCTACGGCGGCAGAATTTGCGGCTCTGCGTGGAGCCCTAGAGTAGATGACATCCGAGAGACCGAGTGAATGGGCAGTGTTTCCCTACTCGAAACCGGCCTTACAGAGCATGTAGTTACAGGCCATGACGTCAAATTTCAGTGGATACCTGGTCATTGTGAGATAAGTTGCAATGATTCTGCAGACAACGCGGCTTGCACATCCTACCAAAAAGAGCACGAACCTCCGATTTCTTCGCAAAGTACAGACGCTGCAAAGCAACTTCGTCAACTGGACGCTAGGTTTAGCTGAAGTGATCTGAACTGAACGATTGACGTGTCATCTAACCTACTCAGGTATTTAGACTGTGCTTTAATGCACACTGGTGACAAATAAACGAACAGGAACGCCAAGACAGCGTGGGGTACAAATACAATTGAGGCTACTTAGCTGTTTGTGTATGATGGCGAGGGAGAAGAGATCTCTCCGGAAAGCCCACCATAAAATCTCTCCGGCTAGTTCTACTGCTCTCAGAAAGAGGCAACCATGGTTTCCTTCACACCTAATATTCACGGCGTTGATATGTTCGCATAGTTAAACGCAAGAAAAGTTAAAAAGACAGTGATTTGATAAAATTTTCTCAACTTCTTCTGGTCGACACGGGACGGCGTACCACGTCATGCAGCCGTCTTTCAGACACGCTTTATTGCTCGGACATTTTAGCATCCCTGCTGTCTTCGGAGTTGTGAAAGTGGAGTGTGCCGTAGAGTTTCCCAATATACACAAGAGGGAATTGATTGATTGATATGTGGGGTTTAACGTCCCAAAACCACTATATGATTATGAGAGATGCCGTAGTGGAGGGCTCCGGAAATTTAGACCACCTGGGGTTCTTTAACGTGCACTCAATTCTGAGCCCACGGGCCTACAACATTTCCGCCTCCATCGGAAATGCAGCCGCCGCAGCCGTGATTCGAACCCGCGCCCTGCGGGTCAGCAGCCGAGTACCTTAGCCACTAGACCACCGCGGCGGGGCCACAAGGGGGAACATTGGCGCTAGTGTCTATAGGAGCTGCAACGCACGGCGCTTCAGCGAGCATGGGAATGAAGGGTAGTACACACATTTTTGTAATCTTCGTACTTCTGGCCTATTTCTGGCTCCGTGTGTGTTCGTGTGGCTTGAATCTGTTTTCTCATGAAACAAAAATCAGCACATGTGGAGCACTTGCGCTTCACTTCTTTTTTTCTTTTAGGCTTACCGTTTCGGATCGGGTCACAAAGTCCGACAGGGTTTGTACTTTCCTTGAAAACGAAAGCGAAACCAGCAATAAACGAAGCCGCAAGTAGGAAGACTAGGTGAATCCGTGTACTATCCATTATTCTCATGGCCGCTGAATAGTCGCCGCGCCAGAGTCCCTTCTAGTTAATTTTAGAAAACTCTATAGAGTGCGCACGAAGCGGTACGCAATTAAGCACAGCCTAAGCCCGTGTTTACACGTGAGAATTGAAGAGAAAAAAAAAACAACTCCAGGGCTGCCGGAAAACCACGAACGCGCACGACAATGTTGTTTACATTCGTTCTGCCCCATTCCGCAGCCCTTGCCATCGCTACCTTGAGAGTTAATTCAATTTTGTCTGCTTTCTGAGAAGTGAAGGTCGTATTGTTGTTATTGACACAAAGTAGTGAGAAAAAAACAACTTGAACCTTTCCGAATGTTGTTTCGGGAGGTACGCCAGCAGAAACGACACGAGCGAACGCTCCGGCAGTGGCGGCGGCGCGTTCAGCTGGCTGTCCATAAACGCGAGACACGATGGGGCATGCCGACTCGCTGCCGCTGCGCTGTCTACCTCCAGAGTTCTCGGCGATCGTAATCCAAGTCTGGCTCTCGATGAGCGCGTCCTCGCTGAGGCCATCAAGCTTCGTCGTGCTGCACGGGTAGTTTTCGATTTGAGTCTATGCGAGCCACCCCGACGCCTGTGCCACCATGTTGAATCTGCGGCTGGCTGGTTAGGTCACTTGGTTTGATCTAGCGCAGCCAAGGCTGTGAAGCGGAAACTGGATTCGGTTTCGCGTGGCGGAAAAATCACGCTCGGACCGATTTTTGCGCGCCGTCCGCGTGGCGTGGTTTTCTGGCCGCTTGGGTGTCGAAACGAGCCAGTTTCCGGAGAGTTTCGCCGGTTTCGTTCTCTTCGAGGCCAATTGTGAACGCGCCTTCAGTCGAGCAATAACTAGAGCACTTTCAACGAATGGATGAGTGTCATACCTTTGCAAACAAATCTAGTGAAAGTTAAGGAGAACACCAGCTGTTACTGGCAAACAATTGCTTTGTGAGGATAGCTTTTCTCTTATATGACCTCGTGATGTCATAAAAAAAATCTGCGCTTAATAAACAGCTGCGAGAAGGTATTTTTTTTAATGTGAGAGTTGAAAGTTCAAAGATAAGAGTTATATTTGGACAGGAAAACGGAGACGTTCCGCACATAAATGCACATGTACAAGTCTTGTGAGAGACTTCAGCTAGTACTACAACTGTTTGCGCTCTACGTCTCGCAGTGAAGCACACGGCAGCAACCTAATGTGGCTTGTGAGGTATGTTTTGCGATGTTTCCGAAAGTACACTCATCTAATCAGGAGCTAGCACTGTCTTCAACAATATTCTCCGTAACATATCTTGAGGTCAGTCAGGTGGAGAATGCTAAAGGTAATTCTACCCAGATGACTGTCACATGATTACCCTGTGATTACAGAGTGCAGAAAACACGATAAATGCTGCTCAGGTGATAGCCTATAGGGAAAGTTGACCAGCGTAGGCAGAACCGTTGTGTTGGACTTCATGCGGTTGTGTCGAAAATTTTCTGCATTTCACCAACTGAAAGAAGGCATTTTGGACAGACACAGGGGGTAGCTGAATCAGAGCTGAACAGCTTGATGGACTTCATGCATGTGTTCATGATTTTAATAAGCAGAGCGTGGGTGATCGTTCCGAATGGCGTCGCTACGGCCGAGAAGCAATAAAAAGGTGTTGTCATGACACTGGAAAGCAATGGCTATGTGCAAAACTCTTGAGACAACTTGGTAGTATGTATTTAGTAATAATGGGCACCTAGCTCATGCATATATCATTTTTTGAGTATAAGAACAGCAAACTTCACCTGTCTACGTTTTTTTTTCTTTTTGTTTCTCGCCCAGTCGTTCAGTGTATCTGTATATGTAAAAACCAGGATTTGTGGCTAAAAACATTACATAGGAAATTTCTATCTTTCTAGCAGTGATGAATCTAACACAGGTTAGAGCTCACAGAATATGTAGCACTCTCCTACGTGTCGAAGAAATCCATAGTAATATACTTTTTAAGTGAAGCCTTCAACTTTCCACTTATGTTTTGACTGGTTTGCTGTGTGTATGGCAATATTAATGTCCCCTCGGCTATCCCAGTTCTAAAGGGTTGGCAGCGCAAAAAAAAGACAGAAAAACAATTGTTTGCCAAAAAAAAACAATGAACATAGAATAGACGATTCTCTTGCAGCATTAAAATGTGGGTATTGGCAACGGAGCTCAGTAGTGGCTCACTACGAAAGTGCATTGTGTAATGTGGGACACTGTAGTAAGTGCTTTTTTTTTTACTTTAGACCGTGTTCACAACCACTCTTACTCAACGTGACTGTTGCGTTGCTATGAAGTTGAGCAACGCACAGACGACGCATACTCGCGATACGATGGGCCCGTTCTTCTTGCAAAAGTTTCAATTCTCTTGATGAAGACATATGCGCTTGTCATTATTGGGACTCAAAACTTCACGCCGCCGTTCGTGGCGCCATCAAGACCGAACCATTTACTGGAAACCTTTCCAAATAGTTTCTTAGTCTAACGCTGGTGCTAACAGTTCACGTCTACTACGTACAGATAATACAAAAATCATCGATTCCCATTTGTTGATAGTCTCCAGTGGATGCTGGAGACTTGGTGTATGATAGAAAATAAGGACTAAAGACGGCGAGAGGAAATTTACAGCGTCTAGCACTCGAGCAGAATGGCTTTACCGCCAGCGCAAACGCATGACGTGACGAGACATAAAACGATCATACGATGGTAGAGGCATAAGGCAAACCAAAGAAAAATGGATGAGTTGCCATAAGTAATATAAGACATGGCGCCTCGTCGCGAATAAAATGCATGGTTTTATGTTCCTGGTGCTTGGCCCCACGTATATAGCTCGATGGGTCCTTATTCCACACTGCATCCTGGTAGACGCTCGCATACACGCTGGAGTATGAGAATGCTTTAAATAAGCGAAAGAAAACCTATCTGGTTCACTACACACGGGACCATCAGTGCAAGACAGCTGGTAATAAAATAATAAAGAAAACGCCTTTCCGCTATACGAGTACATGGGTCGGAGGAATCATAGTGAAGGCTTCCAACGCAGCTTTGATTTTTTTTTCTGCCGGTACTTCACGAGGCCACCCCCACGGCGTCGAGGAATCCATAATCATACTTGTATATCGCAAGCACGTTGACCGCTTGCTTTACTTCTCGCTCTCTTCGCTCAATAGTCACCGCGTACGGCGGCAAGGAGGGACACCCGTGGACCGGAGGCCTTTTCTCACGTCTCTGGCGACAGCTGCGAAGCCACTTGCAGCGCAATTCAACGTCGGCTTGCGCCTGGCCGGAAGTAAAAGTGAGCTCTCGCCCCATAGACTCCGGTCTCAATCGCGACAGATGCCGCTACGTGTTTCATTCCTCGTTGCCTTTCGCTTTCTCCCGTACGCATTGTTTTTTTTTCCTTTTGAGGAGCACCACTTTGCTTCATCTGCTCGGAGCCATTTTGAACATGTTTCATTGTAGGCTTACGGCTCCTACTCCCGAAACTATGCCTTACAGCTGCGCGTTGTTTGGTGAGAGATCCTGAAGGTGTTGTTCTTGATAGATTGCTAACGTTTTGGGGCGAAAGCACTGGTCGTATAGAAAAACAAGGCCAGGTGAGCGAACGTTATGGGGATGATGGAGTAGGCGAACGAAAGCGTTAGCATAAAGCAAGTAAGTGATCGTTTCACGAGAGCGCTAGTCAGAATCTTAATAGGGATATAATCTGGTGAGGTGAGGCTGTGTGTTCATACATATTGATTCATATTGCCGCCGGCATACAGCTGCAATGTTGATGCTGGGCTACCGTTTATTTTATTGCTACATGTCTCTTGCCGGCATATAAAACCTAAAAGCACACCATGCACTGTTTGAATCTGACGTTCTTTAGCGGACCTAGAATCGCTATTAGTAGAAGCCACTCATGTAGATCAGCAGCCAAATTAACAAAGCTTCCCTGCCCTAAGGGTATTTTCTCATTGCTCAGCTAGCTTCGTCCACGCATCGTCATTCAATTAAGACGCCTTATCACTGCATCGCGATTTGCGGAAATATACTTTGCGAATTGCAGCATAAGGTGTCCTTGCGAATAAGGGACCAGAGATGAAAATACACATTTGCCCAATCATGAAAAAGTCTAATAGCCAAGTGGATTCAAAATACTTGATAGCAGTTATCTCGAAACTGCACATTGAAGGCAGCTAATCACCAAAGTTAGCAAAAAAACAGAA